>NW_028136304.1:0-600000 GCF_964662115.1 Mustela nivalis | reverse complement strand
CAGTATTTGTCCAGTGCGGCTTGTGGTAGTGGGATGTCCTTGGGGACCTTGAGGTTTCTACTATTTTGTAGAGTTGTGGCCAATGGAATGGGCAGTTTCTTAGGAGAGAGCAGGCACAGTTCTGTGGTGTGGCTCCAGAGACCCCAGCCTGGAGGCTGTGTGGGCCATGGCTGTGCAGACAGACATCCAAAAACCCTAACTCAGCTCAGGTTTGGGGCCGAGGTTATGGCAGGCCTGATCTACAGTCCATGAGGGGAGCTCCTCTGGATATGAAAGAAGGGTGAGAGGGAGGCAGTCGCTCCGGCTTTTGTCTCTGGATGTTTTGTCCACAATGGCCGTTTAATGTAGGAGTTGCCTCATGGGTCGTAGAAGTCTCCCTCTCTGGTAGTTTGTCCAGCCCCCAAGAGTTTGGGGTCATTCTGTGGGAAGGGAAGTGTCCTGTTTTCTGCTTCATGTGTCCCCCCAGTAGAGGGATTCTAGAGCATAGCAGTGGGTACTGACAACTGGAATACTCGCCCTCTGGTTAAGCCTGGGGGCCTATGGATATGACAAGCCCCATATGCAGGATCTTGGTCCAGCCACTGAGAGGCGTTACTTTAATACGGGACTCACGCTGCAGGTCACAATGCATGTCTGTGCCCTAGACGGCCCTCAAGCACTGGCGTGGCCTTTCGGACAATGCAGGTTTTCCCACATTGAACTTTGGACAACATGCCAACCACAAGGTTTCTGGCCATGGGGAAGGAGGAATTCTAATTTCTGCATCACGTTCACCCCTGGGCAGTGATTGGAGATAAGGTCTAGGTTCTGAAGCCTGAAAACCGAGGTTGGGAAGAGATGACGACCTACAGCCATAGCGGGTCCTATGTGTCCAGGTTGGGGCCAGCTGTCTGGGTATCGTTTGGGATGTCTTGTCTCAGGCTGTGCCAGACAGGGCATTAGTATACAGGGTAGGCTGTATAATTGCTTTACAATCAAGTGGCATGCATTCGAAAATCATTTGGGGTTTCTTATTAGCAGCATAGGGCAAAGTTTTTCTTCTGGAGGGCAGGCAGAGTGCTGCATTGTGGCATCGGAATTCCCAAACTGGAGGGCTTGTGGGCCAGGAGAGTGAGGACGGAAGTCTGAGAACACAAGCTAGGCTTAGGTTTCGGGGCAAGGACATGGCAGGCACACTCTGCAGAGCTGAATTGACATCTCATGCCTCTGAAGTCAGGTCGAGGATCAGACTTTGGCTCAGGTATGAGTTTCTGTCCATGTTGGCCCCTTCAGGAAGGGGGGACATTATGAGCCCATGGGGGTTTTCCCACTATTGGAGTTGTGAGATGCTCCAAACCGCAAGGATTCCTTCTGTGGGACAATTAAGATTTGTTGGATGGCTCCAGGACGTCTTATAAGGTATTTTTCCAGAACAGGGTTCTAAGTATGAATGCCTGGGCAGCCAGCCTCACATTCCAATTGTCTCCTAGCAACAAGAAACGTTTGATCTGCTGGCTTGGGGTAGCAACAGAGGGGGCTGAGTTGAAATGGACTTTCCTGAGGATGGTCTTAATGTTGGTTTGAGTCCATGGAGACCTTGGTATGGGGCAGTGGCACCAGGGCCCTGAAGGATTCTCCTAACCAGAGGTTAAGACAAAGCTCCAATGAGCAAGTTTTCCATGGGGAGACGAGATTTGTTCTTATTGGTGCCTCAGGAAACCACCATATGCTGGTATTGGAAACGAGGCCTCTGAGGAGAGATGCCTGAAAACCAAAGCAATGGATCTGATTAGGGCCTAGGGGCCTGTCCGGTTCAATATTCTTCTCTGGGGACATCTGTTGTCTGAGTCGAGGTAGTTGCTCAGCTGGTTTGAGATCACCCCTGTTTGTCCTGGGCGGCCTACACTATTAAGATGGCCTCGGTGACTTTGGAGGTTTTTCCTCATTTGCAAGGTTGTGGCCAATGGAATGGGAAGAATTCCCTGAAAGGGAAGCACAGTCCTGAGGTGTGGCTCCAGGGACCCAATTGTGGAGCGTGTTTGGTCCAGGGCTATTTGGACAAAAGTCTGAAAACACAAACTCCACTTAGGTTGGTGGATGTAGGTATGGCCGACCCGATCTATAGACCGTGAGGAGAACTCTTCGGGATATGAACAAAGGGCGAATGTGAGGTGCTGGCTCATGCTTTTTTTTTTTTTTCTGGAATTGTGTCACCGATTGCCATGGAATGTCGGGGTGTCCTCATGGGTCATGGATGAACCTCCCTTTCTGGGGATTTGACCCGATCCCAAGAGTTTGGGGTCATTCTGTGGGAAGGGAGGAGGCCTTTCTTGTTTTTTTGTTTATTTTTTTAGTATTATTATTTTTTTTTACCTAAGGTGGACCACCAAAAGAGGGATCCAAGAGCAGAGTCCTGGCGAGGAGCGACTGGACAACCAGACCTCTGGTTAACATTGGGACCTAAGAACATGGCAAGCCCCATATGTGGACTCTTGGTCCAGACACTGAGAGGCCTTCCTTGAGGATAGGTCTCACACTGAGTTTCACAATGTGTTTTTGTGCCCAAGGAGCCCCTAAGTCAGGGCGTGGCCTAATGTACCATGCTGGTTTCTCCTACACTGAACGTTGCACAATATGGCAACCACAAGTTTTCTGGCCATGGGGAAGAAGGAGTTCTAATTTCTGCAACACTTTCACTCCTGGACTGTGATTGGATTTAAGGTCTAGGTTCTGAAGCCTGAAAACTGAGGTTGGGAAGAGATGAAGACCTAAGGCCATGGTGTGGCTGATGTGCTCAGTGTTCGGCCAGCTGTTGAGTGTGGGTTGGGAGGTGCAGGCTCAGGCTGTGGCAGACAGGGAATTAGTGCCCAGGCTAGACTGTATCATTGGGGTGCAGTCGAGTTTCGTGCAGGATGGTACTCATTTGTGGTTACTGGGTAGCCCCAGAGGGCAACGTTTTTCTTCTGGAGGGAAGACACAGTGCCACATAGTGGCTCCAGAATTCCCAAACTGGAAGTCTTGTGGGCCAGGAGTGTGAGAAAAAAATTCTGAGAACACAAGCCAGACTTAGATTTCGGGGTGAGGGGACGGCAGGCACCCTCTGCAGAGATGATTCGAGATCCCGTATGCCTGAAGACAGAGCTAGGATCAGACGTTGGCTTACGTCGGAGTTTCTGTCCATGACGGCCCCTTCATGAAGGGGACGGTGTCGCGAGGACATGGAGGTTTTCCCACGATGGGAATTGTGAGATGCTCCAAACCGCAATGATTCCTTCTGTGGGACAGTCGAGGCCTGTTGGATGGCTCCAGGACATCCCATAAGGAAGTTATCCAGAGCAGGGTTCTAAGGATGGATGCCTGGGCAGCCTGCTTCCCATTCCAGGTGTCTCATAGCGCCAAAGCAAGTTCGATCTGCTGGATCTAGGGGAGCAACCGAGGCGGGTGTGTTGAAATGGGTGAGTTGAGGATGGGTCATAATGTGCATTTGTGTCCATGTAGACCTTGGAATGGGGTGCTTGATCCGGGGCCTTGAGGGACGTTCATAACCGGAGGTTTTGATGGGCTCTAAAGAGTACGTTTCCTATGTAGAGAAGAGAATTGTTTTGATGAGTGCCTAAGGAATCTCCCATATGCTGGTATTGGAAACCAGGCCTCTGAGGAGAGATGACTGGAAACAAAAGCAATCGAGATGATTAGGGCCTATGTGCCTGTCCGGTTCAATCTCTTTCCTGAGGATACGTGTCTAAGGATCTGAGGGGATGTAGTTGCTCAGCTTGTGTCAGATCGCCCCTGTTTGTCCTGGGCAGCCTATAATATTGGGATGGCTTCCGGACTTTGGAGTTTCTCTTAATCTATAGGTTTGTGGCCAATGGAATGGGCAGAAATCCCCTGGAGAGGGCAGGCACAGTTCTGAGTTTGGCTCTAGGGGCCCAGCCTTGAGGCTGTGTGGGCCAGGCCTGTGGGGACAAAAGTCTGAAAACACAAACTCCGCTTAAAATTGGGGACATAGGTATGGCACGCCCAATCTACAGACTGTGATAACACTTAGGGATATGAAAAAGGGTGAGTTTGAGGTGCCTGCTCAGGTTTTGTCTCTGGATTTGTGTCAACAATGTGGGTGGAATGCTGGCGTGGCCTCATGAGTTGTGGATGGCTTTCCTTCTCTGAGGATTTGACCCGATCCCAAGAGTTTGGGTACATTTTGTGGGATGAGAGGAGTCTTTTCTGTTTTTTATTTTATTTTATTTTATATTTTATTTTACGTACCTCAAGTGTCCCAATAAAAGAGGGATTCCGGAGCAGAGTCCTTGGGAGGGACAACTGGATATCCCCACCTCTGTTTAAGTTTGGGGGCCTAGGGGCATGGTAAGTCCAATAGGCGGGCTCTTGATTCAGACACTGAGAGGCCTTCCTTGAGGACAGGGCTCATGCTGAGGTTCACAATGCCTATTTGTGCCCAACAAGGCCCTCAAGCATGGGAAGTGCCTCATTGGCCACGCTAGATTATTCTACACTGAACGTTGGAGAATATGCCAACCACAAGGTTTCCAGCCATGGCGAAGGAAGAGTTGTGATTTCTGCATCACGTTCACCCCTGGACAGTGTTTCGAGTTTAGGTCTAGGTTCTGAAACCCGAAAACTGAGGTTGGAAGAGATGAAGACCTAAGGACCTGATGGGTCCAATGAGCTCAGTATGCAGCCAGCTGTTGAGCGTAGGTCTGGAGGTGTGGGCTCATGCTGTGTCAGACAAGGCATTAGACAGGGTAGACTGCATATTTGGGGTGCTGTCGAGTGGCGTTCAGTTGATCCTTATTCGGGTTTCTAGGTACCTCCATAAGGCAACGTTTTTCTTCTGGAGGGCAGGCAGTGTGCTGCATTGTGGCCCCAGTATTGCCAATCTGTAGGGCTTTTGGGGCAGGGGTGTGAGGACGGTAGTCTGAGAACACAAGCTAGGCTTAGTTTTGGGGGTGAGTGCACAGAAGGCACACTCTGCAGAGCTGAATCAAGATCTCATGCACCTGAAGTCAGGGCGAATATCATTTGGCGTTTCCGGTTAGCCCTATAGGGCAACATTTTTCTTCTGGAGGGCAGGCAGAGTGCTGCATTGTGTCTCCAGAATTGCCAAACTGGAGGGGTGTGGCCAGGATTGTGAGGAAGGAAGTCTGAAAACACAAGCTAGCACGAGTTTTGGGGCCAAGAGCATGGCAGGCTCACTCTGCAGAGGCTGAATCGAGATCTCCTGCAGGTGACGTCAGGGCGAGTATCAGATGTTGCCTCAAGCTGGAGTTTGTGTCCATGACGGCCCCTTCCTGAAGGGGGTGGGGGCGTCATGAGGCCAGGGAGGTTTCCCTACGCTGGGAGTTGTGAGCTGCTCCAAACTTCAAAGATTCCTTCTTCAGGACAGTCGAGTACTATTGGATGGTTCCAGGATGCCCCATACAGAAAGACTCGAGAGCAGGGGCCTAAGCATCGATGCCGAGAAATGCCAAATCACCTTCCCATTGCCTGGTCGAGACAAGGCACGCTCAATCTGCGGGCTCTTGGGTGAGCTACCCTGAAGGCTGAGTTTAAATGGACTCTCCTGAGGATGAGTCATAATGTGGGTTGGTGGCCATGGAGACCTTGTTATGAGGCAGTAGCTAAGGGACTCTGCAGGATTCTCCAACCCGAAGGGCTTGACACAACTCCAACAAGGAAACTTCCCAGGTGGAGATGAGAGGTCTTCTGTCTGGTGCCTCAGGAAAGCCCCGTATGCTGGTCTTCGAACCCAGGCCTCTGAGGAGTGATACCTGGACACCAAAGCAAGAGTTCATAATAGGGCCTAGGGGCCTGTCTGGTTCAATCTTCTGTCTCTGCGGATATCTGTCTGTGTGTCTGCATGGAGGTAGTAGTTGCTCAGCTTGTGTCATAATGCCCCTATTTGTCCAGTGCGGCTTGCAGTAGTGGGATGTCCTTGGGGACCTTGAGGTTTCTACTATTTTGTAGAGTTGTGGCCAATGGAATGGGCAGTTTCTTAGGAGAGAGCAGGCACAGTTCTGTGGTGTGGCTCCAGAGACCCCAGCCTGGAGGCTGTGTGGGCCATGGCTGTGCAGACAGACATCCAAAAACCCTAACTCAGCTCAGGTTTGGGGCCGAGGTTACGGCAGGCCTGATCTACAGTCCATGAGGGGAGCTCCTCTGGATATGAAAGAAGGGTGAGAGGGAGGCAGTCGCTCAGGCTTTTGTCTCTGGATGTTTTGTCCACAATGGCCGTTTAATGTAGGAGTTGCCTCATGGGTCGTAGAAATCTCCCTCTCTGGTAGTTTGTCCAGCCCCCAAGTGTTTGGGGTCATTCTGTGGGAAGGGAAGTGTCCTGTTTTCTGCCTCATGTGTCCCCCCAGTAGAGGGATTCTTGAGCATAGCAGGGGGTACTGACAATTGGAATATTCGCCCTCTGGTTAAGCCTGGGGGCCTATGGATATGACAAGCCCCATATGCAGGATCTTGGTCCAGCCACTGAGAGGCGTTACTTTAATACGGGACTCACGCTGCAGGTCACAATGCATGTCTGTGCCCTAGGCGGCCCTCAAGCACTGGCGTGGCCTTTCGGACAATGCAGGTTTTCCCACATTGAACGCTGGACAACATGCCAACCACAAGGTTTCTGGCCATGGGGAAGGAGGAATTCTAATTTCTGCATCACGTTCACCCCTGGGCAGTGATTGGAGATAAGGTCTAGGTTCTGAAGCCTGAAAACCGAGGTTGGGAAGAGATGACGACCTACAGCCATAGCGGGTCCTATGTGTCCAAGTTGGGGCCAGCTGTCTGGGTGTCATTTGGGATGTCTTCTCTCAGGCTCTGCCAAACAGGGCATTAGAATACAGGGTGGGCTGTATAATTGCTTTACAATCGAGTGGCATGCATTAGAAAATCATTTGGGGTTTCTTATTAGCAGCATAGGGCAAAGTTTTTCTTCTGGAGGGCAGGCAGAGTGCGGCATTGTGGCTTCGGAATTCCCAATCTGGAGGGCTTGTGGGCCAGGAGAGTGAGGATGGAAGTCTGAGAACACAAGCTAGGCTTAGGTTTCGGGGCAAGGACATGGCAGGCACACTCTGCAGAGCTGAATTGAGATATCATGCGTCTGAAGTCAGGTCGAGGTTCAGACTTTGGCTCAGGTTTGAGTTTCTGTCCATGTGAGCCCCTTCAGGAAGGGGGGGCATTATGAGGCCATGGGGTTTTTCCCACTATTGGAGTTGTGAGATGCTCCAAACCGCAAGGATTCCTTCTGTGGGACAATTAAGATTTGTTGGATGGCTCCAGGACGTCTTATAAGGTATTTTTCCAGAACAGGGTTCTAAGAATGGATGCCTGGGCAGCCAGCCTCACATTCCAATTGTCTCCTAGCAACAAGAAACGTTTGATCTGCTGGCTTGGGGTAGCAACAGAGGGGGCTGAGTTGAAATGGACTTTCCTGAGGATGGTCTTAATGTTGGATTGAGTCCATGGAGACCTTGGTATGGGGCAGTGGCACCAGGGCCCTGAAGGATTTTCCTAACCAGAGGTTATGACAAAGCTCCAATGAGCAAGATTTCCATGGGGAGACGAGATTTGTTATTAATGGTGCCTCAGGAAACCACCATATGCTGGCATTGGAAACGAGGCCTCTGAGGAGAGATGCCTGGAAACCAAAGCAATGGATCTGATTAGGGCCTAGGGGCCTGTCCGGTTCAATATTCTTTTCTGGGGACATCTGTTGTCTGAGTGGAGGTAGTTGCTCAGCTGGTTTGAGATCACTCCTGTTTGTCCTGGGCGGCCTACACTATTGGGATGGCCTCAGTGACTTTGGAGGTTTTTCCTCATTTGCAAGGTTGTGGCCAATGGAATGGGAAGAATTCCCTTGAAAGGGAAGCACAGTCCTGAGGTGTGGCTCCAGGGACCCAAGTGTGGAGCGTGTGTGGTCCAGGGCTATTTGGACAAAAGTCTGAAAACACAAACTCCACTTAGGTTGGGGGATGTAGGTATGGCCGGCCCGATCTATAGACCGTGAGGAGAACTCTTCGGGATATGAACAAAGGGCGAATGTGAGGTGCTTGCTCATGCTTTTTTTTTTTTTTCTGGAAATCTGTCATCGATTGCCATGGAATGTCGGGGTGTCCTCATGGGCCATCGATGAGGCTCCCTTTCTGGGGATTTGACCTGATCCCAAGAGTTTGGGGTCATTCTGTAGGAAGGGAGGAGGCCTTTCTGGTTTTTTTGTTTATTTTTTGTTTATTTATTTTTTTTTTTTACCTCAGGTGGACCACCAAAATAGGGATTCCAGAGCAGAGACGTGGGTTGAGGCAACTGGACAACCAGACCTCTGGTTAACATTGGGACCTAAGAACATGGCAATCCCCATATGTGGGCTCTTGGTCCAGACACTGAGAGGCCTTCCTTGAGGATAGGTCTCACACTGAGTTTCACAATGTGTTTTTGTGCCCAAGGAGCCCCTCAAGTCAGGGCGTGGCCTAATGTACCATGCTGGTTTCTCCTACACTGAACGTTGCACAATATGGCAACCACAAGTTTTCTGGCCATGGGGAAGATGGAGTTCTAATTTCTGCAACACTTTCACTCCTGGACTGTGATTGGATTTAAGGTCTAGGTTCTGAAGCCTGAAATCTGAGGTTGGGAAGAGATGAAGACCTAAGGCCATGGTGTTTCTGATGTGCTCAGTGTTCGGCCAGCTGTTGAGTGTGGGTTGGGAGGTGCAGGCTCAGGCTGTGGCAGACAGGGAATTAGTGCCCAGGCTAGACTGTATCATTGGGGTTCAGTCGAGTTTCGTGCAGGATGGTACTCATTTGTGGTTACTGGGTTGCCCCAGAGGGCAACGTTTTTCTTCTGGAGGGAAGACACAGTGCCATATAGTGGCTCCAGAATTCCCAAACTGGAAGGCTTGTGGGCCAGGAGTGTGAGGAAAAATTCTGAGAACACAAGCCAGACTTAGATTTCGGGGTGAGGGGACGGCAGGCACCCTCTGCAGAGATGATTCGAGATCCCGTATACCTGAAGACAGAGCTAGGATCAGACGTTGGCTTAGGTCGGAGTTTCTGTCCAAGACGGCCCCTTCATGAAGGGGAGGGTGTCACGAGGACATGGAGGTTTTTCCCACGATTGGAATTGTGAGATGCTCCAAACCGCAATGATTCCTTCTGTGGGACAGTCGAGACCTGTGGGATGGCTCCAGGACATCCCATAAGGAAGTTCTCCAGAGCAGGGTTCTAAGGATGGATGCCTGGGCATCCTGCCTCCCATTCCAGGTGTCTCATAGCGCCAAGGCAAGTTCGATCTGCTGGATCTAGGGGAGCAACCGAGGCGGGTGTGTTGAAATGGGTGAGTTGAGGATGGGTCATAATGTGCATTTGTGTCCATGTAGACCTTGGAATGGGGTGCTTGAATCGGGGCCTTGAGGGATGTTCATAACCGGAGGTTTTGATGGAGCTCTAAAGAGTATGTTTCATATGTAGAGAAGAGAATTGTTTTGATGAGTGCCTAAGGAATCTCCCATATGCTGGTATTGGAAAACAGGCCTCTGAGGAGAGATGACTGGAATCAAAAGCAATGGATCTGAATAGGGCCTAAGTGCCTGTCCAGTTCAATCTTATTCTATGGGGATATCTGTCTCTGGGTCTGAGTGGAGGTAGTTTCCTAACTTGTGAGAGATCATCCCTGTGTGTCCTGGGCAGCCAACATTATTCGGATGGCCTGGGGGAGTTTGGCGGATTCTCCTAATCTATTGGGTTGTGGCCAATGGAAATAGCAGAATTCCCCTGGAGAGGGAAGCCACAGTCCTGAGGTGTGGCTCCAGGGGCCCCAGCTTGGATGGTGTGTTGGCCAGGCCTGTGGGGACAGAAGTATGAAAACACAAACTCAGCTTAGTTTTGGGGATGTATGTATGAAGGCTCGATCTACAGACCGTGAGAATTTTCCAGGCTATGAACAAAGGGCGAGTATGTGGCCCTTGCTCAGGCTTTTGTCTCTGGATTTTGTGTCAATGGTGGCCGTGGAATGTCGGAGTGTCCTCAAGGGCCATGGACAATTCTTTCTCTGGTGATTTGGCCTGATCCCAAGTGGTTGGGATCATTCTGTGGATGGGAAGAGTCCTTTATGTATTTTTTTTTTTACCTCAGTTCTCCCACCAAAGAGGGATTCCAGAGTAGAGCCCTGAGTAGGTGTGACTAGACATCTCAAACTCTGGTTGTGATTGGGGGACTAGGGGCTTGGCAAGCCCCATATGTGGGCTGTTGTTCCAGTCACTAAGAGGCTTTACATGAGGATAGGGCTCACGCTGAGGGTCACAATGTGTGTTTGTGCACATTGTGGCCCTCAGGGATAGGTGGGGCCTCATAGTCCATGCTGCTTTATCCTACAATGAACATTGGACAACATGCCAACCACTAGGTTTCTTGCCAAGGCGAAGGAGAAGTTCTGATTCTTGCATCACGTTCACTCCTGAGCAGTGAGTGGAGATAAGGTCTAGGTTCTGAAGGTGAAAACTGAGGTTGGGTAGAGATGATGGCCTAAAGCCATTGTGGGTGTGATATGCTCTGTGTATGGCCAGCTGTCTGGGTGTTGGACTGGAGGTCTGCCCTCAGGCTGTGTCAGACAGGGCTTTAGTGCACAGGCTAGACTTATAATTGGGGTGTGGTCGAGTGGCATGCAGGTTGTTACTCATTTGGTGTTTCCGGTTAGCCCTATAGGGCAACATTTTTCTTCTGGAGGGCAGGCAGAGTGCTGCATTGTATCTCCAGAATTGCCAAACTGGAGGGGTGTGGCCAGGATTGTGAGGAAGGAAGTCTGAAAACACAAGCTAGCACGAGTTTTGGGGCCAAGAGCATGGCAGGCCCACTCTGCAGAGGCTGATTCGAGATCTCCTGCAGGTGAGGTCAGGGCGAGTATCAGATGTTGCCTCAAGCTGGAGTTTGTGTCCATGACGGCCCCTTCCTGAAGGGGGTGGGGGCGTCATGAGGCCAGGGAGTTTTCCCTACGCTGGGAGTTGTGAGCTGCTCCAAACTTCAAAGTTTCCTTCTTCAGGACAGTCGAGTACTATTGGATGGTCCCTTGATGCCCCATACAGAAAGACTCGAGTGCAGGGGCCTAAGCATGGATGCCGAGACACGCCAAGTCACCTTCCCATTGCCTGGTCGAGACAAGGCACGCTCAATCTGCGGGCTCTTGGGTGAGCTACCCAGAAGGCTGAGTTTAAATGGACTCTCCTGAGGATGAGTCATAATGTGGGTTGGTGGCCATGGAGACCTTGGAATTTGGCAGTAGCTAAGGGACTCTGCAGGATTCTCCAACCCGAAGGGCTTGACACAACTCCAACAAGGAAGCTTCCCATGTGGAGATGAGAGGTCTACTGTCTGGTGCCTCAGGAAAGCCCCATATGCTGGTCTTCGAACCCAGGCCTCTGAGGAGTGATACCTGGACACCAAAGCAAGAGTTCATAATAGGGCCTCGGGGCCTGTCTGGTTCAATCTTCTGTCTCTGCGGATATCTGTCTGTGTGTCTGCATGGAGGTAGTAGTTGCTCAGCTTGTGTAATAATGCCCCTATTTGTCCAGTGCGGCTTGCGGTAGTGGGATGTCCTTGGGGACCTTGAGGTTTCTACTATTTTGTAGAGTTGTAGCCAATGGAATGGGCAGTTTCTTAGGAGAGAGCAGGCACAGTTCTGTGGTGTGGCTCCAGAGACCCCAGCCTGGAGGCTGTGTGGGCCATGGCTGTGCAGACAGACATCCAAAAACCCTAACTCAGCTCAGGTTTGGGGCCGAGGTTACGGCAGGCCTGATCTACAGTCCATGAGGGGAGCTCCTCTGGATATGAAAGAAGGGTGAGAGGGAGGCAGTCGCTCAGGCTTTTGTCTCTGGATGTTTTGTCCACAATGGCCGTTTAATGTAGGAGTTGCCTCATGGGTCGAGAAGTCTCCCTCTCTGGTAGTTTGTCCAGCCCCCAAGAGTTTGGGGTCATTCTGTGGGAAGGGAAGTGTCCTGTTTTCTGCTTCATGTGTCCCCCCAGTAGAGGGATTCTAGAGCATAGCAGTGGGTACTGACAACTGGAATACTCGCCCTCTGGTTAAGCCTGGGGGCCTTTGGATATGACAAGCCCCATATGCAGGATCTTGGTCCAGCCACTGAAAGGCGTTACTTTAACACGGGACTCAAGCTGCAGGTCACAATGCATGACTGTGCCCTAGGCGTCCCTCAAGCACTGGCGTGGCCTTTCGGACAATGCAGGTTTTCCCACATTGAACGTTGGACAACATGCCAACCACAAGGTTTCTGGCCATGGGGAAGGAGGAATTCTAATTTCTGCATCACGTTCACCCCTGGGCAGTGATTGGAGATAAGGTCTAGGTTCTGAAGCCTGAAAGCCGAGGTTGGGAAGAGATGACGACCTACAGCCATAGCGGGTCCAATGTGTCCAGATTGGGGCCAGCTGTCTGGGTGTCGTTTGGGATGTCTTGTCTCAGGCTGTGCCAGACAGGGCATTAGAATACAGGGTGGGCTGTATAATTGCTTTACCATCGAGTGGCATGCATTAGAAAATCATTTGGGGTTTCTTATTAGCAGCATAGGGCAAAGTTTTTCTTCTGGAGGGCAGGCAGAGTGCGGCATTGTGGCTTTGGAATTCCCAAACTGGAGGGCTTGTGGGCCAGGAGAGTGAGGACGGAAGCTGAGAACACAAGCTAGGCTTAGGTTTCGGGGCAAGGACATGGCAGGCACACTCTGCAGAGCTGAATTGAGATCTCATGCGTCTGAAGTCAGTCGGGGTTCAGACTTACCTCAGGGTTGAGTTTCTGTCCATGTTGGCCCCTTCAAGAAGAGGGGGGATTATGAGGCCATGGGGGTTTTGCCACTATTGGAGTTGTGAGATGCTCCAAACCGCAAGGATTCCTTCTGTGGGACAATTAAGATTTGTTGGATGGCTCCAGGACGTCCTATAAGGTATTTTTCCAGAACAGCGTTCTAAGTATGGATGCCTGGGCAGCCAGCCTCACATTCCAATTGTCTCCTAGCAACAAGAAACGTTTGATCTGCTGGCTTGGGGTAGCAACAGAGGGGGCGGAGTTGAATGGACATTCCTGAGGATGGCCTTAATGTTGGTTTGAGTCCATGGAGACCTTGGTATGGGGCAGTGGCACCAGGGCCCTGAAGGATTCTCCTAACCAGAGGTTATGACAAAGCTCCAATGAGCAAGATTTCCATGGGGAGACGAGATTTGTTATTAATGGTGCCTCAGGAAACCACCATATGCTGGTATTGGAAACGAGGCCTCTGAGGAGAGATGCCTGGAAACCAAAGCAATGGATCTGATTAGGGCCTAGGGGCCTGTCCGGTTCAATATTTTTTCTGGGGACATCTGTTGTCTGAGTGGAGGTAGTTGCTCAGCTGGTTTGAGATAACCCCTGTTTGTCCTGGGCGGCCTAAACTATTGGGATGGCCTCGGTGACTTTGGAGGTTTTTCCTAATTTGCAAGGTTGTGGCCAATGGAATGGGAAGAATTCCCTTGAAAGGGAAGCACAGTCCTGAGGTGTGGCTCCAGGGACCCAAGTGTGGAGCGTGTGTGGTCCAGGGCTATTTGGACAAAAGTCTGAAAACTCAAACTCCACTTAGGTTGGGGGATGTAGGTATGGCCGGCCCGATCTATAGACCGTGAGGAGACCTCTTCGGGATATGAACAAAGGGCGAATGTGATGTGCATGCTCATGCTTTTTTTTTTTTTCTGGAAATGTGTCACCGATTGCCATGGAATGTCGGGGGATCCTCATGGGCCATCGATGAGGCTCCCTTTCTGGGGATTTGACCCGATCCCAAGAGTTTGGGGTCATTCTGTCAGAAGGGAGGAGGTCTTTCTGTTTTTTGTTTTTTTGTTGTTTTTTTTTTTTTTTTTTTACCTCAGGTGGACCACCAAAAGAGGCATTCCAGAGCAGAGTCCTGGGGAGGGGCGACTGGACAACCAGACCTCTGGTTAACATTGGGACCTAAGAACATGGCAAGCCCCATATTTGGGCTCTTGGTCCAGACACTGAGAGGCCTTCCTTGAGGATAGGTCTCACACTGAGTTTCACAATGTGTTTTTGTGCCCAAGGAGCCCCTCAAGTCAGGGCGTGGCCTAATGTACCATGCTGGATTCTCCTACATTGAACGTTGCACAATATGGCAACCACATGTTTTCTGGCCATGGGGAAGAAGGAGTTCTAATTTCTGCAACAATTTCACTCCTGGACTGTGATTGGATTTAAGGTCTAGGTTCTGAAGCCTGAAAACTGAGGTTGGGAAGAGATGAAGACCTAAGGCCATGGTGTGTCTGATGTGCTCAGTGTTCGGCCAGCTGTTGAGTGTGGGTTGGGAGGTGCAGGCTCAGGCTGTGGCAGACAGCGAATTAGTGTCCAGGCTAGACTGTATCATTGGGGTGCAGTCGAGTTTCGTGCAGGATGGTACTCATTTGTGGTTACTGGGTAGCCCCAGAGGGCAAAGTTTTTCTTCTGGAGGGAAGACACAGTGTCACATACTGGCTCCAGAATTCCCAAACTGGAAGGCTTGTGGGCCAGGAGTGTGAGGAAAAAATACTGAGAACACAAGCCAGACTTAGATTTCGGGGTGAAGGGACGGCAGGCACCCTCTGCAGAGATGATTCGAGATCCCTTATACCTGAAGACAGAGCTAGGATCAGACGTTGGCTTAGGTCGGAGTTTCTGTCCATGACGGCCCCTTCATGAATGGGAAGGTGTCACGAGGACATGGAGGTTTTCCCACGATATGAATTGTGAGATGCTCCAAACCGCAATGATTCCTTCTGTGGGACAGGTGAGACCGGTGGATGGCTCCAGGACATCCCATAAGGAAGTTATCCAGAGCAGGGTTCTAAGGATGGATGCCTGGGCAGCCTGCCTCCCATTCCAGGTGTCTTATAGATCCAAGGCAAGTTCGATCTGCCTGATCTAGTGGAGCAACCGATCGGGTGTGTTGAAATGGGTGAGTTGAGGATGGGTCATAATGTGCATTTGTGTCCATGTAGACCTTGGAATGGGGTCTTGATCCGGGTCCTTGAGGGATGTTCATAACCGGAGGTTTTGATGGAGCTCTAAAGAGTATGTTTCCTATGTAGAGAAGAGAATTGTTTTGATGAGTGCCTAAGGAATCTCCCATATGCTGGTATTGGAAAACAGGCCTCTTAGGAGAGATGACTGGAAACAAAAGCAATGGATATGATTAGAGCCTAGGTGCCTGTCCGGTTCAATTTCTTTGCTGGGGATACGTGTCTAAGTATCTGAGGTGAGGTCGTTGCTCAGATTGTGTCAGATTGCCCCTGTTTGTCCTGGGCGACCTATAATATTGGAATGGCCTCGGGACTTTGGAGTTTCTCCTAATCTATAGGGTTGTGGTCAATGGAATGGGCAGAAATCCCCTGGAGAGGGCAGGCAAAGTTCTGAGTTTGGCTCTAGGGGCCCAACCTTGAGGGTGTGTGGGCCAGGCCTGTGGAGCAAAAATCTGAAAACACAAACTCCGCTTAGGATTGGGGACATAGTTATGGCACGCCCAATCTACAGACCGTGATAACACTTCAGGATATGAAAAAGTGTGAGTTTGAGGTGCTTGCTCAGATTTTGTCTCTGGATTTGTGTCAACAATGTGGGTGGAATGCTGGCGTGGCCTCATGGGTTGTGGACGGCTTTCCTTCTCTGAGGATTTGACCCAATCCCAATAGTTTTTGTATGTTCTGTGGGATGGGAGGAGTCGTTTCTTTTTATTTATTTTATTTTATTTCATTTTTTGTACCTCATGTGTCCCAATAAAGGAGGGATTCCAGAGCAGAGTCCTCGGGAGGGACAACTGGACAACCCCACCTCTGTTTTAGTTTGGGGGCCTAGGGGCATCGCAAGTCCAATATGTGGGCTCTTGATTCAGACACTGAGAGGCCTTCCTTGAGGACAGGGCTCATGCTGAGGGTCACAATGCCTATTTGTGCCAACAAGGCCCTCAAGCATGGGAAGGGCCTCATGGGCCACGCTGGATTCTCCGACAATGAACGTTGGAGAATATGCCAACCACAAGGTTTCTGGCCATGGCGAAGGAAGAGTTGTGACTTCTGCATCACGTTCACCCCTGGACAGTGTTTGGAGTTTAGGTCTAGGTTCTGAAACCCGAAAACCGAGGTTGGGAAGAGATGAAGACCTAAGGACCTGTTGGGTCCAATGAGCTCAGTGTGCGGCCAGCTGTTGAGCGTAGGTCTGGAGGTGTGGGCTCATGCTGTGTCAGACAAGGCATTAGACATGGTAGACTGAATATTTGGGGTGCAGTCGAGTGGCGTTCAATTGATCCTCATTCGGGTCTCTAGGTAATTCCTAAGACAACGTTTTTTCTCTGGGAGGGCAGGCAGAGTGCTGCATTGTGGCCCCAGTATTGCCAAACTGTAGGGCTTTTGGGCCAGGGGTGTGACGACTGTAGTCTGAGAACACAAGCTAGGCTTAGTTTTTGGGGTGAGGGCACAGAAGGCACACTCTGCAGAGCTGAATCATGATCTCATGCACCTGAAGTCAGGGCGAATATCAGACGTTTGCTCAGGTTGGAGTTTCTGTCCATGATGGCCACTTTATAAAGTGGAGCGTCTCAAGAGGCCATGTAGATTTTCCCACAATGGGAGTTCTGAGATGCTCCAGACTGCAAAGATTCCTTCTGTGGGACACTTGAGACCTGTTGGATGGCTCTAGGATGTCCCATATGGAATGACTCCAGAGTAGGGTTCTAAGGATTGATGCCTAGGCAGCCCACCTCCCATTCTAGTTGTCTCCTAGCGACAAGGCAGGTTTGATCTGCAGGCCCTGGGGGAGAAACCAAGGGGGTTGAGTTGACACGGACTCTCCCGACAATAGATCATAATGTGGGTTAAAGTCCATGGAGACCTTGGAATGGGGCGCTTGATCCGGGGCCCTGAAAGATTCTCCTAAACAGAGGTTTTTATAGAGCTCCAAAGAGTACATTTCCTATGTGGAGACGAGATTTTTCTGATGAGTGCCTCAGTAATCCCCCGTATTCTGGTATTGGAAACCAGGCCTCTGAGGAGAGATGCCTGGAAACAAAAGCAATGGATCTGATTAGGGCCTAAGTGCCTGTCCAGTTCAATCTTATTCTATGGGGATATCTGTCTCTGGGTCTGAGTGGAGGTAGTTTCCTAACTTGTGAAAGATCATCCCTGTTTGTCCTGGGCAGCCAACAGTATTCGGATGGCCTCGGGGAGCTTGGAGGTTTCTCCTAATCTATAAGGTTGTGGCCAATGGAAATGGCAGAATTCCCCTGGAGAGGGAAGCCACAGTCCTGAGGTGTGGCTCCAGGGGCCCCAGCTTGGATGGTGTGTGGGCCAGGACTGTGGGGACAGAAGTCTGAAAACACAAACTCAGCTTAGTTTTGGGGATGTATGTATGAAGGCTCGATCTACAGAACGTGAGAATTTTCCGGGCTATGAACAAAGGGCGAGTATGTGGCGCTTGCTCAGGTTTGTCTCTGGATTTTGTGTCAACGGTGGCCGTGGAATGTCGGGGTGTCCTCAAGGGCCATGGACAATTCTTTCTCTGGTGATTTGGCCTGATCCCAAGGGGTTGGGATCATTCTGTGGATGGGAAAAGTCCTTTCTGTATTTTTTTTTTTTTTTACCTCAGGTGTCCCACCAAAGAGGGATTCCAGAGCAGAGCCCTGAGTCGGGTCACTAGACATCGCGAACTCTGGTTGAGATTGGGTGACTAGGGGCTTGGCAAGCCCCATATGTGGGCTGTTGTTCCAGTCACTAAGAGGCTTCACATGAGGATAGGGCTCACGCTGAGGGTCACAATATGTGTTTGTGCAAATTGTGGCCCTCAGGGATAGGTGGGACCTCATGGTCCATGCTGCTTTCTCCTACAATGAACGTTGGACAACATGCCAACCACAAGGTTTCTTGCCATGGCGAAGGAGAAGTTCTGATTCTTGCATCACGTTCACTCCTGAGCAGTGAGTGTAGATAAGGTCTAGGTTATGAAGGTGAAAATTGAGGTTGGGTAGAGATGATGGCCTAAAGCCATTGTGGGTATGATATGCTCAGTGTACGGCCAGCTGTCCTGGTTTTGGACTGGAGGTCTGCCCTCAGGCTGTGTCAGACAGGGCTTTAGTGCACAGGCTAGACTGTATAATTGGGGTATGGTCGAGTGGCATGCAGGTTGTTACTCATTTGGCGTTTCTGGTTAGCCCTATAGGGCAACATTTTTCTTCTGGAGGCCAGGCAGAGTGCTGCATTGTGTCTCCAGAATTTCCAAACTGGAGGGGTGTGGCCAGGATTCTGAGGACGGAAGTCTGAGAACACAAGATAGGCTTAGGTTTCAAGACGAGGGCCCAGCAGGCACACTCTCAAGTGCTGAATCGAGATCTCATGCTTCTGAATTCAGGGCGAGGATCAGACTTTGGCTTAGGATGGAGTTTCTGTCCATGATGGCCCATTTATGAAGGTGTGGGGCATCATAAGGAAATGGAGGTTTTCTCACAGTGTTATTGTGTGATGCTTCAAACCACAAGGATTCATTCTGCGAGACAGTCAAGACAGGTTGGTTGGATTCAAGACGTCCCATAAAGAAGTTCTCCAGAGCAGGGTTCTAAGGATGGATGCCTGGGCAGCCCGCCTACCATTCTAACTGTCTCCTAGTGACAAGGAAGGTTTGATCTGCTGGCTCTGGGTGAGCAGCCGAGTGGGCTGATTTGAAATGGACTCTCCTGAGAATGGTTCATAATGTAAGTTTGTGTCCTTGGAGACCTTGGGATTGGGCCATGGTGCCAGCGCCCTGAAGGATCCTCCTAACCTGAGGTATTGACACAGCTCCAAAAAGCAAGTTTCCCATGTGGAGATGAGATCTGTTCTGATTGTTTCCTTAGGAAACCCCCATATTCTGATATTGGAAACCAGGCCTCTGAGGAGAGATACCTAGAAACCAAAGCAATGCATCAGAAGTTGGCTCAGGTTGGAGATTCTGTCTATGATGGCCCCTTTATAAAGGGGAGCATCTCATGAGGCCATGTAGGTTTTCCCACGATAGGAGTTGTGAGATGCTCCAATCTGCAAGGATTCCTTCTGTGGGACAGTCAAGACCTGTTGGAAGGCTCCAGGACATCCCATATGGAACGGCGCCAGAGCAGGATTCCATGGATGGATGCCTAGAGAGTCTGCTTTGCATTCCAGTTGTCTCCTAGCGACAAGGCAGGTTTGATATTCTGCCTCTGGGGGAGTAATCGACGGGGCTGAGTTGAAATGTACTCTCCTGCCGAATGGTCATAATGCGGGTATGTGTCCATGGAGACCTTGGAATAGGGCGGTTGCTCCGGCTACCTGAAGGTTTCTCCTAACTGGAGGCTTTTACAGAGCTCCAAAGGATAAGTTTCCCATGTGAAGACAAGATTTGTTCTGATTGGTATCTCTGGAATCCCCCATATGCTGGTATTGGAAAACAGGCCTCTGAGGAGAGATGCGTAGAAAAAAAAGCAATGGAACCAATTACATTCTAGGGGCCAGTCCAGTTTAATCTTCTTCTCTTGGGTTATCTGTCTACGGGTGAGTTGACGTCGTTGCTCAGCTTGTGAGAGATCGCCCCTCTTTGTCCTGGGTGGCCTACACTATTGGAATGGCCTCTGGGACTTTGGAGGTTTCTCCTTATCTGTAGGGTTGTGGCCAATGGAATGGGAAGAATTTCCTTGGAGAGGGCAGGCACAGTCCTGAGGTGTGGCTCCAGGGGCCTCAGTCTGGAGGGTGTGTTGGACAGGGATGTCAGGATAGAAGTCTGAAAACACAAACTCGGCTTAGGTTTGGGGACGTAGGTATGGCAGGCCAAATCTACAGACTATGAGGAGAATTTTTTGGGCTATGACCTAAGGGTGAGTGTGAACGCTTGCTGAAGCTTATGTCTCTGGATTTTGTGTCAATAGTGGCCGTGGAATGTCGGGCTGGCCTCATGGGCCATGGACGAGTCTTTCTCTCTGGACCCCAATCACTTGGGATGGCCCAATCCCAAGTGATTGGGGTCATTCTGTGAGTGGGAGGAGTCCTTTCTGTGTTTATTTACCTCAAATGTCCCACCAAAGAGGGATTCCAGAGCAGAGCCCTGAGTAGGGGTGACTAGATGTCTCTACCTCTGGTTAAGATTGGGTGACTTGGGGCATGGCAGGCCCCATATGCGGGCTCATGGTCCAGCCACTGAGAGGCTTTACTTGAGGACAGGGCTCAAACTGAGGGTCCCAATGTGTGTTTGAGCCCACCGCAGCTCTTAAGCATAGGCAGGGCCTCAGGGACCCTACACTACCCTCAGGGGCCCTACTACTACCCCTGTAGGCCCTACAGGGGTCCTACACTGAACGTTGGACAAGATGCCAACCACAAGATTCTGGCGAGAGGGAAGGAGGAGTTCTGATTTCTGCATCACGTTCACCCATGGGAAGTGAGTAGAGATAAGGTCTAGGATTCTGTAGCCTGAAAACCGAAGTTGGAAAGAGATGGCGACCTAAGGCCATGGCGGTTCAGATGTTCTCAGTGTACTGCAAGCTGTCTGGGTGTCGGTTGGGAATTCAGGCCTCAGGTTCTGTCAGAAAGGGCATTAGTGCACAGGCTAGACTATATAATTGGTGTACAGTTGAGTGACGTGCAGGTTTATCCTCATTGGAGGTTTCTGGGTAGACCCATAGGGCAATATTTTTCTTCTAGAGGGCAGGCAGAGTGCAGCACTGTGTCATCGGAAATCCCAAAATAGAGGGCGTGTGGTCCAGGAGAGTGAGGACGGAAGTCGGAGAACACTAGCTACGCTTAGGTTTTGGGGTGAGGGCACAGCAGGTACACTCTGAAGAGCTGAATCAAGATCTCGTGCATCTGAAGTCAAGGCGAGATCAGCTGTTGGCTCAGGTTGGAGTTTCTTTCCATGATCTGCCTTCATGAAGATTGGGGGCATCATGTGACCTTGGAAGCTTTCCATGATATGAGTTGTTAGGTGGTCCATGCACAAGGAATCCTGTGGGACAGTCGAGACCTGTTAGATGGCTCAAGGATGTCCCATAAGGAACGACGCAAGAGCAGGGTTCTAAGGATGGATGCCTGAAGAGCCCAACTCGCATTTCAATTGTCTCCTAGCGATAAGGCAGGTTCAATCTGCTGGCTCTGGAGTAGCAACCGAGGGGGTTTAGTTGAAATGGACTCTCCTGAGGATGGGTCATAATTTGGGATTGTGTCCATGGAGATATTCAAATGGGGCAGTGGCTCCAGTGACCTGAAGTTTTCTCCTAACTGGAGGTTATGACACAGCTCCATAGAGCAAGATTCCCATGTGGAGACGAGATTTTTTCTGATAGGTAGCTCTGGAAACCCCCTTATGCTGGTATTGGAATCCAGGCCTCTGAGGAGAGATGCCTGAAAACAAAAGCAATGGATCCAATTAGGGCCTAGGTGCCTGTCTTGTTCAATATTCTTTTCTATGGATATCTGTCTAAGGTTCTGACTGGAGGTAGTGGCTCAGCTTGTGCCGAGGGTCCCTGTATGTCCAGGACATCCTACACTATTGGGATGGCCTCAGAGATTTTGGATGATTCTCCTAATCTGTCAGGTTGTGCCACATGAATGAGCAGAATTCCCTTGGAGAGGGCAGGCACAGTCCTGAGGTGTGGCTCCATGGGGCCCAGCCTTTAGAATGTGTGGGTGAGGACAATGGAGACAGAAGTCTGAAAACACAAACTAGGCTTAGGTTTGGGGACATAGGTATGGCAGGCCCGATCTACAGACCTTGAGAATTTTGGGGGCTCTGAACAAAGGGCAAGTGTGTGGCGCTTTTTCAGGTTTTTGTCTCCGGATTTTGTGTCAATGGTGGCCGTGGAATGTCAGGCTGGCCTCATCGACCATGGACGAGTATTTCTCTCTGTGGATTTGGCCAGATTCCAAGTGTTTGGGGTCATTCTTTGGATGGTAGGAGTCCTTACTTTTTTTTTTCTTTATCTTGGTTTTTTTTTTTTTTTTTTTTTTTTACCTTATGTGTCCCACCAAAGAGGGATTCCAGAAAAGAGCTCTGAATAAGGTTGACTAGACTTCTCAAGCTCTGGCTAGGATTGGGGGAGTAGGGGCATGGCAAGTCCCATATGCAGGCTCTTGGTCCAGCCCCGGAGAGGCTTTACTTGAGGCCAGGGTTCATGCTTAGGGTCCTAATGTGTGTTTGTGCCCATCGCAGCCCTCAAGCATGTCTGAGGCCTCATGGGCCATGCTGGGTTCTCATATACTGAACGTTGGACAACATGCCAACCACAAGGTTTCTGGTCATGGGGAAGGTGAAGTTCTGATTGCTGCATCACGTACATCACTTAGTTGTGAGTGGAGATAATGTCTAGGTTCTGAAGCCTGAAGACCAAGGTTGGGAAGAGATGATGACCTAAGGCCATGGCATGTTCGATGTGTTCAGTGTGAGGCCAGGTGTCTGGGTGTCGGTCACGAGGTCTGGGGTCAGGCTGTGTCAGACAGGGCATTAGTGCCCAGGCTAGACTGTATAATTGGGGTACAGTCTAGAGAATTGCAGGTTGATCCTCATTTGATGTTTCTGGGTAGACCCCTAGGGCAAAGTCTCTCTTCTGGAGGGCAGGCAGAGTGCTGCATTTTGTCTCCAGAATTCCCAAAGTGGAAGGCTTGTGGGCCAGGAGTGTGAGGACGGAAGTCTGAGAACGCGAGCTGGCTTAGGTTTTGGGGCGAGGGCAAGGCAGGCACACTCTGCAGAGCTGAATTGAGATCTCATGCATCTGAAGTCAGGGCGAGGATCAGACGGGAGTTTCTGTCCATGATGTCCTCTACCTGAAGGTGGAGGCATCACGAGGCCATGGAGGTTTTCCCACGGTGCGAGTGTGTGATGCTGAAAACCACAAGGATTCCTTCTGCAGGACAGTTGAGACCTGTTGAATGGATCAAGGACACCCCATTAGGAATTTCTCCAGAGCAGAGTTCTAACAACGGATACCTGGGCAACGAACTCGCATTCCAATTGTCTCCTAGTGACAAAGCAGGTTTGATCTGCTGGCACTGGGTGAGCAACCGCCAGGTTTGAGTTGAAATGGACTCTCCTGAGGATGGGTCATAATGTGGGATTGTGTCCATTGAGACATTGGAATGGGGCGGTGGCTACAGTGACGTGAAATTTTCTCCTAACTGGAGGTTTTGACACAGTTCCATATAGCATGATTCCCATGTGGCATGCGATTTGTTCTGATTGGTAGCTCCAGAAACCCCCATGTGCTGGTATTGGAATCCAGGCCTCTGAGGAGAGATACATGAAAACAAAAGCAATGAATTCGTTTAGGGCCTAGGTGCCTGTCCTGTTCAATCTTCTGTTCTATGGATATCTATCTACAGGTCTGATTGGAGGTAGTGGCTCAGCTTGTGGCAGATGGTCCCTGTTTGTCCCGGACATTCTACAATATTGGGGTGGCCTCGGGGACTTCGGATGTTTCTCCTAATCTGTCAGGTTGTGCCAAAGGAATGAGCAGAATTCCCATGGAGAGGGCAGGCACAGTCCTGAGGTGTGGCTCCATGGAGCCAAGCCTTGAGGGTGTGTGGGCCAGGACAATGGAGACAGAAGTCTGAAAACAGAAACTTGGCTTAGGTTTGGGGACATAGGTATGGCAGGCCCGATCTACAGACCGTGAGAATTTTTCAGGCTTTGAACAAAGGGCGAGTGTGTGGCGCTTTTTCAGGCTTTTGTCTCCGGATTTTGTGTCAATGGTGGCCGTGGAATGTCAGGATGGCCTCATCAGCCATGGACGAGTATTTCTCTCTGTGAATTTGGCCCAATTCCAAGTGTTTGCGGTCATTCTTTGGACGGTAGGAGTCCTTTCTCTATTTTTTTTTAACCTCATGTTTCCCACCAAGGAGGGATTCTAGAGAAGAGATCTGAGTAGGGGTGACTAGACTTCTCAAGAACTGGTTAAGGCTTGGGGAGTAGGGGCATGGTAATCTCCATATGTGGGCTCTTGGTCCAGCCCCGGAGAAACTTTACTTGAGGCCAGGGATCATGCTTAGGATCCTAATGTGTGTTTGTGCCCATCGCAGCCCTCAAGCATGTCTGAGGCCTCATGGGCCATGCTGGTTTCTCCTACATTGCACGTTGGACAACATGCCAACCACAGGGTTTCTGGTCATGTGGAAGGAGGAGTTCTGATTTCTGCATCACGTACACGGCATGGCAGTGAGTAGAGATAAGGTCTAGATTCTGAAGCCTGAAAACCGAGGTTGGTAAGAGATGACGACCTAAGGCCATGGTGGGTCCGATGCACTTAGTGTGCGTCCAGATGTCTGTGTCCATCATGAGGTCTGGGCTCAGGCTGTGTCAGGCAGGGCATTAGTCCCCAGGCTAGACTGTATAATTGGGGTACAGTCGAGTGATGTGAACGTTGGTCCTCATTTGGGGTTTCTGGTTGGCCCCATAGGGCAAAGATTTTCTTCTGGAGGGCAGGCAGAGTGCTGCATTCTGGCTCCAGAATTGCCAACTTCAGGGCTTGTGGGCCAGGTGTTTTAGGACAGAAGTCTGAGAACACAAGTTCAGCTTTGAATTCGCAGCGGTGACATGGCAGGCACACTCTACAGACCTGAAATGAGATCTCGTGCATCTGAAGTCAGGGCGAGGATCAGATGTTGGCTTAGGTTGGAGTTTCTGTACATGATGTCCCCTTCATGAAGGTGGGGGGGCATCAGGAAACCATGGAAGATTTCCAACTTTGTGAGTGTGTGATGCTCCAAACCACAAGGATTCCGTCAGCGGGACAGTCACGACCTTTTGGATGGATCAAGGACGTCCCATAAGAAATGCTCCAAAGCACAGTTCTAATGATGGATGCCTGGGCAGTCCAACTTGCATTCCAGTTGTGTCCTAGTGAAAAGGAGGATTTGATCTGCTGTCACTGGGGGAACAACCGAGGGGGCTGAATTGAAATGGAATCTCATGAGGATCAGTCGATGTGGATTTGTGTCCATGGATCCCTTGGAATGGGGCAGTGGCTCTGTTGCCCTGAAGAATTCTCCTAACCTGAGGTTTTGATGCAGCTCCAAAGAGCAAGTTTCCCATGTAGAGACGAGATTTGTTCTGAAACCCCCTCAACCTGGTATTGGAAACCAAGCATCTGGGGAACAATGCCTGGAATCCAAAGCAATGGATCTGATTACGGTCTAGGAGCCTGTCCTTTTCAATATTCTCCTCTGAGTGTCTCTGTCTAAGATTCAGAATGGAGGTCACTGCTCAGCTTGTGTCAGATCACCCATGTTTGTTGGGGGAGGCCAACACTATTGGACTGGTCTTGGGAATTGGAGGTTTCTCCTAATCTGTAAGGTTGTGGCAAATGAAACGGGCAGAGTTCCCTTGGAGAGCACTGGCACAGTCCTTAGGTGTGACACCACCTTTCTGGGTGTCATCCAGGAGGTCCAGGCTCAGGCTGTGTCAGACAGGGCATTAGTGCCAAGCTTAGACTGTATAATTGGAGTAAAGTTGAGTGGCATGCAGGTTGATCCTCATTTGGCGTTTCTGGGTAGCCCCAGGGGCAACGTTTTTCTTCTGGAGGGAAGAAAGAGTGCTGCATTGTGGCGACGGAATTCTCACACTGGAGGGCTTGTGGGCCAGAATTGTGAGGAAGGAAGTGTGAGAACACAAGCTAGGCTTAGGTTTTGGGTCAAGATCATGGCAGGCACACTCTGTAGAGCTAAATCTAAATCTCATGCATCTGAAGTCAGGGCGAGGATCAGACGTAGGCTCAGGTTGAAGTTTCTGTTCAGGATGGCCCCTTCATGATGGTGGGGGGCATCATGGGGCTATGGAGACTTTCCCACGATTGGCATTGTATGTTGCTCCAATCGGCAAGGATTCCTTCTACGGGACAGTCGAGACCGGTCAGATTGCTCCAGGATGTCCCATGCGGAACCACGGCAGTGCAGGGTTCTAAGGATGGATTCCTGGAGTGCCCGCCTCACATTCCTATTGTCTCCTAGTGACAAGGCAGGTTCGATCTGCTTCTTTTGGGGAGCAACCAAAGGGGATGTGTTGAAATGGACTCGCCTGCGGATGGGTCATAATGTGGGTTTGTGTCCATGGAGACCTTGGAATGGGGTGTTGGCTGCTGGGACCTGAAGGTTTCCCTTAAGTGGAGGTTGTGACACAGCTCCAAAATGCATGTTTCCCATGTGGAAATGAGATTTGTTCAGACTGGTACCTCCAGAAGAACACATATGCTGGTATTGGAAACCAGGCCTCTGAGGAGAGATGCCTGGAATCAAAAGCAATGGATCTGATTAGGTCCTAGGTGCCTGTCCGGTTCAATCTTCTTCTCTGGGGTTATCTGTCTATGGGTCTGAGTTGAGGTAGTTGCTCATCTTGGGACAGATCACCCTGTTTGCCCTGAGTGGCCAACACTATTGGGATGGCCTCAGGGACGTTGGAGTGTTCTCCTAATCTTTAGGGTTGTGGCCAATGGAATGGGCAGAATTTGCTTGGAGAAGGCAGGCACAGTCCTGAGGCATGGCTCCAGGGTCCCCAGCCTGGAGGGTGTGTGGGCCAGGACAGTGGGGACAGAAATCTGAAAACCCAAACTCAGCTTAGGTTTGGGGACGTAGGTATGACAGGCCTGATCTATAGACCGTGAGGAGAATTTTTCAGGCTATGAACAAAGGGCAAGTGTGAGGCATATATCCAGGCTTTTGTCTCTAGATTTTGTGTCAATGGTGGCCATGGAATGACGGGATGGCCTCTTTGGCCATGGATGATTCTTTCTCTTTTAAGATTTGGTTAGATCCCAAGTTTTGGGGCTCATTCAGGGGATGGAGGAGACCCTTCGATATTTTTTTCCTCAGGGGTTCCAGAGCAGAGACCTGAATAGGGGTGACTAGACCTCTCAACCTCTCATTAATATTGGGGGACTTGGGATGGCAATGCGGGTTCTTGGTCCAGCCCCTGAGAGGCTTTACTTGAGGACAGGGCTCACACTGAGGGTCCCAATGTGTTTGTGCCCATTGCGGTTCTCAAGCATGGGCGGGGACTCATGGGCTACACTGGATTCTCCTACACTGAACGTTGGAAAACATGCCAACCACAAGGTTTCTTGCCTTGAGGAAGAAGGAGTTTCATTTCTTCATCACGTTCACCCCTGGGTAGTGAGTATATATAAGGTCTAGGTTCTGAAGCCTGAAAACCAAGGTTGGGAAGAGATGATGACCTAAAGCCATGGCGGGTCTGATGTGCTCAGTGTACAGCCAGCTGTCTGGGTGTCGGTTGGGAATTCAGACCTCAGGCTGTGCAAGACAGGGCATTAACGCCGAAGCGAAACTGTATAATTGGGGTAGAGTCAAGTGACATGCAGGTTGATCCTCATTTGGTGTTTCTGGTTAGCCCCATAGGACAACGTTTCTCTTCTGGAGGGCAGTCAGAGTGATGCATTGTGTCTCTCCAGAATTCCCTAACTGGAGGGCTGGTGGGCTCGGAGTGTGAGGACGAAGTCTGAGAACAATAGCTAGGTTTTGCTTCGGGGCGGGGTTTCGGCAGGCACACTCTGCAGAGTTGAATCAAGATTTCGTGCATCTGAAGTCAGGGCGAGGATTAGACGTTGGCTCAGGTTGGAGTTTCTGTCCAAGATGGCTCTTTCATGAAGGGGACGGTGCACCACGAGGCCACAGAGCTTTTCCCATGATGGGAGTGGTGAGGTGCTCCAAAGCGCAAGGATTCCTTCTGCAGAACAGCTGTGACCTGTTGGATGGCTCCAGGACGTCCCATATGGAATTACTTCAGAGTAGTTTTCTACAGATGGATGCCTAGCCAGCCCGCCTCACATTCCAATTGTCTCCTAGTGACAAGATAGGTTCGATCTGCTGGCTCTAGGGGAGCACCCAAGGGCACTGAGTTGAAATAGACTCTCCTGCAGATGGGTCCTAATGTGGGATTGTGTCCATGGAGACCTTGGAATGAGGTGGTGGCACCGGGGCCCTGAAGGATTTTCCTAGCCGGAGGTTTTGACACAGCTTGAAAGAGCACGTTTCCCATGTGGAGAAGACATTTGTTCTGACTGATGCCTCAGGAAACCCCCATATGGTGGTATTGAAAACCAGGCCTCTGAGGTTCTGACATAGCTCCACGAGCAAGTTTCCAATGTGCAGACAAGACTTGCTCTGATGGGGCCTCTGGAAACCCCATAGGCTGGTATTGGAAACCAGGCCTCTGAGAAGAGATGCCTGGAAACCAAAGCAATGGATCTGATTAGGGCCTAGGGGCCTGTCCAGTTCAATGTTCTTCTCTGGGGACATCTGTCTCCGAGTTGGTGTGGAGCTAGTTGCTCAGCTAGTGTCAGATCACCCCTGTTTGTTCCAAGCGGCCTACAATATTGGTATGGTCCCAGGGACATTGGAGATTTCTCCTGATTTATATGGTTGTGGCCAATGGAATATGAAGAATTCCCTTTGAGAGGGCAGGAACAATCCTGAGGTGTGGTTCCAGGGGCCCTAGCCTTGAGGGTGTGTGTTTTCAGACAACTGTCCAAACAGCCCAGGCCTACACAACCTACAGGATCAGGCCCCTGGAGCCAAACCTGAGGACTGTACTTGCCCTCTCCAAGGGAATTGTGTGTGCCCATTCGAATGGCCACAACCCTTCTAATAGGATAAACCTCCAAAGTCCCTGATTCATCTCAATAGTGGTGACTTCCCAGGAAAAACAGGGGCAATCTGAGCCCAACTGAGCACCTACCTGCACTCAGACCCATAGACAGATGTCCCCAGAGGTAAAAAGGAAAGAACAGGCCCCTAGGCACTAATCAGATCCATTGCTTTGGTTTTCAGGCATCTCTCCTCAGAGGCCTGGATTTCAAAAGCAGCATATAGCTGTTTCTTGACCCACACATCAGAAAACATCTCATCTACACATGGGAAACTTGCACGTTGGGGCTGTGTCAAAGCCTCTGTTTAGGAGAACCCTTTAGGGCCCCAGTGACTCCGCTTCATTCCAAGGTCTCCATAGACACAAAAGCACGTTAGGACCCATCCCCAGGGGTGTCCATTTCAACTCAGCGTCCTCGGTTGCTCCCCACAGATCCAGGAGATCTAACCTGTCTTGTTGCTAGGAGACAATTGGAATGCGAGGTGAGCTACCCAGCCATCCATCCTTAGAACCCTGCTCAGAATCATTGGCCTGGAGCCAAACAACAGGTCTCAGTTGTCCTGCAGAAGACTCTCTGCAGTTTGGAGCTTCTCACAACTCCCATCGTGGGAAAACACCCATGGCCTCGTGATGCCCCGCCCATTCATGAAGGGGCCATCAGGGTCAGAATCTCCAACCTGAGTGATCGTCTGATCCTCGCCCTGACTTCAGATGCACGAGATCTCGATTCAGGTCTGTAGATTGTGCCTGCCATGGCCTCACCCAGAAACCTAAGCCTAGCTTGTGTTCTCAGACTTTTGTCGTCAGACTACTGGCCCACAAGCCCTCCAGTTTGGCAATCCAGAACTACAATGCAGCACTCTGCCGGCCCTCCAGAAGAAAAACATTGTCTTCTGGGGCTACCCAGTAACCCCAAATGAGGATCAATTTGCACCGACCTTGGCTGTACCCCAAATACATAGGCTGACCGGGGCACTAATGCCCTTTCTGACACAGCCTGAGCCTGGACCCCCTGGCCCCTCCCAGACAGCTGGCCGCACACTGAGCACATCGAGTAGCCATGGCCTTAGGTCGTCATTTCTTCCCAACCTCGGTTTTCAGGTTTCAGAACCTAGACCTTATCTCCAATCACTGCCCAGGGTTGAAGGTGATGCAGAAATCAGAAATCCTTCCCCATGGCAAGAACCTTGTGGTTGGCATGTTGTCCAACGTTCATTGTAGTTGAAACCAGTGTGGCCCATGAGGCCCCGCCCATGCTCGTGGGACACATTGGTCACAAACACACATTGTGACGCTCAGGCTGAGCCCAGTCCTCAAGTAAGGCCACTAAGTGGCTGGATGAAGAGATAGCATATTGGGCTTGCCATGCCCCTAGGCCCCAATTTTTAACCATAGTTCGAGTTGTCCCTTCAGTCTGCCCCACGGCTTTGCTTTGGAATTCCTCTTTTGGTGGGACACCTGAGGTAACAAAACTGAAATGAGTCCTCCCATCCCACAGATTGACGAAAAGAAATTGGGAATCGGGCCAAATCCTCAGAGAGGAAGATTCGTCCATGGCCCATGAGGCGTCCCCGACATTCCACGGCCATCGCTGATACAAAATCCAGAGACAAAAGCCTGAGCAAGCGCCTCAGACTCGCACTTTCTTCATATCCTGAAGAGTTCTTCTCATGGTTTGTAGATCGGGCCTGCCATACCTACGTCCCCAAACCTAACCTGAGTTTGTGTTTTCAGACTTCTGTCCCCAAAGTCTTGGGCCACACACCGTCCAGCCTGGGCCCCTGGAGCCACACATTAGGACTGTGCCTACCAATCCTATTGAATTCTGCCCATTCCATGGTCCAAAATCGTACAAATTAGGAGAAACCTCCAATGTCCCTGAGGCCATCCCAATAGTGTAGGTCGCCGGGAACAAACAAGGGCTGTCTGACACCAGCTGATAATCGACCTCCACTCATACCATAGATGGATGTCTCCAGAGAAGAAGATTGAACCAGACAGGACCCTAGGCCATAATAGGATCCATTGCTTTGGGTTACAGGCATGTGTCCTCAAAAGCCTGATTCCAATACGAGCATAGGTGTTTTCCTGAGGCACCCATTAGAACTCATCTCGTCTCCACAAGGAAACCTGTGCATGGGAGCCATGTCCAAAGCTTAGGAGAGTACTTCAGGGTCCCGGTGCCACCGCCCCATTCCAAGGCTCTCATGGACACAAAAACACATTAGGACCCATCCTCAGGAAAGTCCATTTCAACTCAGCCACCCCGGTTGCTCCGGCAGAGCCATCAGATCTAAACTGTCTTGTTGCTAGGAGACAATTGGAATGCGAGGCGGGCTTCCCAGGCATCCATCCGCGAACGGTGGTCTGGAGTCATTCCATATGGGATGTCCTGGAGCTGTCCAACAGGTCTTAATTGTCCCGCAGAAGGAATCCTTGAAGGGGGCATCCCACAACTCCCAACGTGGGAAAACCTCAATGGCCTCGAGATTCTGCTCCCTTCATGAAGCGGCCGTCATGCTCAGAAACTCCAACCTGAGTCAACGTCTGATCCTCGCCCTGACTTCAGATGCATGAGATATTTGTTAAGATCTGCAGGGGGTACCTGCCGTGCCCTCGCCCTGAAACCCAAGTCTAGCTTGTCTTCTCAGACTTCCGTCCTCACACTCCTGGCCTCGAAGCCCTCAAGTTTGGCAATTCCGGACCCACAATGCAGCACTCTGCCTGCCCTCTAGAAAAAAAATTATTGCCTCATGAGCTGACCAGGCACCTTAAATGAGGGTAAACCTACACAGCATTCGACTTTACCCAAATTATATAGTCTAACCTGGGCACTAATGCACTGTCGAACACAACCTGAGCCCGGACCTCCTGACCAACACCCAGAAAGCTGACCGCACACTGAGCACATAAAACCCGCCATGGCCTTAGGTCATCATCTCTTCCCTACCTCAGTTTTCAGGCTTTAGAACCGAGACCTTATCTCCAATCACTGCCCAGGGGTGAGTGTGATGCAGAAATCATAACTCCTCCTTACCCATGGCAAGAACCCTTATGGTTGGCACGTTTTCCAACGTTCAGATTAGGAGAAACCAGCATTCACCCTGAGGCCCCGCCCATCCTTGAGTGCGACGAGGGCATACACACGCATTGTGACCCACAGCATGAGTACTGTCCTCTAGTAAGTCCTCTCAGTGGCTGGACAATTAGATGTCATAATGGGCTTGACATGTCCCTAGGCCCCAATTTTTAACCAGATTTCTGATTGTCCAGTCGCCCCTCCCCAGGGCTCTACTAGGGAATCCCTCATTTGGTGGGACACCTGAGGTTAAAAAAGAAAACAAAAACAACAACAAAAAAAAACGGACTTCTTCCAGCCCACAGAATGACCCAAAACTCTTTGGACGGGGCCAAACCACCAGAGAGTAAGACTCGTCCATTTCCCATGAAGTCACCCAGAAATTCCACGACCATGAGTGACACGATATCCAAAGACAAAAACTTGAGCAGGAGCCTCACACTAGCCCTTCTTTCAAATCCCGAAGAGTTCTCCTCATGGTCTGTAGATCAGTCCTGCCATACATATGACCCGAAACATAAGCCGAGTTTGTGTTTTCTGACAACTGTCCAAACATCCCTGGCCTACACAACCTACAGGCTCAGGCCCCTGGAGCCAAACCTGAGGACTGTACTTGCCCTCTCCAAGGGAATTGTGTGTGCCCATTCCAATGGCCACAACCCTTCTAATAGGATAAACCTCCAAAGTCCCTGATCCATCTCAATTGTGGTGGCTTCCCAGGAAAAACAGGGGCAATCTGAGCCCAACTGAGCACCTACCTGCACTCAGACCCATAGACAGATGTCCCCAGAGGTAAAAAGGAAAGAACAGGCCCCTAGGCACTAATCAGATCCATTGCTTTGGTGTCCAGGCATCTCTCCTCAGAGGCCTGGATTTCAAAAGCAGCATATAGCTGTTTCTTGACTCACCCAATAGAAAACATCTCATCTACACATGGGAAACTTGCACGTTGGAGCTGTGTCAAAGCCTCGGTTTAGGAGAACCCTTTAGGGCCCCAGTGCCACCGCTTCATTCCAAGGTCTCCATAGACACAAAAGCACGTTAGGACCCATCCACAGGGGTGTCCATTTCAACTCAGCGTCCTCGGGTGCTCCCCACAGATCCAGGAGATCTAACCTGTCTTGTTGCTAGGAGACAATTGGAATGCGAGGTGGGCTACCCAGCCATCCATCCTTAGAACCCTGCTCAGAATCATTGGCCTGGAGCCAAACAACAGGTCTCAATTGTCCTGCAGAAGACTGTCTGCAGTTTGGAGCTTCTCACAACTCCCATCGTGGGAAAACACCCATGGCCTCGTGATGACCCCCCCATTAATGAAGGGGCCATCAGGGTCAGAAACTCCAACCTGAGCGATCGTCTGATTCTCGCCCTGACTTCAGATGCACGAGATCTCGATTCAGGTCTGTAGATTGTGCGTGCCATGGCCTCACCCAGAAACCTAAGCCTAGCTTGTGTTCTCAGACTTCTGTCGTCAGACTACTGGCCCACAAGCCCTCCAGTTTGGCAATCCAGAACTACAACACAGCACTCTGCTGGCCCTCCAGAAGAAAAACATTGTCCTCTGGGGCTACCCAGTAACCCCAAATGAGGATCAACCTGCACCGACCTTGGCTGTACCCCAAATACACAGGCTGACCAGGGCTCTAATGCCCTTTCTGGTACAGCCTGACCCTCGACCCCCTGGCCCCTCCCAGACAGCTGGCTGCAAACTGAGCACATTGAGCCGCCATGGCCTTAGGTCGTCATCTCTTCCCAACATCAATTTTCAAGTTTCAGAACCTAGACCTTATATCCAATCACTGCCCAGTGTTGAAGGTGATGCAGAAATCAGAAATCCTTCCCCATGGCAAGAACCTTGTGGTTGGCATGTTGTCCAACGTTCATTGTAGTTGAAACCAGTGTGGCCCATGAGGCCCCGCCCATGCTCGTGGGCCACATTGGTCACAAACACACATTGTGACGCTCAGGCTGAGCCCAGTCCTCAAGTAAGGCCACTAAGTGGCTGGATGAAGAGATAGCATATTGGGCTTGCCATGCCCCTAGGCCCCAATTTTTAACCATAGTTCGAGTTGTCCCTTCAGTCTGCCCCACGGCTTTGCTTTGGAATTCATCTTTTGGTGGGACACCTGAGGTAACAAAACTGAAATGAGTCCTCCCATCCCAAAGATTGACGAAAAGCAATTGGGAATCGCGCCAAATCCTCAGAGAGGAAGATTCGTCCGTGGCCCATGAGGCCTCCCCGACATTCCACGGCCATCGCTGATACAAAATCCAGAGACAAAAGCCTGAGCAAGCGCCTCAGACTCGCACTTTCTTCATATCCTGAAGAGTTCTTCTCATGGTTTGTAGATCGGGCCTGCCATACCTACGTCCCCAAACCTAAGCTGAGTTTGTGTTTTCAGACTTCTGTCCTCAAAGTCTTGGGCCACCCACCCTCTAGGCTGGGCCCCTGGAGCCACACATTCGGACTGTGCCTACCAATCCATGGGAATTCTGCCCATTCCATGGTCCAAAATCGTACAAATTAGGAGAAACCTCCAAAGTCCCTGAGGCCATCCCAATAGTGTAGGTTGCCGGGAACAAACAAGGGCTGTCTGACACCAGCTGATAATCGACCTATACTCATAACAGAGATGGTTGTCCCCAGAGAAGAAGATTGAACCAGACAGGACCCTAGGCCATAATAGGATCCATTGCTTTGGGTTACAGGCATGTGTCCTCAAAAGCCTGATTCCAATACGAGCATAGGGGTTTTCCTGAGGCACCCATCAGAACTCATCTCTTCTCCACAAGGAAACCTGTGCATGGGAGCCACGTCCAAAGCTTAGGAGAGTACTTCAGGGTCCCGGTGCCACCGCCCCATTCCAAGGCCCTCATGGACACAAAAGCACATTAGGACCCATCCTCAGGAAAGTCCATTTCAACTCAGCCACCCCGGTTGCTCCCGCAGAGCCATCAGATCTAAACTGTCTTGTTGCTAGTAGACAATTGGAATGCGAGGCGGGCTTCCCAGGCATCCATCCGCGAACGGTGCTCTGGAGTCATTCCATATGGGATGTCCTGGAGCTGTCCAACAAGTCTTAATTGTCCCGCAGAAGGAATCCTTGAAGGGGGCATCCCACAACTCCCAACGTGGGAAAACCTCAATGACCTCGAGATTCTGCTGCCTTCAAGAAGCGGCCGTCATGCTCAGATTCTCCAACCTGAGCCAAAGTCTGATCCTTGCCCTGACTTCAGATGGATGAGATATTTTTCCAGATCTGCAGGGGGTACATGCCGTGCCCTCGCCCTGAAACCCAAGTCTAGCTTGTCTTCTCAGACTTCCGTCCTCATACTCCTGGTTCCGAAGCCCTCAAGTTTGGCAATTCCGGACCCACAATGAGGCACTCTGCCTGCCCTCTAGAAAAAAAAATTATTGCCTCATGAGCTGCCCAGGCACCTTAAATGAGGGTAAACCTACACAGCACTCAACTTTACCCAAATTATATAGTCTAACCTGGGCACTAATGCACTGTCGAACACAACCTGAGCCCGGACCTCCTGACCAACACCCAGAAAGCTGACCGCACACTGAGCACAAAAAACCCGCCATGGCCTTAGGTCATCATCTCTTCCTTACCTCAGTTTTCAGGCTTAAGAACCGAGACCTTATCTCCAATCACAGCCCAGGGGTGAGTGTGATGTAGAAATCAGAAATCCTCTTTACCCATGGCAAGAACCCTTGTGGTTGGCACGTTGTCCTACGTTCAGATTAGGAGAAACCAGCATTCACCCTGAGGCCCCGCCCATTCTTGAGTGCGACGAGGGCATACACAAACATTGTGACCCTCAGCTTGAGTTCTGTAGTCTAGTAAGTCCTCTCAGTGGCTGGACCATTAGATGTCATAATGGGCTTGACATGTCCCTAGGCCCCAATTTTTAACCAGATTTCTGATTGTCCAGTCGCCCCTCCCCAGGGCTCTTCTCTGGAATCCCTCATTTGGTGGGACACCGGAGGTTAAAAAAGAAAAAAAACAACAACAACAACAAAAAAAAAACAGACTTCTTGCAGCCCAAAGAATGACCCCAAACTCTTTGGACGGGGCCAAACCACCAAAAAGTAAGACTCAACCATTTCCCATGAAGTCACCCAGAAATTCCACGACCATGAGTGACATGATATCCAGAGACAAAAACTTGAGCAGGAGCCTCACACTAGCCCTTCTTTCAAATCCCGAAGAGTTCACCTCATGGTCTGTAGATCAGTCCTGCCATACCTATGACCCGAAACATAAGCCAAGTTTGTGTTTTCAGAGAACTGACCAAACAGCCCTGGCCTACACAACCTACAGGCTCAGGCCCCTGGACACAAAACTGAGGACTGTACTTGCCCTCTCCAAGGGAATTGTGTGTGCCCATTCCAATGGCCACAACCCTTCTAATAGGATAAACCTCCAAAGTCCCTGATCCATCTCAATAGTGGTGGCTTCCCAGAAAAACAGGGGCAATCTGAGCCCAACTGAACACCTACCTGCACTCAGACCCATAGCAGATGTCCCCAGAGGTAAAAAGAAAAGAACAGGCCCCTAGGCACTAATCAGATCCATTGCTTTGGTGTCCAGGCATCTCTCCTCAGAGGCCTGGATTTCAAAAGCAGCATATAGCTATTTCGTGACTCACCCATCAGAAAACATCTCATCTACACATGGGAAACTTGCACGTTGGAGCTGTGTCAAAGCCTCTGTTTAGGAGAACCCTTTAGGGCCCCAGTGCCACCGCTTCATTCCAAGGTCTCCATAGACACAAAAGCACGTTAGGACCCATCCCCAGGGGTGTCCATTTCAACTCAGCATCCTCGGTTGCTCCCCACAGATCCAGGAGATCTAACCTGTCTTGTTGCTAGGAGACAATTGGAATGCGAGGTGGGCTACCCAGCCATCCATCCTTAGAACCCTGCTCAGAATCATTGGCCTGGAGCCAAACAACAGGTCTCAATTGTCCTGCAGAAGACTCTCTGCAGTTTGGAGCTTCTCACAACTCCCATCGTTGGAAAGCCCCATGGCCTTGTGATGACCCCCCATTTATGAAGGGGCCATCAGGGACAGAAACACCTACCTGAGCAATCGTCTGATCCTCGCCCTGACTTCAGATGCACGAGATCTCGATTCAGGTCTGTAGATTGTGCCTGCCATGGCCTCACCCAGAAACCTAAGCCTAGCTTGTGTTCTCAGAATTTTGTCGTCAGACTACTGGCCCACAAGCCCTCCAGTTTGGCAATCCAGAACTACAACGCAGCACTCTGCCGGCCCTCCAGAAGAAAAACTTTGTCCTCTGGGGCTACCCAGTAACCCCAAATGAGGATCAACCTGCACCGACCTTGGCTGTACCCCAAAACAACACAGGCTGACCAGGGCTCTAATGCCCTTTCTGGTACAGCCTGAGCCTGGAACCCCTGGCCCCTCCCAGACAGCTGGCCGCACACTGAGCACATCGAGCCGCCGTGACCTTAGGTCATCATTTCTTCCCAACCTCGGTTTTCAGGTTTCAGAACCTAGACCTTATCTCCAATCACTGCCCAGGGTTGAAGGTGATGCAGAAATCAGAACTCCTTCCCCATGGCAAGAAACCTTGTGGTTGGCATGTTGTCCAACGTTCATTGTAGTTGAAACCAGTGTGGCCCATGAGGCCCCGCCCATGCTCGTGGGCCACATTGGTCACAAACACACATTGTGATGCTCAGGCTGAGCCCAGTCCACAAGTAAGGCCACTAAGTGGCTGGATGAAGAGATAGCATATTGGGCTTGCCATGCCCCTAGGCCCCAATTTTTAACCATAGTTCGGGTTGACCCTTCAGTCTTCCCCACGGCTTTGCTTTGGAATTCCTCTTTTGGTGGGACACCTGAGGTAACAAAACTGAAATGAGTCCTCCCATCCCAAAGATTGACGAAAAGCAATTGGGAATCGCGCCAAATCCTCAGAGAGGAAGATTCGTCCGTGGCCCATGAGGCCTCCCCGACATTCCACGGCCATCGCTGATACAAAATCCAGAGACAAAAGCCTGAGCAAGCGCCTCAGACTCGCACTTTCTTCATATCCTGAAGAGTTCTTCTCATGGTTTGTAGATCGGGCCTGCCATACCTACGTCCCCAAACCTAAGCTGAGTTTGTGTTTTCAGACTTCTGTCCTCAAAGTCTTGGGCCACCCACCCTCTAGGCTGGGCCCCTGGAGCCACACATTCGGACTGTGCCTACAAATCCATGGGAATTCTGCCCATTCCATGGTCCAAAATCGTACAAATTAGGAGAAACCTCCAAAGTCCCTGAGGCCATCCCAATAGTGTAGGTCGCCCAGAACAAACAAGGGCTGTCTGACTTCAGCTGATAATCGACCTATACTCATAACAGAGATGGTTGTCCCCAGAGAAGAAGATTGAACCAGACAGGACCCTAGGCCATAATAGGATCCATTGCTTTGGGTTACAGGCATGTGTCCTCAAAAGCCTGATTCCAATACGAGCATAGGGGTTTTCCTGAGGCACCCATCAGAACTCATCTCTTCTCCACAAGGAAACCTGTGCATGGGAGCCATGTCCAAACCTTAGGAGAGTACTTCAGGGTCCCGGTGCCACCGCCCCATTCCAAGGCCCTCATGGACACAAAAGCACATTAGGACCCATCCTCAGGAAAGTCCATTTCAACTCAGCCACCCCGGTTGCTCCGGCAGAGCCATCAGATATAAACTGTCTTGTTGCTAGGAGACAATTGGAATGCGAGGCGGGCTTCCCAGGCATCCATCCGCGAACGGTGGTCTGGAGTCATTCCATATGGGATGTCCTGGAGCTGTCCAACAAGTCTTAATTGTCCCGCAGAAGGAATCCTTGAAGGGGGCATCCCACAACTCCCAACGTGGGAAAACCTCAATGACCTCGAGATTCTGCTGCCTTCAAGAAGCGGCCATCATGCTCAGATTCTCCACCTGAGCCAAAGTCTGATCCTTGCCCTGACTTCAGATGGATGAGATATTTTTCCAGATCTGCAGGGGGTACATGCCGTGCCCTCGCCCTGAAACCCAAGTCTAGCTTGTCTTCTCAGACTTCCGTCCTCATACTCCTGGTTCCGAAGCCCTCAAGTTTGGCAATTCCGGACCCACAATGAGGCACTCTGCCTGCCCTCTAGAAAAAAAAATTATTGCCTCATGAGCTGCCCAGGCACCTTAAATGAGGGTAAACCTACACAGCACTCAACTTTACCCAAATTATATAGTCTAACCTGGGCACTAATGCACTGTCGAACACAACCTGAGCCCGGACTTCCTGACCAACACCCAGAAAGCTGACCGCACACTGAGCACAAAAAACCCGCCATGGCCTTAGGTCATCATCTCTTCCTTACCTCAGTTTTCAGGCTTAAGAACCGAGACCTTATCTCCAATCACAGCCCAGGGGTGAGTGTGATGTAGAAATCAGAAATCCTCTTTACCCATGGCAAGAACCCTTGTGGTTGGCACGTTGTCCAACGTTCAGAGTAGAAGAAACCAGCATCCACCCTGAGGCCCCGCCCATTCTTGAGTGCGACGAGGGCATACACAAACATTGTGACCCTCAGCTTGAGTTCTGTAGTCTAGTAAGTCCTCTCAGTGGCTGGACCATTAGATGTCATAATGGGCTTGACATGTCCCTAGGCCCCAATTTTTAACCAGATTTCTGATTGTCCAGTCGGCCCTCCCCAGGGCTCTACTCTGGAATCCCTCATTTGGTGGGACACCGGAGGTTAAAAAAGAAAAAAAACAACAACAACAACAAAAAAAACAGACTTCTTCCAGCCCAAAGAATGACCCCAAACTCTTTGGACGGGGCCAAACCATCAAAAAGTATGACTCGTCCATTTTCCATGAAGTCACCCAGAAATTCCACGACCATGAGTGACATGATATCCAGAGACAAAAACTTGAGCAGGAGCCTCACACTAGCCCTTCTTTCAAATCCCGAAGAGTTCTCCTCATGGTCTGTAGATCAGTCCTGCCATACCTATGACCCGAAACATAAGCCGAGTTTGTGTTTTCAGAGAACTGACCAAACAGCCCTGGCCTACACAACCTACAGGCTCAGGCCCCTGGAGCCAAACCTGAGGACTGTACTTGCCCTCTCCAAGGGAATTGTGTGTGCCCATTCCAATGGCCACAACCCTTCTAATAGGATAAACCTCCAAAGTCCCTGATCCATCTCAATAGTGGTGGCTTCCCAGGAAAAACAGGGGCAATCTGAGCCCAACTGAGCACCTACCTGCACTCAGACCCATAGCAGATGTCCCCAGAGGTAAAAAGAAAAGAACAGGCCCCTAGGCACTAATCAGATCCATTGCTTTGGTGTCCAGGCATCTCTCCTCAGAGGCCTGGATTTCAAAAGCAGCATATAGATGTTTCGTGACTCACCCATCAGAAAACATCTCATCTACACATGGGAAACTTGCACGTTGGAGCTGTGTCAAAGCCTCTGTTTAGGAGAACCCTTTAGGGCCCCAGTGCCACCGCTTCATTCCAAGGTCTCCATAGACACAAAAGCACGTTAGGACCCATCCCCAGGGGTGTCCATTTCAACTCAGCATCCTCGGTTGCTCCCCACAGATCCAGGAGATCTAACCTGTCTTGTTGCTAGGAGACAATTGGAATGCGAGGTGGGCTACCCAGCCATCCATCCTTAGAACCCTGCTCAGAATCATTGGCCTGGAGCCAAACAACAGGTCTCAATTGTCCTGCAGAAGACTCTCTGCAGTTTGGAGCTTCTCACAACTCCCATCGTTGGAAAGCCCCATGGCCTCGTGATGACCCCCCATTTATGAAGGGGCCATCAGGGACAGAAACTCCTACCTGAGCGATCGTCTGATCCTCGCCCTGACTTCAGATGCACGAGATCTCGATTCAGGTCTGTAGATTGTGCCTGCCATGGCCTCACCCAGAAACCTAAGCCTAGCTTGTGTTCTCAGAATTTTGTCGTCAGACTACTGGCCCACAAGCCCTCCAGTTTGGCAATCCAGAACTACAATGCAGCACTCTGCCGGCCCTCCAGAAGAAAAACTTTGTCCTCTGGGGCTACCCAGTCATCCCAAATGAGGATCAACCTGCACCGACCTTGGCTGTACCCCAAATACATAGGCTGACCAGGGCACTAATGCCCTTTCTGACACAGCCTGATCCTGGACCCCCTGGCCCCTCCCAGACAGCTGTCCGCACACTGAGCACATCGAGCCGCCATGGCCTTAGGTCGTCATCTCTTCCCAACCTCAGTTTTCAGGTTTCAGAACCTAGACCTTATCTCCAATCACTGCCCAGGGTTGAAGATGATGCAGAAATCAGAACTCCTTCCCCATGACAAGAAACCTTGTGGTTGGCATGTTGTCCAACGTTCAGTGTAGTTGAAACCAGTGTGGCCCATGAGGTCCCACCCATGCTCGCGGGCCACATTGTTCACAAACACACATTGTGACCCTCAGGCTGAGCCCAGTCCTCAAGTAAGGCCACTCAGTGGCTGGATGAAGAGATAGCATATTGTGCTTGCCATGCCCGTAGGCCCCAATTTTTAACCATAGTTCGGGTTGTCCCTTCAGTCTTCCCCACGGCTTTGCTTTGGAATTCCTCTTTTGTTGGGACACCTGAGGGTAACAAACCTGAAAGGAGACCTCCCATCCCACAGATTGACTAAAAGCAATTGGGAATCGGGCCAAATCCTCAGAGAGGAAGATTCGTCCATGGCCCATGAGGCATCCCCGACATTCCACGGAGATCGCTGATACAAATTCCAGAGACAAATGCCTGAGGAAGCGCCTCAGACTCACTCTATATTCAAATCTTCATGAGTTCTTCTCATGGTTTGTAGATTGGGCCTGCCATACCGATGTCCCCAAAGAAAGCTGAGTTTGCGTATCAGAATCACAATCAGAACTCTGCCTTCCACATGGCTGTAATGCTTGTTCTTCGCATGGAGTCACACCTTCACGTGGGGAACCCTTCATGGCCCCTGATTCCACGCCCAAACATGAGTGCTGCTTGGGCACAAATTCACACTGTGACCCTAGCATGAGCCCCATGACAAAGAAAGGCCTGTCAGGTTCGGGACGAAGATCCTGCATTTAGTCCTTGCCATGCACATAGTCACCCAGGACTAACTAGATGGTGTGTATTCCAGTTGAGGGAACCCACTGCTGTGCTCTAGAGTCCCTCTCCTGGGAGGTCCATTGTGGCAGAAAACAGTACTCTTCACTTCCCACAGAATGAACCCAAACACTTGGGAGCTTGGACAATCCCCCGAGAGGAAGGCTCTTCCTCGGACCCTGAGGCAACCCCTACCCTGACCGGACACTGTGAACGCAACACCCAGAGACAAAAGCCTGAGCGACTGCCTCCCACTTGCCCTCCTTTGATATCAAGAGGATCTCCCCTCACGGACTGGAGATCAGGCCTGCCATTACCTTGGCCCCTAGCTGAGCCAAGTTTTCTCTTTCAGACATCAGTCCCCAGAGCCCTGGCAAACACAGCCTCTAGGCTGGGTCCTCTGGAGCCATACCACATGACTGTGCCTGCTCTCTCCTGGGAAACTGTGTCCATTCCTTTGGCCACACACCTCCAGAATATGAGAAACCTCAAGGCCCCCGAGGTCATCCCACTACTGGGAGCCTCCCTGGACACACAGGGGCATTCGGACACAAGCTGAGCAGCTACCTCCACGAAGGCATGCACACAGATGTCAACAGAGATAGAAGGTTGAGCCGGACAGGCCCTTAGGCCCTAATCTCAACTCTTGCTTTGGGTTCCAGGTGTTACTCCTCAGAGGCTTTGGTTCGAAGAACAGGATATGGGGCTTTCCGGAGGCACTGAACAGAACTCCTCTCGTCTCCACATGGGAAGCTTCCTTGTTGGAGCTGTGTCAAACGCCTCAGTTTGGAAAACCCTGCAGAGTCCCCGAGCCACCTCCACATTCCAAGGTCTCCCAGGCCACCAAGCCACAGTAGAACTCATCTTCAGGAGAGTCCATTTCAACTCTCCCCTCTAGGTAGCTCACCCAGTAGCCTGCAGATTGAGCCTGACTTGTCCTGACTAAACAGTGGGAATATGAGGTGGCGTTCCCAGGCATCCATGCTTTGACACCTGCTCTCGAGTCTTTCCATATGGGGCCTCCTGGAACCATCCAATAGGACTCGACTGTCGAGAAGAAGGAAATCTTTAGGTTTGGAGTAGTTCACAAATCCCATCGTAGGCAAACCTCCCTGGCTTCATGAAGCCCCCAAACCCTTCAGGAAGAGGAAATGCTGGACAAAAACTCTAGCGTGAGGCACGTCTCATAGTTGACATGACCTCAGTGCAGGAGATCTCGATTCAGCCTCTGCAGAGTGGGCCTGCCGTGCCCTCGGTCCCAAACCTCACGCTAGCTTGTGTTTTCAGACTTCCTTCCTCACACTCCTGGAAAACAAGCCCTCCGGACTAGGAACTCCAGAAACAAAACCCAGCCCAGTGTCTGCCCAACGGAAGAAAAACGTTTCCCTGTGGGGCTCTCCATAAAACCCAGATGAGGATCAACCTGCTCGGGCCTCGACGGTACCCGAACTGGGTAGGCTGCTCTGGGCACTCATGCTCTGTCTGACACAGCCTGAAGCCAGACGTCCAGATAGACAAGGAGACAGCTGGCCGCACACCCAGCACTACGGACACGCCATGGTCTTATGCCGTCACCTCTTCCTAACCTTGGTTTTCAGATATCTGAACCTAGACATCATATCAATTCTCCACACAGCTGGGTATCGCAAGCTCAAAACAGAAGTCCTGCTTCCCCATGGCTGTAAAGCTTGCTCTTGGCATGGAGTAACACCTTCAGGGTGGGAGAAACCTTCATGGCCCCTGATGCCACGCAAAACGTGAGTGCTGATTGGGAACAAATTCACACTGTGACCCTCAGCATGAGCCCCATGTCAAAGAAAGGCCTCTCAGGGCTTGGACAAAGAGCGCGCATATGGGGCTTGCCAAGCCCCTATGCACCCAATCCTCACCACGTTTTGAATTTTCCAGTCGCCATGCCGGTACCTGGGGCTCTGCTCTGTTATCCCTTTCTTGGAGAGACCCATGAGCCAGACAACACGACTCCACCCTTCCCACAAAATGACCCCAATATGGGAGCTGGGACAAATCCCCAGAGAGGGATACTCGTCCACTGTCCCTGAGGCCACCCCTCAAATCCACGGCTATCCCGGACACAACATCCAGAGACAAAAGCCTCTTGGAACGCCTCCCACTCGCTCTTGTTTCAGAGGCCCAGGAGCTCCCTCTCGGGCTGTACCTCCGGCCAGCCATACCCTAGGCGCCACTCATAAGCTGAGTTTGTGTATTCAGACTTCTGTGCACACAGCCTGGACCCACACACCTCCAGGCTAGGGCCTCTAGGGCCACAGCGAAAGATTGTGCCTGCCCTCTCCAAGGAAAGTGTGCCCAATCCATTGACGACAACCCTACAGGTTAGAGAAAAGCTCCAAGGCCCCTGAGGCCATCAATAGTGTAGGCCCCCCTGGACTAAGAGGGGCTCTCTGACACCAGCGGAGCAACTATCTCCACTTAGACTCTCAGACAGTGTCCCCAGAGACAGAAGGTTGAAATGGACAGGCCCCCAGGCCCTAATCTGAACCTTAGCTTTGGTTTCCATGTTTCCGTTCTCAGAGGACTGTTTTCGTAGACCAGCACATGGGGCTTTTCTGAGGCACCAAAGCAAACATCTCTCATCACCACACGGGCAGCCTTCTTACTGGGATGTATCAAACACTTCAGGTAGGAGAGTTCCGCAGGGCCACTGAACAACCAGCACATTCCAAGGTCTCCATGGACCCAAACGCACATTATGACGCATCCTCAGGAGAGGCCATTTCAACTCAGCCCCCTGGGTCGCGTGTTCCAGAGGCAGCAGATCAAACATATCTTTCGCTAATAGCCAATGGGAATGCGAGGCATGCTGTACAGGGATCCATCCTTCGAACCCTGCTCTCCAGTCCTTCCATATGGTATGTCCTGGAGCCATGCAACAGGACTCGAATGTCCCGCAGAAGGAAACCTTGTGGTTTGGGGCAACCTCCAAACTCAGCGTGGGAAAACTTCCTTGGCCTCATGAGGCCCCCACTTCATGAAGGTGCCATCATGGACACATACTCCAGCCTCAGCCAACGTCTGATCCTCAGCCTGACTTCAGATGCAGGAGATTTTGATTCAGCCTCTGCAGAGTGGGCCTGCTCTGCCCTTGGCTCCAATCCTCACACTAGCTTGTGTTTTCAGACTTCCGTCCTCACACTCCTGGCCCACAAACCCTCCCTACTGGGAATTCTGGGGCCACAATGAAGCACTGTGGCTGCCTCCCAAGAGAAAAACATTGTCTATGGCGCTGCCCAGAAACCCCAAATGAGGATCAAACTGCTTGGCCCTCGGCAACACCCGAATTGCATAGGCTACCTTAAACAGTGATGCTCTGTCGCAAATAGCCTGAGCCCAGACCTTCCAACAGACACCGACACAGCTGGCTGCACACCCAGCACATTGGACCCGCCACTGCCTTAGGCCACCATCCATTCCCAACCTGGGTTTTCAGTCATCGGAACCTAGACCTTATCTCCAATCCCTGCACTGGGGGGAACCTGATGCACAAGTCAGAACCCCTCCTTCCCCCTGGCAAGAAACCTTGCTGCTGGCAGTGAGTCAAACCTTCAGCCTAGGAGAAAACGGCATGGCCCATGAGGCCACGCCCAAGCGTGAGGGCCGCCTTGGGCACAAACACACATTGTGACCCTCAGCGTGAGTACCTTATTCAAGTAACGCCTCTCAGTGACTGGACCAAGAGCCCGCATATGTGGCTTGCCATGCCCATAGGCACCCAGGACTAACTAGATGGTGTGTATTCCAGTTGAGGGAACCCACTGCTGTGCTCTAGAGTCCCTCTCCTGGGGGGTCCCCTGTGGCAGAAAACAGTACTCTTCATTCCCACAGAATGAACACAAACACTTGGGAGCTTGGACAATCCCCCGAGAGGAAGGCTCTTCCTCGGCCTCTGAGACAACCCCTACCCTGACCGGACACTGTAAACGCAACACCCAGAGACAAAATCCTGAGTGACTGCCTCCCACTTGCCCTACTTTGATTTCCAGAGGATCTCCCCTCACGGACTAGAGATCAGGCCTGCCATTACATTGGCCCCTAGCTGAGCCAAGTTTGCTTTTTCAGACATCTGTCCCCACAGCCCTGGCAAACACAGCCTCTAGGCTGGGTCCTCTGGAGCCATACAACAGGACCGTGCCTGCTCTCTCCTGGGAAACTGTGTCCATTCCTTTGGCAACACACCTCCAGAATATGAGAAACCTCAAGGCCTCCGAGGACATCCCACTACTGGGAGCCTCACTGGACTCACAGGGGCATTTGGACACAAGCTGAGCAGCTACATCCATGAATGCATGCACACAGATGTCAACAGAGATAGAAGGTTGAGCCGGACAGGCCTTTAGGCCGTAGTCTCAACTCTTGCTTTGGTTTCCAGGTGTCACTCCTCAGAGGCTTAGGTTCGAAGAACAGGGTATGGGGCTTTCCTGAGGCACGGAACAGAACTCCTCTCGTCTCCACATGGGAAGTTTCCTTGTTGGAGCCGTGTCAAACACCTCATGTTGGAGAATCCTGCAGAGTCCCTGAGCCACCTCCACATTCCAAGGTCTCCCAGGCCACCAAGCCACAGTAGGACTCATCTTCAGGAGAGACCATTTCAACTCTCCCCTCTGGGTAGCTCACCCAGGAGCCCGCAGATTGAGCCTGCCTTGTCCTGACTAAAGAGTGGGAATATGAGGTGGCGTTCCCAGGCATCCATGCTTAGACACCTGCTCTCGAGTCTTTCCATATGGGGCCTCTTGGAACCATCCAATAGGACTCGACTGTCGTGCAGAAGGTAACCTTCAGTTTTGGAGCAGTTCACAAATCCCATCGTAGGGAAAGCTTTCTGGCCTCATGAAGCCCCCACACCCTTCAGGAAGAGGCCATGCTGGACAAGAACTCTAGCCTGAGGCACGTCTCATAGTTGACATGACCTCAGTGCAGGAGATCCCGATTCAGCCTCTGGAGAGTGGGCATGCCGTGCCCTCGGTCCCAAACCTCACGCTAGCCTGTGTTTTCAGACTTCCTTCCTCACACTCCTGGCAAACAAGCCCTCCGGACTAGGAACTCCAGAAACAAAACCCAGCCCAGTGTCTGCCCAACGGAAGAAAAATGTTTCCCTGTGGGGCTCTCCAGAAAACCCAGATGAGGATCAACCTGCTCAGGCCTCGACGGTACCCAAACTGGATAGGCTGCTCTGGGCACTCATGCACTGCCTGACACAGCCTGAAGCCAGACGTCCAGACAGACAAGGAGACAGCTGGCCGCACACCCAGCACTTCGGAAACGCCATGGACTTATGCCGTCACCGCATCCTAACCTTGGTTTTCAGATATCTGAACCTAGACATTATATCAATTATCCACACAGCTGGGTATAGCAAGCACAAAACTGAACTCCTCCTTCCCCATGGCTGTCAAGCTTGCTCTTGGCATGGAGTCACACCTTCAGGGTGGGAGAAACCTTCAGGGTGGGAGAAACCTTCATGGCCCCTGATGCCACGCCCAAACTTGAGTGCTGCTTGGGTACAAATTCACACTGTGACCCTCAGCATGAGCCCCATGTCAAAGAAAGGCCTGTCAGGGCCTGGACCAAGAGCCCACATATGGGGCTTGCCAAGCCCCTATGCACCCAATCCTCACCACGGTTTGAATTTTCCAGTAGCCCCGCCCGTACCTGGAGCTCTGCTCTGGAATCCCTTTCTTGGAGAGACTCATGAGCCAGACAACACGACTCCAACCTTCCCATAAAATGACCGCAAACTCTTGGGAGCTGGGACAAATCCCCAGAGAGGGATACTCGTCCACAGTACCTGTGGCCACCGCTCCAATCCACGGCTATCCCGGACACAACATCCAGAGACAAAAGCCTGAAGGAACGCCTCCCACTTGCCCTTGTTTCAGAGGCCCAGGAGCTCCCTCTCGGGCTGTACATCCGGCCTGCCATACCCTAGGCGCCACTCATAAGCTGAGTTTGTGTATACCGACTTCTGTGCCCACAGCCAGGACCCACACAACATCCAGGCTTGGGCCTCTGGACCAAACAGCGAAAGATTGTGCCTGCCCTCTCCAAGGAAAGTGTGCCCAATCCATTGACCACAACCCTACAGGTTAGGGAAAAGCTCCAAGGTCCCTGAGGCCATCAATAGTATAGGCCACCCTGGACTAAGAGGGGCTCTCTGACACCAGCGGAGCAACTATCTCCACTTAGACTCTCAGACAGTGTCCCCAGAGACAGAAGGTTGAAATGGACAGGCCCCCAGGCCCTAATCTGAACCTTAGCTTTGGTTTCCATGTTTCCGTTCTCAGAGGACTGTTTTCGTAGACCAGCACATGGGGCTTTTCTGAGGCACCAAACCAAACCTCTCTCATCTCCACATGGCAGCTTTCTTACTGGGATGTATCAAACACTTCAGGTAGGAGAGTTCCGCAGGGCCACTGAACAACCAGCACATTCCAAGGTCTCCATGGACCCAAACGCACATTATGACGCATTCTCAGGAGAGGCCATTTCATCTCAGCCCCCTGGGTCGCGTGTTCCAGAGGCAGCAGATCAAACATATCTTGTCGCTAATAACCAATGGGAATGCGAGGCATGCAGTACAGGGATCCATCCTTCGAACCCTGCTCTCCAGTCCTTCCATATGGTATGTCCTGGAGCCATGCAAAAGGACTCGAATGTCCCGCAGAAGGAAACCTTGTGGTTTGGGGCAACCTCCAAACTCAGCGTGGGAAAACTTCCTTGGCCTCATGAGGCCCCCACTTCATGAAGGTGCCATCATGGACACATACGCCAGCCTCAGCCAACGTCTGATCCTCATCCTGACTTCAGATGCAGGAGATTTTGATTCAACCTCTGCAGAGTGGGCCTGCTCTGCCCTTGGCTCCAATCCTCACACTAGCTTGTTTTTCAGACTTCCGTCCTCACACTCCTGGCCCACAAACCCTCCCTACTGGGAATTCTGGGGCCACAATGAAGCACTGTGGCTGCCTCCCAGGTGAAAAACTTTGTCTATGGCGCTGCCCAGAAACCCCAAATGAGGATCAAACTGCTTGGCCCTCGGCAACACCCCAATTGCATAGGCTACCTTACACAGTGATGCTCTGTCGCAAATAGCCTGAGCCCAGACCTTCCAACAGACACAGACACAGCTGGCTGCACACCCAGCACATTGGACCCGCCACTGCCTTAGGCCACCATCCATTCCCAACCTGGGTTTTCAGTCATCGGAACCTAGACCTTATCTCCAATCCCTGCACTGGGGGGAACCTGATGCACAAGTCAGAACCCCTCCTTCCCCCTGGCAAGAAACCTTGCTGCTGGCAGTGAGTCAAACCTTCAGTGTAGGAGAAAACGGCATGGCCCATGAGGCCACGCCTAAGCGTGAGGGCCGCCTTGGGCACAAACACACATTGTGACCCTCAGCGTGAGTACCTTATTCAAGTAACGCCTCTCAGTGACTGGACCAAGAGCCCGCATATGTGGCTTGCCATGCCCATAGGCACCCAGGACTAACTAGATGGTGTGTATTCCAGTTGAGGGAACCCACTGCTGTGCTCTAGAGTCCCTCTCCTGGGGGGTCCCCTGTGGCAGAAAACAGTACTCTTCATTCCCACAGAATGAACACAAACACTTGGGAGCTTGGACAATCCCCCGAGTGGAAGGCTCTTCCTCGGCCTCTGAGACAACCCCTACCCTGACCGGACACTGTAAACGCAACACCCAGAGACAAAATCCTGAGTGACTGCCTCCCACTTGCCCTACTTTGATTTCCAGAGGATCTCCCCTCACGGACTAGAGATCAGGCCTGCCATTACATTGGCCCCTAGCTGAGCCAAGTTTGCTTTTTCAGACATCTGTCCCCACAGCCCTGGCAAACACAGCCTCTAGGCTGGGTCCTCTGGAGCCATACAACAGGACCGTGCCTGCTCTCTCCTGGGAAACTGTGTCCATTCCTTTGGCAACACATCTCCAGAATATGAGAAACTTCAAGGCCTCCGAGGACATCCCACTACTGGGAGCCTCACTGGACTCACAGGGGCATTTGGACACAAGCTGAGCAGCTACATCCATTAATGCATGCACACAGATGTCAACAGAGATAGAAGGTTGAGCCGGACAGGCCTTTAGGCCGTAGTCTCAACTCTTGCTTTGGTTTCCAGGTGTCACTCCTCAGAGGCTTTGGTTCGAAGAACAGGGTATGGGGCTTTCCTGAGGCACGGAACAGAACTCCTCTCGTCTCCACATGGGAAGTTTCCTTGTTGGAGCCGTGTCAAACACCTCATGTTGGAGAATCCTGCAGAGTCCCTGAGCCACCTCCACATTCCAAGGTCTCCCAGGCCACCAAGCCACAGTAGGACTCATCTTCAGGAGAGTCCATTTCAACTCTCCCCTCTGGGTAGCTCACCCAGGAGCCCGCAGATTGAGCCTGCCTTGTCCTGACTAAAGAGTGGGAATATGAGGTGGCGTTCCCAGGCATCCATGCTTAGACACCTGCTCTCGAGTCTTTCCATATGGGGCCTCTTGGAACCATCCAATAGGACTCGACTGTCGTGCAGATGGTAAACTTCAGTTTTGGAGCAGTTCACAAATCCCATCGTAGGCAAAACTTTCTGGCCTCATGAAGCCCCCACACCCTTCAGGAAGAGGCCATGCTGGACAAGAACTCTAGCCTGAGGCACGTCTCATAGTTGACATGACCTCAGTGCAGGAGATCTCGATTCAGCCTCTGCAGAGTGGGCCTGCCGTGCCCTCGGTCCCAAACCACACGCTAGCTTGTGTTTTCAGACTTCCTTCCTCACACTCCTGGCAAACAAGCCCTCTGGACTAGGAACTCCAGAAACAAAACCCAGCCCAGTGTCTGCCCAACGGAAGAAAAACGTTTCCCTGTGGGGCTCTCCAGAAAACCCAGATGAGTATCAACCTGCTCGGGCCTCGACAGTACCCGAACTGGATAGGCTGCTCTGGGCACTCATGCTCTGCCTGACACAGCCTGAAGCCAGACGTCCAGACAGACAAGGAGACAGCTGGCCGCACACCCAGCACTTCGGACACGCCATGGTCTTATGCCGTCACCTCATCCTAACCTTGGTTTTCAGATATCTGAACCTAGACATTATATCAATTCTCCACACAGCTGGGTATAGCAAGCACAAAACAGAACTCCTCCTTCCCCATGGCTGTCATGCTTGCTATTGGCATGGAGTCACACCTTCAGTTTGGGAGAAATCTTCATGGCCCCTGATGCCACGCCCAAACTTGAGTGCTGATTTAGCACAAATTCACACTGTGACCCTCAGCATGAGCCCCATGTCAAAGAAAGGCCTGTCAGGGCCTGGACCAAGAGCCCACATATGGGGCTTGCCAAGCCCCTATGCACCCAATCCTCACCACAGTTTGAATTTTCCAGTCGCCCCGCCCGTACCTGGAGCTCTGCTCTGGAACCCTTTCTTGGAGAGACCCATGAGCCAGACAACACGACTCCACCCTTCCCACAAAATGACCCCAAACTCTTGGGAGCTGGGACAAATCCCCAGAGAGGGATACTCGTCCACAGTACCTGAGGCCACCGCTCCAATCCACGGCTATCCCGGACACAACATCCAGAGACAAAAGCCTGAAGGAACGCCTCCCACTCGCCCTTGTTTCAGAGGCCCAGGAGCTCCCTCTCGGGCTGTACATCCGGCCGGCCATACCCTCGGCGCCACTCATAAGCTGAGTTTGTGTATTCAGACTTCTGTGCCCACAGCCTGGACCCACACAACATCCAGGCTAGGGCCTCTGGACCAAACAGCGAAAGATTGTGCCTGCCCTCTCCAAGAAAAGTGTGCCCAATCCATTGACCACAACCCTACAGGTTAGGGAAAAGCTCCAAGGTCCCTGAGGCCATCAATAGTATAGGCCACCCTGGACTAAGAGGGGCTCTCTGACACCAGCGGAGCAACTATCTCTACTTAGACTCTCAGACAGTGTCCCCAGAGACAGAAGGTTGAAATGGACAGGCCCCCAGGCCCTAATCTGAACCTTAGCTTTGGTTTCCATGTTTCCGTTCTCAGAGGACTGTTTTCGTAGACCAGCACATGGGGCTTTTCTGAGGCACCAAACCAAACATCTCTCATCTCCACACGGGCAGGTTTCTTACTGGGATGTATCAAACACTTCAGGTAGGAAAGTTCCGCAGGGCCACTGAACAACCAGCACATTCCAAGGTCTCCATGGACCCAAACGCACATTATGACGCATCCTCAGGAGAGGCCATTTCAACTCAGCACCCTGGGTCGCGTGTTCCAGAGGCAGCAGATCAAATATATCTTGTTGCTAATAGCCAATGGGAATGCGAGGCATGCTGGACAGGGATCCATCCTTCGAACCATGCTCTCCAGTCCTTCCATATGGTATGTCCTGGAGCCATGCAACAGGACTCGAATGTCCCGCAAAAGGAAACCTTGTGGTTTGGGGCAACCTCCAAACTCAGCGTGGGAAAACTTCCTTGGCCTCATGAGGCCCCCACTTCATGAAGGTGCCATCATGGACACATACTGCAGCCTCAGCCAACGTCTGATCCTCAGCCTGACTTCAGATGCAGGAGATTTTGATTCAGCCTCTGCAGAGTGGGCCTGCTCTGCCCTTGGCTCCAATCCTCACACTAGCTTGTGTTTTCAGACTTCCGTCCTCACACTCCTGGCCCACAAACCCTCCCTACTGGGAATTCTGGGGCCAAAATGAAGCACTGTGCCTGCCTCCCAAAAGAAAAACATTGTCTATGGCGCTGCCCAGAAACCCCAAATGAGGATCAAACTGCTTGGTCCTCGGCAACACCCCAATTGCATAGGCTACCTTAAACAGTGATGCTCTGTCGCAAATAGCCTGAGCCCAGACCTTCCAACAGACACCGACACAGCTGGCTGCACACCCAGCACATTGGACCCGCCACTGCCTTAGGCCACCATCCATTCCCAACCTGGGTTTTCAGTCATCGGAACCTAGACCTTATCTCCAATCCCTGCACAGGGGGGAACCTGATGCACAAGTCAGAACCCCTCCTTCCCCATGGCAAGAAACCTTGCTGCTGGCAGTGAGTCAAACCTTCAGTGTAAGAGAAAACGGCATGGCCCATGAGGCCACGCCCAAGCGTGAGGGCCCCCTTGGGCACAAACACACATTGTGACCCTCAGCGTGAGTACCTTATTCAAGTAGCGCCTCTCAGTGACTGGACCAAGAGCCCGCATATGTGGCTTGCCATGCCCATAGGCACCCAGGACTAACTAGATGGTGTGTATTCCAGTTGAGGGAACCCACTGCTGTGCTCTAGAGTCCCTCTTTTGGGGGGTCCCCTGTGGCAGAAAACAGTACTCTTCATTCCCACAGAATGAACAAAAACACTTGGGAGCTTGGACAATCCCCGAGAGGAAGGCTCTTCCTCGGCCTCTGAGACAACTCCTACCCTGACCGGACACTGTAAACGCAACACCCAGAGACAAAAGCCTGAGTGACTGCCTCCCACTTGCCCTACTTTGATTTCCAGAGGATCTCCCCTCACGGACTAGAGATCAGGCCTGCCATTACATTGGCCCCTAGCTGAGCCAAGTTTGCTTTTTCAGACATCTGTCCCCACAGCCCTGGCAAACACAGCCTCTAGGCTGGGTCCTCTGGAGCCATACCAAAGGACCGTGCCTGCTCTCTCCTGGGAAACTGTGTCCATTCCTTTGGCCACACACCTCCAGAATATGAGAAACCTCAAGGCCTCCGAGGACATCCCACTACTGGGAGCCTCACTGGACTCACAGGGGCATTCCGACACAAGCTGAGCAGCTACATCCATGAATGCATGCACACAGATGTCAACAGAGATAGAAGGTTGAGCCGGACAGGCCTTTAGGCCGTAGTCTCAACTCTTGCTTTGGTTTCCAGGTGTCACTCCTCAGAGGCTTTGGTTCGAAGAACAGGGTATGGGGCTTTCCTGAGGCACGGAACAGAACTCCTCTCGTCTCCACATGGGAAGTTTTCTTGTTGGAGCCGTGTCAAACACCTCATGTTGGAGAATCCTGCAGAGTCCCTGAGCCACCTCCACATTCCAAGGTCTCCCAGGCCACCAAGCCACAGTAGGACTCATCTTCAGGAGAGTCCATTTCAACTCTCCCTTCTGGGTAGCTCACCCAGGAGCCCGCAGATTGAGCCTGCCTTGTCCTGACTAAAGAGTGGGAATATGAGGTGGCGTTCCCAGGCATCCATGCTTAGACACCTGCTCTCGAGTCTTTCCATATGGGGCCTCTTGGAACCATCCAATAGGACTCGACTGTCGTGCAGAAGGTAACCTTCAGTTTTGGAGCAGTTCACAAATCCCATCGTAGGCAAAACTTTCTGGCCTCATGAAGCCCCCACACCCTTCAGGAAGAGGCCATGCTGGACAAGAACTCTAGCCTGAGCCACGTCTCATAGTTGACATGACCTCAGTGCAGGAGATCTCGATTCAGCCTCTGCAGAGTGGGCCTGCCGTGCCCTCGGTCCCAAACCTCACGCTAGCTTGAGTTTTCAGACTTCCTTCCTCACACTCCTGGCAAACAAGCCCTCTGGACTAGGAACTCCGGAACCAAAACCCAGCCCAGTGTCTGCCCAACGGAAGAAAAACGTTTCCCTGTGGGGCTCTCCAGAAAACCCAGATGAGGATCAACCTGCTCGGTCCTCGATGGTACCAGAACTGGATAGGCTGCTCTGGGCACTCATGCTCTGCCTGACACAGCCTGAAGCCAGACGTCCAGACAGACAAGGAGACAGCTGGCCGCACACCCAGCACTTCGGACACGCCATGGTCTTATGCCGTCACCTCATCCTAACCTTGGTTTTCAAATATCTGAACCTAGACATTATATCAATTCTCCACACAGCTGGGTATAGCAAGCCCAAAACAGAACTCCTCCTTCCCCATGGCTGTCAAGCTTGCTCTTGGCATGGAGTCACACCTTCAGGGTGGGAGAAACCTTCATGGCCCCTGAAGCCACGCCCAAACTTGAGTGCTGCTTGGGCACAAATTCACACTGTGATCCTCAGCATGAGCCCCATGTCAAAGAAAGGCATGTCAGGGCCTGGAACAAGAGCCCACATATGGGGCTTGCCAAGCCCCTATGCACCCAATCCTCACCACGGTTTGAAATTTCCAGTCGCCCCGCCCGTACCAGGAGCTCTGCTCTGGAATCCCTTTCTTGGAGACACCCATGAGCCAGACAACACGACTCCACCCTTCCCACAAAATGACCCCAAACTCTTGGGAGCTGGGACAAATCCCCAGAGAGGGATACTCGACCACAGAACCTGAGGCCACCCCTCCAATCCACGGCTATCCCCGACACAACATCCAGAGACAAAAGCCTGAAGGAACGCCGCCCACTCGCCCTTGTTTCAGAGGCCCAGGAGCTCCCTCTCGGGCTGTACATCCGGCCTGTCATACCCTAGGCGCCACTCATAAGCTGAGTTTGTGTATTCAGACGTATGTGCCCACAGCCTGGACCCACACAACATCCAGGCTAGGGCCCTGGACCAAACAGCGAAAGATTGTGCCTGCCCTCTCCAAGGAAAGTGTGCCCAATCCATTGACCACAACCCTACAGGTTAGGTTAAAGCTCCAAGGTCCCTGAGGCCATCAATAGTATAGGCCACCCTGGACTAAGAGGGGCTCTCTGACACCAGCGGAGCAACTATCTCCACTTAGACTCTCACACAGTGTCCCCAGAGACAGAAGGTTGAAATGGACAGGCCCCCAGGCCCTAATCTGAACCTTAGCTTTGGTTTCCATGTTTCCGTTCTCAGAGGACTGTTTTCGTAGACCAGCACATGGGGCTTTTCTGAGGCACCAAACCAAACATCTCTCATCTCCACATGGGCAGCCTTCTTACAGGGATGTATCAAACACTTCAGGTAGGAGAGTTCCGCAGGGCCACTGAACAACCAGCACATTCCAAGGTCTCCATGGACCCAAACGCACATTATGACGCATCCTCAGGAGAGGCCATTTCAACTCAGCCCGCTGGGTCGCGTGTTCCAGAGGCAGCAGATCAAACATATCTTGTCGCTAATAGCCAATGGGAATGCGAGGCATGCAGTACAAAGATCCATCCTTCGAACCCTGCTCTCCAATCCTTCCATATGATACGTCCTGGAGCCATGCAACAGGACTCGAATGTCCCGCAGAAGGAAACCTTGTGGTTTGGGGCAACCTGCAAACACAGCGTGGGAAAACTTCCTTGGCCTCATGAGGCCCCCACTTCATGAAGGTGCCATCATGGACACATACTGCAGCCTCAGCCAACGTCTGATCCTCAGCCTGACTTCAGATGCAGGAGATTTTGATTCAGCCTCTGCAGAGTGGGCCTGCTCTGCCCTTGGCTCCAATCCTCACACTAGCTTGTGTTTTCAGACTTCCGTCCTCACACTCCTGGCCCACAAACCCTCCCTACTGGGAATTCTGGGGCCACAATGAAGCACTGTGCCTGCCTCCCAGGAGAAAAACATTGTCTATGGCGCTGCCCAGAAACCCCAAATGAGGATCAAACTGCTTGGCCCTCGGCAACACCCCAATTGCATAGGCTACCTTAAACAGTGATGCTCTGTCGCAAATAGCCTGAGCCCAGACCTTCCAACAGACACCAACAGAGCTGGCTGCACACCCAGCACATTGGACCCGCCACTGCCTTAGGCCACCATCCATTCCCAACCTGGGTTTTCAGTCATCGGAACCTAGACCTTATCTCCAATCCCTGCACAGGGGGGAACCTGATGCACCAGTCATAACCCCTCCTTCCCCAAGGCAAGAAACCTTGCTGCTGGCAGTGAGTCAAACCTCCACTGTAGGAGAAAATGGCATGGCCCATGAGGCCACGCCCAAGCGTGAGGGCCGCCTTGGGCACAAACACACATTGTGACCCTCAGCGTGAGTACCTTATTCAAGTAGCGCCTCTCAGTGACTGGACCAAGAGCCCGCATATGTGGCTTGCCATGCCCATAGGCACCCAGGACTAACTAGATGGTGTGTATTCCAGTTGAGGGAACCCACTGCTGTGCTCTAGAGTCCCTCTTTTGGGGGGTCCCCTGTGGCAGAAAACAGTACTCTTCATTCCCACAGAATGAACACAAACACTTGGGAGCTTGGACAATCCCCGAGAGGAAGGCTCTTCCTCGGCCTCTGAGAAAACCCCTACCCTGACCGGACACTGTAAACGCAACACCCAGAGACAAAATCCTGAGTGACTGCCTCCCACTTGCCCTACTTTGATTTCCAGAGGATCTCCCCTCACGGACTAGAGATCAGGCCTGCCATTACATTGGCCCCTAGCTGAGCCAAGTTTGCTTTTTCAGACATCTGTCCCCACAGCCCTGGCAAACACAGCCTCTAGGCTGGGTCCTCTGGAGCCATACCACAGGACCGTGCCTGCCCTCTCCTGGGAAACTGTGTCCATTCCTTTGGCCACACACCTCCAGAATATGAGAAACCTCAAGGCCTCCGAGGACATCCCACTACTGGGAGCCTCACTGGACTCACAGGGGCATTCGGACACAAGCTGAGCAGCTACATCCATGAATGCATGCACACAGATGTCAACAGAGATAGAAGGTTGAGCCGGACAGGCCTTTAGGCCGTAGTCTCAACTCTTGCTTTGGTTTCCAGGTGTCACTCCTCAGAGGCTTTGGTTCGAAGAACAGGGTATGGGGCTTTCTGAGGCACGGAACAGAACTCCTCTCGTCTCCACATGGGAAGTTTCCTTGTTGGAGCCGTGTCAAACACCTCATGTTGGAGAATCCTGCAGAGTACCTGAGCCACCTCCACATTCCAAGGTCTCCCAGGCCAGAAAAGCCACAGTAGGACTCATCTTCAGGAGAGACCATTTCAACTCTCCCCTCTGGGTAGCTCACCCAGGAGCCCGCAGATTGAGCCTGCCTTGTCCTGACTAAAGAGTGGGAATATGAGGTGGCGTTCCCAGGCATCCATGCTTAGACACCTGCTCTCGAGTCTTTCCATATGGGGCCTCTTGGAACCATCCAATAGGACTCGACTGTCGTGCAGAAGGTAACCTTCAGTTTTGGAGCAGTTCACAAATCCCATCGTAGGCAAAACTTTCAGGCCTCATGAAGCCCCCACACCCTTCAGGAAGAGGCCATGCTGGACAAGAAATCTAGCCTGAGGCACGTCTCATATTTGACATGACCTCAGTGCAGGAGATCTCGATTCAGCCTCTGCAGAGTGGGCCTGCCGTGCCCTCGGTCCCAAACCTCACGCTAGCTTGTGTTTTCAGACTTCCTTCCTCACACTCCTGGCAAACAAGCCCTCCGGACTAGGAACTCCAGAAACAAAACCCAGCCCAGTGTCTGCCCAACGGAAGAAAAACGTTTCCCTGTGGGGCTCTCCAGAAAACCCAGATGAGTATCAACCGGCTCGGGCCTCGACAGTACCCGAACTGGATAGGCTGCTCTGGGCACTCATGCTCTGCCTGACACAGCCTGAAGCCAGACGTCCAGACAGACAAGGAGACAGCTGGCCGCACACCCAGCACTTCGGACACGCCATGGTCTTAGGCCGTCACCTCATCCTAACCTTGGTTTTCAGATATCTGAACCTAGACATTATATCAATTCTCCACACAGCTGGGTATAGCAAGCACAAAACAGAACTCCTCCTTCCCCATGGCTGTCAAGCTTGCTCTTGGCATGCAGTCACACCTTCAGGGTGGGAGAAACCTTCATGGCCCCTGATGCCACGCCCAAACTTGAGTGCTGCTTGGGCACAAATTCACACTGTGACCCTCAGCATGAGCCCCATGTCAAAGAAAGGCCTGTCAGGGCCTGGACCAAGAGCCCACATATGGGGCTTGCCAAGCCCCTATGCACCCAATCCTCACCACGGTTTGAATTTTCCAGTCGCCCCGCCCGTACCTGGAGCTCTGCTCTGGAATCCCTTTCTTGGAGAGACCCATGAGCCAGACAACACGACTCCACCCTACCCACAAAATGACCCCAAACTCTTGGGAGCTGGGACAAATCCCCAGAGAGGGATACTCGTCCACACTACCTGAGGCCACCGCTCCAATCCACGGCTATCCCGGACACAACATCCAGAGACAAAAGCCTGAAGGAACGCCTCCCACTCGCCCTTGTTTCAGAGGCCCAGGAGCTCCCTCTCGGGCTGTACATCCGGCCTGCCATACCCTAGGCGCCACTCCTAAGCTGAGTTTGTGTATTCAGACTTCTGTGCCCACAGCCTGGACCCACACAACATCCAGGCTAGGGCCTCTGGACCAAACAGCGAAAGATTGTGCCTGCCCTCTCCAAGGAAAGTGTGCCCAATCCATTGACCACAACCCTACAGGTTAGGTTAAAGCTCCAAGGTCCCTGAGGCCATCAATAGTATAGGCCACCCTGGACTAAGAGGGGCTCTCTGACACCAGCGGAGCAACTATCTCCACTTAGACTCTCAGACAGTGTCCGCAGAGACAGAAGGTTGAAATGGACAGCCCCCCAGGCCCTAATCTGAACCTTAGCTTTGGTTTCCATATTTCCGTTCTCAGAGGACTGTTTTCGTAGACCAGCACATGGGGCTTTTCTGAGGCACCAAACCAAACCTCTCTCATCTCCACATGGGCAGCTTTCTTACTGGGATGTATCAAACACTTCAGGTAGGAGAGTTCCGCAGGGCCACTGAACAACCAGCACATTCCAAGGTCTCCATGGACCCAAACGCACATTATGACGCATGCTCAGGAGAGGCCATTTCAACTCAGCCCCCTGGGTCGCGTGTTCCAGAGGCAGCAGATCAAACATATCTTGTCGCTAATAGCCAATGGGAATGCGAGGCATGCTGTACAGGGATCCATCCTTCGAACCCTGCTCTCCAGTCCTTCCATATGGTATGTCCTGGAGCCATGCAACAGGACTCGAATGTCCCGCAGAAGGAAACCTTGTGGTTTGGGGCAACCTCCAAACTCAGCGTGGGAAAACTTCCTTGGCCTCATGAGGCCCCCACTTCATGAAGGTGCCATCATGGACACATACTCCAGCCTCAGCCGACATCTGATCCTCAGCCTGACTTCAGATGCAGGAGATTTTGATTCAGCCTCTGCAGAGTGGGCCTGCTCTGCCCTTGGCTCCAATCCTCACACTAGCTTGTGTTTTCAGACTTCCGTCCTCACACTCCTGGCCCACAAACCTTCCTACTGGGAATTCTGGGGCCACAATGAAGCACTGTGCCTGCCTCCCAGGAGAAAAACATTGTCTATGGCGCTGCCCAGAAACCCCAAATGAGGATCAAACTGCTTGGCCCTCGGCAACACCCAAATTGCATAGGCTACCTTAAACAGTGATGCTCTGTCGCAAATAGCCTGAGCCCAGACCTTCCAACAGACACCGACACAGCTGGCTGCACACCCAGCACATTGGACCCGCCACTGCCTTAGGCCACCATCCATTCCCAACCTGGGTTTTCAGTCATCGGAACCTAGACCTTATCTCCTATCCCTGCACAGGGGGGAACCTGATGCACAAGTCAGAACCCCTCCTTCCCCATGGCAAGAAACCTTGCTGCTGGCAGTGAGTCAAACCTTCAGTGTAGGAGAAAACGGCATGGGCCATGAGGCCACGCCCAAGCGTGAGGGCCGCCTTGGGCACAAACACACATTGTGACCCTCAGCGTGAGTACCTTATTCAAGTAACGCCTCTCAGTGACTGGACCAAGAGCCCGCATATGTGGCTTGCCATGCCCATAGGCACCCAGGACTAACTAGATGGTGTGTATTCCAGTTGAGGGAACCCACTGCTGTGCTCTAGAGTCCCTCTCCTGGGGGGTCCCCTGTGGCAGAAAACAGTACTCTTCATTCCCACAGAATGAACACAAACACTTGGGAGCTTGGACAATCCCCCGAGAGGAAGGCTCTTCCTCGGCCTCTGAGACAACCCCTACCCTGACCGGACACTGTAAACGCAACACCCAGAGACAAAATCCTGAGTGACTGCCTCCCACTTGCCCTACTTTGATTTCCAGAGGATCTCCCCTCACGGACTGGAGATCAGGCCTGCCATTACATTGGCCCCTAGCTGAGCCAAGTTTGCTTTTTCAGACATCTGTCCCCACAGCCCTGGCAAACACAGCCTCTAGGCTGGGTCCTCTGGAGCCATACCACAGGACCGTGCCTGCTCTCTCCTGGGAAACTGTGTCCATTCCTTTGGCCACACACCTCCAGAATATGAGAAACCTCAAGGCCTCCGAGGACATCCCACTACTGGGAGCCTCACTGGACTCACAGGGGCATTCGGACACAAGCTGAGCAGCTACATCCATGAATGCATGCACACAGATGTCAACAGAGATAGAAGGTTGAGCCGGACAGGCCTTTAGGCCGTAGTCTCAACTCTTGCTTTGGTTTCCAGGGGTCACTCCTCAGAGGCTTTGGTTCGAAGAACAGGGTATGGGGCTTTCCTGAGGCACGGAACAGAACTCCTCTCGTCTCCACATGGGAAGTTTCCTTGTTGGAGCCGTGTCAAACACCTCATGTTGGAGAATCCTGCAGAGTCCCTGAGCCACCTCCACATTCCAAGGTCCTCCAGGCCACCAAGCCACAGTAGGACTCATATTCAGGAGAGACCATTTCAACTCTCCCCTCTGGGTAGCTCACCCAGGAGCCCGCAGATTGAGCCTGCCTTGTCCTGACTAAAGAGTGGGAATATGAGGTGGCGTTCCCAGGCATCCATGCTTAGACACCTGCTCTCGAGTCTTTCCATATGGGGCCTCTTGGAACCATCCAATAGGACTCGACTGTCGTGCAGAAGGTAACCTTCAGTTTTGGAGCAGTTCACAAATCCCATCGTAGGCAAAACTTTCTGGCCTCATGAAGCCCCACACACTCCAGGAAGAGGCCATGCTGGACAAGAACTCTAGCCTGAGGCACGTCTCATAGTTGACATGACCTCAGTGCAGGAGATCTCGATTCAGCCTCTGCAGAGTGGGCCTGCCGTGCCCTCGGTCCCAAACCTCACGCTAGCTTGTGTTTTCAGACTTCCTTCCTCACACTCCTGGCAAACAAGCCCTCCGGACTAGGAACTCCGTAACCAAAACCCTGCCCAGTGTCTTCTCAACGGAAGAAAAACGTTTCCCTGTGGGGCTCTCCAGAAAACCCAGATGAGGATCACCCTGCTCGGGCCTCGACGGTACCCGAACTGGATAGGCTGCTCTGGGCACGCATGCTCTGCCTGACACAGCCTGAAGCCAGACGTCCAGACAGACAAGGAGACAGCTGGCCGCACACCCAGCACTTCGGACACGCCATGGTCTTATGCCGTCACCTCATCCTAACCTTGGTTTTCAGATATCTGAACCTAGACATTATATCAATTCTCCACACAGCTGGGTATAGCAAGCACAAAACAGAACTCCTCCTTCCCCATGGCTGTCAAGCTAGCTCTTGGCATGGAGTCACACCTTCAGGGTGGGAGAAACCTTCATGGCCCCTGATGCCACGCCCAAACTTGAGTGCTGCTTGGGCACAAATTCACACTGTGACCCTCAGCATGAGCCCCATGTCAAAGAAAGGCCTGTCAGGGCCTGGACCAAGAGCCCACATATGGGGCTTGCCAAGCCCCTATGCACCCAATCCTCACCACGTTTTGAATTTTCCAGTCGCCCCGCCCGTACCTGGAGCTCTGCTCTGGAATCCCTTTCTTGGAGAGACCCATGAGCCAGACAACACGACTCCACCCTTCCCACAAAATGACCCCAAACTCTTGGGAGCTGGGACAAATCCCCAGAGAGGGATACTCGTCCACAGTACCTGAGGCCACCGCTCCAATCCACGGCTATCCCGGACACAACATCCAGAGACAAAAGCCTGAAGGAACGCCTCCCACTCGCCCTTGTTTCAGAGGCCCAGGAGCTCCCTCTCGGGCTGTACATCCGGCCTGCCATACCCTAGGCGCCACTCATAAGCTGAGTTTGTGTATTCAGACTACTGTGCCCACAGCCTGGACCCACAAAACATCCAGGCTAGGGCCTCTGGACCAAACAGCGAAAGATTGTGCCTGCCCTCTCCAAGGAAAGTGTGCCCAATCCATTGACCACAACCCTACAGGTTAGGTTAAAGCTCCAAGGTCCCTGAGGCCATCAATAGTATAGGCCACCCTGGACTAAGAGGGGCTCTCTGACACCAGCGGAGCAACTATCTCCACTTAGACTCTCAGACAGTGTCCCCAGAGACAGAAGGTTGAAATGGACAGGCCCCCAGGCCCTAATCTGAACCTTAGCTTTGGTTTCCATGTTTCCCTTCTCAGAGGACTGTTTTCATAGACCAGCACATGGGGCTTTTCTGAGGCACCAAACCAAACCTCTCTCATCTCCACATGGGCAGCTTTCTTACTGGGATGTATCAAACACTTCAGGTAGGAGAATTCCGCAGGGCCACTGAACAACCAGCACATTCCAAGGTCTCCATGGACCCAAACGCACATTATGACGCATCCTCAGGAGAGGCCATTTCAACTCAGCCCCCTGGTTCGCGTGTTCCAGAGGCAGCAGATCAAACATATCTTGTCGCTATTAGGCAATGGGAATGCGAGGCATGCTGTACAGGGATCCATCCTTCGAACCCTGCTCTCCAGTCCTTCCAGATGGTGTGTTCTGGAGCCATGCAACAGGACACGAATGTCCCGCAGAAGGAAACCTTGTGGTTTGGGGCAACTTCCAAAATCAGCGTGTGAAAACTTCCTTGGCCTCATGAGGCCCCCACTTCATGAAGGTGCCATCATGGACACATACTCCAGCCTCAGCCAACGTCTGATCCTCAGCCTGACTTCAGATGCAGGAGATTTTGATTCAGCCTCTGCAGAGTGGGCCTGCTCTGCCCTTGGCTCCAATCCTCACACTAGCTTGTGTTTTCAGACTTCCGTCCTCACACTCCTGGCCCACAAACCCTCCCTACTGGGAATTCTGGGGCCACAATGAAGCACTGTGCCTGCCTCCCAGGAGAAAAACATTGTCTATGGCGCTGCCCAGAAACCCCAAATGAGGATCAAACTGCTTGGCCCTCGGCAACACCCCAATTGCATAGGCTACCTTAAACAGTGATGCTCTGTCGCAAATAGCCTGAGCCCAGACCTTCCAACAGACACCGACACAGCTGGCTGCACACCCAGCACATTGGACCCGCCACTGCCTTAGGCCACCATCCATTCCCAACCTGGGTTTTCAGTCATCGGAACCCAGACCTTATCTCCAATCCCTGCACAGGGGGGAACCTGATGCACAAGTCAGAACCCCTCCTCCCCATGGCAAGAAACCTTGCTGCTGGCAGTGAGTCAAAACTTCAGTGTAGGAGAAAATGGCATGGCCCATGAGGCCACGCCCAAGCGTGAGGGCCGCCTTGGGCACAAACACACATTGTGACCCTCAGCGTGAGTACCTTATTCAAGTAACGCCTCTCAGTGACTGGACCAAGAGCCCACATATGTGGCTTGCCATGCCCATAGGCACCCAGGACTAACTAGATGGTGTGTATTCCAGTTGAGGGAACCCACTGCTGTGCTCTAGAGTCCCTCTCCTGGGGGGTCCCCTGTGGCAGAAAACAGTACTCTTCATTCCCACAGAATGAACACAAAAACTTGGGAGCTTGGACAATCCCCCGAGAGGAAGGCTCTTCCTCGGCCTCTGAGACAACCCCAACCTGGCCGGACACTGTAAACGCAACACCCAGAGACAAAATCCTGAGTGACTGCCTCCCACTTGCCCTACTTTGATTTCCAGAGGATCTCCCCTCACGGACTGGAGATCAGGCCTGCCATTACATTGGCCCCTAGCTGAGCCAAGTTTGCTTTTTCAGACATCTGTCCCCACAGCCCTGGCAAACACAGCCTCTAGGCTGGGTCCTCTGGAGCCATACCACAGGACCGTGCCTGCTCTCTCCTGGGAAACTGTGTCCATTCCTTTGGCCACACACCTCCAGAATATGAGAAACCTCAAGGCCTCCGAGGACATCCCACTACTGGGAGCCTCACTGGACTCACAGGGGCATTCGGACAGAAGCTGAGCAGCTACATCCATGAATGCATGCACACAGATGTCAACAGAGATAGAAGGTTGAGCCGGACAGGCCTTTAGGCCGTAGTCTCAACTCTTGCTTTGGTTTCCAGGGGTCACTCCTCAGAGGCTTTGGTTCGAAGAACAGGGTATGGGGCTTTCCTGAGGCACGGAACAGAACTCCTCTCGTCTCCACATGAGAAGTTTCCTTGTTGGAGCCGTGTCAAACACCTCATGTTGGAGAATCCTGCAGAGTCCCTGAGCCACCTCCACATTCCAAGGTCTCCCAGGCCACCAAGCCACAGTAGGACTGATCTTCAGGAGAGTCCATTTCAACTCTCCCCTCTGGGTAGCTCACCCAGGAGCCCGCAGATTGAGCCTGCCTTGTCCTGAGTAAAGAGTGGGAATATGAGGTGGCGTTCCCAGCATCCATGCTTAGACACCTGCTCTCGAGTCTTTCCATATGGGGCCTCTTGGAACCATCCAATAGGACTCGACTGTCGTGCAGAAGGTAACCTTCAGTTTTGGAGCAGTTCACAAATCCCATCGTAGCCAAAACTTTCTGGCCTCATGAAGCCCCCACACCCTTCAGGAAGAGGCCATGCTGGACAAGAACTCTAGCCTGAGGCACGTCTCATAGTTGACATGACCTCAGTGCAGGAGATCTCGATTCAGCCTCTGCAGAGTGGGCCTGCCGTGCCCTCGGTCCCAAACCTCACGCTAGCTTGTGTTTTTAGACTTCATTCCTCACACTCCTGGCAAACAAGCCCTCCGGACTAGGAACTCTGGAACCAAAACCCAGCCCAGTGTCTGCCCAACGGAAGAAAAACGTTTCCCTGTGGGGCTCTCCAGAAAACCCAGATGAGGATCAACCTGCTCGGGCCTCGACGGTACCCGAACTGGATAGGCTGCTCTGGGCACGCATGCTCTGCCTGACACAGCCTGAAGCCAGACGTCCAGACAGACAAGGAGACAGCTGGCCGCACACCCAGCACTTCGGACACGCCAAGGTCTTATGCCGTCACCTCATCCTAACCTTGGTTTTCAGATATCTGAACCTAGACATTATATCAATTCTCCACACAGCTGGGTATAGCAAGCACAAAACAGAACCCCTCCTTCCCCATGGCAGTCACGCTTGCTCTTGGCATGCAGTCACACCTTCAGGGTGGGAGAAACCTTCATGGCCCCTGATGCCACGCCCAAACTTGAGTGCTGCTTGGGCACAAATTCACACTGTGACCCTCAGCAAGAGCCCCATGTCAAAGAAAGGCCTGTCAGGGCCTGGACCAAGAGCCCACATATGGGGCTTGCCAAGCCCCTATGCACCCAATCCTCACCACGGTTTGAATTTTCCAGTCGCCCCGCCCGTACCTGGAGCTCTGCTCTGGAATCCCTTTCTTGGAGAGACCCATGAGCCAGACAACACGACTCCACCCTTCCCACAAAATGACCCCAAACTCTTGGGAGCTGGGACAAATCCCCAGAGAGGGATACTCGTCCACACTACCTGAGGCCACCGCTCCAATCCACGGCTATCCCGGACACAACATCCAGAGACAAAAGCCTGAAGGAACGCCTCCCACTCGCCCTTGTTTCAGAGGCCCAGGAGCTCCTTCTCGGGCTGTACATCCGGCCGGCCATACCCTAGGCGCCACTCCTAAGCTGAGTTTGTGTATTCAGACTTCTGTGCCCACAGCCTGGACCCACACAACATCCAGGCTAAGGCCTCTGGACCAAACAGCGAAAGATTGTGCCTGCCCTCTCCAAGGAAAGTGTGCCCAATCCATTGACCACAACCCTACAGGTTAGGGAAAAGCTCCAAGGTCCCTGAGGCCATCAATAATATAGGCCACTCTGGACTAAGAGGGGCTCTCTGACACCAGCGGAGCAACTATCTCCACTTAGATTCTCAGACAGAGTACCCAGAGACTGAAGGTTGAAATGGACAGGCCCCCAGGCCCTAATCTGAACCTTAGCTTTGGTTTCCATGTTTCCCTTCTCAGAGGACTGTTTTCGTAGACCAGCACATGGGGCTTTTCTGAGGAACCAAACCAAACCTCTCTCATCTCCACATGGGCAGCTTTCTTACTGGGATGTATCAAACACTTCAGGTAGGAGAGTTCCGCAGGGCCACTGAACAACCAGCACATTCCAAGGTCTCCATGGACCCAAACGCACATTATGACGCATGCTCAGGAGAGGCCATTTCAACTCAGCCCCCTGGGTCGCGTGTTCCAGAGGCAGCAGATCAAACATATCTTGTCGCTAATAGCCAATGGGAATGCGAGGCATGCTGTACAGGGATCCATCCTTCGAACCCTGCTCTCCAGTCCTTCCATATGGTATGTCCTGGAGCCATGCAACAGGACTCGAATGTCCCGCAGAAGGAAACCTTGTGGTTTGGGGCAACCTCCAAACTCAGCGTGGGAAAACTTCCTTGGCCTCATGAGGCCCCCACTTCATGAAGGTGCCATCATGGACACATACTCCAGCCTCAGCCGACGTCTGATCCTCAGCCTGACTTCAGATGCAGGAGATTTTGATTCAGCCTCTGCAGAGTGGGCCTGCTCTGCCCTTGGCTCCAATCCTCACACTAGCTTGTGTTTTCAGACTTCCGTCCTCACACTCCTGGCCCACAAACCCTCCCTACTGGGAATTCTGGGGCCACAATGAAGCACTGTGCCTGCCTCCCAGGAGAAAAACTTTGTGTATGGTGCTGCCCAGAAACCACAAATGAGGATCAAACTGCTTGGCCCTCGGCAACACCCCAATTGCATGGGCTACCTTAAACAGTGATGCTCTGTCGCAAATAGCCTGAGCCCAGACCTTCCAACAGACACCGACACAGCTGGCTGCACACCCAGCACATTGGACCCGCCACTGCCTTAGGCCACCATCCATTCCCAACCTGGGTTTTCAGTCATCGGATCCTTGACCTTATCTCCAATCCCTGCACAGGGGGGAACCTGATGCACAAGTCAGAACCCCTCCTTCCCCCTGGCAAGAAACCTTGCTGCTGGCAGTGAGTCAACCCTTCAGTGTAGGAGAAAACGGCATGGCCCATGAGGCCACGCCCAAGCGTGAGGGCCGCCTTGGGCACAAACACACATTGTGACCCTCAGTGTGAGTACCTTATTCAAGTAACGCCTCTCAGTGACTGGACCAAGAGCCCGCATATGTGGCTTGCCATGCCCATAGGCACCCAGGACTAACTAGATGGTGTTTATTCCAGTTGAGGGAACCCACTACTGTGCTCTAGAGTCCCTCACCTGGGGGGTCCCCTGTGGCAGAAAACAGTACTCTTCATTCCCACAGAATGAACACAAACACTTGGGAGCTTGGACAATCCCCCGAGAGGAAGGCTCTTCCACGGCCTCTGAGACAACCCCTACCCTGACCGGACACTGTAAACGCAACACCCAGAGACAAAATCCTGAGTGACTGCCTCCCACTGGCCCTACTTTGATTTTCAGAGGATCTCCCCTCACGGACTAGAGATCAGGCCTGCCATTACATTGGCCCCTAGCTGAGCCAAGTTTGCTTTTTCAGACATCTGTCCCCACAGCCCTGGCAAACACAGGCTCTAGGCTGGGTCCTCTGGAGCCATACCACAGGACCGTGCCTGCTCTCTCCTGGCAAACTGTGTCCATTCCTTTGGCCACACACCTCCAGAATATGAGAAACCTCAAGGCCTCCGAGGACATCCCACTACTGGGAGCCTCACTGGACTCACAGGGGCATTCGGACAGAAGCTGAGCAGCTACATCCATGAATGCATGCACACAGATGTCAACAGAGATAGAAGGTTGAGCCGGACAGGCCTTTAGGCCGTAGTCTCAACTCTTGCTTTGGTTTCCAGGTGTCACTCCTCAGAGGCTTTGGTTCGAAGAACAGGGTATGGGGCTTTCTGAGGCACGGAACAGAACTCCTCTCGTCTCCACATGGGAAGTTTCCTTGTTGGAGCCGTGTCAAACACCTCATGTTGGAGAATCCTGCAGAGTCCCTGAGCCACCTCCACATTCCAAGGTCTCCCAGGCAACCAAGCCACAGTAGGACTGATCTTCAGGAGAGTCCATTTCAACTCTCCCCTCTGGGTAGCTCACCCAGGAGCCCGCAGATTGAGCCTGCCTTGTCCTGACTAAAGAGTGGGAATATGAGGTGGCGTTCCCAGGCATCCATGCTTAGACACCTGCTCTCGAGTCTTTCCATATGGGGCCTCTTGGAACCATCCAATAGGACTCGACTGTCGTGCAGAAGGTAACCTTCAGTTTTGGAGCAGTTCACAAATCCCATCGTAGCCAAAACTTTCTGGCCTCATGAAGCCCCCACACTCTTCAGGAAGAGGCCATGCTGGACAAGAACTCTAGCCTGAGGCACGTCTCATAGTTGACATGACCTCAGTGCAGGAGATCTCGATTCAGCCTCTGCAGAGTGGGCCTGCCGTGCCCTCGGTCCCAAACTTCACGCTAGCTTGTGTTTTTAGACTTCATTCCTCACACTCCTGGCAAACAAGCCCTCCGGACTAGGAACTCCGGAACCAAAACCCAGCCCAGTGTCTGCCCAACGGAAGAAAAACGTTTCCCTGTGGGGCACTCCAGAAAACCCAGATGAGGATCAACCTGCTCGGGCCTCGACGGTACCCGAACTGGATAGGCTGCTCTGGGCACTCATGCTCTCCTGACACAGCCTGAAGCCAGACGTCCAGACAGACAAGGAGACAGCTGGCCGCACACTCAGCACTTCGGACACGCCATGGTCTTATGCCGTCACCTCATCCTAACCTTGGTTTTCAGATATCTGAACCTAGACATTATATCAATTCTCCACACAGCTGGGTATAGCAAGCACAAAACAGAACCCCTCCTTCCCCATGGCAGTCAGGCTTGCTCTTGGCATGCAGTCACACCTTCAGGGTGGGAGAAACCTTCATGGCCCCTGATGCCACGCCCAAACTTGAGTGCTGCTTGGGCACAAATTCACACTGTGATCCTCAGCATGAGCCCCATGTCAAAGAAAGGCCTGTCAGGGCCTGGACCAAGAGCCCACATATGGGGCTTGCCAAGCCCCTATGCACCCAATCCTCACCACGTTTTGAATTTTCCAGTCGCCCCGCCCGTACCTGGAGCTCTGCTCTGGAATCCCTTTCTTGGAGAGACCCATGAGCCAGACAACACGACTCCACCCTTCCCACAAAATGACCCCAAACTCTTGGGACCTGGGACAAATCCCCAGAGAGGGATACTCGTCCACAGTTCCTGAGGCCACCGCTCCAATCCATGGCTATCCCGGACACAACATCCAGAGACAAAAGCCTGAAGGAACGCCTCCCACTCGCCCTTGTTTCAGAGGCCCAGGAGCTCCCTCTCGGGCTGTACATCCGGCCGGCCATACCCTAGGCGCCACTCCTAAGCTGAGTTTGTGTATTCAGACTTCTGTGCCCACAGCCTGGACCCACACAACATCCAGGCTAGGGCCTCTGGACAAAACAGCGAAAGATTGTGCCTGCCCTCTCCAAGGAAAGTGTGCCCAATCCATTGACCACAACCCTACAGGTTAGGGAAAAGCTCCAAGGTCCCTGAGGCCATCAATAATATAGGCCACCCTGGACTAAGAGGGGCTCTCTGACACCAGCGGAGCAACTATCTTCAATTAGACTCTCAGACAGTGTCCCCAGAGACAGAAGGTTGAAATGGTCAGGCCCCCAGGCCCTAATCTGAACCTTAGCTTTGGTTTCCATGTTTCCGTTCTCAGAGGACTGTTTTCGTAGACCAGCACATGGGGCTTTTCTGAGGCACCAAACCAAACCTCTCTCAACTCCACATGGGCAGCTTTCTTACTGGGATGTATCAAACACTTCAGGTAGGTGAGTTCCGCAGGGCCATTGAACAGCCAGCACATTCCAAGGTCTCCATGGACCCAAACGCACATTATGACGCATCCTCAGGAGAGGCCATTTCAACTCAGTCCCCTGGGTCGCGTGTTCCAGAGGCAGCAGATCAAACATATCTTGTCGCTAATAGCCAATGGACATGCGATTCATGCTGTACAGGGATCCATCCTTCGAACCCTGCTCTCCAGTCCTTCCATATGGTATGTCCTGGAGCCATGCAACAGGACTCGAATGTCCCGCAGAAGGAAACCTTGTGGTTTGGGGCAACCTCCAAACTCAGCGTGGGAAAACTTCCTTGGCCTCATGAGGCCCCCACTTCATGAAGGTGCCATCATGGACACATACTCCAGCCTCAGCCGACGTCTGATCCTCAGCCTGACTTCAGATGCAGGAGATTTTGATTCAGCCTCTGCAGAGTGGGCCTGCTCTGCCCTTGGCTCCAATCCTCACACTAGCTTGTGTTTTCAGACTTCCGTCCTCACACTCCTGGCCCACAAACCCTCCCTACTGGGAATTCTGGGGCCACAATGAAGCACTGTGCCTGCCTCCCAGGAGAAAAATATTGTCTATGGCGCTGCCCAGAAACCCCAAATGAGGATCAAACTGCTTGGCCCTCGGCAACACCCCAATTGCATAGGATACCTTAAACAGTGATGCTCTCTCGCAAATAGCCTGAGCCCAGACCTTCCAACAGACACCAACACAGCTGGCTGCACACCCAGCACATTGGACCCGCCATTGCCTTAGGCCACCATCCATTCCCAACCTGGGTTTAAAGTCATCGGATCCTTGACTTTATCTCCAATCCCTGCACAGGGGTGAACATGATGCACAAGTCAGAACCCATCCTTCCCCATCGCAAGAAACCTTGCTGCTGGCAGTGTGTCAAACCTTCAGTGTAGGAGAAACGGCATGGCCCATGAGGCCACGCCCAAGCGTGAGGGCCGCCTTGGGCAGAAACACACATTGTGACCCTCAGTGTGAGTACCTTATTCAAGTAACGCCTCTCAGTGACTGGACCAAGAGCCCGCATATGTGGCTTGCCATGCCCATAGGCACCCAGGACTAACTAGATGGTGTTTATTCCAGTTGAGGGAACCCACTGCTGTGCTCTAGAGTCCCTCTCCTGGGGGGTCCCCTGTGGCAGAAAACAGTACTCTTCATTCCCACAGAATGAACACAAACACTTGGGAGCTTGGACAATCCCCCGAGATGAAGGCTCTTCCTCGGCCTCTGAGACAACCCCTACCCTGACCGGACACTGTAAACGCAACACCCAGAGACAAAATCCTGAGTGACTGCCTCCCACTGGCCCTACTTTGATTTTCAGAGGATCTCCCCTCACGGACTAGAGATCATGCCTGCCATTACATTGGCCCCTAGCTGAGCCAAGTTTGCTTTTTCAGACATCTGTCCCCACAGCCCTGGCAAACACAGCCTCTAGGCTGGGTCCTCTGGAGCCATACCACAGGACCGTGCCTGCTCTCTCCTGGCAAACTGTGTCCATTCCTTTGGCCACACACCTCCAGAATATGAGAAACCTCAAGGCCTCCGAGGACATCCCACTACTGGGAGCCTCACTGGACTCACAGGGGCATTCGGACACAAGCTGAGCAGCTACATCCATGAATGCATGCACACAGATGTCAACAGAGATAGAAGGTTGAGCCGGACAGGCCTTTAGGCCGTAGTCCCAACTCTTGCTTTGGTTTCCAGGTGTCACTCCTCAGAGGCTTTGGTTCGAAGAACAGGGTATGGGGCTTTCCTGAGGCACGGAACAGAACTCCTCTCGTCTCCACATGGGAAGTTTCCTTGTTGGAGCCGTGTCAAACACCTCATGTTGGAGAATCCTGCAGAGTCCCTGAGCCACCTCCACATTCCAAGCTCTCCCAGGCCACGAACCACAGTAGGACTGATCTTCAGGAGAGACCATTTCAACTTTCCCCTCTGGGTAGCTCACCCAGGAGCCCGCAGATTGAGCCTGCCTTGTCCTGACTAAAGAGTGGGAATATGAGGTGGCCTTCCCAGGCATCCATGCTTAGACACCTGCTCTCGAGTCTTTCCAATGGGGCCTCATGGAACCATCCAATAGGACTCGACTGTCGTGCAGAAGGTAACCTTCAGTTTTGGAGCAGTTCACAAATCCCATCGTAGCCAAAACTTTCTGACCTCATGAAGCCCCCACACCCTTCAGGAAGAGGCCATGCTGGACAAGAACTCTAGCCTGAGGCACGTCTCATAGTTGACATGACCTCAGTGCAGGAGATCTCGATTCAGCCTCTGCAGAGTGGGCCTGCCGTGCCCTCGGTCCCAAACCTCACGCTAGCTTGTGTTTTCAGACTTCCTTCCTCACACTCCTGGCAAACAATCCCTCCGGACTAGGAACTCCAGAACCAAAACCCAGCCCAGTGTCTGCCCAACGGAAGAAAAACGTTTCCCTGTGGGGCTCTCCAGAAAACCCAGATGAGGATCAACCTGCTCGGGCCTCGACGGTACCCGAACTGGATAGGCTGCCCTGGGCACTCATGCTCTGCCTGACACAGCCTGAAGCCAGACGTCCAGACAGACAAGGAGACAGCTGGCCGCACACCCAGCACTTTGGACACGCCATGGTCTTATGCCGTCACCTCATCCTAACCTTGGTTTTCAGATATCTGAACCTAGACATTATATCAATTCTCCACACAGCTGGGTATAGCAAGCACAAAACAGAACTCCTCCTTCCCCATGGCTGTCAAGCTTGCTCATGGCATGGAGTCACACCTTCAGGGTGGGAGAAACCTTCATGGCCCCTGATGCCACGCCCAAACTTGAGTGCTGCTTGGGCACAAATTCACACTGTGACCCTCAGCATGAGCCCCATGTCAAAGAAAGGCCTGTCAGGGCCTGGAACAAGAGCCCACATATGGGGCTTGCCAAGCCCCTATGAACCCAATCCTCACCACGGTTTGAATTTTTCAGTCGCCCTGCCCGTACCTGGAGCTCTGCTCTGGAATCCCTTTCTTGGAGAGCCACATGAGCCAGACAACACGACTCCACCCTTCCCACAAAATGACCCCAAACTCTTGGGAGCTGGGACAAATCCCCAGAGAGGGATACTCGTCCACAGTACCTGAGGCCACCGCTCCAATCCACGGCTATCCCGGACACAACATCCAGAGACAAAGCCTGAAGGAACGCCTCCCACTCGCCCTTGTTTCAGAGGCCCAGGAGCTCCCTCTCGGGCTGTACATCCGGCCTGCCATACCCTAGGCGCCACTCCTAAGCTGAGTTTGTGTATTCAGACTTCTGTGCCCACAGCCTGGACCCACACAACATCCAGGCTAGGGCCTCTGGACCAAACAGCGAAAGATTGTGCCTGCCCTCTCCAAGGAAAGTGTTCCCAACCATGACCAGAACCCTACAGGTTAGGGAAAAGCTCCAAGGTCCCTGAGGCCATCAATAGTATAGGCCACCCTGGACTAAGAGGGGCTCTCTGACACCAGCGGAGCAACTATCTCCACTTAGACTCTCAGACAGTGTCCCCAGAGACAGAATGTTGAAATGGTCAGGCCCCCAGGCCCTAATCTGAACCTTAGCTTTAATTTCCATGTTTCCGTTCTCAGAGGACTGTTTTCGTAGACCAGCACATGGGGCTTTTCTGAGGCACCAAACCAAACATCTCTCATCTCCACATGGGCAGCTTTCTTACTGGGATGTATCAAACACTTCAGGTAGGAGAGTTCCGCAGGGCCACTGAACAACCAGCACATTCCAAGGTCTCCATGGACCCAAACGCACATTATGACGCATCCTCAGGAGAGGCCATTTCAACTCAGCTCCCTGGGTCGCGTGTTCCAGAGGCAGCAGATCAAACATATCTTGTCGCTAATAGCCAATGGGAATGCGAGGCATGCTGTACAGGGATCCATCCTTCGAACCCTGCTCTCCAGTCCTTCCATATGGTATGTCCTGGAGCCATGCAACAGGACTCGAATGTCCCGCAGAAGGAAACCTTGTGGTTTGGGGCAACCTCCAAACTCAGCTTGGGAAAACTTCCTTGGCCTCATGAGGCCCCCACTTCATGAAGGTGCCATCATGGACACATACTCCAGCCTAGCCGACGTCTGATCCTCAGCCTGACTTCAGATGCAGGAGATTTTGATTCAACCTCTGCAGAGTGGGCCTGCTCTGCCCTTGGCTCCAATCCTCACACTAGCTTGTGTTTTCAGACTTCCGTCCTCACACTCCTGGCCCACAAACCCTCCCTACTGGGAATTCTGGGGCCACAATGAAGCACTGTGCCTGCCTCCCAGGAGAAAAACATTGTCTATGGCGCTGCCCAGAAACCACAAATGAGGATCAAACTTCTTGGCCCTCGGCAACACCCCAATTGCATAGGCTACCTTAAACAGTGATGCTCTGTCGCAAATAGCCTGAGCCCAGACCTTCCAACAGACACCGACACAGCTGGCTGCACACCCAGCACATTGGACCCGCCACTGCCTTAGGCCACCATCCATTCCCAACCTGGGTTTTCAGTCATCGGAACCTAGACCTTATCTCCAATCCCTGCACAGGGGGGAACCTGATGCACAAGTCAGAACGCCTCCTTCCCCATGGCAAGAAACCTTGCTGCTGGCAGTGAGTCAAACCTTCACTGTAGGAGAAAACGGCATGGCCCATGAGGCCACGCCCATGAGTGAGGGCCGCCTTGGGCACAAACACACATTGTGACCCTCAGCGTGAGTACCTTATTCAAGTAACGCCTCTCAGTGACTGGACCAAGAGCCCGCATATGTGGCTTGCCATGCCCATAGGCACCCAGGACTAACTAGATGGTGTGTATTCCAGTTGAGGGAACCCACTGCTGTGCTCTAGAGTCCCTCTCCTGGGGGGTCCCCTGTGGCAGAAAACAGTACTCTTCATTCCCACAGAATGAACACAAACACTTGGGAGCTTGGACAATCCCCTGAGAGGAAGGCTCTTCCTCGGCCTCTGAGACAACCCCTACCCTGACCGGACACTGTAAACGCAACACCCAGAGACAAAATCCTGAGTGACTGCCTCCCACTTGCCCTACTTTGATTTCCAGAGGATCTCCCCTCACGGACTAGAGATCAGGCCTGCCATTACATTGGCCCCTAGCTGAGCCAAGTTTGCTTTTTCAGACATCTGTCCCCACAGCCCTGGCAAACACAGCCTCTAGGCTGGGTCCTCTGGAGCCATACCACAGGACCGTGCCTGCTCTCTCCTGGCAAACTGTGTCCATTCCTTTGGCCACACACCTCCAGAATATGAGAAACCTCAAGGCCTCCGAGGACATCCCACTACTGGGAGCCTCACTGGACTCACAGGGGCATTCGGACACAAGCTGAGCAGCTACATCCATGAATGCATGCACACAGATGTCAACAGAGAAAGAAGGTTGAGCCGGACAGGCCTTTAGGCCGTAGTCTCAACTCTTGCTTTGGTTTCCAGGTGTCACTCCTCAGAGGCTTTGGTTCGAAGAACAGGGTATGGGGCTTTCCTGAGGCACGGAACAGAACTCCTCTCGTCTCCACATGGGAAGTTTCCTTGTTGGAGCCGTGTCAAACACCTCATGTTAGAGAATCCTGCAGAGTCCCTGAGCCACCTCCACATTCCAAGCTCTCCCAGGCCACGATCCACAGTAGGACTGATCTTCAGGAGAGACCATTTCAACTTTCCCCTCTGGGTAGCTCACCCAGGAGCCCGCAGATTGAGCCTGCCTTGTCCTGACTAAAGAGTGGGAATATGAGGTGGCCTTCCCAGGCATCCATGCTTAGACACCTGCTCTCGAGTCTTTCCATATGGGGCCTCTTGGAACCATCCAATAGGACTCGACTGTCGTGCAGAAGGTAACCTTCAGTTTTGGAGCAGTTCACAAATCCCATCGTAGGCAAATCTTTCTGGCCTCATGAAGCCCCCACACACTTCAGGAAGAGTCCATGCTGGACAAGAACTCTAGCCTGAGGCACGTCTCATAGTTGACATGACCTCAGTGCAGGAGATCTCGATTTAGCCTCTGCAGAGTGGGCCTGCCGTGCCCTCGGTCCCAAACCTCACGCTAGCTTGTGTTTTCAGACTTCCTTCCTCACACTCCTGGCAAACAAGCCCTCCGGACTAGGAAATCCGGAACCAAAACCCAGCCCAATGTCTGCCCAACGGAAGAAAAACGTTTCCCTGTGGGGCTCTCCAGAAAACCCAGATGAGGATCAACCTGCTCGGGCCTCGACGGTACCCGAACTGGATAGGCTGCTCTGGGCACTCATGCTCTGCCTGACACAGCCTGAAGCCAGACGTCCAGACAGACAAGGAGACAGCTGGCCGCACACCCAGCACTTCAGACACGCCATGGTCTTATGCCGTCACCTCATCCTAACCTTGGTTTTCAGATATCTGAACCTAGACATTATATCAATTCTCCACACAGCTGGGTATAGCAAGCACAAAACAGAACTCCTCCTTCCCCATGGCTATCAAACTTGCTCTTGGCATGGAGTCACACCTTCAGGGTGGGAGAAACCTTCATGGCCCCTGATGCCACGCCCAAACTTGAGTGCTGCTTGGGCACAAATTCACACTGTGACCCTCAGCATGAGCCCCATGTCAAAGAAAGGCCTGTCAGGGCCTGGACCAAGAGCCCACATATGGGGCTTGCCAAGCCCCTATGCACCCAATCCTCACCACGGTTTGAATTTTCCAGTCACCACGCCCGTACCTGGAGCTCTGCTCTGGAATCCCTTTCTTGGAGAGACCCATGAGCCAGACAACAAGACTCCACCCTTCCCACAAAATGACCCCAAACTCTTGGGAGCTGGGACAAATCCCCAGAGAGGGATACTCGTCCACAGTACCTGAGGCCACCGCTCCAATCCACGGCTATCCCGGACACAACATCCAGAGACAAAAGCCTGAAGGAACGCCTCCCACTCGCCCTTGTTTCAAAGGCCCAGGAGCTCCCTCTCGGGCTGTACATCCGGCCTGTCATACCCAAAGCGCACTCATAAGCTGAGTTTGTGTATTCAGACTTCTGTGCCCACAGCCTGGACCCACACAACATCCAGGCTAGGGCCTCTAAACCAAACAGCGAAAGATTGTGCCTGCCCTCTCCAAGGAATGTGTGCCAAATCCTTTGACCACAACCCTACAGGTTAGGGAAAAGCTCCAAGGTCCCTGAGGCCATCAATAGTATAGGCCACCCTGGACTAAGAGTGGCTCTCTGACACCAGCGGAGAAACTATCTCCACTTAGACTCTCAGACAGTGTCCCCAGAGACAGAAGGTTGAAATGGACAGGCCCCCAGGCCCTAATCTGAACCTTAGCTTTGGTTTCCATGTTTCCGTTCTCAGAGGACTGTTTTCGTAGACCAGCACATGGTGCTTTTCTGAGGCACCAAACCAAACCCGTCTCATCCCCAATGGGCAGCTTTCTTACTGGGATGTATCAAACACTTCAGGTAGGAGAGTTCCGCAGGGCCACTGAACAACCAGCACATTCCATGGTCTCCATGGACCCAAACGCACATTATGACGCATCCTCAGGAGAGGCCATTTCAACTCAGCCCCCTGGGTCGCGTGTTCCAGAGGCAGCAGATCAAACATATCTTGTCGCTAATAGCCAATGGGAATGCGAGGCATGCAGTACAGGGATCCATCCTTCGAACCCTGCTCTCCAGTCCTTCCAAATGGTATGTCCTGGAGCCATGCAACAGGACTCGAATGTCCCGCAGAAGGAAACCTTGTGGTTTGGGGCAACCTCCAAACTCAGCGTGGGAAAACTTCCTTGGCCTCATGAGGCCCCCACTTCATGAAGGTGCCATCATGGACACATACGCCAACCTCAGCCAACGTCTGATCTTCATCCTGACTTCAGATGCAGGAGATTTTGATTCAGCCTCTGCAGAGTGGGCCTGCTCTGCCCTTGGCTCCAATCCTCACACTAGCTTGTGTTTTCAGACTTCCGTCCTCACACTCCTGGCCCACAAACCCACCCTACTGGGAATTCTGGGGCCACAATGAAGCACTGTGCCTGCCTCCCAGGAGAAAAACATTGTCTATGGCGCTGCCCAGAAACCCCAAATGAGGATCAAACTGCTTGGCCCTCGGCAACACCCCAATTGCATAGGCTACCTTAAACAGTGATGCTCTGTCGCAAATAGCCTGAGCCCAGACCTTCCAACAGACACCGACACAGCTGGCTGCACACCCAGCACATTGGACCCGCCACTGCTTTGGCCACCATCCATTCCCAACCTGGGTTTTCAGTCATCGGAACCTAGACCTTATCTCCAATCCCTGCACAGGGGGGAACCTGATGCACAAGTGAGAACCCCTCCTACCCCATGGCAAGAAACCTTGCTGCTGGCAGTGAGTCAAACCTTCAGTGTAGGAGAAAACGGCATGGCCCATGAGGCCACGCCCAAGCGTGAGGGCTGCCTTGGGCATAAACACACATTGTGACCCTCAGCGTGAGTACCTTATTCAAGTAACGCCTCTCAGTGACTGGACCAAGAGCCCACATATGTGGCTTGCCATGCCCATAGGCACCCAGGACTAACTACATGGTGTGTATTCCAGTTGAGGGAACCCACTGCTGTGCTCTAGAGTCCCTCTCCTGCGGGGTCCCCTGTGGCAGAAAACAGTACTCTTCATTCCCACAGAATGAACACAAACACTTGGGAGCTTGGACAATCCCCCGAGAGGAAGGCTCTTCCTCGGCCCCTGGACAACCTCTACCCTGACCGGACACTGTAAACGCAACACCGAGAGACAAAATCCTGAGTGACTGCCTCCCACTTGCCCTACTTTGATTTCCAGAGGATCTCACCTCACGGACTGGAGATCAGGCCTGCCATTACATTGGCCCCTATCTGAGCCAAGTTTGCTTTTTCAGACATCTGTCCCCACAGCCCTGGCAAACACAGCCTCTAGGCTAGGTCCTCTGGAGCCATACCACAGGACCGTGCCTGCTCTCTCCTGGGAAACTGTGTCCATTCCTTTGGCCACACACCTCCAGAATATGAGAAACCTCAAGGCCTCCGAGGACATCCCACTACTGGGAGCCTCACTGGACTCACAGGGGCATTCGGACACAAGCTGAGCAGCTACATCCATGAATGCATGCACACAGATGTCAACAGAGATAGAAGGTTGAGCCGGACAGGCCTTTAGGCCGTAGTCTCAACTCTTGCTTTCGTTTCCAGGTGTCACTCCTCAGAGGCTGTGGTTCGAAGAACAGGGTATGGGGCTTTCCTGAGGCACGGAACAGAACTCCTCTCGTCTCCACATGGGAAGTTGCCTTGTTGGAGCCGTGTCAAACACCTCATGTTGGAGAATCCTGCAGAGTCCCTGAGCCACCTCCACATTCCAATGTCTCCCAGGCAACCAAGCCACAGTAGGACTCATCTTCAGGAGAGTCCATTTCAACTCTCCCCTCTGGGTAGCTCACCCAGGAGCCCGCAGATTGAGCCTGCCTTGTCCTGACTAAAGAGTGGGAATATGAGGTGGCGTTCCCAGGCATCCATGCTTAGACACCTGCTCTCGAGTCTTTCCATATGGGGCCTCTTGGAACCATCCAATAGGACTCGACTGTCATGCAGAAGGTAACCTTCAGTTTTGGAGCAGTTCACAAATCCCATCGTAGGCAAAACTTTCTGGTCTCATGGAGCCCCCACACCCTTCAGGAAGAGGCCATGCTGGACAAAAACTCTAGCCTGAGGCACGTCTCATAGTTGACATGACCTCAGTGCAGGAGATCTCGATTCAGCCTCTGCAGAGTGGGCCTGCCGTGCCCTCGGTCCCAAACCTCACGCTAGCTTGTGTTTTCAGACTTCCTTCCTCACACTCCTGGCAAACAAGCCCTCCGGACTAGGAACTCCGGAACCAAAACCCAGCCCAGTGTCTGCCCAATGGAAGAAAAACGTTTCCCTGTGGGGCTCTCCAGAAAACCCAGATGAGGATCAACCTGCTCGGGCCTCGACGGTACCCGAATTGGATAGGCTGCTCTGGGCACTCATGCTCTGCCTGACACAGCCTGAAGCCAGACGTCCAGACAGACAAGGAGACAGCTGGCCGCACACCCAGCACTTCAGACACGCCATGGTCTTATGCCGTCACCTCATCCTAACCTTGGTTTTCAGATATCTGAACCTAGACATTATATCAATTCTCCACACAGCTGGGTATAGCAAGCACAAAACAGAACTCCTCCTTCCCCATGGCTATCAAACTTGCTCTTGGCATGGAGTCACACCTTCAGGGTGGGAGAAACCTTCATGGCCCCTGATGCCACGCCCAAACTTGAGTGCTGCTTGGGCACAAATTCACACTGTGACCCTCAGCATGAGCCCCATGTCAAAGAAAGGCCTGTCAGGGCCTGGACCAAGAGCCCACATATGGGGCTTGCCAAGCCCCTATGCACCCAATCCTCACCACGGTTTGAATTTTCCAGTCACCACGCCCGTACCTGGAGCTCTGCTCTGGAATCCCTTTCTTGGAGAGACCCATGAGCCAGACAACAAGACTCCACCCTTCCCACAAAATGACCCCAAACTCTTGGGAGCTGGGACAAATCCCCAGAGAGGGATACTCGTCCACAGTACCTGAGGCCACCGCTCCAATCCACGGCTATCCCGGACACAACATCCAGAGACAAAAGCCTGAAGGAACGCCTCCCACTCGCCCTTGTTTCAAAGGCCCAGGAGCTCCCTCTCGGGCTGTACATCCGGCCTGTCATACCCAAAGCGCACTCATAAGCTGAGTTTGTGTATTCAGACTTCTGTGCCCACAGCCTGGACCCACACAACATCCAGGCTAGGGCCTCTAAACCAAACAGCGAAAGATTGTGCCTGCCCTCTCCAAGGAATGTGTGCCAAATCCTTTGACCACAACCCTACAGGTTAGGGAAAAGCTCCAAGGTCCCTGAGGCCATCAATAGTATAGGCCACCCTGGACTAAGAGTGGCTCTCTGACACCAGCGGAGAAACTATCTCCACTTAGACTCTCAGACAGTGTCCCCAGAGACAGAAGGTTGAAATGGACAGGCCCCCAGGCCCTAATCTGAACCTTAGCTTTGGTTTCCATGTTTCCGTTCTCAGAGGACTGTTTTCGTAGACCAGCACATGGTGCTTTTCTGAGGCACCAAACCAAACCCGTCTCATCCCCAATGGGCAGCTTTCTTACTGGGATGTATCAAACACTTCAGGTAGGAGAGTTCCGCAGGGCCACTGAACAACCAGCACATTCCATGGTCTCCATGGACCCAAACGCACATTATGACGCATCCTCAGGAGAGGCCATTTCAACTCAGCCCCCTGGGTCGCGTGTTCCAGAGGCAGCAGATCAAACATATCTTGTCGCTAATAGCCAATGGGAATGCGAGGCATGCAGTACAGGGATCCATCCTTCGAACCCTGCTCTCCAGTCCTTCCAAATGGTATGTCCTGGAGCCATGCAACAGGACTCGAATGTCCCGCAGAAGGAAACCTTGTGGTTTGGGGCAACCTCCAAACTCAGCGTGGGAAAACTTCCTTGGCCTCATGAGGCCCCCACTTCATGAAGGTGCCATCATGGACACATACGCCAACCTCAGCCAACGTCTGATCTTCATCCTGACTTCAGATGCAGGAGATTTTGATTCAGCCTCTGCAGAGTGGGCCTGCTCTGCCCTTGGCTCCAATCCTCACACTAGCTTGTGTTTTCAGACTTCCGTCCTCACACTCCTGGCCCACAAACCCACCCTACTGGGAATTCTGGGGCCACAATGAAGCACTGTGCCTGCCTCCCAGGAGAAAAACATTGTCTATGGCGCTGCCCAGAAACCCCAAATGAGGATCAAACTGCTTGGCCCTCGGCAACACCCCAATTGCATAGGCTACCTTAAACAGTGATGCTCTGTCGCAAATAGCCTGAGCCCAGACCTTCCAACAGACACCGACACAGCTGGCTGCACACCCAGCACATTGGACCCGCCACTGCTTTGGCCACCATCCATTCCCAACCTGGGTTTTCAGTCATCGGAACCTAGACCTTATCTCCAATCCCTGCACAGGGGGGAACCTGATGCACAAGTGAGAACCCCTCCTACCCCATGGCAAGAAACCTTGCTGCTGGCAGTGAGTCAAACCTTCAGTGTAGGAGAAAACGGCATGGCCCATGAGGCCACGCCCAAGCGTGAGGGCTGCCTTGGGCATAAACACACATTGTGACCCTCAGCGTGAGTACCTTATTCAAGTAACGCCTCTCAGTGACTGGACCAAGAGCCCACATATGTGGCTTGCCATGCCCATAGGCACCCAGGACTAACTACATGGTGTGTATTCCAGTTGAGGGAACCCACTGCTGTGCTCTAGAGTCCCTCTCCTGCGGGGTCCCCTGTGGCAGAAAACAGTACTCTTCATTCCCACAGAATGAACACAAACACTTGGGAGCTTGGACAATCCCCCGAGAGGAAGGCTCTTCCTCGGCCCCTGGACAACCTCTACCCTGACCGGACACTGTAAACGCAACACCGAGAGACAAAATCCTGAGTGACTGCCTCCCACTTGCCCTACTTTGATTTCCAGAGGATCTCACCTCACGGACTGGAGATCAGGCCTGCCATTACATTGGCCCCTATCTGAGCCAAGTTTGCTTTTTCAGACATCTGTCCCCACAGCCCTGGCAAACACAGCCTCTAGGCTAGGTCCTCTGGAGCCATACCACAGGACCGTGCCTGCTCTCTCCTGGGAAACTGTGTCCATTCCTTTGGCCACACACCTCCAGAATATGAGAAACCTCAAGGCCTCCGAGGACATCCCACTACTGGGAGCCTCACTGGACTCACAGGGGCATTCGGACACAAGCTGAGCAGCTACATCCATGAATGCATGCACACAGATGTCAACAGAGATAGAAGGTTGAGCCGGACAGGCCTTTAGGCCGTAGTCTCAACTCTTGCTTTCGTTTCCAGGTGTCACTCCTCAGAGGCTGTGGTTCGAAGAACAGGGTATGGGGCTTTCCTGAGGCACGGAACAGAACTCCTCTCGTCTCCACATGGGAAGTTGCCTTGTTGGAGCCGTGTCAAACACCTCATGTTGGAGAATCCTGCAGAGTCCCTGAGCCACCTCCACATTCCAATGTCTCCCAGGCAACCAAGCCACAGTAGGACTCATCTTCAGGAGAGTCCATTTCAACTCTCCCCTCTGGGTAGCTCACCCAGGAGCCCGCAGATTGAGCCTGCCTTGTCCTGACTAAAGAGTGGGAATATGAGGTGGCGTTCCCAGGCATCCATGCTTAGACACCTGCTCTCGAGTCTTTCCATATGGGGCCTCTTGGAACCATCCAATAGGACTCGACTGTCATGCAGAAGGTAACCTTCAGTTTTGGAGCAGTTCACAAATCCCATCGTAGGCAAAACTTTCTGGTCTCATGGAGCCCCCACACCCTTCAGGAAGAGGCCATGCTGGACAAAAACTCTAGCCTGAGGCACGTCTCATAGTTGACATGACCTCAGTGCAGGAGATCTCGATTCAGCCTCTGCAGAGTGGGCCTGCCGTGCCCTCGGTCCCAAACCTCACGCTAGCTTGTGTTTTCAGACTTCCTTCCTCACACTCCTGGCAAACAAGCCCTCCGGACTAGGAACTCCGGAACCAAAACCCAGCCCAGTGTCTGCCCAATGGAAGAAAAACGTTTCCCTGTGGGGCTCTCCAGAAAACCCAGATGAGGATCAACCTGCTCGGGCCTCGACGGTACCCGAATTGGATAGGCTGCTCTGGGCACTCATGCTCTGCCTGACACAGCCTGAAGCCAGACGTCCAGACAGACAAGGAGACAGCTGGCCGCACACCCAGCACTTCAGACATGCCATGGTCTTATGCCGTCACCTCATCCTAACCTTGGTTTTCAGATATCTGAACCTAGACATTATATCAATTCTCCACACAGCTGGGTATAGCAAGCACAAAACAGAACTCCTCCTTCCCCATGGCTGTCAAGCTTGCTCTTGGCATGGAGTCACACCTTCAGGGTGGGAGAAACCTTCATGGCCCCTGATGCCACGCCCAAACTTGAGTGCTGCTTGGGCACAAATTCACACTGTGACCCTCAGCATGAGCCCCATGTCAAAGAAAGGCCTGTCAGGGCCTGGACCAAGAGCCCACATATGGGGCTTGCCAAGCCCCTATGCACCCAATCCACACCACGGTTTGAATTTTCCAGTCGCCCCGCCCGTACCTGGAGTTCTGCTCTGGAATCCCTTTCTCGGAGAGACCCATGAGCCAGACAACACGACTCCACCCTTCCCAAAAAATGACCCCAAACTCTTGGGAGCTGGGACAAATCCCCAGAGAGGGATACTCGTCCACAGTACCTGAGGCCACCGCTCCAATCCACGGCTATCCCGGACACAACATCCAGAGACAAAAGCCTGAAGGAACGCCTCCCACTCGCCCTTGTTTCAGAGGCCCAGGAGCTCCCTCTCGGGCTGTACATCCGGCCTGTCATACCCTAAGCGCCACTCCTAAGCTGAGTTTGTGTATTCAGACTTCTGTGCCCACAGCCTGGACCCACACAACATCCAGGCTAGGGACTCTGGACCAAACAGTGAAAGATTGTGCCTGCCGTCTCCAAGGAAAGTGTGCCCAATCCATTGACCACAACCCTACAGGTTAGGGAAAAGCTCCAAGGTCCCTGAGGCCATCAATAATATAGGCCACCCTGGACTAAGAGGGGCTCTCTGACACCAGCAGAGCAACTATCTCCACTTAGACTCTCAGACAGTGTCCCCAGAGACAGAAGGTTGAAATGGACAGGCCCCAGGCCCTAATCTGAACCTTAGCTTTGGTTTCCATGTTTCCGTTCTCAGAGGACTGTTTTCGTAGACCAGCACATCGGGCTTTTCTGAGGCACCAAACCAAACATCTCTCATCTCCACATGGGCAGCTTTCTTACTGGGATGTATCAAACACTTCAGGTAGGAGAGTTCCGCAGGGCCACTGAACAACCAGCACATTCCAAGGTCTCCATGGACCCAAACGCACATTATGACGCATCCTCAGGAGAGGCCATTTCAACTCAGCCCCCTGGGTCGCGTGTTCCAGAGGCAGCAGATCAAACATATCTTGTCGCTAATAGCCAATGGGAATGCGAGGCATGCTGTACAGGGATCCATCCTTCGAACCCTGCTCTCCAGTCCTTCCATATGGTATGTCCTGGAGCCATGCAACAGGACTCGAATGTCCCGCAGAAGGAAACCTTGTGGTTTGGGGCAACCTCCAAACTCAGCGTGGGAAAACTTCCTTGGCCTCATGAGGCCCCACTTCATGAAGGTGCCATCATGGACATATACGCCAGCCTCAGCCAACGTCTGATCCTCAGCCTGACTTCAGATGCAGGAGATTTTGATTCAGCCTCTGCAGAGTGGGCCTGCTCTGCCCTTGGATCCAATCCTCACAATAGCTTTGTTTTCAGACTTCCGTCCTCACCCTCATGGCCCACAAACCCTCTCTACTGGGAATTCTGGGGCCACAATGAAGCACTGTGCCTGCCTCCCAGGAGAAAAACCTTGTCTATGGCGCTGCCCAGAAACCCCAAATGAGGATCAAACTGCTTGGCCCTCGGCAACACCCCAATTGCATAGGCTACCTTAAACAGTGATGCTCTGTCGCAAATAGCCTGAGCCCAGACCTTCCAACAGACACCGACACAGCTGGCTGCACACCCAGCACATTGGACCCGCCACTGCCTTAGGCCACCATCCATTCCCAACCTGGGTTTTCAGTCATCGGAACCTAGACCTTATCTCCAATCCCTGCACAGGGGGGAACCTGATGCACAAGTGAGAACCCCTCCTACCCCATGGCAAGAAACCTTGCTGCTGGCAGTGAGTCAAACCTTCAGTGTAGGAGAAAACGGCATGGCCCATGAGGCCACGCCCAAGCGTGATGGCCGCCTTGGGCACAAACACACATTGTGACCCTTAGCGTGAGTACCTTATTCAAGTAACGCCTCTCAGTGACTGGACCAAGAGCCCGCATATGTGGCTTGCCATGCCCATAGGCACCCAGGACTAACTAGATGGTGTGTATTCCAGTTGAGGGAACCCACTGCTGTGCTCTAGAGTCCCTCTCCTGGGGGGTCCCCTGTGGCAGAAAACAGTACTCTTCATTCCCACAGAATGAACACAAACACTTGGGAGCTTGGACAATCCCCCGAGAGGAAGGCTCTTCCTCGGCCTCTGAGACAACCCCTACCCTGACCGGACACTGTAAACGCAACACCCAGAGACAAAATCCTGAGTGACTGCCTCCCACTTGCCCTACTTTGATTTCCAGAGGATCTCCCCTCACGGACTGGAGATCAGGCCTGCCATTACATTGGCCCCTAGCTGAGCCAAGTTTGCTTTTTCAGACATCTGTCCCCACAGCCCTGGCAAACACAGCCTCTAGGCTGGGTCCTCTGGAGCCATACCACAGGACCGTGCCTGCTCTCTCCTGGGAAACTGTGTCCATTCCTTTGGCCACACACCTCCAGAATATGAGAAACCTCAAGGCCTCCGAGGACATCCCACTACTGGGAGCCTCACTGGACTCACAGGGGCATTCGGACACAAGCTGAGCAGCTACATCCATGAATGCATGCACACAGATGTCAACAGAGATAGAAGGTTGAGCCGGACAGGCCTTTAGGCCGTAGTCTCAACTCTTGCTTTGGTTTCCAGGTGTCACTCCTCAGAGGCTGTGGTTCGAAGAACAGGGTATGGGGCTTTCCTGAGGCACGGAACAGAACTCCTCTCGTCTCCACATGGGAAGTTTCCTTGTTGGAGCCGTGTCAAACACCTCATGTTGGAGAATCCTGCAGAGTCCCTGAGCCACCTCCACATTCCAAGGTCTCCCAGGCCACCAAGACACAGTAGGACTCATCTTCAGGAGAGTCCATTTCAACTCTCCCCTCTGGGTAGCTCACCCAGGAGCCCGCAGATTGAGCCTGCCTTGTCCTGACTAAAGAGTGGGAATATGAGGTGGCGTTCCCAGGCATCCATGCTTAGACAACTGCTCTCGAGTCTTTCCATATGGGGCCTCTTGGAACCATCCAATAGGACTCGACTGTCGTGCAGAAGGTAACCTTCAGTTTTGGAGCAGTTCACAAATCCCATCGTAGGCAAAACTTTCTGGCCTCATGGAGCCCCCACACCCTTCAGGAAGAGGCCATGCTGGACAAGAACTCTAGCCTGAGGCACGTCTCATAGTTGACATGACCTCAGTGCAGGAGATCTCAATTCAGCCTCTGCAGAGTGGGCCTGCCGTGCCCTCGGTCCCAAACCTCACGCTAGCTTGTGTTTTCAGACTTCCTTCCTCACACTCCTGGCAAACAAGCCCTCCGGACTAGGAACTCCGGAACCAAAACCCAGCCCAGTGTCTGCCCAACGGAAGAAAAACGTTTCCCTGTGGGGCTCTCCAGAAAACCCAGATGAGGATCAACCTGCTCGGGCCTCGACGGTACCCGAACTGGATAGGCTGCTCTGGGCACTCATGCTCTGCCTGACACAGCCTGAAGCCAGACGTCCAGACAGACAAGGAGACAGCTGGCCGCACACCCAGCACTTCAGACATGCCATGGTCTTATGCCGTCACCTCATCCTAACCTTGGTTTTCAGATATCTGAACCTAGACATTATATCAATTCTCCACACAGCTGGGTATAGCAAGCACAAAGCAGAACTCCTCCTTCCCCATGGCTGTCAAGCTTGCTCTTGGCATGGAGTCACACCTTCAGGGTGGGAGAAACCTTCATGGCCCCTGATGCCACGCCCAAACTTGAGTGCTGCTTGGGCACAAATTCACACTGTGACCCTCAGCATGAGCCCCATGTCAAAGAAAGGCCTGTCAGGGCCTGGACGAAGAGCCCACATATGGGGCTTGCCAAGCCCCTATGCACCCAATCCTCACCACGGTTTGAATTTTCCAGTCGCCCCGCCCGTATCTATAGCTCTGCTCTAGAATCCCTTTCTTGGAGAGACCCATGAGCCAGACAACACGACTCCACCCTTCCCAAAAAATGACCCCAAACTCTTGGGAGCTGGGACAAATCCCCAGAGAGGGATACTCGTCCACAGTACCTGAGGACACCGCTCCAATCCACGGCTATCCCGGACACAACATCCAGAGACAAAAGCCTGAAGGAACGCCTCCCACTCGCCCTTGTTTCAGAGGCCCAGGAGCTCCCTCTCGGGCTGTACATCCAGCCTGCCATACCCTAGGCGCCACTCATAAGCTGAGTTTGTGTATTCAGGCTTCTGTGCCCACAGCCTGGACCCACACAACATCCAGGCTTGGGCCTCTGGACCAAACAGCGAAAGATTGTGCCTGCCCTCTCCAAGGAAAGCGTGCCCAATCCATTGACCACAACCCTACAGGTTAGGGAAAAGCTCCAAGGTCCCTGAGGCCATCAATAGTATAGGCCACCCTGGACTAAGAGGGGCTCTCTGACACCAGCGGAGCAACTATCTCCACTTAGACTCTCAGACAGTGTCCGCAGAGACAGAAGGTTGAAATGGACAGGCCCCCAGGCCCTAATCTGAACCTTAGCTTTGGTTTCCATGTTTCCGTTCTCAGAGGACTGTTTTCGTAGACCAGCACATGGGGCTTTTCTGAGGCACCAAACCAAACATCTCTCATCTCCACATGGGCAGCTTTCTTACTGGGATGTATCAAACACTTCAGGTAGGAGAGTTCCGCAGGGCCACTGAACAACCAGCACATTCCATGGTCTCCATGGACCCAAACGCACATTATGACGCATCCTCAGGAGAGGCCATTTCAACTCAGCCCCTGGGTCGCGTGTTCCAGAGGCAGCAGATCAAACATATCTTGTCGCTAATAGCCAATGGGAATGCGAGGCATGCAGTACAGGGATCCATCCTTCGAACCCTGCTCTCCAGTCCTTCCAAATGGTATGTCCTTGAGCCATGCAACAGGATTCGAATGTCCCGCAGAAGGAAACCTTGTGGTTTGGGGCAACCTCCAAACTCAGCGTGGGAAAACTTCCTTGGCCTCATGAGGCCCCCACTTCATGAAGGTGCCATCATGGACACATACGCCAGCCTCAGCCAACGTCTGATCCTCATCCTGACTTCAGATGCAGGAGATTTTGATTCAGCCTCTGCAGAGTGGGCCTGCTCTGCCCTTGGCTCCAATCCTCACACTAGCTTGTGTTTTCAGACTTCCGTCCTCACACTCCTGGCCCACAAACCCTCCCTACTGGGAATTCTGGGGCCACAATGAAGCACTGTGCCTGCCTCCCAGGAGAAAAACATTGTCTATGGCGCTGCCCATAAACCCCAAATGAGGATCAAACTTCTTGGCCCTCGGCAACACCCGAATTGCATAGGCTACCTTAAACAGTGATGCTCTGTCGCAAATAGCCTGAGCCCAGACCTTCCAACAGACACCAACACAGCTGGCTGCACACCCAGCACATTGGACCCGCCACTGCCTTAGGCCACCATCCATTCCCAACCTGGGTTTTCAGTCATCGGAACCTAGACCTTATCTCCAATCCCTGCACAGTGGGGAACCTGATGCACAAGTCAGAACCCCTCCTACCCCATGGCAAGAAACCTTGCTGCTGGCAGTGAGTCAAACCTTCAGTGTAGTAGAAAACGGCATGGCCCATGAGGCCACGCCCAAGCGTGAGGCCTGCCTTGGGCATAAACACACATTGTGACCCTCAGCGTGAGTACCTTATTCAAGTAACGCCTCTCAGTGACTGGACCAAGAGCCCGCATATGTGGCTTGCCATGCCCATAGGCACCCAGGACTAACTAGATGGTGTGTATTCCAGTTGAGGGAACCCACTGCTGTGCTCTAGAGTCCCTTTCCTGCGGGGTCCCCTGTGGCAGAAAACAGTACTCTTCATTCCCACAGAATGAACACAAACACTTGGGAGCTTGGACAATCCCCCTAGAGAAAGGCTCTTCCTCGGCCTCTGAGACAACCCCTACCCTGACCGGACACTGTAAACGCAACACCCAGAGACAAAATCCTGAGTGACTGCCTCCCACTTGCCCTACTTTGATTTCCAGAGGATCTCCCCTCACGGACTGGAGATCAGGCCTGCCATTACATTGGACCCTAGCTGAGCCAAGTTTGCTTTTTCAGACATCTGTCCCCACAGCCCTGGCAAACACAGCCTCTAGGCTGGGTCCTCTGGAGCCATACCACAGGACCGTGCCTGCTCTCTCCTTGGAAACTGTGTCCATTCCTTTGGCCACACACCTCCAGAATATGAGAAACCTCAAGGCCTCCGAGGACATCCCACTACTGGGAGCCTCACTGGACTCACAGGGGCATTCGGACACAAACTGAGCAGCTACATCCATGAATGCATGCACACAGATGTCAACAGAGATAGAAGGTTGAGCTGGACAGGCCTTTAGGCCGTAGTCTCAACTCTTGCTTTGGTTTCCAGGTGTCACTCCTCAGAGGTTTGGTTCGAAGAACAGGGTAGGGGCTTTCCTGAGGCACGGAACAGAACTCCTCTCGTCTCCACATGGGAAGTTTCCTTGTTGGAGCCGTGTCAAACACCTCATGTTAGATAATCCTGCAGAGTCCCTTAGCCAACTCCACATTCCAAGGTCTCCCAGGCCACCAAGCCACATAGGACTCATCTTCAGGAGAGTCCATTTCAACTCTCCCCTCTGGGTAGCTCACCCAGGAGCCCGCAGATTGAGCCTGCCTTGTCCTGACTAAAGAGTGGGAATATGAGGTGGCGTTCCCAGGCATCCATGCTTAGACACCTGCTCTCGAGTCTTTCCATATGGGGCCTCTTGGAACCATCCAATAGGACGCGACTGTCGTGCAGAAGGTAACCTTCAGTTTTGGAGCAGTTCACAAATCCCATCGTAGGCAAATCTTTCTGGCCTCATGAAGACCCCACACACTTCAGGAAGAGTCCATGCTGGACAAGAACTCTAGCCTGAGGCACGTCTCATAGTTGACATGACCTCAGTGCAGGAGATCTCGATTCAGCCTCTGCAGAGTGGGCCTGCCGTGCCCTCGGTCCCAAACCTCACGCTAGCTTGTGTTTTTAGACTTCCTTCCTCACACTCCTGGCAAACAAGCCCTCCGGACTAGGAACTCCGGAACCAAAACCCAGCCCAGTGTCTGCCCAACGGAAGAAAAACGTTTCCCTGTGGGGCTCTCCAGAAAACCCAGATGAGGATCAACCTGCTCGGGCCTCGACGGTACCCGAACTGGATAGGCTGCTCTGGGCACTCATGCTCTGCCTGACACAGCCTGAAGCCAGACGTCCAGACAGACAAGGAGACAGCTGGCCGCACACCCAGCACTTCAGACATGCCATGGTCTTATGCCGTCACCTCATCCTAACCTTGGTTTTCAGATATCTGAACCTAGACATTATATCAATTCTCCACACAGCTGGGTATAGCAAGCACAAAGCAGAACTCCTCCTTCCCCATGGCTGTCAAGCTTGCTCTTGGCATGGAGTCACACCTTCAGGGTGGGAGAAACCTTCATGGCCCCTGATGCCACGCCCAAACTTGAGTGCTGCTTGGGCACAAATTCACACTGTGACCCTCAGCATGAGCCCCATGTCAAAGAAAGGCCTGTCAGGGCCTGGACCAAGAGCCCACATATGGGGCTTGCCAAGCCCCTATGCACCCAATCCTCACCACGGTTTGAATTTTCCAGTCGCCCCGCCCGTACCTGGAGCTCTGCTCTGGAATCCCTTTCTTGGAGAGACCCATGAGCCAGACAAAACGACTCCACCCTTCCCACAAAATGACCCCAATCTCTTGGGAGCTGGGACAAATCCCCAGAGAGGGATACTCGTCCACACTACCTGAGGCCACCGCTCCAATCCACGGCTATCCCGGACACAACATCCAGAGACAAAAGCCTGAAGGAACGCCTCCCACTCGCCCTTGTTTCAGAGGCCCAGGAGCTCCCTCTCGGGCTGTACATCCGGCCGGCCATACCCTAGGCGCCACTCCTAAGCTGAGTTTGTGTATTCAGACTTCTGTGCCCACAGCCTGGACCCACACAACATCCAGGCTTGGGCCTCTGGACCAAACAGCGAAAGATTGTGCCTGCCCTCTCCAAGGAAAGTGTGCCCAATCCATTGACCACAACCCTACAGGTTAGGGAAAAGCTCCAAGGTCCCTGAGGCCATCAATACTATAGGCCACCCTGGACTAAGAGGGGCTCTCTGACACCAGCGGAGCAACTATCTCCACTTAGACTCTCAGACAGTGTCCCCAGAGACAGAAGGTTGAAATGGACAGCCCCCCAGGCCCTAATCTGAACCTTAGCTTTGGTTTCCATGTTTCCGTTCTCAGAGGACTGTTTTCGTAGACCAGCACATGGGGCTTTTCTGAGGCACCAAACCAAACATCTCTCATCTCCACATGGGGAGCTTTCTTACTGGGATGTATCAAACACTTCAGGTAGGAGAGTTCCGCAGGGCCACTGAACAACCAGCACATTCCATGGTCTCCATGGACCCAAACGCACATTATGACGCATCCTCAGGAGAGGCCATTTCAACTCAGCCCCCTGGGTCGCGTGTTCCAGAGGCAGCAGATCAAACATATCTTGTCGCTAATAGCCAATGGGAATGCGAGGCATGCAGTACAGGGATCCATCCTTCGAACCCTGCTCTCCAGTCCTTCCAAATGGTATGTCCTGGAGCCATGCAACAGGACTCGAATGTCCCGCAGAAGGAAACCTTGTGGTTTGGGGCAACCTCCAAACTCAGCGTGGGAAAACTTTCTTGGCCTCATGAGGCCCCCACTTCATGAAGGTGCCATCATGGACACATACGCCAGCCTCAGCCAACGTCTGATCCTCATCCTGACTTCAGATGCAGGAGATTTTGATTCAGCCTCTGCAGAGTGGGCCTGCTCTGCCCTTGGCTCCAATCCTCACACTAGCTTGTGTTTTCAGACTTCCGTCCTCACACTCCTGGCCCACAAACCCTCCCTACTGGGAATTCTGGGGCCACAATGAAGCACTGTGCCTGCCTCCCAGGAGAAAAACATTGTCTATGGCGCTGCCCAGAAACCCCAAATGAGGATCAAACTGCTTGGCCCTCGGCAACACCCCAATTGCATAGGCTACCTTAAACAGTGATGCTCTGTCGCAAATAGCCTGAGCCCAGACCTTCCAACAGACACCGACACAGCTGGCTGCACACCCAGCACATTGGACCCGCCACTGCCTTAGGCCACCATCCATTCCCAACCTGGGTTTTCAGTCATCGGAACCTAGACCTTATCTCCAATCCCTGCACAGGGGGGAACCTGATGCACAAGTCAGAACCCCTCCTACCCCATGGCAAGAAACCTTGCTGCTGGCAGTGAGTCAAACCTTCAGTGTAGGAGAAAACAGCATGGCCCATGAGGCCACGCCCAAGCGTGAGGGCTGCCTTGGGCATAAACACACATTGTGACCCTCAGCGTGAGTACCTTATTCAAGTAACGCCTCTCAGTGACTGGACCAAGAGCCCGCATATGTGGCTTGCCATGCCCATAGGCACCCAGGACTAACTAGATGGTGTGTATTCCAGTTGAGGGAACCCACTGCTGTGCTCTAGAGTCCCTCTTTTGGGGGGTCCCCTGTGGCAGAAAACAGTACTCTTCATTCCCACAGAATGAACACAAACACTTGGGAGCTTGGACAATCCCCCGAGAGGAAGGCTCTTCCTCGGCCTCTGAGACAACCCCTACCCTGACCGGACACTGTAAACGCAACACCCAGAGACAAAATCCTGAGTGACTGCCTCCCACTTGCCCTACTTTGATTTCCAGAGGATCTCCCCTCACGGACTGGAGATCAGGCCTGCCATTACATTGGCCCCTAGCTGAGCCAAGTTTGCTTTTTCAGACATCTGTCCCCACAGCCCTGGCAAACACAGCCTCTAGGCTGGGTCCTCTGGAGCCATACCACAGGACCGTGCCTGCTCTCTCCTGGGAAACTGTGTCCATTCCTTTGGCCACACACCTCCAGAATATGAGAAACCTCAAGGCCTCCGAGGACATCCCACTACTGGGAGCCTCACTGGACTCACAGGGGCATTCGGACACAAGCTGAGCAGCTACATCCATGAATGCATGCACACAGATGTCAACAGAGATAGAAGGTTGAGCCGGACAGGCCTTTAGGCCGTAGTCTCAACTCTTGCTTTGGTTTCCAGGTGTCACTCCTCAGAGGCTTTGGTTCGAAGAACAGGGTATGGGGCTTTCCTGAGGCACGGAACAGAACTCCTCTCGTCTCCACATGGGAAGTTGCCTTGTTGGAGCCGTGTCAAACACCTCATGTTGGAGAATCCTGCAGAGTCCCTGAGCCACCTCCACATTCCAAGGTCTCCCAGGCCACCAAGCCACAGTAGGACTCATCTTCAGGAGAGTCCATTTCAAATCTCCCCTCTGGGTAGCTCACCCAGGAGCCCGCAGATTGAGCTGCCTTGTCCTGACTAAAGAGTGGGAATATGAGGTGGCGTTCCCAGGCATCCATGCTTAGACACCTGCTCTCGAGTCTTTCCATATGGGGCCTCTTGGAACCATCCAATAGGACTCGACTGTCATGCAGAAGGTAACCTTCAGTTTTGGAGCAGTTCACAAATCCCATCGTAGGCAAAACTTTCTGGTCTCATGGAGCCCCCACACCCTTCAGGAAGAGGCCATGCTGGACAAAAACTCTAGCCTGAGGCACGTCTCATAGTTGACATGACCTCAGTGCAGGAGATCTCGATTCAGCCTCTGCAGAGTGGGCCTGCCGTGCCCTCGGTCCCAAACCTCACGCTAGCTTGTTTTTTCAGACTTCCTTCCTCACACTCCTGGCAAACAAGCCCTCCGGACTAGGAACTCCGGAATCAAAACCCAGCCCAGTGTCTGCCCAACGGAAGAAAAACGTTTCCCTGTGGGGCTCTCCAGAAAACCCAGATGAGGATCAACCTGCTCGGGCCTCGACGGTACCCGAACTGGATAGGCTGCTCTGGGCACTCATGCTCTGCCTGACACAGCCTGAAGCCAGACGTCCAGACAGACAAGGAGACAGCTGGCCGCACACCCAGCACTTCAGACATGCCATGGTCTTATGCCGTCACCTCATCCTAACCTTGGTTTTCAGATATCTGAACCTAGACATTATATCAATTCTCCACACAGCTGGGTATAGCAAGCACAAAGCAGAACTCCTCCTTCCCCATGGCTGTCAAGCTTGCTCTTGGCATGGAGTCACACCTTCAGGGTGGGAGAAACCTTCATGGCCCCTGATGCCACGCCCAAACTTGAGTGCTGCTTGGGCACAAATTCACACTGTGACCCTCAGCATGAGCCCCATGTCAAAGAAAGGCCTGTCAGGGCCTGGACCAAGAGCCCACATATGGGGCTTGCCAAGCCCCTATGCACCCAATCCACACCACGGTTTGAATTTTCCAGTCGCCCCGCCCGTACCTGGAGTTCTGCTCTGGAATCCCTTTCTCGGAGAGACCCATGAGCCAGACAACACGACTCCACCCTTCCCAAAAAATGACCCCAAACTCTTGGGAGCTGGGACAAATCCCCAGAGAGGGATACTCGTCCACAGTACCTGAGGCCACCGCTCCAATCCACGGCTATCCCGGACACAACATCCAGAGACAAAAGCCTGAAGGAACGCCTCCCACTCGCCCTTGTTTCAGAGGCCCAGGAGCTCCCTCTCGGGCTGTACATCCGGCCTGTCATACCCTAAGCGCCACTCCTAAGCTGAGTTTGTGTATTCAGACTTCTGTGCCCACAGCCTGGACCCACACAACATCCAGGCTAGGGACTCTGGACCAAACAGTGAAAGATTGTGCCTGCCGTCTCCAAGGAAAGTGTGCCCAATCCATTGACCACAACCCTACAGGTTAGGGAAAAGCTCCAAGGTCCCTGAGGCCATCAATAATATAGGCCACCCTGGACTAAGAGGGGCTCTCTGACACCAGCAGAGCAACTATCTCCACTTAGACTCTCAGACAGTGTCCCCAGAGACAGAAGGTTGAAATGGACAGGCCCCAGGCCCTAATCTGAACCTTAGCTTTGGTTTCCATGTTTCCGTTCTCAGAGGACTGTTTTCGTAGACCAGCACATCGGGCTTTTCTGAGGCACCAAACCAAACATCTCTCATCTCCACATGGGCAGCTTTCTTACTGGGATGTATCAAACACTTCAGGTAGGAGAGTTCCGCAGGGCCACTGAACAACCAGCACATTCCAAGGTCTCCATGGACCCAAACGCACATTATGACGCATCCTCAGGAGAGGCCATTTCAACTCAGCCCCCTGGGTCGCGTGTTCCAGAGGCAGCAGATCAAACATATCTTGTCGCTAATAGCCAATGGGAATGCGAGGCATGCTGTACAGGGATCCATCCTTCGAACCCTGCTCTCCAGTCCTTCCATATGGTATGTCCTGGAGCCATGCAACAGGACTCGAATGTCCCGCAGAAGGAAACCTTGTGGTTTGGGGCAACCTCCAAACTCAGCGTGGGAAAACTTCCTTGGCCTCATGAGGCCCCCACTTCATGAAGGTGCCATCATGGACACATACGCCAGCCTCAGCCAACGTCTGATCCTCATCCTGACTTCAGATGCAGGAGATTTTGATTCAGCCTCTGCAGAGTGGGCCTGCTCTGCCCTTGGATCCAATCCTCACAATAGCTTTGTTTTCAGACTTCCGTCCTCACACTCCTGGCCCACAAACCCTCCCTACTGGGAATTCTGGGGCCACAATGAAGCACTGTGCCTGCCTCCCAGGAGAAAAACCTTGTCTATGGCGCTGCCCAGAAACCCCAAATGAGGATCAAACTGCTTGGCCCTCGGCAACACCCCAATTGCATAGGCTACCTTAAACAGTGATGCTCTGTCGCAAATAGCCTGAGCCCAGACCTTCCAACAGACACCGACACAGCTGGCTGCACACCCAGCACATTGGACCCGCCACTGCCTTAGGCCACCATCCATTCCCAACCTGGGTTTTCAGTCATCGGAACCTAGACCTTATCTCCAATCCCTGCACAGGGGGGAACCTGATGCACAAGTGAGAACCCCTCCTACCCCATGGCAAGAAACCTTGCTGCTGGCAGTGAGTCAAACCTTCAGTGTAGGAGAAAACGGCATGGCCCATGAGGCCACGCCCAAGCGTGATGGCCGCCTTGGGCGCAAACACACATTGTGACCCTTAGCGTGAGTACCTTATTCAAGTAACGCCTCTCAGTGACTGGACCAAGAGCCCGCATATGTGGCTTGCCATGCCCATAGGCACCCAGGACTAACTAGATGGTGTGTATTCCAGTTGAGGGAACCCACTGCTGTGCTCTAGAGTCCCTCTCCTGGGGGGTCCCCTGTGGCAGAAAACAGTACTCTTCATTCCCACAGAATGAACACAAACACTTGGGAGCTTGGACAATCCCCCGAGAGGAAGGCTCTTCCTCGGCCTCTGAGACAACCCCTACCCTGACCGGACACTGTAAACGCAACACCCAGAGACAAAATCCTGAGTGACTGCCTCCCACTTGCCCTACTTTGATTTCCAGAGGATCTCCCCTCACGGACTGGAGATCAGTCCTGCCATTACATTGGCCCCTAGCTGAGCCAAGTTTGCTTTTTCAGACATCTGTCCCCACAGCCCTGGCAAACACAGCCTCTAGGCTGGGTCCTCTGGAGCCATACCACAGGACCGTGCCTGCTCTCTCGTGGGAAACTGTGTCCATTCCTTTGGCCACACACCTCCAGAATATGAGAAACCTCAAGGCCTCCGAGGACATCCCACTACTGGGAGCCTCACTGGACTCACAGGGGCATTCGGACACAAGCTGAGCAGCTACATCCATGAATGCATGCACACAGATGTCAACAGAGATAGAAGGTTGAGCCGGACAGGCCTTTAGGCCGTAGTCTCAACTCTTGCTTTGGTTTCCAGGTGTCACTCCTCAGAGGCTGTGGTTCGAAGAACAGGGTATGGGGCTTTCCTGAGGCACGGAACAGAACTCCTCTCGTCTCCACATGGGAAGTTTCCTTGTTGGAGCCGTGTCAAACACCTCATGTTGGAGAATCCTGCAGAGTCCCTGAGCCACCTCCACATTCCAAGGTCTCCCAGGCCACCAAGACACAGTAGGACTCATCTTCAGGAGAGTCCATTTCAACTCTCCCCTCTGGGTAGCTCACCCAGGAGCCCGCAGATTGAGCCTGCCTTGTCCTGACTAAAGAGTGGGAATATGAGGTGGCGTTCCCAGGCATCCATGCTTAGACAACTGCTCTCGAGTCTTTCCATATGGGGCCTCTTGGAACCATCCAATAGGACTCGACTGTCGTGCAGAAGGTAACCTTCAGTTTTGGAGCAGTTCACAAATCCCATCGTAGGCAAAACTTTCTGGCCTCATGGAGCCCCCACACCCTTCAGGAAGAGGCCATGCTGGACAAGAACTCTAGCCTGAGGCACGTCTCATAGTTGACATGACCTCAGTGCAGGAGATCTCAATTCAGCCTCTGCAGAGTGGGCCTGCCGTGCCCTCGGTCCCAAACCTCACGCTAGCTTGTGTTTTCAGACTTCCTTCCTCACACTCCTGGCAAACAAGCCCTCCGGACTAGGAACTCCGGAACCAAAACCCAGCCCAGTGTCTGCCCAACGGAAGAAAAACGTTTCCCTGTGGGGCTCTCCAGAAAACCCAGATGAGGATCAACCTGCTCGGGCCTCGACGGTACCCGAACTGGATAGGCTGCTCTGGGCACTCATGCTCTGCCTGACACAGCCTGAAGCCAGACGTCCAGACAGACAAGGAGACAGCTGGCCGCACACCCAGCACTTCAGACATGCCATGGTCTTATGCCGTCACCTCATCCTAACCTTGGTTTTCAGATATCTGAACCTAGACATTATATCAATTCTCCACACAGCTGGGTATAGCAAGCACAAAGCAGAACTCCTCCTTCCCCATGGCTGTCAAGCTTGCTCTTGGCATGGAGTCACACATTCAGGGTGGGAGAAACCTTCATGGCCCCTGATGCCACGCCCAAACTTGAGTGCTGCTTGGGCACAAATTCACACTGTGACCCTCAGCATGAGCCCCATGTCAAAGAAAGGCCTGTCAGGGCCTGGACGAAGAGCCCACATATGGGGCTTGCCAAGCCCCTATGCACCCAATCCTCACCACGGTTTGAATTTTCCAGTCGCCCCGCCCGTACCTATAGCTCTGCTCTAGAATCCCTTTCTTGGAGAGACCCATGAGCCAGACAACACGACTCCACCCTTCCCACAAAATGACCCCAAACTCTTGGGAGCTGGGACAAATCCCCAGAGAGGGATACTCGTCCACAGTACCTGAGGACACCGCTCCAATCCACGGCTATCCCGAACCCAACATCCAGAGACAAAAGCCTGAAGGAACGCCTCCCACTCGCCCTTGTTTCAGAGGCCCAGGAGCTCCCTCTCGGGCTGTACATCCAGCCTGCCATACCCTAGGCGCCACTCATAAGCTGAGTTTGTGTATTCAGGCTTCTGTGCCCACAGCCTGGACCCACACAACATCCAGGCATGGGCCTCTGGACCAAACAGCGAAAGATTGTGCCTGCCCTCTCCAAGGAAAGCGTGCCCAATCCATTGACCACAACCCTACAGGTTAGGGAAAAGCTCCAAGGTCCCTGAGGCCATCAATAGTATAGGCCACCCTGGACTAAGAGGGGCTCTCTGACACCAGCGGAGCAACTATCTCCACTTAGACTCTCAGACAGTGTCCGCAGAGACAGAAGGTTGAAATGGACAGGCCCCCAGGCCCTAATCTGAACCTTAGCTTTGGTTTCCATGTTTCCGTTCTCAGAGGACTGTTTTCGTAGACCAGCACATGGGGCTTTTCTGAGGCACCAAACCAAACATCTCTCATCTCCACATGGGCAGCTTTCTTACTGGGATGTATCAAACACTTCAGGTAGGAGAGTTCCGCAGGGCCACTGAACAACCAGCACATTCCATGGTCTCCATGGACCCAAACGCACATTATGACGCATCCTCAGGAGAGGCCATTTCAACTCAGCCCCTGGGTCGCGTGTTCCAGAGGCAGCAGATCAAACATATCTTGTCGCTAATAGCCAATGGGAATGCGAGGCATGCAGTACAGGTATCCATCCTTCGAACCCTGCTCTCCAGTCCTTCCAAATGGTATGTCCTTGAGCCATGCAACAGGATTCGAATGTCCCGCAGAAGGAAACCTTGTGGTTTGGGGCAACCTCCAAACTCAGCGTGGGAAAACTTCCTTGGCCTCATGAGGCCCCCACTTCATGAAGGTGCCATCATGGACACATACGCCAGCCTCAGGCAACGTCTGATCCTCATCCTGACTTCAGATGCAGGAGATTTTGATTCAGCCTCTGCAGAGTGGGCCTGCTCTGCCCTTGGCTCCAATCCTCACACTAGCTTGTGTTTTCAGACTTCCGTCCTCACACTCCTGGCCCACAAACCCTCCCTACTGGGAATTCTGGGGCCACAATGAAGCACTGTGCCTGCCTCCCAGGAGAAAAACATTGTCTATGGCGCTGCCCATAAACCCCAAATGAGGATCAAACTTCTTGGCCCTCGGCAACACCCCAATTGCATAGGCTACCTTAAACAGTGATGCTCTGTCGCAAATAGCCTGAGCCCAGACCTTCCAACAGACACCGACACAGCTGGCTGCACACCCAGCACATTGGACCCGCCACTGCCTTAGGCCACCATCCATTCCCAACCTGGGTTTTCAGTCATCGGAACCTAGACCTTATCTCCAATCCCTGCACAGTGGGGAACCTGATGCACAAGTCAGAACCCCTCCTACCCCATGGCAAGAAACCTTGCTGCTGGCAGTGAGTCAAACCTTCAGTGTAGTAGAAAACGGCATGGCCCATGAGGCCACGCCCAAGCGTGAGGGCTGCCTTGGGCATAAACACACATTGTGACCCTCAGCGTGAGTACCTTATTCAAGTAACGCCTCTCAGTGACTGGACCAAGAGCCCGCATATGTGGCTTGCCATGCTCATAGGCACCCAGGACTAACTAGATGGTGTGTATTCCAGTTGAGGGAACCCACTGCTGTGCTCTAGAGTCCCTCTCCTGCGGGGTCCCCTGTGGCAGAAAACAGTACTCTTCATTCCCACAGAATGAACACAAACACTTGGGAGCTTGGACAATCCCCCTGGGGAAAGGCTCTTCCTCGGCCTCTGAGACAACCCCTACCCTGACCGGACACTGTAAACGCAACACCCAGAGACAAAATCCTGAGTGACTGCCTCCCACTTGCCCTACTTTGATTTCCAGAGGATCTCCCCTCATGGACTAAAGATCAGGCCTGCCATTACATTGGACCCTAGCTGAGCCAAGTTTGCTTTTTCAGATATCTGTCCCCACAGCCCTGGCAAACACAGCCTCTAGGCTGGGTCCTCTGGAGCCATACCACAGGACCGTGCCTGCTCTCTCCTGGGAAACTGTGTCCATTCCTTTGGCCACACACCTCCAGAATATGAGAAACCTCAAGGCCTCCGAGGACATCCCACTACTGGGAGCCTCACTGGACTCACAGGGGCATTCGGACACAAGCTGAGCAGCTACATCCATGAATGCATGCACACAGATGTCAACAGAGATAGAAGGTTGAGCCGGACAGGCCTTTAGGCCGTAGTCTCAACTCTTGCTTTGGTTTCCAGGTGTCACTCCTCAGAGGCTTTGGTTCGAAGAACAGGGTAGGGGCTTTCCTGAGGCACGGAACAGAACTCCTCTCGTCTCCACATGGGAAGTTTCCTTGTTGGAGCCGTGTCAAACACCTCATGTTAGAGAATCCTGCAGAGTCCCTGAGCCACCTCCACATTCCAAGGTCTCCCAGGCCACCAAGCCACATAGGACTCATCTTCAGGAGAGTCCATTTCAACTCTCCCCTCTGGGTAGCTCACCCAGGAGCCCGCAGATTGAGCCTGCCTTGTCCTGACTAAAGAGTGGGAATATGAGGTGGCGTTCCCAGGCATCCATGCTTAGACACCTGCTCTCGAGTCTTTCCATATGGGGCCTCTTGGAACCATCCAATAGGACGCGACTGTCGTGCAGAAGGTAACCTTCAGTTTTGGAGCAGTTCACAAATCCCATCGTAGGCAAATCTTTCTGGCCTCATGAAGACCCCACACACTTCAGGAAGAGTCCATGCTGGACAAGAACTCTAGCCTGAGGCACGTCTCATAGTTGACATGACCTCAGTGCAGGAGATCTCGATTCAGCCTCTGCAGAGTGGGCCTGCCGTGCCCTCGGTCCCAAACCTCACACTAGCTTGTGTTTTCAGACTTCCTTCCTCAAACTCCTGGCAAACAAGCCCTCCGGACTAGGAAATCCGGAACCAAAACCCAGCCCAGTGTCTGCCCAACGGAAGAAAAACGTTTCCCTGTGGGGCTCTCCAGAAAACCCAGATGAGGATCAACCTGCTCGGGCCTCGACGGTACCCGAACTGGATAGGCTGCTCTGGGCACTCATGCTCTGCCTGACGCAGCCTGAAGCCAGACGTCCAGACAGACAAGGAGACAGCTGGCCGCACACCCAGCACTTCGGACACGCCATGGTCTTATGCCGTCACCTCATCCTAACCTTGGTTTTCAGATATCTGAACCTAGACATTATATCAATTCTCCACACAGCTGGGTATAGCAAGCACAAAACAGAACTCCTCCTTCCCCATGGCTGTCAAACTTGCTCTTGGCATGGAGTCACACCTTCAGGGTGGGAGAAACCTTCATGGCCCCTGATGCCACGCCCAAACTTGAGTGCTGCTTGGGCACAAATTCACACTGTGACCCTCAGCATGAGCCCCATGTCAAAGAAAGGCCTGTCAGGGCCTGGACGAAGAGCCCACATATGGGGCTTGCCAAGCCCCTATGCACCCAATCCTCACCACGGTTTGAATTTTCCAGTCACCCCGCCCGTACCTGGAGCTCTGCTCTGGAATTCCTTTCTTGGAGAGACCCATGAGCCAGACAACACGACTCCACCCTTCCCACAAAATGACCCCAAACTCTTGGGAGCTGGGACAAATCCCCAGAGAGGGATACTCGTCCACAGTACCTGAGGCCACCGCTCCAATCCACGGCTATCCCAGACACAACATCCAGAGACAAAAGCCTGAAGGAACGCCTCCCACTCGCCCTTGTTTCAGAGGCCCAGGAGCTCCCTCTCGGGCTGTACATCCGGCCTGTCATACCCTAAGCGCCACTCATAAGCTGAGTTTGTGTATTCAGACTTCTGTGCCCACAGCCTGGACCCACACAACATCCAGGCTAGCGCCTCTAAACCAAACAGCGAAAGATTGTGCCTGCCCTCTCCATGGAAAGTGTGCCCAATCCTTTGACCACAACCCTACAGGTTAGGGAAAAGCTCCAAGGTCCCTGAGGCCATCAATAGTATAGGCCACCCTGGACTAAGAGGGGCTCTCTGACACCAGCGGAGCAACTATCTCCACTTAGACTCTCAGACAGTGTCCCCAGAGACAGAAGGTTGAAATGGACAGGCCCCCAGGCCCTAATCTGAACCTTAGCTTTGGTTTCCATGTTTCCGTTCTCAGAGGACTGTTTTCGTAGACCAGCACATGGGGCTTTTCTGAGGCACCAAACCTAACATCTCTCATCTCCACATGGGCAGCTTTCTTACTGGGATGTATCAAACACTTCAGGTAGGAGAGTTCCGCAGGGCCACTGAACAACCAGCACATTCCATGGCCTCCATGGACCCAAACGCACATTATGACGCATCCTCAGGAGAGGCCATTTCAACTCAGCCCCTGGGTCGCGTGTTCCAGAGGCAGCAGATCAAACATATCTTGTCGCTAATAGCCAATGGGAATGCGAGGCATGCAGTACAGGGATCCATCCTTCGAACCCTGCTCTCCAGTCCTTCCAAATGGTATGTCCTTGAGCCATGCAACAGGACTCGAATGTCCCGCAGAAGGAAACCTTGTGGTTTGGGGCAACCTCCAAACTCAGCGTGGGAAAACTTCCTTGGCCTCATGCGGCCCCCACTTCATGAAGGTGCCATCATGGACACATACGCCAGCCTCAGCCAACGTCTGATCCTCATCCTGACTTCAGATGCAGGAGATTTTGATTCAGCCTCTGCAGAGTGGGCCTGCTCTGCCCTTGGCTCCAATCCTCACACTAGCTTGTGTTTTCAGACTTCCGTCCTCACACTCCTGGCCCACAAACCCTCCCTACTGGGAATTCTGGGGCCACAATGAAGCACTGTGCCTGCCTCCCAGGAGAAAAACATTGTCTATGGCGCTGCCCATAAACCCCAAATGAGGATCAAACTTCTTGGCCCTCGGCAACACCCGAATTGCATAGGCTACCTTAAACAGTGATGCTCTGTCGCAAATAGCCTGAGCCCAGACCTTCCAACAGACACCGACACAGCTGGCTGCACACCCAGCACATTGGACCCGCCACTGCCTTAGGCCACCATCCATTCCCAACCTGGGTTTTCAGTCATCGGAACCTAGACCTTATCTCCAATCCCTGCACAGTGGGGAACCTGATGCACAAGTCAGAACCCCTCCTACCCCATGGCAAGAAACCTTGCTGCTGGCAGTGAGTCAAACCTTCAGTGTAGTAGAAAACGGCATGGCCCATGAGGCCACGCCCAAGCGTGAGGGCTGCCTTGGGCATAAACACACATTGTGACCCTCAGCGTGAGTACCTTATTCAAGTAACGCCTCTCAGTGACTGGACCAAGAGCCCGCATATGTGGCTTGCCATGCCCATAGGCACCCAGGACTAACTAGATGGTGTGTATTCCAGTTGAGGGAACCCACTGCTGTGCTCTAGAGTCCCTCTCCTGCGGGGTCCCCTGTGGCAGAAAACAGTACTCTTCATTCCCACAGAATGAACACAAACACTTGGGAGCTTGGACAATCCCCCTGGGGAAAGGCTCTTCCTCGGCCTCTGAGACAACCCCTACCCTGACCGGACACTGTAAACGCAACACCCAGAGACAAAATCCTGAGTGACTGCCTCCCACTTGCCCTACTTTGATTTCCAGAGGATCTCCCCTCACGGACTAAAGATCAGGCCTGCCATTACATTGGACCCTAGCTGAGCCAAGTTTGCTTTTTCAGACATCTGTCCCCACAGCCCTGGCAAACACAGCCTCTAGGCTGGGTCCTCTGGAGCCATACCACAGGACCGTGCCTGCTCTCTCCTGGGAAACTGTGTCCATTCCTTTGGCCACACACCTCCAGAATATGAGAAACCTCAAGGCCTCCGAGGACATCCCACTACTGGGAGCCTCACTGGACTCACAGGGGCATTCGGACACAAGCTGAGCAGCTACATCCATGAATGCATGCACACAGATGTCAACAGAGATAGAAGGTTGAGCCGGACAGGCCTTTAGGCCGTAGTCTCAACTCTTGCTTTGGTTTCCAGGTGTCACTCCTCAGAGGCTTTGGTTCGAAGAACAGGGTAGGGGCTTTCCTGAGGCACGGAACAGAACTCCTCTCGTCTCCACATGGGAAGTTTCCTTGTTGGAGCCGTGTCAAACACCTCATGTTAGAGAATCCTGCAGAGTCCCTGAGCCACCTCCACATTCCAAGGTCTCCCAGGCCACCAAGCCACATAGGACTCATCTTCAGGAGAGTCCATTTCAACTCTCCCCTCTGGGTAGCTCACCCAGGAGCCCGCAGATTGAGCCTGCCTTGTCCTGACTAAAGAGTGGGAATATGAGGTGGCGTTCCCAGGCATCCATGCTTAGACACCTGCTCTCGAGTCTTTCCATATGGGGCCTCTTGGAACCATCCAATAGGACGCGACTGTCGTGCAGAAGGTAACCTTCAGTTTTGGAGCAGTTCACAAATCCCATCGTAGGCAAATCTTTCTGGCCTCATGAAGACCCCACACACTTCAGGAAGAGTCCATGCTGGACAAGAACTCTAGCCTGAGGCACGTCTCATAGTTGACATGACCTCAGTGCAGGAGATCTCGATTCAGCCTCTGCAGAGTGGGCCTGCCGTGCCCTCGGTCCCAAACCTCACACTAGCTTGTGTTTTCAGACTTCCTTCCTCACACTCCTGGCAAACAAGCCCTCCGGACTAGGAAATCCGGAACCAAAACCCAGCCCAGTGTCTGCCCAACGGAAGAAAAACGTTTCCCTGTGGGGCTCTCCAGAAAACCCAGATGAGGATCAACCTGCTCGGGCCTCGACGGTACCCGAACTGGATAGGCTGCTCTGGGCACTCATGCTCTGCCTGACGCAGCCTGAAGCCAGACGTCCAGACAGACAAGGAGACAGCTGGCCGCACACCCAGCACTTCGGACACGCCATGGTCTTATGCCGTCACCTCATCCTAACCTTGGTTTTCTGATATCTGAACCTAGACATTATATCAATTCTCCACACAGCTGGGTATAGCAAGCACAAAACAGAACTCCTCCTTCCCCATGGCTGTCAAACTTGCTCTTGGCATGGAGTCACACCTTCAGGGTGGGAGAAACCTTCATGGCCCCTGATGCCACGCCCAAACTTGAGTGCTGCTTGGGCACAAATTCACACTGTGACCCTCAGCATGAGCCCCATGTCAAAGAAAGGCCTGTCAGGGCCTGGACCAAGAGCCCACATATGGGGCTTGCCAAGCCCCTATGCACCCAATCCTCACCACGGTTTGAATTTTCCAGTCACCCCGCCCGTACCTGGAGCTCTGCTCTGGAATCCCTTTCTTGGAGAGACCCATGAGCCAGACAACACGACTCCACCCTTCCCACAAAATGACCCCAAACTCTTGGGAGCTGGGACAAATCCCCAGAGAGGGATACTCGTCCACAGTATCTGAGGCCACCGCTCCAATCCACGGCTATCCCGGACACAACATCCAGAGACAAAAGCCTGAAGGAACGCCTCCCACTCGCCCTTGTTTCAGAGGCCCAGGAGCTCCCTCTCGGGCTGTACATCCGGCCTGTCATACCCTAAGCGCCACTCATAAGCTGAGTTTGTGTATTCAGACTTCTGTGCCCACAGCCTGGACCCACACAACATCCAGGCTAGCGCCTCTAAACCAAACAGCGAAAGATTGTGCCTGCCCTCTCCAAGGAAAGTGTGCCCAATCCTTTGACCACAACCCTACAGGTTAGGGAAAAGCTCCAAGGTCCCTGAGGCCATCAATAGTATAGGCCACCCTGGACTAAGAGGGGCTCTCTGACACCAGCGGAGCAACTATCTCCACTTAGACTCTCAGACAGTGTCCCCAGAGACAGAAGGTTGAAATGGACAGGCCCCCAGGCCCTAATCTGAACCTTAGCTTTGGTTTCCATGTTTCCGTTCTCAGAGGACTGTTTTCGTAGACCAGCACATGGGGCTTTTCTGAGGCACCAAACCTAACATCTCTCATCTCCACATGGGCAGCTTTCTTACTGGGATGTATCAAACACTTCAGGTAGGAGAGTTCCGCAGGGCCACTGAACAACCAGCACATTCCATGGCCTCCATGGACCCAAACGCACATTATGACGCATCCTCAGGAGAGGCCATTTCAACTCAGCCCCTGGGTCGCGTGTTCCAGAGGCAGCAGATCAAACATATCTTGTCGCTAATAGCCAATGGGAATGCGAGGCATGCAGTACAGGGATCCATCCTTCGAACCCTGCTCTCCAGTCCTTCCAAATGGTATGTCCTTGAGCCATGCAACAGGACTCGAATGTCCTGCAGAAGGAAACCTTGTGGTTTGGGGCAACCTCCAAACTCAGCGTGGGAAAACTTCCTTGGCCTCATGAGGCCCCCACTTCATGAAGGTGCCATCATGGACACATACGCCAGCCTCAGCCAACGTCTGATCCTCAGCCTGACTTCAGATGCAGGAGATTTTGATTCAGCCTCTGCAGAGTGGGCCTGCTCTGCCCTTGGCTCCAATCCTCACACTAGCTTGTGTTTTCAGACTTCCGTCCTCACACTCCTGGCCCACAAACCCTCCCTACTGGGAATTCTGGGGCCACAATGAAGCACTGTGCCTGCCTCCCAGGAGAAAAACATTGTCTATGGCGCTGCCCATAAACCCCAAATGAGGATCAAACTTCTTGGCCCTCGGCAACACCCGAATTGCATAGGCTACCTTAAACAGTGATGCTCTGTCGCAAATAGCCTGAGCCCAGACCTTCCAACAGACACCAACACAGCTGGCTGCACACCCAGCACATTGGACCCGCCACTGCCTTAGGCCACCATCCATTCCCAACCTGGGTTTTCAGTCATCGGAACCTAGACCTTATCTCCAATCCCTGCACAGTGGGGAACCTGATGCACAAGTCAGAACCCCTCCTACCCCATGGCAAGAAACCTTGCTGCTGGCAGTGAGTCAAACCTTCAGTGTAGTAGAAAACGGCATGGCCCATGAGGCCACGCCCAAGCGTGAGGGCTGCCTTGGGCATAAACACACATTGTGACCCTCAGCGTGAGTACCTTATTCAAGTAACGCCTCTCAGTGACTGGACCAAGAGCCCGCATATGTGGCTTGCCATGCCCATAGGCACCCAGGACTAACTAGATGGTGTGTATTCCAGTTGAGGGAACCCACTGCTGTGCTCTAGAGTCCCTCTCCTGCGGGGTCCCCTGTGGCAGAAAACAGTACTCTTCATTCCCACAGAATGAACACAAACACTTGGGAGCTTGGACAATCCCCCTAGAGAAAGGCTCTTCCTCGGCCTCTGAGACAACCCCTACCCTGACCGGACACTGTAAACGCAACACCCAGAGACAAAATCCTGAGTGACTGCCTCCCACTTGCCCTACTTTGATTTCCAGAGGATCTCCCCTCACGGACTGGAGATCAGGCCTGCCATTACATTGGACCCTAGCTGAGCCAAGTTTGCTTTTTCAGACATCTGTCCCCACAGCCCTGGCAAACACAGCCTCTAGGCTGGGTCCTCTGGAGCCATACCACAGGACCGTGCCTGCTCTCTCCTTGGAAACTGTGTCCATTCCTTTGGCCACACACCTCCAGAATATGAGAAACCTCAAGGCCTCCGAGGACATCCCACTACTGGGAGCCTCACTGGACTCACAGGGGCATTCGGACACAAGCTGAGCAGCTACATCCATGAATGCATGCACACAGATGTCAACAGAGATAGAAGGTTGAGCTGGACAGGCCTTTAGGCCGTAGTCTCAACTCTTGCTTTGGTTTCCAGGTGTCCCTCCTCAGAGGCTTTGGTTCGAAGAACAGGGTAGGGGCTTTCCTGAGGCACGGAACAGAACTCCTCTCGTCTCCACATGGGAAGTTTCCTTGTTGGAGCCGTGTCAAACACCTCATGTTAGAGAATCCTGCAGAGTCCCTTAGCCAACTCCACATTCCAAGGTCTCCCAGGCCACCAAGCCACATAGGACTCATCTTCAGGAGAGTCCATTTCAACCCTCCCCTCTGGGTAGCTCACCCAGGAGCCCGCAGATTGAGCCTGCCTTGTCCTGACTAAAGAGTGGGAATATGAGGTGGCGTTCCCAGGCATCCATGCTTAGACACCTGCTCTCGAGTCTTTCCATATGGGGCCTCTTGGAACCATCCAATAGGACGCGACTGTCGTGCAGAAGGTAACCTTCAGTTTTGGAGCAGTTCACAAATCCCATCGTAGGCAAATCTTTCTGGCCTCATGAAGACCCCACACACTTCAGGAAGAGTCCATGCTGGACAAGAACTCTAGCCTGAGGCACGTCTCATAGTTGACATGACCTCAGTGCAGGAGATCTCGATTCAGCCTCTGCAGAGTGGGCCTGCCGTGCCCTCGGTCCCAAACCTCACGCTAGCTTGTGTTTTCAGACTTCCTTCCTCACACTCCTGGCAAACAAGCCCTCCGGACTAGGAACTCCGGAACCAAAACCCAGCCCAGTGTCTGCCCAACGGAAGAAAAACGTTTCCCTGTGGGGCTCTCCAGAAAACCCAGATGAGGATCAACCTGCTCGGGCCTCGACGGTACCCGAACTGGATAGGCTGCTCTGGGCACTCATGCTCTGCCTGACACAGCCTGAAGCCAGACGTCAAGACAGTCAAGGAGACAGCTGGCCGCACACCCAGCACTTCAGACACGCCATGGTCTTATGCCGTCACCTCATCCTAACCTTGGTTTTCAGATATCTGAACCTATACATTATATCAATTCTCCACACAGCTGGGTATAGCAAACACAAAGCAGAACTCCTCCTTCCCCATGTCTGTCAAGCTTGCTCTTGGCATGGAGTCACACCTTCAGGGTGGGAGAAACCTTCATGGCCCCTGATGCCACGCCCAAACTTGAGTGCTGCTTGGGCACAAATTCACACTGTGACCCTCAGCATGAGCCCCATGTCAAAGAAAGGCCTGTCAGGGCCTGGACCAAGAGCCCACATATGGGGCTTGCCAAGCCCCTATGCACCCAATCCTCACCACGGTTTGAATTTTCCAGTCGCCCCGCCCGTACCTGGAGCTCTGCTCTGGAATCCCTTTCTTGGAGAGACCCATGAGCCAGACAAAACGACTCCACCCTTCCCACAAAATGACCCCAATCTCTTGGGAGCTGGGACAAATCCCCAGAGAGGGATACTCGTCCACACTACCTGAGGCCACCGCTCCAATCCACGGCTATCCCGGACACAACATCCAGAGACAAAAGCCTGAAGGAACGCCTCACACTCGCCCTTGTTTCAGAGGCCCAGGAGCTCCCTCTCGGGCTGTACATCCGGCCGGCCATACCCTAGGCGCCACTCCTAAGCTGAGTTTGTGTATTCAGACTTCTGTGCCCACAGCCTGGACCCACACAACATCCAGGCTTGGGCCTCTGGACCAAACAGCGAAAGATTGTGCCTGCCCTCTCCAAGGAAAGTGTGCCCAATCCATTGACCACAACCCTACAGGTTAGGGAAAAGCTCCAAGGTCCCTGAGGCCATCAATAGTATAGGCCACCCTGGACTAAGAGGGGCTCTCTGACACCAGCGGAGCAACTATCTCCACTTAGACTCTCAGACAGTGTCCCCAGAGACAGAAGGTTGAAATGGACAGCCCCCCAGGCCCTAATCTGAACCTTAGCTTTGGTTTCCATGTTTCCGTTCTCAGAGGACTGTTTTCGTAGACCAGCACATGGGGCTTTTCTGAGGCACCAAACCAAACATCTCTCATCTCCACATGGGGAGCTTTCTTACTGGGATGTATCAAACACTTCAGGTAGGAGAGTTCCGCAGGGCCACTGAACAACCAGCACATTCCATGGTCTCCATGGACCCAAACGCACATTATGACGCATCCTCAGGAGAGGCCATTTCAACTCAGCCCCCTGGGTCGCGTGTTCCAGAGGCAGCAGATCAAACATATCTTGTCGCTAATAGCCAATGGGAATGCGAGGCATGCAGTACAGGGATCCATCCTTCGAACCCTGCTCTCCAGTCCTTCCAAATGGTATGTCCTGGAGCCATGCAACAGGACTCGAATGTCCCGCAGAAGGAAACCTTGTGGTTTGGGGCAACCTCCAAACTCAGCGTGGGAAAACTTTCTTGGCCTCATGAGGCCCCCACTTCATGAAGGTGCCATCATGGACACATACGCCAGCCTCAGCCAACGTCTGATCCTCATCCTGACTTCAGATGCAGGAGATTTTGATTCAGCCTCTGCAGAGTGGGCCTGCTCTGCCCTTGGCTCCAATCCTCACACTAGCTTGTGTTTTCAGACTTCCGTCCTCACACTCCTGGCCCACAAACCCTCCCTACTGGGAATTCTGGGGCCACAATGAAGCACTGTGCCTGCCTCCCAGGAGAAAAACATTGTCTATGGCGCTGCCCAGAAACCCCAAATGAGGATCAAACTGCTTGGCCCTCGGCAACACCCCAATTGCATAGGCTACCTTAAACAGTGATGCTCTGTCGCAAATAGCCTGAGCCCAGACCTTCCAACAGACACCGACACAGCTGGCTGCACACCCAGCACATTGGACCCGCCACTGCCTTAGGCCACCATCCATTCCCAACCTGGGTTTTCAGTCATCGGAACCTAGACCTTATCTCCAATCCCTGCACAGGGGGGAACCTGATGCACAAGTCAGAACCCCTCCTACCCCATGGCAAGAAACCTTGCTGCTGGCAGTGAGTCAAACCTTCAGTGTAGGAGAAAACAGCATGGCCCATGAGGCCACGCCCAAGCGTGAGGGCTGCCTTGGGCATAAACACACATTGTGACCCTCAGCGTGAGTACCTTATTCAAGTAACGCCTCTCAGTGACTGGACCAAGAGCCCGCATATTTGGCTTGCCATGCCCATAGGCACCCAGGACTACTAGATGGTGTGTATTACAGTTGAGGGAACCCACTGCTGTGCTCTAGAGTCCCTCTTTTGGGGGGTCCCCTGTGGCAGAAAACAGTACTCTTCATTCCCACAGAATGAACACAAACACTTGGGAGCTTGGACAATCCCCCGAGAGGAAGGCTCTTCCTCGGCCTCTGAGACAACCCCTACCCTGACCGGACACTGTAAACGCAACACCCAGAGACAAAATCCTGAGTGACTGCCTCCCACTTGCCCTACTTTGATTTCCAGAGGATCTCCCCTCACGGACTGGAGATCAGGCCTGCCATTACATTGGCCCCTAGCTGAGCCAAGTTTGCTTTTTCAGACATCTGTCCCCACAGCCCTGGCAAACACAGCCTCTAGGCTGGGTCCTCTGGAGCCATACCACAGGACCGTGCCTGCTCTCTCCTGGGAAACTGTGTCCATTCCTTTGGCCACACACCTCCAGAATATGAGAAACCTCAAGGCCTCCGAGGACATCCCACTACTGGGAGCCTCACTGGACTCACAGGGGCATTCGGACACAAGCTGAGCAGCTACATCCATGAATGCATGCACACAGATGTCAACAGAGATAGAAGGTTGAGCCGGACAGGCCTTTAGGCCGTAGTCTCAACTCTTGCTTTGGTTTCCAGGTGTCACTCCTCAGAGGCTTTGGTTCGAAGAACAGGGTATGGGGCTTTCCTGAGGCACGGAACAGAACTCCTCTCGTCTCCACATGGGAAGTTGCCTTGTTGGAGCCGTGTCAAACACCTCATGTTGGAGAATCCTGCAGAGTCCCTGAGCCACCTCCACATTCCAAGGTCTCCCAGGCCACCAAGCCACAGTAGGACTCATCTTCAGGAGAGTCCATTTCAACTCTCCCCTCTGGGTAGCTCACCCAGGAGCCCGCAGATTGAGCTGCCTTGTCCTGACTAAAGAGTGGGAATATGAGGTGGCGTTCCCAGGCATCCATGCTTAGACACCTGCTCTCGAGTCTTTCCATATGGGGCCTCTTGGAACCATCCAATAGGACTCGACTGTCATGCAGAAGGTAACCTTCAGTTTTGGAGCAGTTCACAAATCCCATCGTAGGCAAAACTTTCTGGTCTCATGGAGCCCCCACACCCTTCAGGAAGAGGCCATCCTGGACAAAAACTCTAGCCTGAGGCACGTCTCATAGTTGACATGACCTCAGTGCAGGAGATCTCGATTCAGCCTCTGCAGAGTGGGCCTGCCGTGCCCTCGGTCCCAAACCTCACGCTAGCTTGTTTTTTCAGACTTCCTTCCTCACACTCCTGGCAAACAAGCCCTCCGGACTAGGAACTCCGGAATCAAAACCCAGCCCAGTGTCTGCCCAACGGAAGAAAAACGTTTCCCTGTGGGGCTCTCCAGAAAACCCAGATGAGGATCAACCTGCTCGGGCCTCGACGGTACCCGAACTGGATAGGCTGCTCTGGGCACTCATGCTCTGCCTGACACAGCCTGAAGCCAGACGTCCAGACAGACAAGGAGACAGCTGGCCGCACACCCAGCACTTCAGACATGCCATGGTCTTATGCCGTCACCTCATCCTAACCTTGGTTTTCAGATATCTGAACCTAGACATTATATCAATTCTCCACACAGCTGGGTATAGCAAGCACAAAGCAGAACTCCTCCTTCCCCATGGCTGTCAAGCTTGCTCTTGGCATGGAGTCACACCTTCAGGGTGGGAGAAACCTTCATGGCCCCTGATGCCACGCCCAAACTTGAGTGCTGCTTGGGCACAAATTCACACTGTGACCCTCAGCATGAGCCCCATGTCAAAGAAAGGCCTGTCAGGGCCTGGACCAAGAGCCCACATATGGGGCTTGCCAAGCCCCTATGCACCCAATCCTCACCACGGTTTGAATTTTCCAGTCGCCCCGCCCGTACCTGGAGCTCTGCTCTGGAATCCCTTTCTTGGAGAGACCCATGAGCCAGACAAAACGACTCCACCCTTCCCACAAAATGACCCCAATCTCTTGGGAGCTGGGACAAATCCCCAGAGAGGGATACTCGTCCACACTACCTGAGGCCACCGCTCCAATCCACGGCTATCCCGGACACAACATCCAGAGACAAAAGCCTGAAGGAACGCCTCACACTCGCCCTTGTTTCAGAGGCCCAGGAGCTCCCTCTCGGGCTGTACATCCGGCCGGCCATACCCTAGGCGCCACTCCTAAGCTGAGTTTGTGTATTCAGACTTCTGTGCCCACAGCCTGGACCCACACAACATCCAGGCTTGGGCCTCTGGACCAAACAGCGAAAGATTGTGCCTGCCCTCTCCAAGGAAAGTGTGCCCAATCCATTGACCACAACCCTACAGGTTAGGGAAAAGCTCCAAGGTCCCTGAGGCCATCAATAGTATAGGCCACCCTGGACTAAGAGGGGCTCTCTGACACCAGCGGAGCAACTATCTCCACTTAGACTCTCAGACAGTGTCCCCAGAGACAGAAGGTTGAAATGGACAGCCCCCCAGGCCCTAATCTGAACCTTAGCTTTGGTTTCCATGTTTCCGTTCTCAGAGGACTGTTTTCGTAGACCAGCACATGGGGCTTTTCTGAGGCACCAAACCAAACATCTCTCATCTCCACATGGGGAGCTTTCTTACTGGGATGTATCAAACACTTCAGGTAGGAGAGTTCCGCAGGGCCACTGAACAACCAGCACATTCCATGGTCTCCATGGACCCAAACGCACATTATGACGCATCCTCAGGAGAGGCCATTTCAACTCAGCCCCCTGGGTCGCGTGTTCCAGAGGCAGCAGATCAAACATATCTTGTCGCTAATAGCCAATGGGAATGCGAGGCATGCAGTACAGGGATCCATCCTTCGAACCCTGCTCTCCAGTCCTTCCAAATGGTATGTCCTGGAGCCATGCAACAGGACTCGAATGTCCCGCAGAAGGAAACCTTGTGGTTTGGGGCAACCTCCAAACTCAGCGTGGGAAAACTTTCTTGGCCTCATGAGGCCCCCACTTCATGAAGGTGCCATCATGGACACATACGCCAGCCTCAGCCAACGTCTGATCCTCATCCTGACTTCAGATGCAGGAGATTTTGATTCAGCCTCTGCAGAGTGGGCCTGCTCTGCCCTTGGCTCCAATCCTCACACTAGCTTGTGTTTTCAGACTTCCGTCCTCACACTCCTGGCCCACAAACCCTCCCTACTGGGAATTCTGGGGCCACAATGAAGCACTGTGCCTGCCTCCCAGGAGAAAAACATTGTCTATGGCGCTGCCCAGAAACCCCAAATGAGGATCAAACTGCTTGGCCCTCGGCAACACCCCAATTGCATAGGCTACCTTAAACAGTGATGCTCTGTCGCAAATAGCCTGAGCCCAGACCTTCCAACAGACACCGACACAGCTGGCTGCACACCCAGCACATTGGACCCGCCACTGCCTTAGGCCACCATCCATTCCCAACCTGGGTTTTCAGTCATCGGAACCTAGACCTTATCTCCAATCCCTGCACAGGGGGGAACCTGATGCACAAGTCAGAACCCCTCCTACCCCATGGCAAGAAACCTTGCTGCTGGCAGTGAGTCAAACCTTCAGTGTAGGAGAAAACAGCATGGCCCATGAGGCCACGCCCAAGCGTGAGGGCTGCCTTGGGCATAAACACACATTGTGACCCTCAGCGTGAGTACCTTATTCAAGTAACGCCTCTCAGTGACTGGACCAAGAGCCCGCATATGTGGCTTGCCATGCCCATAGGCACCCAGGACTACTAGATGGTGTGTATTACAGTTGAGGGAACCCACTGCTGTGCTCTAGAGTCCCTCTTTTGGGGGGTCCCCTGTGGCAGAAAACAGTACTCTTCATTCCCACAGAATGAACACAAACACTTGGGAGCTTGGACAATCCCCCGAGAGGAAGGCTCTTCCTCGGCCTCTGAGACAACCCCTACCCTGACCGGACACTGTAAACGCAACACCCAGAGACAAAATCCTGAGTGACTGCCTCCCACTTGCCCTACTTTGATTTCCAGAGGATCTCCCCTCACGGACTGGAGATCAGGCCTGCCATTACATTGGCCCCTAGCTGAGCCAAGTTTGCTTTTTCAGACATCTGTCCCCACAGCCCTGGCAAACACAGCCTCTAGGCTGGGTCCTCTGGAGCCATACCACAGGACCGTGCCTGCTCTCTCCTGGGAAACTGTGTCCATTCCTTTGGCCACACACCTCCAGAATATGAGAAACCTCAAGGCCTCCGAGGACATCCCACTACTGGGAGCCTCACTGGACTCACAGGGGCATTCGGACACAAGCTGAGCAGCTACATCCATGAATGCATGCACACAGATGTCAACAGAGATAGAAGGTTGAGCCGGACAGGCCTTTAGGCCGTAGTCTCAACTCTTGCTTTGGTTTCCAGGTGTCACTCCTCAGAGGCTGTGGTTCGAAGAACAGGGTATGGGGCTTTCCTGAGGCACGGAACAGAACTCCTCTCGTCTCCACATGGGAAGTTGCCTTGTTGGAGCCGTGTCAAACACCTCATGTTGGAGAATCCTGCAGAGTCCCTGAGCCACCTCCACATTCCAAGGTCTCCCAGGCCACCAAGCCACAGTAGGACTCATCTTCAGGAGAGTCCATTTCAAATCTCCCCTCTGGGTAGCTCACCCAGGAGCCCGCAGATTGAGCTGCCTTGTCCTGACTAAAGAGTGGGAATATGAGGTGGCGTTCCCAGGCATCCATGCTTAGACACCTGCTCTCGAGTCTTTCCATATGGGGCCTCTTGGAACCATCCAATAGGACTCGACTGTCATGCAGAAGGTAACCTTCAGTTTTGGAGCAGTTCACAAATCCCATCGTAGGCAAAACTTTCTGGTCTCATGGAGCCCCCACACCCTTCAGGAAGAGGCCATGCTGGACAAAAACTCTAGCCTGAGGCACGTCTCATAGTTGACATGACCTCAGTGCAGGAGATCTCGATTCAGCCTCTGCAGAGTGGGCCTGCCGTGCCCTCGGTCCCAAACCTCACGCTAGCTTGTTTTTTCAGACTTCCTTCCTCACACTCCTGGCAAACAAGCCCTCCGGACTAGGAACTCCGGAATCAAAACCCAGCCCAGTGTCTGCCCAACGGAAGAAAAACGTTTCCCTGTGGGGCTCTCCAGAAAACCCAGATGAGGATCAACCTGCTCGGGCCTCGACGGTACCCGAACTGGATAGGCTGCTCTGGGCACTCATGCTCTGCCTGACACAGCCTGAAGCCAGACGTCCAGACAGACAAGGAGACAGCTGGCCGCACACCCAGCACTTCAGACATGCCATGGTCTTATGCCGTCACCTCATCCTAACCTTGGTTTTCAGATATCTGAACCTAGACATTATATCAATTCTCCACACAGCTGGGTATAGCAAGCAGAAAGCAGAACTCCTCCTTCCCCATGGCTGTCAAGCTTGCTCTTGGCATGGAGTCACACCTTCAGGGTGGGAGAAACCTTCATGGCCCCTGATGCCACGCCCAAACTTGAGTGCTGCTTGGGCACAAATTCACACTGTGACCCTCAGCATGAGCCCCATGTCAAAGAAAGGCCTGTCAGGGCCTGGACCAAGAGCCCACATATGGGGCTTGCCAAGCCCCTATGCACCCAATCCTCACCACGGTTTGAATTTTCCAGTCGCCCCGCCCGTACCTGGAGCTCTGCTCTGGAATCCCTTTCTTGGAGAGACCCATGAGCCAGACAAAACGACTCCACCCTTCCCACAAAATGACCCCAATCTCTTGGGAGCTGGGACAAATCCCCAGAGAGGGATACTCGTCCACACTACCTGAGGCCACCGCTCCAATCCACGGCTATCCCGGACACAACATCCAGAGACAAAAGCCTGAAGGAACGCCTCACACTCGCCCTTGTTTCAGAGGCCCAGGAGCTCCCTCTCGGGCTGTACATCCGGCCGGCCATACCCTAGGCGCCACTCCTAAGCTGAGTTTGTGTATTCAGACTTCTGTGCCCACAGCCTGGACCCACACAACATCCAGGCTTGGGCCTCTGGACCAAACAGCGAAAGATTGTGCCTGCCCTCTCCAAGGAAAGTGTGCCCAATCCATTGACCACAACCCTACAGGTTAGGGAAAAGCTCCAAGGTCCCTGAGGCCATCAATAGTATAGGCCACCCTGGACTAAGAGGGGCTCTCTGACACCAGCGGAGCAACTATCTCCACTTAGACTCTCAGACAGTGTCCCCAGAGACAGAAGGTTGAAATGGACAGCCCCCCAGGCCCTAATCTGAACCTTAGCTTTGGTTTCCATGTTTCCGTTCTCAGAGGACTGTTTTCGTAGACCAGCACATGGGGCTTTTCTGAGGCACCAAACCAAACATCTCTCATCTCCACATGGGGAGCTTTCTTACTGGGATGTATCAAACACTTCAGGTAGGAGAGTTCCGCAGGGCCACTGAACAACCAGCACATTCCATGGTCTCCATGGACCCAAACGCACATTATGACGCATCCTCAGGAGAGGCCATTTCAACTCAGCCCCCTGGGTCGCGTGTTCCAGAGGCAGCAGATCAAACATATCTTGTCGCTAATAGCCAATGGGAATGCGAGGCATGCAGTACAGGGATCCATCCTTCGAACCCTGCTCTCCAGTCCTTCCAAATGGTATGTCCTGGAGCCATGCAACAGGACTCGAATGTCCCGCAGAAGGAAACCTTGTGGTTTGGGGCAACCTCCAAACTCAGCGTGGGAAAACTTTCTTGGCCTCATGAGGCCCCCACTTCATGAAGGTGCCATCATGGACACATACGCCAGCCTCAGCCAACGTCTGATCCTCATCCTGACTTCAGATGCAGGAGATTTTGATTCAGCCTCTGCAGAGTGGGCCTGCTCTGCCCTTGGCTCCAATCCTCACACTAGCTTGTGTTTTCAGACTTCCGTCCTCACACTCCTGGCCCACAAACCCTCCCTACTGGGAATTCTGGGGCCACAATGAAGCACTGTGCCTGCCTCCCAGGAGAAAAACATTGTCTATGGCGCTGCCCAGAAACCCCAAATGAGGATCAAACTGCTTGGCCCTCGGCAACACCCCAATTGCATAGGCTACCTTAAACAGTGATGCTCTGTCGCAAATAGCCTGAGCCCAGACCTTCCAACAGACACCGACACAGCTGGCTGCACACCCAGCACATTGGACCCGCCACTGCCTTAGGCCACCATCCATTCCCAACCTGGGTTCTCAGTCATCGGAACCTAGACCTTATCTCCAATCCCTGCACAGGGGGGAACCTGATGCACAAGTCAGAACCCCTCCTACCCCATGGCAAGAAACCTTGCTGCTGGCAGTGAGTCAAACCTTCAGTGTAGGAGAAAACAGCATGGCCCATGAGGCCACGCCCAAGCGTGAGGGCTGCCTTGGGCATAAACACACATTGTGACCCTCAGCGTGAGTACCTTATTCAAGTAACGCCTCTCAGTGACTGGACCAAGAGCCCGCATATGTGGCTTGCCATGCCCATAGGCACCCAGGACTACTAGATGGTGTGTATTACAGTTGAGGGAACCCACTGCTGTGCTCTAGAGTCCCTCTTTTGGGGGGTCCCCTGTGGCAGAAAACAGTACTCTTCATTCCCACAGAATGAACACAAACACTTGGGAGCTTGGACAATCCCCCGAGAGGAAGGCTCTTCCTCGGCCTCTGAGACAACCCCTACCCTGACCGGACACTGTAAACGCAACACCCAGAGACAAAATCCTGAGTGACTGCCTCCCACTTGCCCTACTTTGATTTCCAGAGGATCTCCCCTCACGGACTGGAGATCAGGCCTGCCATTACATTGGCCCCTAGCTGAGCCAAGTTTGCTTTTTCAGACATCTGTCCCCACAGCCCTGGCAAACACAGCCTCTAGGCTGGGTCCTCTGGAGCCATACCACAGGACCGTGCCTGCTCTCTCCTGGGAAACTGTGTCCATTCCTTTGGCCACACACCTCCAGAATATGAGAAACCTCAAGGCCTCCGAGGACATCCCACTACTGGGAGCCTCACTGGACTCACAGGGGCATTCGGACACAAGCTGAGCAGCTACATCCATGAATGCATGCACACAGATGTCAACAGAGATAGAAGGTTGAGCCGGACAGGCCTTTAGGCCGTAGTCTCAACTCTTGCTTTGGTTTCCAGGTGTCACTCCTCAGAGGCTGTGGTTCGAAGAACAGGGTATGGGGCTTTCCTGAGGCACGGAACAGAACTCCTCTCGTCTCCACATGGGAAGTTGCCTTGTTGGAGCCGTGTCAAACACCTCATGTTGGAGAATCCTGCAGAGTCCCTGAGCCACCTCCACATTCCAAGGTCTCCCAGGCCACCAAGCCACAGTAGGACTCATCTTCAGGAGAGTCCATTTCAAATCTCCCCTCTGGGTAGCTCACCCAGGAGCCCGCAGATTGAGCTGCCTTGTCCTGACTAAAGAGTGGGAATATGAGGTGGCGTTCCCAGGCATCCATGCTTAGACACCTGCTCTCGAGTCTTTCCATATGGGGCCTCTTGGAACCATCCAATAGGACTCGACTGTCATGCAGAAGGTAACCTTCAGTTTTGGAGCAGTTCACAAATCCCATCGTAGGCAAAACTTTCTGGTCTCATGGAGCCCCCACACCCTTCAGGAAGAGGCCATGCTGGACAAAAACTCTAGCCTGAGGCACGTCTCATAGTTGACATGACCTCAGTGCAGGAGATCTCGATTCAGCCTCTGCAGAGTGGGCCTGCCGTGCCCTCGGTCCCAAACCTCACGCTAGCTTGTTTTCTCAGACTTCCTTCCTCACACTCCTGGCAAACAAGCCCTCCGGACTAGGAACTCCGGAATCAAAACCCAGCCCAGTGTCTGCCCAACGGAAGAAAAACGTTTCCCTGTGGGGCTCTCCAGAAAACCCAGATGAGGATCAACCTGCTCGGGCCTCGACGGTACCCGAACTGGATAGGCTGCTCTGGGCACTCATGCTCTGCCTGACGCAGCCTGAAGCCAGACGTCCAGACAGACAAGGAGACAGCTGGCCGCACACCCAGCACTTCGGACACGCCATGGTCTTATGCCGTCACCTCATCCTAACCTTGGTTTTCAGATATCTGAACCTAGACATTATATCAATTCTCCACACAGCTGGGTATAGCAAGCACAAAGCAGAACTCCTCCTTCCCCATGGCTGTCAAGCTTGCTCTTGGCATGGAGTCACACCTTCAGGGTGGGAGAAACCTTCATGGCCCCTGATGCCACGCCCAAACTTGAGTGCTGCTTGGGCACAAATTCACACTGTGACCCTCAGCATGAGCCCCATGTCAAAGAAAGGCCTGTCAGGGCCTGGACCAAGAGCCCACATATGGGGCTTGCCAAGCCCCTATGCACCCAATCCACACCACGATTTGAATTTTCCAGTCGCCCCGCCCATACCTGGAGCTCTCCTCTGGAATCCCTTTCTGGAGAGACCCATGAGCCAGACAACACGACTCCACCCTTCCCACAAAATGACCCCAAACTCTTGGGAGCTGGGACAAATCCCCAGAGAGGGATACTCGTCCACAGTACCTGAGGCCACCGCTCCAATCCACGGCTATCCCGGACACAACATCCAGAGACAAAAGCCTGAAGGAACGCCTCCCACTCGCACTTGTTTCAGAGGCCCAGGAGCTCCCTCTCGGGCTGTACATCCGGCCTGTCATACCCTAAGCGCCACTCCTAAGCTGAGTTTGTGTATTCAGACTTCTGTGCCCACAGCCTGGACACACACAACATCCAGGCTAGGGCCTCTGGACCAAACAGTGAAAGATTGTGCCTGCCCTCTCCAAGGAAAGTGTGCCCAATCCATTGACCACAACCCTACAGGTTAGGGAAAAGCTCCAAGGTCCCTGAGGCCATCAATAGTATAGGCCACCCTGGACTAAGCGGGGCTCTCTGACACCAGCAGAGCAACTATCTCCACTTAGACTCTCAGACAGTGTCCCCAGAGACAGAAGGTTGAAATAGACAGGCCCCAGGCCCTAATCTGAACCTTAGCTTTGGTTTCCATGTTTCCGTTCTCAGAGGACTGTTTTCGTAGACCAGCACATGGGGCTTTTCTGAGGCACCAAACCAAACATCTCTCATCTCCACATGGGCAGCTTTCTTACTGGGATGTATCAAACACTTCAGGTAGGAGAGTTCCGCAGGGCCACTGAACAACCAGCACATTCCAAGGTCTCCATGGACCCAAACCCACATTATGACGCATCCTCAGGAGATGCCATTTCAACTCAGCCCCCTGGGTCGCGTGTTCCAGAGGCAGCAGATCAAACATATCTTGTCGCTAATAGCCAATGGGAATGCGAGGCATGCTGTACAGGGATCCATCCTTCGAACCCTGCTCTCCAGTCCTTCCATATGGTATGTCCTGGAGCCATGCAACAGGAATCGAATGTCCCGCAGAAGGAAACCTTGTGGTTTGCGGCAACCTCCAAACTCAGCGTGGGAAAACTTCCTTGGCCTCGTGAGGCCCCCACTTCATGAAGGTGCCATCATGGACACATACGCCAGCCTCAGCCAACGTCTGATCCTCAGCCTGACTTCAGATGCAGGAGATTTTGATTCAGCCTCTGCAGAGTGGGCCTGCTCTGCCCTTGGCTCCAATCCTCACACTAGCTTGTGTTTTCAAACTTCCGTCCTCACACTCCTGGCCCACAAACCCTCCCTACTGGGAATTCTGGGGCCACAATGAAGCACTGTGCCTGCCTCCCAGGAGAAAAACATTGTCTATGGCGCTGCCCAGAAACCCCAAATGAGGATCAAACTGCTTGGCCCTCTGCAACACCCCAATTGCATAGGCTACCTTAAACTGTGATGCTCTGTCGCAAATAGCCTGAGCCCAGGCCTTCCAACAGAAACCGACACAGCTGGCTGCACACCCAGCACATTGGACCCGCCACTGCCTTAGGCCACCATCCATTCCCAACCTGGGTTTTCAGTCATCGGAACCTAGACCTTATCTCCAATCCCTGCACAGGGGGGAACCTGATGCACAAGTCAGAACCCCTCCTACCCCATGGCAAGAAACCTTGCTGCTGGCAGTGAGTCAAACCTTCAGTGTAGGAGAAAACGGCATGGCCCATGAGGCCACGCCCAAGCGTGACGGCCGCCTTGGGCACAAACACACATTGTGACCCTCAGCGTGAGTACCTTATTCAAGTAACGCCTCTCAGTGACTGGACCAAGAGCCCGCATATGTGGCTTGCCATGCCCATAGGCACCCAGGACTAACTAGATGGTGTGTATTCCAGTTGAGGGAACCCACTGCTGTGCTCTAGAGTCCCTCCCCTGGGGGGTCCCCTGTGGCAGAAAACAGTACTCTTCATTCCCACAGAATGAACACAAACACTTGGGAGCTTGGACAATCCCCCGAGAGGAAGGCTCTTCCTCGGCTTCTGAGACAACCCCTACCCTGACCGGACACTGTAAACGCAACACCCAGAGACAAAATCCTGAGTGACTGCCTCCCACTTGCCCTACTTTGATTTCCAGAGGATCTCCCCTCACGGACTGGAGATCAGGCCTGCCATTACATTGGCCCCTAGCTGAGCCAAGTTTGCTTTTTCAGACATCTGTCCCCACAGCCCTGGCAAACACACCCTCTAGGCTGGGTCCTCTGGAGCCATACCACAGGACCGTGCCTGCTCTCTCCTGGGAAACTGTGTCCATTCCTTTGGCCACACACCTCCAGAATATGAGAAACCTCAAGGCCTCCGAGGACATCCCACTACTGGGAGCCTCACTGGACTCACAGGGGCATTCGGACACAAGCTGAGCAGCTACATCCATGAATGCATGCACACAGATGTCAACAGAGATAGAAGGTTGAGCCGGACAGGCCTTTAGGCCGTAGTCTCAACTCTTGCTTTGGTTTCCAGGTGTCACTCCTCAGAGGCTGTGGTTCGAAGAACAGGGTATGGGGCTTTCCTGAGGCACGGAACAGAACTCCTCTCGTCTCCACATGGGAAGTTTCCTTGTTGGAGCCGTGTCAAACACCTCATGTTGGAGAATACTGCAGAGTCCCTGAGCCACCTCCACATTCCCAGGTCTCCCAGGCCACCAAGCCACAGTAGGACTCATCTTCAGGAGAGTCCATTTCAACTCTCCCCTCTGGGTAGCTCACCCAGGAGCCCGCAGATTGAGCCCGCCTTGTCCTGACTAAAGAGTGGGAATATGAGGTGGCGTTCCCAGGCATCCATGCTTAGACAACTGCTCTCGAGTCTTTCCATATGGGGCCTCTTGGAACCATCCAATAGGACTCGACTGTCGTGCAGAAGGTAACCTTCAGTTTTGGAGCAGTTCACAAATCCCATCGTAGGCAAAACTTTCTGGCCTCATGGAGCCCCCACACCCTTCAGGAAGAGGCCATGCTGGACAAGAACTCTAGCCTGAGGCACGTCTCATAGTTGACATGACCTCAGTGCAGGAGATCTCGATTCAGCCTCTGCAGAGTGGGCCTGCCGTGCCCTCGGTCCCAAACCTCACGCTAGCTTGTTTTTTCAGACTTCCTTCCTCACACTCCTGGCAAACAAGCCCTCCGGACTAGGAACTCCGGAACCAAAACCCAGCCCAGTGTCTGCCCAATGGAAGAAAAACGTTTCCCTGTGGGGCTCTCCAGAAAACCCAGATGAGGATCAACCTGCTCGGGCCTCGACGGTACCCGAACTGGATAGGCTGCTCTGGGCACTCATGCTCTGCCTGACACAGCCTGAAGCCAGACGTCCAGACAGACAAGGAGACAGCTGGCCGCACACCCAGCACTTCAGACACGCCATGGTCTTATGCCGTCACCTCATCCTAACCTTGGTTTTCAGATATCTGAACCTAGACATTATATCAATTCTGCACACAACTGGGTATAGCAAGCAGAAAGCAGAACTCCTCCTTCCCCATGGCTGTCAAGCTTGCTCTTGGGGTGGAGTCACACCTTCAGGGTGGGAGAAACCTTCATGGCCCCTGATGCCACGCCCAAACTTGAGTGCTGCTTGGGCACAAATTCACACTGTGACCCTCAGCATGAGCCCCATGTCAAAGAAAGGCCTGTCAGGGCCTGGACCAAGAGCCCACATATGGGGCTTGCCAAGCCCCTATGCACCCAATCCACACCACGGTTTGAATTTTCCAGTCGCCCCGCCCGTATCTATAGCTCTGCTCTAGAATCCCTTTCTTGGAGAGACCCATGAGCCAGACAACACGACTCCACCCTTCCCAAAAAATGACCCCAAACTCTTGGGAGCTGGGACAAATCCCCAGAGAGGGATACTCGTCCACAGTACCTGAGGCCACCGCTCCAATCCACGGCTATCCCGGACACAACATCCAGAGACTAAAGCCTGAAGGAACGCCTCCCACTCGCCCTTGTTTCAGAGGCCCAGGAGCTCCCTCTCGGGCTGTACATCCGGCCGGCCATACCCTTGGCGCCACTCATAAGCTGAGTTTGTGTATTCAGACTTCTGTGCCCACAGCCTGGACCCACACAACATCCAGGCTTGGGCCTCTGTACCAAACAGCGAAAGATTGTGCCTGCCCTCTCCAAGGAAAGCGTGCCCAATCCATTGACCACAACCCTACAGGTTAGGGAAAAGCTCCAAGGTCCCTGAGGCCATCAATAGTATAGGCCACCCTGGACTAAGAGGGGCTCTCTGACACCAGCGGAGCAACTATCTCCACTTAGACTCTCAGACAGTGTCCCCAGAGACAGAAGGTTGAAATGGACAGGCCCCCAGGCCCTAATCTGAACCTTAGCTTTGGTTTCCATGTTTCCGTTCTCAGAGGACTGTTTTCGTAGACCAGCACATGGGGCTTTTCTGAGGCACAAAGCCAAACATCTCTCATCTCCACATGGGCAGCTTTCTTACTGGGATGTATCAAACACTTCAGGTAGGAGAGTTCCGCAGGGCCACTGAACAACCAGCACATTCCATGGTCTCCATGGACCCAAACGCACATTATGACGCAACCTCAGGAGAGGCCATTTCAACTCAGCCCCCTGGGTCGCGTGTTCCAGAGGCAGCAGATCAAACATATCTTGTCACTAATAGCCAATGGGAATGCGAGGCATGCAGTACAGGGATCCATCCTTCGAACCCTGCTCTCCAGTCCTTCCAAATGGTATGTCCTGGAGCCATGCAACAGGACTCGAATGTCCCGCAGAAGGAAACCTTGTGGTTTGGGGCAACCTCCAAACTCAGCGTGGGAAAACTTCCTTGGCCTCATGAGGCCCCCACTTCATGAAGGTGCCATCATGGACACATACGCCAGCCTCAGCCAATGTCTGATCCTCAGCCTGACTTCAGATGCAGGAGATTTTGATTCAGCCTCTACAGAGTGGGCCTGCTCTGCCCTTGGATCCAATCCTCACAATAGCTTGTGTTTTCAGACTTCCGTCCTCACCCTCCTGGCCAACAAACCCTCCCTACTGGGAATTCTGGGGCCACAATGAAGCACTGTGCCTGCCTCCCAGGAGAAAAACCATGTCTATGGCGCTGCCCAGAAACCCCAAAGGAGGATCAAACTGCTTGGCCCTCTGCAACACCCCAATTGCATAGGCTACCTTAAACAGTGATGCTCTGTCGCAAATAGCCTGAGCCCAGACCTTCCAACAGACACCGACACAGCTGGCTGCACACCCAGCACATTGGACCCGCCACTGCCTTAGGCCACCATCCATTCCCAACCTGGGTTCTCAGTCATCGGAACCTAGACCTTATCTCCAATCCCTGCACAGGGGGGAACCTGATGCACAAGTGAGAACCCCTCCTACCCCATGGCAAGAAACCTTGCTGCTGGCAGTGAGTCAAACCTTCCTTGTAGGAGAAAACGGCATGGACCATGAGGCCACGCCCAAGCGTGAGGGCCGCCTTGGGCACAAACACACATTGTGACCCTCAGCGTGAGTACCTTATTCAAGTAACGCCTCTCAGTGACTGGACCAAGAGCCCGCATATGTGGCTTGCCATGCCCATAGGCACCCAGGACTAACTAGATGGTGTGTATTCCAGTTGAGGGAACCCACTGCTGTGCTCTAGAGTCCCTCTCCTGGGGGGTCCCCTGTGGCAGAAAACAGTACTCTTCATTCCCACAGAATGAACACAAACACTTGGGAGCTTGGACAATCCCCCGAGAGGAAGGCTCTTCCTCGGCCTCTGAGACAACCCCTACCCTGACCGGACACTGTAAACGCAACACCCAGAGACAAAATCCTGAGTGACTGCCTCCCACTTGCCCTACTTTGATTTCCAGAGGATCTCCCCTCACGGACTGGAGATCAGGCCTGCCATTACATTGGCCCCTAGCTGAGCCAAGTTTGCTTTTTCAGACATCTGTCCCCACAGCCCTGGCAAACACAGCCTCTAGGCTGGGTCCTCTGGAGCCATACCACAGGACCGTGCCTGCTCTCTCCTGGGAAACTGTGTCCATTCCTTTGGCCACACACCTCCAGAATATGAGAAACCTCAAGGCCTCCGAGGACATCCCACTACTGGGAGCCTCACTGGACTCACAGGGGCATTCGGACACAAGCTGAGCAGCTACATCCATGAATGCATGCACACAGATGTCAACAGAGATAGAAGGTTGAGCCGGACAGGCCTTTAGGCCGTAGTCTCAACTCTTGCTTTGGTTTCCAGGTGTCACTCCTCAGAGGCTGTGGTTCGAAGAACAGGGTATGGGGCTTTCCTGAGGCACGGAACAGAACTCCTCTCGTCTCCACATGGGAAGTTTCCTTGTTGGAGCCGTGTCAAACACCTCATGTTGGAGAATACTGCAGAGTCCCTGAGCCACCTCCACATTCCAAGGTCTCCCAGGCCACCAAGCCACAGTAGGACTCATCTTCAGGAGAGTCCATTTCAACTCCCCCCTCTGGGTAGCTCACCCAGGAGCCCGCAGATTGAGCCCGCCTTGTCCTGACTAAAGAGTGGGAATATGAGGTGGCGTTCCCAGGCATCCATGCTTAGACAACTGCTCTCGAGTCTTTCCATATGGGGCCTCTTGGAACCATCCAATAGGACTCGACTGTCGTGCAGAAGGTAACCTTCAGTTTTGGAGCAGTTCACAAATCCCATCGTAGGCAAAACTTTCTGGCCTCATGGAGCCCCCACACCCTTCAGGAAGAGGCCATGCTGGACAAGAACTCTAGCCTGAGGCACGTCTCATAGTTGACATGACCTCAGTGCAGGAGATCTCAATTCAGCCTCTGCAGAGTGGGCATGCCGTGCCCTCGGTCCCAAACCTCACGCTAGCTTGTTTTTTCAGACTTCCTTCCTCACACTCCTGGCAAACAAGCCCTCCGGACTAGGAACTCCGGAACCAAAACCCAGCCCAGTGTCTGCCCAACGGAAGAAAAACGTTTCCCTGTGGGGCTCTCCAGAAAACCCAGTTGGGGATCAACCTGCTCGGGCCTCGACGGTACCCGAACTGGATAGTCTGCTCTGGGCACTCATGCTCTGCCTGACACAGCCTGAAGCCAGACGTCCAGACAGACAAGGAGACAGCTGGCCGCACACCCAGCACTTCAGACATGCCATGGTCTTATGCCGTCACCTCATCCTAACCTTGGTTTTCAGATATCTGAACCTAGACATTATATCAATTCTCCACACAACTGGGTATAGCAAGCACAAAGCAGAACTCCTCCTTCCCCATGGCTGTCAAGCTTGCTCTTGGGGTGGAGTCACACCTTCAGGGTGGGAGAAACCTTCATGGCCCCTGATGCCACGCCCAAACTTGAGTGCTGCTTGGGCACAAATTCACACTGTGACCCTCAGCATGAGCCCCATGTCAAAGAAAGGCCTGTCAGGGCCTGGACGAAGAGCCCACATATGGGGCTAGCCAAGCCCCTATGCACACAATCCTCACCACGGTTTGAATTTTCCAGTCGCCCCGCCCGTACCTATAGCTCTGCTCTAGAATCCCTTTCTTGGAGAGACCCATGAGCCAGACAACACGACTCCACCCTTCCCAAAAAATGACCCCAAACTCTTGGGAGCTGGGACAAATCCCCAGAGAGGGATACTCGTCCACAGTACCTGAGGCCACCGCTCCAATCCACGGCTATCCCGGACACAACATCCAGAGACAAAAGCCTGAAGGAACGCCTCCCACTCGCCCTTGTTTCAGAGGCCCAGGAGCTCCCTCTCGGGCTGTACATCCGGCCTGCCATACCCTAGGCGCCATTCATAAGCTGAGTTTGTGTATTCAGACTTCTGTGCCCACAGCCTGGTCCCACACAACATCCAGGCTAGGGCCTCTGGACCAAACAGCGAAAGATTGTGCCTGCCCTCTCCAAGGAAAGTGGCCCAATCCATTGACCAAAACCCTACAGGTTAGGGAAAAGCTCCAAGGTCCCTGAGGCCATCAATAGTATAGGCCACCCTGGACTAAGAGGGGCTCTCTGACACCAGCGGAGCAACTATCTCCACTTAGACTCTCAGACAGTGTCCCCAGAGACAGAAGGTTGAAATGGACAGGCCCCCAGGCCCTAATCTGAACTTTAGCTTTGGTTTCCATGTTTCCGTTCTCAGAGGACTGTTTTCGTAGACCAGCACATGGGGCTTTTCTGAGGCACCAAACCAAACATCTCTCATCTCCACATGGGCAGCTTTCTTACTGGGATGTATCAAACACTTCAAGTAGGAGAGTTCCGCAGGGCCACTGAACAACCAGCACATTCCAAGGTCTCCATGGACCCAAACGCACATTATGACGCATCCTCAGGAGAGGCCATTTCAACTCAGCCCCCTGGGTCGAGTGTTCCAGAGGCAGCAGATCAAACATATCTTGTCGCTAATAGCCAATGGGAATGCGAGGCATGCTGTACAGGGATCCATCCTTCGAACCCTGCTCTCCAGTCCTTCCATATGGTATGTCCTGAGCCATGCAACAGGACTCGAATGTCCCGCAGAAGGAAACCTTGTGGTTTGGGGCAACCACCAAACTCAGCGTGGGAAAACTTCCTTGGCCTCATGAGGCCCCCACTTCATGAAGGTGCCATCATGGACACATACGCCAGCCTCAGCCAACGTCTGATCCTCAGCCTGACTTCAGATGCAGGAGATTTTGATTCAGCCTCTGCAAAGTGGGCCTGCTCTGCCCTTGGCTCCAATCCTCACACTAGCTTGTGTTTTCAGACTTCCGTCCTCACACTCCTGGCCCACAAACCCTCCCTACAGGGAATTCTGGGGCCACAATGAAGCACTGTGCCTGCCTCCCAGGAGAAAAACATTGTCTATGGCGCTGCCCAGAAACCCCAAATGAGGATCAAACTGCTTGGCCCTCGGCAACACCCCAATTGCATAGGCTACCTTAAACAGTGATGCTCTGTCGCAAATAGCCTGAGCCTAGACCTTCCAACAGACACCGACACAGCTGGCTGCACACCCCGCACATTGGACCCGCCACTTCCTTAGGCCACCATCCATTCCCAACCTGGGTTTTCAGTCATTGGAACCTAGACCTATCTCCAATCCCTGCACAGGGGGGGACCTGATGCACAAGTCAGAACCCCTACTACCCCATGGCAAGAAACCTTGCTGCTGGCAGTGAGTCAAACCTTCAGTGTAAAAGAAAACGGCATGGCCCATGAGGCCACGCCCAAGCGTGAGGGCCGCCTTGGGCACAAACACACATTGTGACCCTCTGCGTGAGTACCTTATTCAAGTAACGCCTCTCAGTGACTGGACCAAGAGCCCGCATATGTGGCTTGCCATGCCCATAGGCACCCAGGACTAACTAGATGGTGTGTATTCCAGTTGAGGGAACCCACTGCTGTGCTCTAGAGTCCCTCTCCTGGGGGGTCCCCTGTGGCAGAAAACAGTACTCTTCATTCCCTCAGAATGAACACCAACACTTGGGAGCTTGGACAATCCCCCAAGAGGAAGGCTCTTCCTCGGCCTCTGAGACAACCCCTACCCTGACCGGACACTGTAAACGCTACACCCAGAGGCAAAATCCTGAGTGACTGCCTCCCACTTGCCCTACTTTGATTTCCAGAGGATCTCCCCTCACGGACTGGAGATCAGGCCTGCCATTACATTGGCCCCTAGCTGAGCCAAGTTTGCTTTTTCAGACATCTGTCCCCACAGCCCTGGCAAACACAGCCTCTAGGCTGGGTCCTCTGGAGCCATACCACAGGACCGTGCCTGCTCTCTCCTGGGAAACTGTGTCCATTCCTTTGGCCACACACCTCCAGAATATGAGAAACCTCAAGGCCTCCGAGGACATCCCACTACTGGGAGCCTCACTGGACTCACAGGGGCATTCGGACACAAGCTGAGCAGCTACATCCATGAATGCATGCACACAGATGTCAACAGAGATAGAAGGTTGAGCCGGACAGGCCTTTAGGCCGTAGTCTCAACTCTTGCTTTGGTTTCCAGGTGTCACTCCTCAGAGGCTGTGGTTCGAAGAACTGGGTATGGGGCTTTCCTGAGGCACGGAACAGAACTCCTCTCGTCTCCACATGGGAAGTTTCCTTGTTGGAGCCGTGTCAAACACCTCATGTTGGAGAATACTGCAGAGTCCCTGAGCCACCTCCACATTCCCAGGTCTCCCAGGCCACCAAGCCACAGTAGGACTCATCTTCAGGAGAGTCCATTTCAAATCTCCCCTCTGGGTAGCTCACCCAGGAGCCCGCAGATTGAGCCCGCCTTGTCCTGACTAAAGAGTGGGAATATGAGGTGGCGTTCCCAGGCATCCATGCTTAGACAACTGCTCTCGAGTCTTTCCATATGGGGCCTCTTGGAACCATCCAATAGGACTCGACTGTCGTGCAGAAGGTAACCTTCAGTTTTGGAGCAGTTCACAAATCCCATCGTAGGCAAAACTTTCTGGCCTCATGGAGCCCCCACACCCTTCAGGAAGAGGCCATGCTGGACAAGAACTCTAGCCTGAGGCACGTCTCATAGTTGACATGACCTCAGTGCAGGAGATCTCGATTCAGCCTCTGCAGAGTGGGCCTGCCGTGCCCTCGGTCCCAAACCTCACGCTAGCTTGTTTTTTCAGACTTCCTTCCTCACACTCCTGGCAAACAAGCCCTCCGGACTAGGAACTCCGGAACCAAAACCCAGCCCAGTGTCTGCCCAATGGAAGAAAAACGTTTCCCTGTGGGGCTCTCCAGAAAACCCAGATGAGGATCAACCTGCTCGGGCCTCGACGGTACCCGAACTGGATAGGCTGCTCTGGGCACTCATGCTCTGCCTGACACAGCCTGAAGCCAGACGTCCAGACAGACAAGGAGACAGCTGGCCGCACACCCAGCACTTCAGACACGCCATGGTCTTATGCCGTCACCTCATCCTAACCTTGGTTTTCAGATATCTGAACCTAGACATTATATCAATTCTGCACACAACTGGGTATAGCAAGCAGAAAGCAGAACTCCTCCTTCCCCATGGCTGTCAAGCTTGCTCTTGGGGTGGAGTCACACCTTCAGGGTGGGAGAAACCTTCATGGCCCCTGATGCCACGCCCAAACTTGAGTGCTGCTTGGGCACAAATTCACACTGTGACCCTCAGCATGAGCCCCATGTCAAAGAAAGGCCTGTCAGGGCCTGGACCAAGAGCCCACATATGGGGCTTGCCAAGCCCCTATGCACCCAATCCTCACCACGGTTTGAATTTTCCAGTCGCCCCGCCCGTACCTATAGCTCTGCTCTAGAATCCCTTTCTTGGAGAGACCCATGAGCCAGACAACACGACTCCACCCTTCCCAAAAAATGACCCCAAACTCTTGGGAGCTGGGACAAATCCCCAGAGAGGGATACTCGTCCACAGTACCTGAGGCCACCGCTCCAATCCACGGCTATCCCGGACACAACATCCAGAGACTAAAGCCTGAAGGAACGCCTCCCACTCGCCCTTGTTTCAGAGGCCCAGGAGCTCCCTCTCGGGCTGTACATCCGGCCGGCCATACCCTTGGCGCCACTCATAAGCTGAGTTTGTGTATTCAGACTTCTGTGCCCACAGCCTGGACCCACACAACATCCAGGCTTGGGCCTCTGTACCAAACAGCGAAAGATTGTGCCTGCCCTCTCCAAGGAAAGCGTGCCCAATCCATTGACCACAACCCTACAGGTTAGGGAAAAGCTCCAAGGTCCCTGAGGCCATCAATAGTATAGGCCACCCTGGACTAAGAGGGGCTCTCTGACACCAGCGGAGCAACTATCTCCACTTAGACTCTCAGACAGTGTCCCCAGAGACAGAAGGTTGAAATGGACAGGCCCCCAGGCCCTAATCTGAACCTTAGCTTTGGTTTCCATGTTTCCGTTCTCAGAGGACTGTTTTCGTAGACCAGCACATGGGGCTTTTCTGAGGCACAAAACCAAACATCTCTCATCTCCACATGGGCAGCTTTCTTACTGGGATGTATCAAACACTTCAGGTAGGAGAGTTCCGCAGGGCCACTGAACAACCAGCACATTCCATGGTCTCCATGGACCCAAACGCACATTATGACGCATCCTCAGGAGAGGCCATTTCAACTCAGCCCCCTGGGTCGCGTGTTCCAGAGGCAGCAGATCAAACATATCTTGTCGCTAATAGCCAATGGGAATGCGAGGCATGCAGTACAGGGATCCATCCTTCGAACCCTGCTCTCCAGTCCTTCCAAATGGTATGTCCTGGAGCCATGCAACAGGACTCGAATGTCCCGCAGAAGGAAACCTTGTGGTTTGGGGCAACCTCCAAACTCAGCGTGGGAAAACTTCCTTGGCCTCATGAGGCCCCCACTTCATGAAGGTGCCATCATGGACACATACGCCAGCCTCAGCCAATGTCTGATCCTCAGCCTGACTTCAGATGCAGGAGATTTTGATTCAGCCTCTACAGAGTGGGCCTGCTCTGCCCTTGGATCCAATCCTCACAATAGCTTGTGTTTTCAGACTTCCGTCCTCACCCTCCTGGCCAACAAACCCTCCCTACTGGGAATTCTGGGGCCACAATGAAGCACTGTGCCTGCCTCCCAGGAGAAAAACCATGTCTATGGCGCTGCCCAGAAACCCCAAAGGAGGATCAAACTGCTTGGCCCTCTGCAACACCCCAATTGCATAGGCTACCTTAAACAGTGATGCTCTGTCGCAAATAGCCTGAGCCCAGACCTTCCAACAGACACCGACACAGCTGGCTGCACACCCAGCACATTGGACCCGCCACTGCCTTAGGCCACCATCCATTCCCAACCTGGGTTCTCAGTCATCGGAACCTAGACCTTATCTCCAATCCCTGCACAGGGGGGAACCTGATGCACAAGTGAGAACCCCTCCTACCCCATGGCAAGAAACCTTGCTGCTGGCAGTGAGTCAAACCTTCAGTGTAGGAGAAAACGGCATGGACCATGAGGCCACGCCCAAGCGTGAGGGCCGCCTTGGGCACAAACACACATTGTGACCCTCAGCGTGAGTACCTTATTCAAGTAACGCCTCTCAGTGACTGGACCAAGAGCCCGCATATGTGGCTTGCCATGCCCATAGGCACCCAGGACTAACTAGATGGTGTGTATTCCAGTTGAGGGAACCCACTGCTGTGCTCTAGAGTCCCTCTCCTGGGGGGTCCCCTGTGGCAGAAAACAGTACTCTTCATTCCCACAGAATGAACACAAACACTTGGGAGCTTGGACAATCCCCCGAGAGGAAGGCTCTTCCTCGGCCTCTGAGACAACCCCTACCCTGACCGGACACTGTAAACGCAACACCCAGAGACAAAATCCTGAGTGACTGCCTCCCACTTGCCCTACTTTGATTTCCAGAGGATCTCCCCTCACGGACTGGAGATCAGGCCTGCCATTACATTGGCCCCTAGCTGAGCCAAGTTTGCTTTTTCAGACATCTGTCCCCACAGCCCTGGCAAACACAGCCTCTAGGCTGGGTCCTCTGGAGCCATACCACAGGACCGTGCCTGCTCTCTCCTGGGAAACTGTGTCCATTCCTTTGGCCACACACCTCCAGAATATGAGAAACCTCAAGGCCTCCGAGGACATCCCACTACTGGGAGCCTCACTGGACTCACAGGGGCATTCGGACACAAGCTGAGCAGCTACATCCATGAATGCATGCACACAGATGTCAACAGAGATAGAAGGTTGAGCCGGACAGGCCTTTAGGCCGTAGTCTCAACTCTTGCTTTGGTTTCCAGGTGTCACTCCTCAGAGGCTTTGGTTCGAAGAACAGGGTATGGGGCTTTCCTGAGGCACGGAACAGAACTCCTCTCGTCTCCACATGGGAAGTTTCCTTGTTGGAGCCGTGTCAAACACCTCATGTTGGAGAATACTGCAGAGTCCCTGAGCCACCTCCACATTCCAAGGTCTCCCAGGCCACCAAGCCACAGTAGGACTCATCTTCAGGAGAGTCCATTTCAACTCCCCCCTCTGGGTAGCTCACCCAGGAGCCCGCAGATTGAGCCCGCCTTGTCCTGACTAAAGAGTGGGAATATGAGGTGGCGTTCCCAGGCATCCATGCTTAGACAACTGCTCTCGAGTCTTTCCATATGGGGCCTCTTGGAACCATCCAATAGGACTCGACTGTCGTGCAGAAGGTAACCTTCAGTTTTGGAGCAGTTCACAAATCCCATCGTAGGCAAAACTTTCTGGCCTCATGGAGCCCCCACACCCTTCAGGAAGAGGCCATGCTGGACAAGAACTCTAGCCTGAGGCACGTCTCATAGTTGACATGACCTCAGTGCAGGAGATCTCAATTCAGCCTCTGCAGAGTGGGCATGCCGTGCCCTCGGTCCCAAACCTCACGCTAGCTTGTTTTTTCAGACTTCCTTCCTCACACTCCTGGCAAACAAGCCCTCCGGACTAGGAACTCCGGAACCAAAACCCAGCCCAGTGTCTGCCCAACGGAAGAAAAACGTTTCCCTGTGGGGCTCTCCAGAAAACCCAGTTGGGGATCAACCTGCTCGGGCCTCGACGGTACCCGAACTGGATAGGCTGCTCTGGGCACTCATGCTCTGCCTGACACAGCCTGAAGCCAGACGTCCAGACAGACAAGGAGACAGCTGGCCGCACACCCAGCACTTCAGACATGCCATGGTCTTATGCCGTCACCTCATCCTAACCTTGGTTTTCAGATATCTGAACCTAGACATTATATCAATTCTCCACACAACTGGGTATAGCAAGCACAAAGCAGAACTCCTCCTTCCCCATGGCTGTCAAGCTTGCTCTTGGCATGGAGTCACACCTTCAGGGTGGGAGAAACCTTCATGGCCCCTGATGCCACGCCCAAACTTGAGTGCTGCTTGGGCACAAATTCACACTGTGACCCTCAGCATGAGCCCCATGTCAAAGAAAGGCCTGTCAGGGCCTGGACGAAGAGCCCACATATGGGGCTAGCCAAGCCCCTATGCACCCAATCCTCACCACGGTTTGAATTTTCCAGTCGCCCCGCCCGTACCTATAGCTCTGCTCTAGAATCCCTTTCTTGGAGAGACCCATGAGCCAGACAACACGACTCCACCCTTCCCAAAAAATGACCCCAAACTCTTGGGAGCTGGGACAAATCCCCAGAGAGGGATACTCGTCCACAGTACCTGAGGCCACCGCTCCAATCCACGGCTATCCCGGACACAACATCCAGAGACAAAAGCCTGAAGGAACGCCTCCCACTCGCCCTTGTTTCAGAGGCCCAGGAGCTCCCTCTCGGGCTGTACATCCGGCCTGCCATACCCTAGGCGCCATTCATAAGCTGAGTTTGTGTATTCAGACTTCTGTGCCCACAGCCTGGTCCCACACAACATCCAGGCTAGGGCCTCTGGACCAAACAGCGAAAGATTGTGCCTGCCCTCTCCAAGGAAAGTGGCCCAATCCATTGACCAAAACCCTACAGGTTAGGGAAAAGCTCCAAGGTCCCTGAGGCCATCAATAGTATAGGCCACCCTGGACTAAGAGGGGCTCTCTGACACCAGCGGAGCAACTATCTCCACTTAGACTCTCAGACAGTGTCCCCAGAGACAGAAGGTTGAAATGGACAGGCCCCCAGGCCCTAATCTGAACTTTAGCTTTGGTTTCCATGTTTCCGTTCTCAGAGGACTGTTTTCGTAGACCAGCACATGGGGCTTTTCTGAGGCACCAAACCAAACATCTCTCATCTCCACATGGGCAGCTTTCTTACTGGGATGTATCAAACACTTCAAGTAGGAGAGTTCCGCAGGGCCACTGAACAACCAGCACATTCCAAGGTCTCCATGGACCCAAACGCACATTATGACGCATCCTCAGGAGAGGCCATTTCAACTCAGCCCCCTGGGTCGAGTGTTCCAGAGGCAGCAGATCAAACATATCTTGTCGCTAATAGCCAATGGGAATGCGAGGCATGCTGTACAGGGATCCATCCTTCGAACCCTGCTCTCCAGTCCTTCCATATGGTATGTCCTGAGCCATGCAACAGGACTCGAATGTCCCGCAGAAGGAAACCTTGTGGTTTGGGGCAACCTCCAAACTCAGCGTGGGAAAACTTCCTTGGCCTCATGAGGCCCCCACTTCATGAAGGTGCCATCATGGACACATACGCCAGCCTCAGCCAACGTCTGATCCTCAGCCTGACTTCAGATGCAGGAGATTTTGATTCAGCCTCTGCAGAGTGGGCCTGCTCTGCCCTTGGCTCCAATCCTCACACTAGCTTGTGTTTTCAGACTTCCGTCCTCACACTTCTGGCCCACAAACCCTCCCTACAGGGAATTCTGGGGCCACAATGAAGCACTGTGCCTGCCTCCCAGGAGAAAAACCTTGTTTATGGCACTGCCCAGAAACCCCAAATGAGGATCAAACTGCTTGGCCCTCGGCAACACCCCAATTGCATAGGCTACCTTAAACAGTGATGCTCTGTCGCAAATAGCCTGAGCCTAGACCTTCCAACAGACACCGACACAGCTGGCTGCACACCCCGCACATTGGACCCGCCACTTCCTTAGGCCACCATCCATTCCCAACCTGGGTTTTCAGTCATTGGAACCTAGACCTATCTCCAATCCCTGCACAGGGGGGGACCTGATGCACAAGTCAGAACCCCTACTACCCCATGGCAAGAAACCTTGCTGCTGGCAGTGAGTCAAACCTTCAGTGTAAAAGAAAACGGCATGGCCCATGAGGCCACGCCCAAGCGTGAGGGCCGCCTTGGGCACAAACACACATTGTGACCCTCTGCGTGAGTACCTTATTCAAGTAACGCCTCTCAGTGACTGGACCAAGAGCCCGCATATGTGGCTTGCCATGCCCATAGGCACCCAGGACTAACTAGATGGTGTGTATTCCAGTTGAGGGAACCCACTGCTGTGCTCTAGAGTCCCTCTCCTGGGGGGTCCTGTGGCAGAAAACAGTACTCTTCATTCCCTCAGAATGAACACCAACACTTGGGAGCTTGGACAATCCCCCAAGAGGAAGGCTCTTCCTCGGCCTCTGAGACAACCCCTCCCCTGACCGGACACTGTAAACGCAACACCCAGAGGCAAAATCCTGAGTGACTGCCTCCCACTTGCCCTACTTTGATTTCCTGAGGATCTCCCCTCACGGACTAGAGATCAGGCCTGCCATTACATTGGCCCCTAGCTGAGCCAAGTTTGCTTTTTCAGACATCTGTCCCCACAGCCCTGGCAAACACAGCCTCTAGGCTGGGTCCTCTGGAGCCATACCACAGGACCGTGCTTGCTCTCTCCTAGGAAACTGTGTCCATTCCTTTGGCCACACACCTCCAGAATATGGGAAACCTCAAGGCCTCCGAGGACATCCCACTACTGGGAGCCTCACTGGACTCACAGGGGCATTCGGACACAAGCTGAGCAGCTACATCCATGAATGCATGCACACAGATGTCAACAGAGATAGAAGGTTGAGCCGGACAGGCCTTTAGGCCGTAGTCTCAACTCTTGCTTTGGTTTCCAGGTGTCACTCCTCAGAGGCTTTGGTTCGAAGAACAGGGTATGGGGCTTTCCTGAGGCACGGAACAGAACTACTCTCGTCTCCACATGGGAAGTTTCCTTGTTGGAGCCGTGTCAAACACCTCATGTTGGAGAATCCTGCAGAGTCCCTGAGCCACCTCCACATTCCAAGGTCTCCCAGACCACCAAGCCACAGTAGGACTCATCTTCAGGAGAGTCCATTTCAACTCTCCCCTCTGGGTAGCTTACCCAGGAGCCCGCAGATTGAGCCTGCCTTGTCCTGACTAAAGAGTGGGAATATGAGGTGGCGTTCCCAGGCATCCATGCTTAGACACCTGCTCTCGAGTCGTTCCATATGGGGCCTCTTGGAACTATCCAATAGGACTCGACTGTCGTGCAGAAGGTAAAATTCAGTTTTGGAGCAGTTCACAAATCCCATCGTAGCCAAAACTTTCTGGCCTCATGAAGCCCCCACACCCTTCAGGAAGAGGCCATGCTGGACAAGAACTCTAGCCTGAGGCACGTCTCATAGTTGACATGACCTCAGTGCAGGAGATCTCGATTCAGCCTCTGCAGAGTGGGCCTGCCGTGCCCTCGGTCCCAAACCTCACGCTAGCTTGTGTTTTCAGACTTCCTTCCTCACACTCCTGGCAAACAAGCCCTCCGGACTAGGAACTCCAGAACCAAAACCCAGCCCAGTGTCTGCCCAACGGAAGAAAAACGTTTCCCTGTGGGGCTCTCCAGAAAACCCAGATGAGGATCAACCTGCTCGGGCCTCAACGGTACCCGAACTGGATAGGCTGCTCTGGGCACTCATGCTCTGCCTGACACAGCCTGAAGCCAGACGTCCAGACAGACAAGGAGACAGCTGGCCGCACACACAGCACTTCGGACACGCCATGGTCTTATGCCGTCACCTCATCCTAACCTTGGTTTTCAGATATCTGAACCTAGACATTATATCAATTCTCCACACAGCTGGGTATAGCAAGCACAAAACAGAACTCCTCCTTCCCCATGGCTGTCAAGCTTGCTCTGCATGGAGTCACACCTTCAGGGTGAGAGAAACCTTCATGGCCCCTGATGCCACGCCCAAACTTGAGTGCTGCTTGGGCACAAATTCACACTGTGACCCTCAGCATGAGCCCCATGTCAAAGAAAGGCCTGTCAGGGCCTGGACCAAGAGCCCACATATGGGGTTTGCCAAGCCCCTATGCACCCAATCCTCACCACGGTTTGAATTTTCCAGTCGCCCCGCCCGTACCTGGAGCTCTGCTCTGGAATCCCTTTCTTGGAGAGACCCATGAGCCAGACAACACGACTCCACCCTTCCCACAAAATGACCCCAAACTCTTGGGAGCTGGGACAAATCCCCAGAGAGGGATACTCGTCCACAGTACCTGAGGCCACCGCTCCAATCCACGGCTATCCCGGACACAACATCCAGAGACAAAAGCCTGAAGGAACGCCTCCCACTCGCCCTTGTTTCAGAGGCCCAGGAGCTCCCTCTCGGGCTGTGCATCCGGCCTGCCATACCCTAGGCGCCACTCATAAGCTGAGTTTGTGTATTCAGACTTCTGTGCCCACAGCCTGGACCCACACAACATCCAGGCTAGGGCCTCTGGACCAAACAGCTAAAGATTGTGCCTGCCCTCTCCAAGGAAAGTGTGCCCAATCCATTGACCACAACCCTACAGGTTAGGGAAAAGTTCCAAGGCCTCTGAGGCCATCCTGATAGTGTAGGCTGCCCTGGACTAAAAGGGGCACTCTGACACCAGCTGAGCCATTATCACCACTTAGACTTTCAGACAGTGTCCCCAGAGACAGAAGATTGAAATGGACAGGCCCTTAGGCCCTATTATGAACCTTAGCTTTAGTTTTCATGTGTCTGTCCTCAGAGGACTGGTTTCTTATACCAGCATATTAGGTTTTTCTGAGGCTCCAAAGCAAACCTCTCTCGTCTCCACATGGAGTGCTTTCTTACTGGATCTGTATCAAACCCTTCTGGTCGGAGAATTCTGCAGGGCCACAGTACAACCATCACATTCCAAGGTCTCCATGGACAGAAACCCACATTATGACGCATCCTCAGGAGAGGCCATTTCAACTCAGCCCACTGGTTAGCTTGCCCCAGAGCCAGCAGAACAAACATATCTTGTCGTTAATGGCCAAAGGGAATGCGAGGCATGTTGTTCAGGGATCCATCCTTTGAACCCTCCTCTTCAGTCGTTCCGTATGGTATGTACTGGAGCCATTCAACAGGACTCGACTGTCTTGCAGAAGGAAACCTTGTGGTTTGTGGCAACCTCCAAACTCAGCGTGGGAAAACTTCGTCAACCTCATGAGGCACCTGCTTCATGAAGGTGCCATCAAGGGCACAATCCAACCTCAGCCAATGTCTGATCCTCAGCCTGACTTCAGATGCATGAGATATCCTTTCAGCCTTTGCAGAGTGGGCCTGCTCCCCACCTCACCCTATGTTTTGTTTTCAGACTCTACCCTAGCACTCCTGGCCCAAAAGCCCTCATGATGGGAATTCTGGTTCCAGAACGAAGCACTCTGCCTGCCCCCCAAAGAAAAACATTGTCTATGGCATTGCTCAGAAACCCCAAATGAAAATCAACCTGCTCAGCCCTCGGCAACACCCCAATTGCATAGGCTACCCTAAACACTATGCTCTGTCTTACATAGCCTGAGCCCAGACCTTGTGAGAGACATTGAGACAGTTGGCTTCACACCCAGCACATCGAACCTGCCATGGGTTAGGCCATTTCATCCCTTCCCATTGACCTGGGTGTCTTCCTGGAGGTATATTCTGAGGCTGTGTCAGACTATGCATTTTTTCTGGAGCTTCCTATGGAATTGGGGTGGTATTAGGGGCCTTGCAATTTTCTCTTAATCTGGTGGGTTGGGAAACTAAGACAGGCTGACATTCCTTGGGAGAGCTGGCCCAGTGCTGTTGTGTGTTCCTGGAGGCCCCATCCTGGAGGGCATATGGGTCAGGACTCTGGGTCCAAAGTCTTCAGACACAAACTCGGGTAAGAGTTAAGCTCGAGGTGATGGCAGAACCAATCTGCAGACCCTGAGCGAAGCATCTCCAGATATGAAATTCGGACGGCTGTGAGGCAGGAGCACAGTCTTTTCTGTCTGACTTGTTTGTCTATGATGGCCACGAAATGGAGGGGTGGCCTCATGGGTCCATGTGAGATTCTACCTCTCTGGGAATTCTGCTCGGCACCCAAGAGTTTGGTGTATTTCCGGGGGATGGGAGGAGCGCAGTTTTCTGAGTCAGGGATCCCGTCCAAACAGCCATTCCAGAGATGGGTCCTGGGTTCTGGAGCCTGGATCACCGCAACAAGGCTTAGGATTTGGGCCTAGGGTCCTGCTCTATGTTTTCCTGGTACAGCTCCCGAGTGTTCTTGTTGAAAATGGGTCTCATTCTGAGGGTCACAATGCCTGTTTTTGCCCAGATGCCCATGCTGAGTGGGTGTGACCTCATGGGCTATGCACTTGGCTCCCACTCTGAGGGTTGGACTGCCATCTCAACATTCAGTTTTCCTGCCATGGGGAAGGAGGAATACTTTTTTATGCTTCAGGTTCCCCCATGGGCAGGAATTTGAGCTAAGTTCTGTGACAGGTGCCTGAATACCCAGTTCACTTTGAGATGAGGTCCTCGGGCCAAGGCAGGACCCACCTGCAGAAAATGAGGCCTGCTTTCTGGGTGGCTGTCAGGAGCTCGGGCTCGAGCTGTGTCAGACAGAACATTCGTGGAGAGTTCGGCCTAAGATATTGGGGTGCTTTTGAGAGCTGCGCAACTGGATCCTCATGGGGGATTTTTGCACAGACCCTTTCTTCACTTCTTCTATCTGGTGAGCAGGCAGATGGCTGCATTACGGCTCCAGAATATCCAAGTTGGAGGGTTTGCAGGCGAGGAGTGTGAGGACAGAAGTATGAAAACATAAGCTACGGTTACGCTCAGTGCTGAGCACATGTCTATTCCAATGTACAGCAGTTGTTTCGAGATCTTCAGCACCTGGGCGAGGGGAAGATGTCTGCTCACGCTGGAGTTTGTATCCATGATGGCCAACAAATGGTGGGGAGGCCTCAAGAATTCTTGGAGGTTTTTCCAAGCTGGAGCTTGTGAGCTGCTCCAAACATCAAGGTGTCCTACTAAGGGACAGCAGAAGTCTTCTTACAGGGCTCCAGGGTCCCCCATATGGAAGATTCGATAGCAATGCTCTCTGAATGGAGGCCTGGGAAGCCAATCTCGTGTTACCATTGCAGCTGAGGAACAGGGTAAGCTTGAACCAATGACACTGATTCCAAGTTCCAAGTGATTTGCGTTGATGGAAGTTCTCAGTCTAACAGGTCCCAATGCTGCTTGGTGTCCAGGGAGACCTTAGAATGTGGTGGCAGCTCTCTGACCATTGAGGATTCTCTATCCTTAGGATTAGACCCAGTACCCAGGAGCCAGGTTTCCTTCTTGGGACAGGATGTGTGCTCTTGTATGGCTCACGGACCACAGGTTGGACCATATGCTTGAATTTCCAGAACAGACCTCTAGGAAGAGAGACCTCAAAACATAAGCTAGGGTTCTGATGAGGTTTTAGGGCCATGGAAGTTTCAATCTTCGGACTAAGTGCCATTGGCCTGCATGTCATCCTGGAGGTAGGTGCTGAGGCTGTGTCAGGCTGTGCACTTTTTCCAGAGTGGCCTATGATATTGGGGTGCAGTCAGGGGCCTTGCAGTTTTCTCCTAATCTGGACATTTTGGGAAACTGAGATGAGCAGGGTTTCCTTAGGAGAGCAGGGCCAGTGATGTCATGTGTTTCTCGAGGCCCCATCCTGGAGGTCATGTGTGTCAGGACTTTGGGACCAAAGACTTTAGACACAACCTCGGATAAGAGATAGGAGTGAGGTGTTGGCAGTCCGAATCTGAAGACCCTGAGGGAAGCTCCTCGGGATTTGAAATTCAGGTGGCTGGGAGGGAGGAGCACAGGCTTTTCTGTCTGGATTTTGTGTCTAGGATGGCCACTAAATGGAGGGGTGACCTCATGTGTCCATGGGATATTCTTCCACTCTGGTGATTCTGCTTGGCACCCAAGAGTTCGATTTATTTCTGGGGAAGAGGAAAAGACTGTATTCCATCTCTGGGATCCTGTCCAAACAGGGATTCCAGAGATGGTTTCTGGGTCCAGACACTGGGAAAACTTAACCAAAGCTTCGATTTGGGTTCCTGGTCCAGATCCCAAGGGGGATCTTTGGAAAGGGGTCTCATTCTGAGGGTCACAATGCCTGTTTGTGCCCAGCTGCCCATCCTGTGTAGGCGTGGTCTCATGGACCATGCACCTGGTTCCCACTCAGGGTTGTACAGCCATCTCAACATTCAGTTTTCTGGCCATGGGGAAGGAGGAGCACTCTTTTGTGCTTCCGAGTCCCCTATGGGCAGGAATTTGAGCTAAGTCTGGGACAGGTACCTGAATATCCAGGTTGCTTCAAGATGATGGCCTCGGGCCAAGGTTGGACCCACCTGGAGGATATGGGGCCCACTATCTGGGTGGCTGACAGGAGGTCGGGGATCAGGCGGTGTCAGACAGACAATTTATGCAGAGGTCGGTCTATTATATTGGGGTGCCATTGAGGGCCGTGCAGGAGGATCCTCATGTGGGTTTCTGCGAAGACCCATAGGGCACTTCTTCTTTGTGGTGGGCAGGCAGAAAGCTGCACTGTGGCTTCAGAATTCCCAATATGGAGGGCTTGTAGGTGAGGAGTGTGAAGACAGAAGTCTGAAAACACAAGCCACGGATAAGCTCAGTGCCGACCACAGGACCATTCCATTGTGCAGTGGTTGTTTTGAGATTTCCAGCACCTGAGTATGGGCGAGGGTCAGATGTCTGCTCACGCTGGGTTTGCATCCATGATGGTCAACGAATTGTGGGGTGGCCTCAAGAATTCTTGGAGATTTTCCCAAGCAGGACCTTGTGAGCTGCTCCAAACAGCAAGGTGTCCTACTGTGGGACAGGGGAAGTCCACTTACAAGGCTCCAGGGTCCCCCATATAGAAAGATTCGACAGCAGAGGTCTCTGAATGGGGGCCTGGGAAGTCTTCCTTGCATGACCATTGCAGCTGAGGAACATTGCAGGCTTGATCTGCTGGTTTTTGTTCAAATTTCCAAGTGATCTAAGTTGACGGATGTTCTCAGTCTAATGAGTCACAATGCTGTTTGGTGTCCAGGGAGACCTTAGAATGTGGTGGTGAGGGTGCCTGGGTGGCTCAATGGGCTAAGCCGCTGCCTTCGGCTCAGGTCATGATCTCAGGGTCCTGGGATTGAGTCCCGCATCGGGCTCTCTGCTCAGCAGGGAGCCTGCTTCTTCCTCTCTCTCTCTCTGCCTTCCTCTATGCCTACTTGTGATCTCTCTCTGTCAAATAAATAAATAAAATCTATATAAAAAAAAAGAATGTGGTTGTGGATCCGTGGCCATGCAGGATTCTCCTACCTGAGGGTTAGACCCAGTTCCCAGGAGCCAGGTTCCCTTCTCGGGACAGGAGGGGTTCTCTTGTATGGCTCAGGGACCACATGTCGGATCATATGTTGGATTTCAAGACCAGGCCTCTGGGCACAGAGGCCTGAATATCTAGGCTAGGGTTCTTATGAGGTTGTAGGGGCATGTCATCCTCAACCTTCGGACTTAGGGACTTTGACCTGTGAGTCTTCCTGGAGGTAGATGCTCAGGCTGTGTCAGACTGTGCATTTTTTCCAGAGTGGCCTATGAAATTGGGGTGGGCTCAGGGGCCTTGCAGGCTTTTCCTAATCTGGAGGGTTTGTGCAACTGAGACGGCAGAATTTCATCCAGAGATCAGGCCCAGTGATGTAGTGTGGTTCTGTCAGCCCCATCCTGCAGGGAATGTGGTTAAGGGCTCTGGGACCAAAGTCTTCAGACACAAAATTGTGTATCAATTAGGAGGGAGGTGATGGCAGCCCCGATCTGCAGACGCTGAGGGCAGCTCCTCAGGATTTGAAATTCGTGTGGCTGGGAGGCAGGAGCAAAGGCTTTTCTGTCTGGATTGTGTCTAGGATGGCCTTGGAATGGTGGGGTGTCCTCATGTGTCCATGGAATATTCTACCTCTCTGGGGATTCTGCCCAGCACCCAAGAGTTTGGTGTCTCATTGCGAAGGAGAGAGCGTGGTTTACTGTTTCACGGTTCCCGTCAACACAGGGATTCCAGAGATGGGTTATAGGTCCCTGTGCCTGGATAACCCTACAAAGGCTTAGTATTTGGGCCTAGAGGCTTGACTGCCTGGCTCTGTGGGGCTTTGCTCCAGCTCCCATGGAGACTTGTTGGAAATGGGTCTCAGGGTAAGGGTCACAATGCCTGTTTGTGCCCAGATGCCCATCCTGAGTGGGCATTGGCTCTTGTTCCATGCACCTGGATCCCAATATGAGGGTTGGACCACCATATCAACATTTAATTTTCCTTCTATGAGGAAGGAGGAGTACTCTTTTGTGCTTCAGATTCCCCCATGCACAGTAATTTGAGCTATGTTCTGGGACTGGTACATGAATAACCAGGTTGGTTTGAGATGAAGGACTCAGGTCAAGGCAGGTCACACCTGCCAGATATGGGTCCCGCTATCTAGGTGGCTACCAGGAGGTCGGGGCTCGAGCTGTGTCAGACAAAGCATTAGTTCACAAGGTGGCCTATGATATTGTGGTGCTATAGAGGGCTGTGCTGGTGGAACCGTATATGGAGTTTCACGCAGACCCATAGGGCACCTCTTTTTTCTGGTGGGCAGGCAGAAGGCTGCATTGTGGCTCCCAAATTCCCAATATGGGGGAATTGAAGGCGAGGAGTGTGAGAACAGAAGGCAGAAAACACAATCTATGCTTAATCTCAGTGCCGAGAACATGGCCGTTCCAATGTGCAGTGGTTTTTTTCGAGATCTCCAGCATCTGAGTACAGGCGAGGGTCAGATGTCTGCTCATGATAGAGTTTGTATCTATCGTGGCCAACAAATGAAATATCCAGCACCTGAGTAAAGGTGGATTTCAGATGTTTACGCACACTGGAGTTTGTGTCTCTGATGACCGAATGGAGGAGTGGCATCAAGAGGCTGATGCATGTGAGATGCTCCAAACAGCAAGGTTGTTTTTTCTACTGGACAGTTAGAGTCTGGTATGTTTTCTGCAGGGCCCCCCATGTGAAAAGTATGGGTAGCAGAGCCCTTCCACATGGAGGCCTGGAAAGCACACCTCCATTGACCAATGCAGCTGAGGAACATGCAGGTTCTTTACGGTGCTTCTGGGGCGAAGCACCAAGGTCTTGAGTTGACATGGAATCTCTTGAAGATGGGTTACAATGCTGGTTTTTTTTTTACCAGGTAGATCTTAGAATGTGTTGGTGGCTAAGGTGCCTGCAGGATTCTCCTACCCTGAGGGTTTAACACAGGTCGAAGAGCACGGTTACCTTCTGGGGACAGGAGATGTAGTGTTTTGTGGCTCAGGGACCACATGCCGTATCATAAGTTCCTACTCAAGAACAGGCCTCTGAAGACAGATGCCCGACAACCTAATCTAGGGTTCCAATGAGTCCCAGGGGCATGAGAGGTTCAATCTTCAGACTTAGGACAGTTGACTTGGGTGTCTGCCAGAATGTAGGTGATCAGGGAGTTTCAGACTGTGCACTTATGTCCAGAGTAACCTCCAATATTGGGGTGGCCACAGGGGCCTTGAATGTTTCAACCAACTCTGGAGGGTTTGGTTAACTGACATGCACAATTTCCATGGGGATGGCAAGCACAGTCCTGTGGTGTGGCTCCAGAGACTCCACCCTGGAGGGCATGTGAGCCATGGTTCTGGGAGGGAAGTCTGCAAACACAAACTTGGGTTAGGTTTAGTGGCTAGGTTATCGCAGGGCAATGTGTAGACCTGGAAGGCTACTCGTCAGGAACAGTAACTGGAATGACCCGAAGGCGGAAGCACAGGCTTTTATATCTGGATTGTGTGTCTAGGGTGACGTCAGAATGTAGCTGTGGCCTCATGGGTCCATGGGAGATTTTTCCTCTAAGGATACAGGCGGCTCCCAATATTTTGATGACTTTTTGGTATGGGAAGACTGCTATTTTCGATCTTAGGTGTGCCCCAAAACAGAGATTCCAGAGATGGGCTCTGGGTCTAGGCGCCTGGAAAATCCCACCAAGGGTTGGGATTTGGGCTTATGGGCAGACCAGGCCTGAAATGCAGGATCTTGGTGGTGCAACTGAGAGGGCTTGTTTGGAAACATGCTCAGGCTGAGCATTACAATGCCTGTTTGTGCCCAGGGTGGCCCTCAGGAGTGGGCGTGGTCCCATTGTCCATTTTCTGGCTCCCACACTGAGGGATGGACACACATTCCAATGGCCAGGTTTCCAGCCATGGGGTAGGAGGAAATATCTATTGTGCTTCATGTTCCCCCATAGGCAGGGATTACAGCAAAGGTCTGGGGACAGATGCCTGAATACCAAGGATGCATAGAGATGACAGATTTGGGCCATGGCCGTTCTCACATGCTGGATATGGGCCCCGCTCTCTGGGTGGCTGACACGAGGTCTGGGCTCAGGCTGTGTCAGACACAGCACTAGTGGCCAGAGAAGTCTATATATTGGGGTTCTCTCCAGGGCCGAGTAAATTGATCCTCATGTAGGGTTTCTGGCGAGACTCACGAAGCACTTCATTCTGTGGGGCAGGCAGAATGCTGCCTTATGGATCCAGAATTCCCTATCAAGAGGGTTTGGGGACAAATAGGGTGAGAATGCAATTGTAAACACCAGCTATGCTTAAATTGAGTGCCAAGCGGAAGTCAGTTTCAATGTGCAGCAGCTTATACGAGATATCCAGCACCTGAGTAAGGGCAGATGTCAGATATTTGCTCACACTGGAGTTTGTGTCTAGGATGACGACTAATGGAGGGGTGGCTTCAGGAGGCAATGGAGGATTACCCACGCTTAAGATTGTGAGATGCTCCAAACAACAAGGTTTCCTTCTAATGGACAGGAGGAGTCTGTTTTTTTTTCCTCCAGGGTCCCTCAAGTGGAAGTTTGCGTAGCAGAGCCCTCCCGCATGGATGACTGGAAAGCACACGTCCAATGACCATTGCAGCTGAGGAACATGACAGGTTCGTTTTGGTGGTTCTGGTGCCAAGTACCAAGGCCTTGAGTTGACTTGGAATCTCTTACAGATGTGTCCCAAAACTGGTTTGTTACAAGGGAGTTCTTAGAATGTATTGGTGGCTATGGGCCACGCTGAGGGTTTGGCACAGGTCGATGTGCACAGTTTCCATCTTGGGAGAGGAGATGTTCTGTTTTGTGGCTCAGGGTACATATGTTGTATCCTGACTTGGTATTCAAGAACAGGCCTCTGAGGATTGATGCTTGCAACCTAATCTAGAGATCCAATGATGTCCTTGGTGCCCATCAGGTTCAATTTTCTTACTAAGGACCATTGATATGGTTGTCTGACTGGATGTAGGTGATCAGGGTGTTTCAGACTGTGCATTTGCATCCAGAGCCACTTCCAATATTGGGGTGGGCTCAGGGGCCTTGCAGGTTTCTCCTAACTTGGAGGCTTTGGGGAACTGTGATGGGCACAGTTTCCTTGGGGATGGCAGGCCCAGTCCTGTGGTAAGGCTTCAGAGACCACCTCCTTGAGGATATGAGATCCATGGTTTTGGGAGGGAAGTCTGCAAACACAAATTTGGGTCAGGGATAGTGGCAAGGTGATCGCAGGTCCAATGCATAGACCTAGAAGGCATCACGTCAGGAACTGTAATTAGGGTGACTGAAAGCTGGTAGCACAGGCATTTCTATCTGGATTGTGTGTCCAGGATGGGCTCTGAATGTAGACGTGGTCTCATGGTTCAATGGGAGACTTTTCCTCTCTAAGGATCCTGGTGGATTTCCATAGATTGGTGGTTTTTCAGAGAAGAAAAGAGTGCTCTTTTCCATCTTAGGGGTGCTCCAAAACAGGGAAGAATGCTGTTTTCCAACTTAGGCTTATGCCAAAACAGGAATTCCAGAGACGGGCTCTGGGTCTGGGTGCCCGGATATCCCACCAAGTGTTAGGATTTGGGCCTAGGGGCATTCCAGGCCTGCAATGCAGGATCCTAATGGTGTAACAGAGAGGGCTTGTTTGAAAGCATGCTCAGGCTGAAGGTCATCATGCCTCTTTGTGCCCAGGGGGGCCCTCAGGAGAGGGCGTAGTCTCATTGGCCATATAGCTGGATCCCACTTTGAGGGTTGGACACCCATTGCAACAGCCAGGCTTCCTGCAATGGAAAGAGGAGTTCTCTATTGTGCTTCAGGTTCCCCCATTGGCAGGGTTACAGGAAAGGTCTGTGGAAAGTTGCCTTAATACCAAGAATGTGTACAGATGACAGGCTAAGAATTCCCAGGTAACAAAACAGCATTGTTACCCATGTTCATGACATTCCATGTAAAAATAAGCCCTTAGTACTTCGCCCCAGAGCCACCAGAATGAACTTGCCATGTTCCTAAGCTGCAATGGTCAGTGGAGGTGTGGTTTCCAGGCAACCATATGGGGGTGCTCTGCTACACAAACTTTGCAATTGGCGGGGACCCTTGAGACAAAAAAACAGAATGCCCCTGTCCGGTAGAAGGAAACCTTCTGTTTGGAGCATCTCACAAGCCCCAGCGTGGGAAATCCTCCATTTCCTCTTGAAGCCACCACTCCATTTGTCAGTCATCATAGACACAAACTCCAGCATGAGCAAACATCTGACATCCGCCCTTACTCAGGTGATGGATTTCAATTCGATCGCTGCACACTGGAATTGCCTTTAGTTTGACTGAATTAAGCCATAGCTTGGGTTTACAATTCCATCCTCAGTCTACTGGTCCACAAGCCCTATTGTGAGGGAATTCTGGAGCTACAACACAATATTCTGCCTTCCCCATAGAAAGAAAAAGGGCCTGGAGAGTCTGCCCAGAAACTCCATATGATGGTCAATCTTCTCGGTGCTAGACGGAACCCTGATTCATAGGCTGCCCTGGGCACTAGTGCTGTGTCTGACATAGCCGGAGCCAGGACCCAGTGTCAGCCACTGAGAGATCAGGGCCCATATACAGCATGTGAGACCAGCTATGGCCCAAGTCTGTCTTCTCTTCTATTCTTGGTATTCAGGCATCTATACCCACACCTTTGCTGAAATCCTTGCCATTGGGGGAACCTGAAGCACAATAGAGAACTCCTCCTTCCCCATGGAAGGTATTCTGACAGTTGGGATAGTTGCTCAACCCTCAAAGTGGAAGGCAGCTCCATGGCCAAGGAGACCATGTGCACTCATGATGGCTTCCCCGGGCACAAGCAGGCATTGTGACCTCAGCCTGAGCATGCTTTCAACCAAACGCTCTCAATTGCATCTCTGGGACCCCGAATTGCAGGCCTAGTACACACCTAAGCCCAAATCCTAACCCTGGTGGGATTTTACAGGGGCCCAGACACAGGGCCCATCTCTGGAATCCCTATTTTGGGGGACCCTTAAGATGGAAAACAGCACTCTTCCCTTCCCCGAGATACTCAGCAAACTCATGGTAGCCACCAGGATCCTTGAGTGGAAAAATCTGCCATAGACCCATGAGAACACACCTGCATTCCGAGGCCATCCTGGACATACAATCCAGATACATATCATGTGCTATCACCTTTGAGTCATCGGATTTACAGTTCCTGACGAGCTGCCTTCCAGGTCTATGCATTGGGCCTGCAATCACCTTGCCATTAACCTAAACTGAGTTTGTGTTTGCAGACTTCCTTCCTAAAACCATGGCTCACATGACCTCCAGGTTCTGGCATCTGAAGCCACACCACAAGACTGTGCATGAGAGCCTCAAGGAAACTGTGCCCATCACTTTTGCCCGATACCTTTAGATTAGGAGAAACCTGCAAGGCCCCTGAGCGAAGCCAAATAATGGAGGCCGCTCTGGGCACAAATGCACAGTCTGAGACACCCTGATCACCTCCATACAGGCAGACACCCAAGTCAGTGCTCCTGAGTCAGAAGATTGAACCTGACATGCCCCGAGGACTTCATTGGCACACTAGATTAGGTTTACAGGTATCTGTCATCAGAGGCCTGCTCTGGAATATCAACTTATGATAAAATATATAGTCCCTGAGCCACAGAACAGAATATGTTCTCCTCAAAAAGGAAGCCATGCTCCTGGAATTGTGTCATACCCTAAGGGTATTTGGATCCTGAATGGCCCCTTAGCAACCAGCACATTCTATGATATTCCTGGTAACAAACCATCATTGTGCCCCATCTTCATGAGACTCCATGTCAACTCAAGGTCTCGATATATTGCCCCAGAGCCACCAGAATGCACCTGCCATGTTCCTCAGCTGCAATGGTCAATGGAGGGGTGATTTCCAGGCATCCCTGTGGGGTTCTCTGCTACAAAACTTTCCACATGGAGAAACCAGAGAAAACAAACCAGACTTCTCCTGTCCGGTAGAAAGAAACTTTGCTATTTGGAGCATCTCACAAGCCCCAGCATGGGAAATCCTCCATGGTCTCTTGACGCCACCCTTCCATTTGTGGGTAATCACAGACACAAACTCCAGTGTGAGCAAACATCTGACATCCACCCTTACTCAGGAGCTGGATATTCGAAACGGCAGCTGCACACTGGAACTGCCTTTTGCTTTTCACTGAACTTAACCATAGCTTTGTATTACTATTCTATCCTCACCACACTGCTCCACAATATCTCTTGATAGGGAATTCTGGAGCCACAACGCAGTATTCTGCCTTCCACATAGAAAGAAGAAGGACCTGTTGATCTGCCCAGAAACCTCACATGAGGATCAATCTACTCAGACCACGAGGCAACCCTGATTAATAGATTTCCCTGACCACTAGTGCTGTGTCTGACAGAGTCTAAGCCCCGACCTCGTTTCAGCCACCCAGAGGTGAGGGCCCATATTTAGCATGAGAGATCGGCAATGGCCCTGGGCCATCATCTGTACCCATCCTTGGTATCCAGTCATCTGTCCCCCAAACTTTGCTGGAATTCCTGCCAATGGCGAACCTGAAACACAATAGAGAACACCTCCTTCCCCATGGCAGGAATATTGGCTGTTGGGATGGTTGTCCAACCCTCAGCGTGGGAGCCAGCTGCATGGCCAAGGAGACCATGCCCACTCCTGAGGGCCGACATGGGCACAGGCAGGCATGGTGATCCTCAGCCTGAGCATGTTTTCAAACAAACACTCTCAGTTGCTCCTCCAGTACCAGCATTGCAGGCCTGGTATGCCCCTAGGCCCAAATCCTAACCCTTGGTGGGATTTTCCAGGTGCCCAGACCCAGAGTCCGTCTCAGAATCCCTGTTTGGGGCACCCTTAAGATGGAAAACAGCACTCTTCCCTTCCCTGAGAAAGGCACCAAACTATTGGGAGCCGCCAGGATCCTTAGAGAGAAAAAATCTCCCATGGACCCATGAAAACAAACCTGCATTCCGAGGCCATCCTGTCCACACAATCCAGAGAGAAAAGTCTTTGCTACCGCCTTCGAGTCATCCTATTTACATTTCCTGACGAGCTGCCCTCCATGTCTATGCATTGGGCCTGTGATCATCTCGACACTAACCCTAACCCCAGTTTGTGTTTGCCGACTTCTCTCCCAAAACCATGGCTTACATGCCCACCAAGATGTGGTCCCTCAAGCCACATCACAGGAAAGTTCCTGCCATCCCCAAGAAAACAGTGCCCATCAGGTTGTCCAAACCCTCCAGATTAGGAGAAACCTGCCAGGCCCTTGAACCCACCCCAATATTGGCGGTTGCTCTGGATGCAAAAGTGCAGTCTGAACCACCCTGAGCACCTCCATCGAGGCAGAAAGCCAAGTCAATGGTTCTGAGTCAGATGATTGAACCTGACATGCCCCTAGGACTTCACTGGAACCCTAGATTGGGTCTTCAGACATCTGTTCTCAGAGTCCTGTTCTGGAATACCAAGTTATGATACAACATGTGGTCCCTGATTCCCACAACAGAACATCTCCTGTCTCCAGAAGGAAAATGTGCTCTTGGATCTATGTCCAACTTTCAGGGTAGATGGATCCTGCATGACCCATTAGCCCCAGCACCTTCTATGATCTCCCTGGTAACAAACCAGCATTGTGACCCAACTTCCTGAGACTTGATGCCAACTCAAGGTGTTGGTACTTTGCCCAAGAGCCATGAAACGAATCTGCCATGTTCCTCAGGTACAAAGGTCAATGGACGTGTGCTTTCTAGGCATCCAAGAGGTAGTTCTCTGCTACACAAAAATTCCACATAGGGAACCCTAGAGCAAACAAATAAGACTGCTCCTGTCAGGTTGAAGGAAACCTTGGTTGTTTGGAGCATCTCACAAGCCCCAGCCTGGGAAGTCCTCCACATTCTCTTGATGCCAACCCTCCATTTGTTAGTCATCATAGACACAAATTCCAGCATGAGCAAACATCTGACATCTGCTCTTACTCAGGTGCTGGATATTCGAATCAGTCACGCACACTGGAAATACCTTTCACTTGACACTGTATTCTTGCATAGTTTGGGTTTACAATTCCATCCTCACCCTACTGGACTGCAAGTCCTCTTGAGAGGGAATTAGGGAGACAAAACGCAACATTCTGCCTTCCCCATAGAAAGAAGAAGGGCCTGGTGAGTCTGCCCAGAAACTCCCCATGAAGATCAATCTACTTGGCCCTCGAGGGAACCCCGATTTATATTTTGCGCTGGCCACTAGCGCTGTGTCTGAGAGAGCCTGAGCCCCAACCTCGTGTCAGCCACCCAGAGTGTGGGGCCCTTATCCAGCATGTGGGACTGGCCATGGCCCAGTCATCTCTACCCATCCTTGGTATTCCGGCAACTATCCCAGACCTTTGCTGGAATCCCTACCAGTGGGGGAACCTGAAGCACAATTGAGAACTCCTCCTTCCCCATGGCAGGAAGCCTGGCTGTTGCTATGGGTGCCCAACCCTCAGAATTAGAACCAGGTGCATGGCCAATGAGACAACGCCCAATCATAAGGGCCGCCTGGGCCAAAGCAGGCATTGTGTCCCTCAACCTTAGCATGCATTCAAACAAATGCTCTCAGTTGTTTCTGCAGGGTCCCGCATCGCAGGCCTGGTATGCCCTTAGGACCAAATCCTAACACTTCGTGGGATTTTCCATGCCAACATAACCAGAGCCCGTCTCTGGAATCTCTGTTTTGAAGCACCCCTATGATGGAAAACAGCAATCTTCCCTCCCCTGAGAAAACTATTAGGAGCTACCAGGATGCGTAGAGAAGAAAAATCTCCCAGGGCTCCATAAGACCACACCTTCATTCCGAGGCCATCCTGGACACACAATCCAGATACAAGAGACTGTGCTACCACCTTCGAATCACCTGGTTTACAGTTCCAGACGAGCTGCCCTACAGACCTATGCATTGGGCCTGTGATCACCTCGCCATTAACCCTACCCCAAGTTTGTGTTTGCAGACTTCTTTCCCAAAACCATGGCTCACATGCCCTCTATGATGGGTCTCTGTAGCCACACCACAGGAAAGATCCTGCTATCCCCAATGAAACTGTGTCAATCACAGTTGCCCAAACCCTCCAGATTAGGAGAGACCTGCAAGTCCCCTGAGCCCAGTCCAATATTGGAGGCCACTCTGGACACAAATGCACAGTGTGCAACACCCTGATCACCTCCATCCAGGAAGACACCCAAGTCAATGGTCCTGAGTCAGAAGATTGGTCCCTGAACCCCACAATAGAATATCTCCTGTCCCCAGATGGAATTCGTGCTCTTCAACTTGTGTCAAGGGTCGGGGTATATGAATTATGCACAGCCCCTTAGCCCCCAGCACATTCTAAGATCTCTCTGGTAACAAACAAACAGCATTGTGATCCATCTTCATGAGATTCCATGTCACTTCAAGTCCTTGGTAATTCGCCCCAGAGCCACCAGAATGAACCTGCCATGTTCCTCACCTGATATGGTCAGTGGAGGTGTGCTTTCCAGGCATCCATGTGGGAGTGCTCTTCTACTTATTCTTTCCACATGTGGGACCCTGGAGCAAACAAACCAGACTGCCACTGACCAGTAGAAGGGAACCCTCTGTTTGGAGCATCTCAGAAGCACCAGCAGGAGAAATCCTCCATGGCCCTTGACACAACCCCTCCATTTGTCAGTCATCATAGACAAAAACTCCAGCATGAGAAAACATCTGAAATCTGCCGTTATTTAGATTCTGCACTTTCTCTTCCACCACTGCACACTAGAACTGCGTTTCACTTGACACTGAATTTATCCATAGCTTGGGTTTAGAATTCCATCCTCAGCCTCCTGGTCTGCAAGCCCTCTAGAGAGGGAATTTGGAGCCACAAGGCAACATTCTCCATTCCCACTAGAAAGAAATAGGGCCTGGTGAATCTTCCCAGAAACTCCACATGAGGTTCAATCTACTTGGCACTCGATGGAACCTTGATTTATAGGCTGTCCTGGGCACTAGTACTAGTACTAGTACTAGTACTGTGTCTGACAGAGCCTGAGCCAAGACCTAGTTTCAGGCACCCAGAGATATGAGCCCATATCCAGCATGTGAGATTGGCTAGGGCCCAAGTCCATCATCTCTACCCATCCTTGGTATTCAGGCACCTGTCCCCAGACCTTTTATGTAATCCCTACCAATGGGGTAACCTAAAGCACAATAGAGAACTCCTCCTTCCCCATGGTAGGAATCCTGGCTGTTGATATGGGTGTCCAAACCTCAAAGTGGGAGCCAGCTGCATGGCCAAGGAGACAATGCCCACTCATGAGGGCTGCCCTGGGCACAAGTAGCCATTGTAACCCTCAGCTTGATGAAGCCTTCAAAAAAATGCTCTTAGTTGCACCTCCAGGATCCTGCATTGCAGGCCTGATATGCCCTTAAGCCCAAATCCTAACACATCGTGGGATGTTCCATGTGCACATACCCAGAGCCCGTCACTGGAATCCCTGTTTTGAGGCACCCCTAAGATGGAAAACAGCACTCTTCACTTCCCTGAGAAAGCCACCAAACTAATGGGATCCCCCAGGATCCTTGAGAAGAAGAATCTCCCATGGTCCCATGAGTCCACACCTGTATTCCGAGGCCAGCGTGGATATGCTATCCAGATACAAGAGACTGTGCTACTGGCTTCGAGTCACCTGATTTACAGTTCCTGACGTGCTGCCCTCCAGATCTTTGGATTGGGACTGTGAACACCTCTCCATTAACCTTATCCCGAGTTTGTGTTTGCAGATCTCTCTCTAAAAACAATAGCTCACATGTCCTCCAGGATGGGGCCCCTAGAGTCACACCACAAGACTGTGCTTGCCATCCCCAAGGAAACTGGGCCCATCACAGTTGCCCAAACCCTCCTGATTAGGAGAAACCCGGAAGGCTCCTGAGCACATCCCAATATTGGAGGCTGCTCTGGATGCAAATGCACAGTCTGAAACACCCTGATCACCTCCATCCAGGCAGACACCCAAATCAATGGTCCTGAGTCAGATAATTGAACCTGACATGGCCCTAGGACCTCATTGGAAGAGGGATTAACTTTTCAGGCACCTGTCCTCAGAGGCCTCTTCTGGAATACCAACTTATGATACAAATTATGGCCCCTGAGCCCCAGGGTGGGAAATCCTCCATGGCCTCTTGACGCCACCTCTCCATTTGTTGGTCATCGTAGACACAAACTCCAGCCTGAGCAAACATCTGACATCCGCCCATATTCAGGCGCTGATATTGGAATCAGCTGCTGCACACTGGAACTGCCTTTCGCTTTGCAATGAATTTAAGCCTAGCTTCAGACTACAATTTCATCCTCACCCTACTGGTCTGCCATATCTCTTGATAGGGAATTCTGGAGCCACAACGCAACATTCTGCCTTCTTCATAGATAGAAGGACCTGGTGAGTCTGCCCATAAACTGCACATGAAGATCAATATACTCAGCCCAGGAGGGAACCCCTATTTATAGTTTGCCCTAGCCACTAGTGCTGTGTCTGACAGAGCCTGAGCCCCTACCTCGTGTCAGCAACCCAGAGGGTGGGGCCCACATTAACCATGTGAGACCGGCCATGGCCCAGGGCTGTCATTACTACCCATCCTTGGTATTCAGGCATCTGTCCCCTAGATCTTAGCTGGAATCCCTACCAATGGGGGGACCTGAAGCACAATAGAGAATTCATCCTTCGCCATGGCAGGAATCCTGGCTTTTGGATGGGTGTCCAACCCTAGGAATGGGAACTGGCTGCATGGCTGAGTAGACATCGCCCAATCCTGATGGCCTCCGGGGCACAAGCAGGCATTGGGACCCTCAGCTTGACCATACTTTCAAACAAACGCTCTCAGTTGCACCTCCAGGATCCCGCATTGCAGGCCTGGTATGGCCCTAGGCCTAAATATTAACCCTTGGTGGGATTTTCCAAGCACTTAGACCCAGAGCTCATCTCTGGATTGCCTGTTTTGGGGCACGCTTAAGCTGGAAAACAGTACTCATCCCTTCCCGGAGAAATCCAACAAACTATTGAGAACCGCCAGGATCCTTGAGAGGAGAAATCTCCCATGGACCCTTGAGACAACACATGCAATAAAGGCCATTCTGGAAATTAAATCCAGATACAATTACCTGTGCTACCACCTTTGAGTTACGTGATTTACAGTTCCAGACTTGCTGCCCTCCTGGTCTATGGATTGGGACTATGATCACCTTGCCACTAACCCTAACCTAAGTTTGTGTTTGCAGACTTCTCTCTCAAAATCATGGCGCACATGTCCTCCAGGATGGGGTCTCTGGAGTCACACCACAGGACAGTTCCTGCAATCCCCAAGGAAACTACCCATCACAGTTGTCCAAAAACACCATATAAGGAGAAACCTGCAAGGAAACTGAGCCAACCCTAGTATTGGATGCCACTCTGGACACAAATGCACAGTCTGAAACACCCTCATCACCTGCATCCAGTCAGACACCAGAGTCAATGATCCTGAGTCAGAAGATTGAATGACATTCCCCTAGGGCCTCATTCAAACCCTTTATTAGGTTTTCAGGCTTCTGTCCTCAGAGACCTGTTGTGGATTACCAATTTATGATACAAAATATGGCCGCTGAGCCCCACAACAGAATATCTCCTGCCCCCAGAAGCAATCCAGGCTCTTGGGCCTGTGTCAAATCCTCAGGCTAGATGAATCCTGCATGGCCCATTAACCACCAGCACATTCTAAGATCTCCCTGGTAACAAACCAACATTTTGACCCATCTTCATGAGGTTCCATGTCCAATCCAGTCTTTATTTCTTCGCCTCAAAGCCACCAGATGCCATGTTCCTTCGCTGTCATGGTCAATGAAGGTGTGCTTTCCAGTCACCCATGTGGGAGATCTATGTTATCCGAACTTTCGACATGGGGAACCATGGAGGAAACAAATCAGACTGCCCCTGTCTGGTAGAAGGAAACCTTGCTGTTTGGAGCATCTCAAAAACACCAGATTGGGAAATCCTCCATAACCTCTTGACGCCACCCCTCCATTTTTGTGTCATCATAGACACAAACTCCAGCATGAGCAAATATCTGACATCCACCCTCACTCAAGTGCTGAATATTGGATTCAAACATTGCACACTGGAAACTTCTTTCGCTCGATACAGAATGTAACCATAGCTTAGGTTTACAATTCCATCCTCAGCCTCCTGGTCCACAAGCCCTCTTGATAGTGAATTCTAGAGCCACAAAACAGCATTCTGCCTTCCCCTTACAAACAAGAAGGGCCTGGTGAGTCTGCCCAGAAACCATACATGAGGATCAATCTGCTCGGCACTCGAGGGAACCCCAATTTATAGGCTGCCCTGGGCACTAGTGCTGTGTCTGACAGAGCCTGAGCCAAGACCTAGTGTCAGCCACCCAGTGATCGGGGCCCATATCCACGATTTGATACTGGCCATGGCCCATGTCCATCATCTTTACCCATCCTTGGTATTCAGGCCTCTGTCCCCAGACCTTTGCTGGAATCCCCGCTAATGGGGGAACCTGAAGCAATATAGAGAACTCCTCTTTCCCCATGGCAGGATTCTGGCTGTTGGGATGGTTGTCCAACCCTCAAAGTGGGAGCCAGCTGCATGGCCAATGTGACCACGCCCACTCATGAGGGCCACCTGGGCATAAGCAAGTATTGTGACCCTCAGCCTGAGAATGATTTCAAACAAGACCTCTCAGTTGCACCTCCAGGATCCTGCATGCAGGCCTGGTAAGCCACTAGGCCCAAATCTTAACACTTGGTGGGATTTTCCAGGGGACCAAACCCAGAGTCCGTCTCTGGAATCCATATTTTGGGGCACCCCTAACATGAAAAACAGCACTCTTCCCTTCCCCGAAAAAGCCACCAACTATTGGGAGCCACCAGGATCCTTAGAGAGGAAAAATCTCCCATGGACCCATGAGGCCACAACTGCATTCTGAGGCCATCCTGCACACAATACAGAGAAAAAAGCCTGTGATTCTGCCTTTGAGTCACCCGATTAACAGTTCCTGAAGAGCTGCCATCCATGTCTATGCATTGGGCCTGTGATAACCTTGCCACTAACCCTAACCCAAGTTTGTGTTTTCAGACTTCCCTCCCAAAACCATGGCTCACATGCCCTCCAGTTTGTGATAACTGGAGCCACACCACGGGATTGTACCTGTCTTCCCAAAGGAAACTGTGATTGTCACTATTAAACAAACACTCTAGATTAGGAGAAACCTGCAACTCCCCTAAGCCCAGCCCAATATTGGAGGCCACTCTGGACGCAAATGCACAGTCTGACACACCATATCATCTACATCCAGGCTGATATCCAAGTCAATGGTCCTCAGACAGAAGATTGAACCTGACATGCTCCTAGGATTCACTGGAACACTAGAATAGGTTTTCAGGTATCTGTACTCAGAAGGCTGTTCTGCATATCAATGTATGATACAATATGGTCACTGAGCCACACAAAAGAACATCTGTCCTTAGAAGAAAGCTGTGCTCTGGACCTGTGTCAAACACTCTGGGTAGATGAATCCTTCAAGGCCCCCTGGCAACCAGCACATTCTATGATCTCCCTGACAAAATACCAGCATTGTGACCCATCTTCATGAGACTCCATGACAACTCCAGCCCTTGGTACTTCGGCCCAGAGCCACCAGAATGAAACTGCCATGTTCCTCTGCTACCATGGTCAATGTAGGTGTACTTTCCAGGCATCCAGCGGGAGTGCTCTGATACCAACTTTCCACATGGGGAACCCTGGAGGAAACAAACCAGACTCCCCTGTACGGTAAAAGGAATCTTTTCTGTATGGAGTATCTCAAGCCTGAGGGTGGGTAATCCTCCATGGCCTCTTGAGGCCCCCATCCATTTGTTGGTCATCATAGACACTAACTCCAGCGTGAGCAATCAACTGACATCTGCACTTACTCAAGTGCTGGATATTTGAATCAGCTGCTACACACTGGAATTGCCTTATGCTTGGCACTGAATTTAAAAGTAGCTTGGCGGGACGCCTGGGTGGCTCAGTTGGTTAAACAGCTGCCTTCGGCTCAGGTCATGATCCCAGCGTCCTGGGATCGAGTACCACATCAGGCTCCTTGCTCCGCAGGGAGCCTGCTTCTCCGTCTGACTCTGCCTTCCACTCTGTCTGCCTGTGCTTGCTCTCGCTCGCTCTCTGACAAATAAATAAAATCTTGAAAAAAAAAAGTAGCTTGGGTTTGCAATTCCATCCTCACCCTGGTGTTCAGTAAGCTCTCTTGATAGGGAATTCTGAAGCCACAACACAGCATTCTGCCTTCCCCATAGCAAGAAAAAACAGCCTGGAGAGACTGCCCAGAAACCCTACATGAGGATAAATCTACTCGACCCTCGAGTGAACCCCATTTATAGGTTTACCTGGCCACTAGCGCTGAGTCTGACAGAACCTCGTCTCTGACCTCGTGTCAGGACCCAGAGACTGGGCTCCAACTCCAGAATGTGAGACCAGCCATGTCCCAGGGCTGTCATCTCTACCCATTTTGATTCAGGCATCTGTCCCCAGACATTTGCTGAAATCCCTGCCAATGGGGGAACCAGAAGCACAATAGGGAAATCCTCCTTCCCCATGGCAGGAATGATGGCTCTTGGGATGGGTTTCCAGACCTCAGAGTGGTAGCCAGCTGAATGGCCAATGATAACCCGCCCACTCATGAGGGCCGCCCTGGACACAAGCAGGCATTGTGACCCCCAACATGAGCATGCTTTCAAACAAACACTCTCAGTTGCATTCCAGAATCCAAATTTGCAGGCCTGATATTCCCCTAAGCACAAATCCTAATACCTGGTGGGATTTTTCAGGGGACCAGAAACACAGCCTGTCTCTGGAATCCCTGTTTTGGGACAACCCTAAGATGTAAAATAGCACTCTCCCCTTCGCCAAGAAAGCCACCATAGTATAGGGAGCCGCTAGGATCCTTGAGAGGAAAAATCTCCCATGGATCCATGAGACCACACCTGCATTCCGAGGCCATCCTGGACACAAAAGCCAGATACACAAGCCTGTGCTACCACCTTCAAGGCAACTAATTTATAGTTCCAGACGAGCTGCCCTCCAGGTCTATGCATTGGGCCTGCGATCACCTCACCGCTAACCTTAACCCGAGTTTGTGCTTACAGACTTCTATCCCGAAACCATGGCTCATATTTCCTCCAGGATGGGGTCTCTGGAGCCACACCAAAGGACTGTGCCTGCCATCCCCAAGGAAAATGTGTCCGTCACATTTGCCTAAAACTTCGAGATAAGGAGAAACCTGCAAGGCCCCTGAGCCCACCCCAATACTGGAGGCCCCTCTGGACACAAATGTGCATTCTGAAATACGCTGATCACCTGAATCCAGGCAGATACCCAAGTCAGTGTTTCTCAGTCAGAAGATTGAACCTGACATGCTCCTATGACCTCATTGTAACCCCTGATTAGGTTTTCAGGCATTTGTAATCAGAGACCTGTTCTGGAGTACCAACTTAAGATACAACATATGGTCCCTGATCCCCACAACAGAACATCTCCTTTCTCTAGATGGAAGCCGTGCTCTTGGAACTGTGTCAAACCCTCAGGGTAGATGAATCCTACTTGGCCCGTAGCCACCAGCAGAATCTAAGATCTCACTGGTAACAAGCCAGCATTGTGAGCGATCTTCATGAGATTCCATGTCAACTACAGGCCTTGGTACTTCACCCCAGAGCCTTCAGAAAGAACCTGCCATGTTCCTCAGCTGCAATGTTCAGTGGAAGTGTGCTTTCCAGGCATCCATGTGGGAGTGCTCTGCTACCCAAACTTTCCACATGGGGGACTCTCGAGCAAACAAATCTGACTGCCCTATCCTGTAGAAGGAAACCTGGCTGTTTGGAGCATCTCACAAGCTCAAGTGTGGGAAATCCTCTATGACCTCTTTTCAACTCCTCTCCATTTGTCGGTCATTATAGACACAAACTCCAGCTTGAGCAAACATCTGACGTCTGCGCTTACTCAGGTGCTGGATATTCGAATCAGCCGCTGCACACTGGAAATGCCATTCGCTTGTCACTGAATTTATTCATAGCTTGGGTTTACAATTCCATCCTCACCCTACTGGTCCACAAGCCCTCATGATAGGGAATTCTGCAGCCACAACACAGCATTCTGCCTTCCCAATAGAAAGAAGAAGGGCCTGGTGAGTCTTCCCAGAAACTCCACATTATGATCAATCTACTTGTCCCTTGAGGGAACCCTGAATTATAGACAGCCCTGGCCCCTAGTGTTGTGTCTGACAGAGCCTAAGCCCCGACCTCGTGTCAGCCACCTAGAAGGCGGGGCCCATATCCCGCATGTTAGACTGGCCACGGAACAGAGCCGTCATCTTTACCCATCCTTGGTATTCAGGCATGTGTCCCCAGACCTTTCCTGGATTCCCTACCAATGAGGGAACCTGAATCACAATAGAGAAATCCTCATTCCCCATGGCAGGATTCCTGTAAGTTCGGAAGGGTGTCCAACACTCAGAGTGTTAGCCTACTGAATGGCCATTGAGACCACCCCCATTCCTGAGGGCCACCCTATGCAAAAGCTTGCATAGTGACCCTCAACCTGAGCATGCTTTCAAACAAACGCTCTCAGTTGTATCTCCAGGACTTGCATTGGAGGCCTGGTAAGCCCCTATGCCCAAATCATAACCCTTGGTGGGTATTTCCAGGTGCCCAGAGCCAGAGCACTTCTCTGCAATCCCTGTTATGGGACACCCTTAATATGGAAAACAGAACTCTTTCCTCTCTGAGAAAGCCACCACATTATAAGGAGCCGCCAGGATACTTGAGAGGAAATATCACCCATGGACACCTTAGACCACACCTGCATTCTTAGTCCATCGTGGATACACAATCCAGATAAAAAAGCCTGTGCTACCTTCTTTGAGGCATGCGATTTACATTTCACACGGAGCTTCCCTCCAGGAGTATGCATTGGGCCTACAATCACTTCGCCACTAAACCTAACCCGCATTTGTGTTTGCAGACTTCCCTCCCAAAACCATGGCTCTCATGCCCTCCAGCATGGGGTCTCTGGAGCCACACCACAGGACTGTGCCCACCATTGCCAAGGAAACTGTGCCCATCAAATTGCCCTATCTTTCCAGATTAGGAGAAACCTGCAAGGCCCCTGAGCCCACCCCAATACTGGTTGCCACTCTGTACACAAATGCACAGTCTGGAACACCCTGATCACCTACATCTAGGCAGACTTTGAAGTCAATGATACTGAGTCAGAGGATTGAACCTGACATTCCGTTAGGATTTTATTGGAACCCTAGATTAAATTTTCAGGCATCTATCCTCAGAGGCCTGTTCTGCAATACCAAATTATGATACATTTGGTCCGTTAGCCCCACATCAGAACATCTCTGGTCCGAGAAGGAAACCGTGCCCTTTGACCAGTGTCAAACCCTCAGGGTAGATGAATCCTACATGGTCCCTTAGCCACCAGCACACTGTAAGGTCTCCATGGTAACAAACCTGCATTATGACCCATCTTCATGAGACTTCATGTCAACTCCAGGCCTTGGTAATTCGCCCAAGAGCCACCAGAACGAATTGGCCATGTTTCTCAGCTGCAATTTTAATGGAGGTGTGCTTTTCAGGCATTCACGTGGGAGTGCTCTGCTACCCAAACTTTCCACATGGGGGACCCTGGAGCAAATAAACCAGACTCCCCCTGTGTGGTGTAAGGAAACTTTACTGTTTAAAGCATCTCACAAGCCCCAGCATGTGAAATCCTCCATGGCCTCTTGACGCCACCCCTCCATTCATCGGTCATCATAGACATAAACTCCAGCATGAGGAAATGTCTGACTTTCACCTTTACTCAGGTGCTGGATATCTGGAATCAGACACTGCACAATGGAACTGCCTTTTGCTTGGCACTGAATTGAACCTTAGCTTGAGTTTACAATTCCATCCTCACCCTACTGGTCCCCAAGCCCGCTTGATAGGGAATTCTGGGGCCACAACGCAGCTTTTTGCCTTCCCCTTAGAAAGAAGAAGGGCATGGTGATTCTGCCCAGAAACTCTGCATGAGGATCCATCTGCTCAGCCCTTGAGGGATCCCTGATTCATACTCAGCCCTGACCACTAGTTCTGTTTCTGACAGAGCCTGAGTGCTCAATTCATGTCAGCTACTCAGAGAGTCAGGCATGTGAGACTGGCCATGTCTCAGGTCCCTCATCTCTACCCATCCTTGGTATTCAGGCATCTGTCCCCAGACATTTGCTAGAATACCTGCTAATGGGGGAACCTGAGGCACAATAGAGAATTCTTCCTTTTCCATGGCAGGAATCCTGGTAGTTGGGATGGGTGTCCTACATTAAAGTGGTAGCCAGCTGCATGGCCAAGGAGACAACTCCCACTCATAAGGGCTGCCCTAATCACATCAGGCATTGTGACACTCAGACTAGCATGCTTTCAAACAAACGCTCTCAGTTGTACCTCCAAGTCACACATTGTAGGCCTGGTACTCCCCTAGGCCCAAATCCTAATCCTGGTGGGATTTTCCAAGCACACAGACTCACAGCCCTTCTCTGGAATCCCTTTTTAGGGAACATCTAAGATTGAAAACAGCACTCTTCCATTCAAACGAGAAAGCCACCATACTATTGGGAGCTTCCAGGATCTGTAGAGAGGAAAATACTCTCATGGAAACATTAGAACACACCTGCATTCCAAGGCTATCATGGACACACAATCCAGATACAAAAGCCAGTGCTAGTGCCTTCGAGGTACGTGATTTACAGTTCCTGACGATCTGCCCTCCAGGTCTATGCATTGGGCCTACGATCACCTCGCAACTCAACCTAATCCGAGTTTGTGATTGCAGACTTCTCTCCCAAAACCATGGCTTACATGCCCTCCACGATGGAGTCTCTGGAGCCACACCACAGGACTGTGCCTGCCACCCCCAAAGAAACCGTGCCCACAAATTTTCCTAAACCTTCAAGATTAGGAGAAACCTGCAAGGCCCCAGAGCCCACCCCAATATTGGAGGCCACTCTGTACACAAAGGCACAGTCAGAAACACCCTGATTGCCTACATATAGGCAGACACCGAAGTCAATGGTCCTGAGTCTGATGATTGAACCTGAAATTCCCCTTGGACTTCATTGGAAACCTAGATGAAGTTTTTAGGCATCTGTCCTCAGAGGCCTGTTCTGGAATTCCAACTTATGATACAACATTTGGTCCGTGAGCCCCACAACAGAACATCTCCGATACCCAGAAAAAAACCGTGTTCTTCGACCGGTGTCAAACCATCAGGATAGACTAATCATACATGGCCCCTTAGCCACCAGCACATAGTAAGATTTCCGTGGTAACAAAACTGCATTGTGACCCAACTTCATTAGAAACCAGGCCTTGGTACTTTGCCCTAGAGCAACCAGAAAGAACCTGCCATGTTCCTTAGGTGCAATGGTCAATGTAGGTGTGCTTTCCAGTATCCACGTGCGAGTACTATGCTACCCAAACTTTGCACATGGGGGAACCTGGTGTAAACAAACCAGACCTCCCCTGTCCAGTAGAAGGAAACCTTATGTTTGGATCAACTCACAGGCCTCAGCGTGTAAACTGCTCCATGGCCTCTTGATGCCACCACACCATTGGTCAGTCATCATAGACACAAACTCCAGTCTAAGCAAACATCTGACATGCACCCTTATCCCGGTGCTGGATGTCTTGAATAAACCACTGCACATTGGATCTGCCTTCCACTTGGCACTGAATTGAACCATAGCTTGTGTTTACAATTCCATCCTCACCTGACTGGTCCCTAAGCCCTCTTGATAGGGAAATCTGGGGCCACAACGCAGCATTCTGCCTTCCCCATCGAATGAAGAAATGCCTGGTGAGTCTGCCCTGAAAACCCACATGAGGATCAATCAGGTCGGCCCTCGAGTCAACACCGATTTATAGGCTGCCATGGCCACTAGTGCCGTGTCTGACAGAGCCTGAGCTCGACTGAGTTTCAGCCACTAGAGAGCAGGCCCCATATCTAGCATTTGGGATTGCCATGGCCCAAGTATGTCATCTCTACCCATCCTTGATATTCAGGCACCTGTCCCCAGACCTTGGCAGGGATCCCTGCCAATTAGGGAACTTGAAGCACAATAGAGAACTCTTCTTTCCCCATGGCAATAAACCTGGCTTTTGGGATGGGTGTTCTACCCTCAAAGGGGGAGCCAGTTACAACATCAATGACACCACACACACTCCTGAGGACTACCCTTGGCACAAACAGGCATTGTGACCCTCACCCTGAGCATGCTTTCAAAAAATCCCTCTCAGATTCACCACAATGATCCCTCATTTCAGGCCTGGTATGCCTGTAGGTTCAAATCATAAAACTTGGTGGGATTTTCGAGGTGCCCAGACCCAGAGACCATCTCTGGAATTTTTGTTTTGGTGCACCCTTCAGATGGAAAACAGCACTCATCCCTTCCCCAAAAATGTCACCAAATTATGAGGAGCCACCAGGATCCATAGAGAGGCAATGTCTCCCATGGACCCATGAGAACACACCTGCATTCCGAGGCCATCCTGGACACACAATCCGGAGAGAAAAGCTTGTGCTACTGCCTTCTATTCACCCTAATTACAGTTCCAGATGAGCTGCTCTCAAGGTATATGCATTGGGCCTGTGATCACCTCGCCACTCACCCTAATTCAAATTTGTGTTTGCAGACTTATCTACCAAAACCATGGCACACATGCCCTCCAGGATGGGGTCTCCGGATCCACACTGCAGGACTGTCCCTGCCATCCACAAGGAAACTGTTTCCATCACAGTTGCCCAAACTGTCTAGATTAGGAGAAACCTACAAGGCCTCTGGGCCTACCCCAATTTCGGCGGCCGCTCTGAACACAAATGCACAGTCTGAAATACCCTGATCCCCTACATCCAGGAACACAGCCAAGTCAATGGTCCTGAGTCAGAATAATGAACCTAACATGCCCCTAGGACGTCATTGGAACCATTGATTCGGTTTTCAGACATGTGTCCTCAGAGGCCTGTTCTAGAATGCGAACTTATGATACAACATGTGGTGGCTGGGCCACACAACAGAACATCTCCTGTCCCCAGAAGGAAACCGTGCCCTACAATCTGTGCAAAATCCCAGAGTAGTAGATTCCTGCACAACTACTAAGCCACCAGCACATTCTAAGATCTACCTGGTAACAAACCAGCTGTGTGGCCCATCTGCAAGAGATTCCATGTCAAATCAAGGACTTGGTACTTTGCTACAGAGACACCAGAATAAAGCTGCCATGTTCTTCAGTTGCAATGGTCAATGAAGTTGAACATTCCAGGCATCCATGCGGTAGAGCTCTGCTACCCAAACTTTCCACATGGGGGACCCTGGAGCAAATAAACCACACTCCACCTGTCCAGTAGAACGAAACCTTGCTATTTGGAGCAGCTCATGAGTCTCAACGTGAAAATCCCTCCATGGCTTCTTGACGCCACCCCTCCATTTGTCAGACATCATAGACACAAACTCCAGTGTGAGCAAATATCCGACGTCCTCCCTTACTAAGGTGCTGGATATCTCGAAAAAGCTGCTGGACACAGGAACTGCCTTCCGCTTGGCAGTGAATTGAACTGTAGCTTGTGTTTACAATTCCTTCCTCACCCGACTGGTCCCCAAGCCTTCTTGATAGCGAATTATGGAGACACAACACAGCATTCTGCCTTCCCGATAGAAACAAGTGCCTGGTGAGTCTGGCCAGAAACCCCACATGAAGATAAATCTGCTCGGCCCTATATCGGAGGGACCCTGATTTATAGGTTGCCCTGGCCACTAGTGCTGTGTCTGACAGAGCCTGAGCCCAGACCTAGTGTCAGTCACCAGAGTTTGAGCCCCACATCTAGCATTTGGGATTGCCATGGCTCAAGTATTTCATCTCTACCCATCCTTGGTATTCAGGCACCTGTCCCCAGACCTTTGCTGGAATCCCTGACAATGGGGCATCCTGAAGCACAATAGAGAACTCCTCCTTCTTCATATCAGGAAACTTGGCTGTTAGGATGGGTGTTCAACCCTGAAAGGGGGAGTCATTTACAAGTCCAGTGAGACCACACAAACTCCTCAGGGATGCCCTGGAGGCAAACAGGCCTTGTGACCCTCAGCCTGAGCATGCTTTCAAACAATCCTTCTCTGTTGCACCACCATGAACCCGCATTGCAGGCCTAATATGCCCCTAAGCCCAAATCCTAGCACATGTTGTGATGTCCCAGATGCCATGAACCAGAGCCCGTCTCTGGAATCCCTGTTTTGGGGCACCCATAAGGTGGAAAACATCACTCTCCCCTTCCCCGAAAAAGCCACCAAACTATGGAGAGCCACCAGGATCCATAGAGAGGAAAAGACTCCCATGGACCCATGAGACCACACCTGCATTCCAAGGCCATGCTGGACACACAATCCAAAGAGAAAAGCCTGTGCTACTGCCTTCCAGTCTCCCTAATTATAGTTCATGAAGAGCTTCCCTCCAGGTCTACGCATTGGGCCTGTGATCACCTCGCCACTCACCCTAATTTGTATTTGTGTTTGCAGACTTCTCTCCCAAAACCATGGCTCACATGCCCACCAGAATGTTATCTCTGAAGCCACAACACAGAACTCTGGCTGCCAACCCCAAGGACACTGTGCATATCAGATTTGCCCAAACCTTCCAGATTAGGAGAAACCTGTGTGGCCCCTGAGCCCACACCAATATTGCCGGCCACTCGGGATGGAAATGCGCAGTCTGAAAAACCCTTATCACCTACATCCAGGGAAATAGCCAAGTCAATGATCGTGAGATAGACGATTGAACCTAAAATGCCCCTAGGCTCTCAATGGAACCCCATTAGGTTTTTAGGCATCTGTCCTCAGGGGCCTGTTCTGAAATACCAATCTATGACACATCATGTGGTCTCTGAGCCACACGACAGAACATCCCCTGTCCCCAAAAGAATACCATGCTCTTCGACCTGTGCCAAACCCTCAGGGTAGGAGAATCCTGCATGGCACCTTAGCAACCAGCACATTCTAAGTTCTCCCTGGTAACAAACAAGCATTGTGACCCATCTGCAAGAGATCCCATGTCAACTCAAGGCCTTGGCACTTTGTCCCAGAGCCACCAGAACGAATCTGCCATGTTCCTCAGCTGCAATTGTCAATGGAGGTGTGCTTTCCTGGCATCCATGCCGGAGAGCTCTTCTTCACAAACTTTCCACATGGGGAAACCTAGAGTAAACAAACCAGACTTCACCTACACTGTACAAAGAAATGTTACTTTTTGCAGCAGTTCACAGGCCTCAGCATGTGAACTCCTCCATGGCCTCTTTATACCACCCCTCCACTTGTCGGTCATCATAGACAAAAACTTTAGTGTGAGCAAGCATCTGACATCCACCCTTATTCCAGTCCTGGATGTCTCGAGTAAACTGCTACAAATTGGAACTGCCTTGTGCTTGGCACTGAATTGAACCATAGCTTTTGTTTACAATTCCACCCAAAACTGACTGGTTCCCAAGCTCTCGTGATTGGGAAACCTGGAGCCACAACACAGCATTCTGCCTTCCCTATTGAATGAACAAATGCCTGGGAATCTTCCCAAGAAACTCCACATGAGGATCAATCTGCTCCGCCCTCGAATCTACTCTGATATAAAGGCTGCCATGGCCACTAGCGCTGTGTCTGACAGAGCCTGAGCCCCGACCGAGTTTTAGGCCTCATATCTAGCATTTGGGATTGCTATGGCCCAAGTATGTCATCTCCACCCATCCTTGGTATTCAGGCACCTATCTCGAGACCTTGCTGGAAACCCTGCCAATGGGGCAACCTGAAGCACAGAGGAACCTGACAGAAGAGAACTCATCCTTCCTCATGGCAGGACATTTGGCTGTTGGGTTGGGTGTCCAACTCTCTAAGAGGGAGCCAGATATATGACCAATGAAACCACTCCCACTCCTGAGGGCCGCCATGGGAGCAAACAGGCATTGTGAGACTCAGCCTGAGCAAGCTTTCAAACAATCCCTCTCAGTTGCACCATCATGATCCTGCATTGCAGGCCTCATACACCCCTAGGTGCAAATCCTAACCCTTGGTGGGAAGTCCCAGATGCCCAGAAAAAGAGCCTGTATCTGGAATCCCTGTTTGGGGGCACCCATAAGATGGAAAACAACACTCTTCCCTTCCCCAAAAAAGCCACCAAACTATGAGCTGCACAGATCCATAGAGAGGAAAAGTTTCCCATGGACCCATGAGACTATACCTGCATTCCAAGGCCATCCTGGACACACAATATAGAGAGAAAAGCCTGTGCTACTGCCTTCCAGTCACCCAAATTACTCTTGACAAGCTGCACTCCAGGTCTACTCATTGGGCCTGTGATCACCTTTCCACTAACAATAACCCACATTTGTGTTTGCAGACTTCTCTCCCAAAACCATGGCTCATATGCCCTCCAGGACAGGGTCTCTGGATCCACAACACATGACTGGGCCTGCCATCCCCAAGGAAACTGTGCCCGTCAAACCTGCCCAAACCTTCCAGTTTAGGAGAAACACGCAAGAGCCCTGAGCCCGACCCAATATTGTCGGCAGCACTGGACACAAATGCCAGTCTGAAACGCCCTGATCACCTACATCCAAGCAGACAGCCATTTCAATGTTCCTGGGTCAGAAGATTGTACCTGACATGCTCCTAGGACGTCATTGGAACACTAGATTAGGTTTTCAGGCATCTGTCCTCAGGGTCCTGTTCTGAAATACCAACTTAGGATACAACATGTGGTCCCTGAGCCACACAATAGAATATCTCCTGTCCCCAGTAGGAAACCATGCCCTTCGACCTGTGCCAAACCCTCAAGATTGGAGAATCCTGCACAGCACCTTAGACACCAGCACAAACTCTAGTTTGTGCGTTGACCCATACCACAAGCTTTCCATCTGATGGACAGTCGAGTCCTGTTGAATGGCTCCAGGATGTCCCATACGGAAAGACTGGAGAGCAGGATTCGAAGGATGGATGCCTGTACAGCATACCTCACATTCCCATTGGCTCTTTGTGACAAGACATGTTTGAACTACTGGCACTGGGGCGAGCTAACTAGGGTGCTGAATTGAAATGGACTCTCCTGCGGATGGGTCATAATGTGGGTTTGTGTGCATGGAGACCTTGGAATATGTTGGCAGCTCAGGGGCCATGAAGTATTCGCCTAACCGAAGGGTGTAATATTGCTCCAATTAAAAAGAGATCCCTATGTGGAGATGAGACAGGTTCTCTTTGGTGCCTCAGAAAAGCCCCAGATACTGGTCTTCAAACCAGTTCTCTGAGTAGAGACACCTGGAAACCAAAGCTAGGGTTCAGATTAGAGCCTAGATGCCTGTCCGTTTCAATTTTCTGTCTCTGGGGACACTGTCTGAGTATCTAAGTGAAGATAGTTGCTCAGCTGGTGTCAGAGTGCCCCTCTTAGTCCATGGCCGAGGCATGGCCTTGGAGACCTTATTGGATTCTCCAAATCTCTAGGGTTGTGGCCAATGGATTGGGTACAGTTTTCTTGGAGAGGACTGGCACAGTCCTTCAGTGTGTCTCCATAGGCCCTAGCCTGGAGGGTGTGTGGGTCCGGGCTGTGGGTACAGAAGTCTGAAAACACAAACTCGGCTTGGGTGTGGAGCCGAGAGCATGGCAGGATGGACCCACAGACCGTGAGAGGAGATTCTCAGCTTATGAAAGAAGGGCAAATGGGAGGCAGTCACGCAAGCTTTTGTCTTTGGATGTTTTGTCTCCCATAGCCGTGGAATGTAGGGGTGACCTCAGGGGCTATGGAAGAGTCTCCCTCTCTGAGGAGTTGGTCCAGCTCTTAAGATTTTGGGGACATTTTGTGGTAAGGGTGGAGTCCTGCTGTCTGGCTCAGGTGTTCTTCCAGGAGAGGGACTCCAGATCACAGTCCTGGGTTCGAGCAAATGGAATACTCGAGCTCTTGTGAAGATTGGGATCATAGGGGCTTGGCAAGCCCCATTTGCGGGCTCTTGGTCGAGGCCCTGAGAGACCTTACTTCGACATGGGGCCCATGCTGATGGTCCCAATGCGAGTTTGTACCCAAGGAGGCACTCAAGTTTAGGCTTGGCCTCAGGGGCCATGAAGGTTTCTCCTACACTGAAGGTATGACTCCATGCCAACAGCAAGCTTTCCAGCCATGGGGAAGGAGAAGATCTGATTTGTGCTTCAGTTACCCACGTTTGCCAGGATTTGATATAATATCTAGGGTCAGATGTCTGAAAACCCAGGTTGGGAAGAGATGACAGCATAAGGCCATGGCCTGTCTGATGTGCTTAGTGTGCAGCCAGCTGTTTCCTTGTCTGTCGGGACGTCAGGCTGTGTCAGACAGAGCATTACTGACCAGGGTAGCCTTTCCAGTTAGGGTGTGGTCGAGGCCAGAGCAGGTTGGTTCTCATTTGTGGTTTCTGGAGAGCCCCATAGGGCAACGTTTTTCTTCTGGTGGGCAGGCAGAAAACTGTGTTGTGGTTCTGGAATTCCCAGTCTGGAGGGCTTGTTTGCCAGGAGTGTGAAGAGGGAAGTCTGAAAACACAAGCTAGCGTTAGGTTTGGGGCCAAGGGCATGGCAGGCCCACTCTGCAGAGACTGAATCAAGATCTCCTGCATCTGAGGTCAGGGCGAGTATCAGACGTTGCCTCAGGTTGGAGTTTGTGTCCATTATGGCCCCTTCCTGAAGGGGGTGGGGGCGTCATGAGGCCAGGGAGGTTTCCCAACGCTGGGAGTTATGAGCTGCCCCAAACATCAAGGTTTCCTCTGTAGGACAGTCGAGTACTATGAGATGGTTCTAGGATGACCCCTACAGAAAGACTCGAGAGAAGGGGTCTAAGCATGAATGTCTGCAAATGCCACCTCACATTCCCACTGGCTGCTTGGGGCAAGGCAGGCTCAATCTGCAGGCTCTTGGGCGGGTTTCTCAGAGGGCTGAGTTGAAATGGACTCTCCTGAGGATGAGTCATACTGTGGGTTGTTGGCCATGGAGACCTTGGAATGTGGCGGTGGCTCAGGGACTCTGCAGGTTTCTCCAAACCGAAGGGTTTGACACAGCTCCAACAATGAAGCTTCCCATGTGGAGACGATAGTTGTTCTGTTTGGTGTCTCAGGAAAGCCCCAGATGCTGGTCTTCAAACCCAGGCCTCTGAGGAGTGACACCTGGAAACCAAAGCAAGAGTTCAGATTAGGGCCCAGGGGCCTGTCTGGTTCAATCTACTGTCTCTGCCGACATCTGTCTGTGTTTCTGCATGGAGGTAGTTGCTCAGCTAGTGTCAGGATGCCTTTGTCCAGAGAGGCTTATAGTAGTGGGATGTCCTCGGGGGCCTTGAGGTTTCTCCTATTCTGTGGGGTTATGGGCAATGGAATGGGCATAGTCTCCTTGGAGAGAGCAGGACAGTCCTGTGGTGTGGCTCCAGAGGCCCCAGCCTGGCGGCTGTGTGGGCCAGGGCTGTGGGGACAGACATCCAAAAACACAAACTCGGCTGAGGTTTGGGGCTGAGGTTATGGCAAGAGTGATCTACAGTCCGTGAGGGGAGCTCATTGTGATTAGAAAGTAAGGCGAGTGAGAGGCGGTCGTTCAGGCTTATGTCTCTGGATGTTGTATTCATGATGGTCATTTAATGTAAGCATGGTCTCTTGGGCCATGGAAGTCTCCCTCTCTGGTGATTTGTCCGGCTCCCAAGAGATTGGGGTCATTTTGTGGGAAGGGAGGAGTCCTGTTTTCTGTCTCATGTGTCCCCACAAGAGGGATTCTAGAGCAGAGCACTGGGTACATACAACTGGAATACCCACCCTCTGGTTAGGCCTGGGGTCCTATGGGCATGGCAAGCCCATATGCAGATTCTTGGTCCAGCCACTGAGAGACGTTACTTGAATAGTGGACTCATGCTGAGGGTCACAATGTGTGTTTGTGCCCAAGGTGGTCCTCAATATTGGGCGGGACCTCATTGAGCTTGCAGGTTTCTCCTACAGTGAACCTTGGACATGCCAACCTCAGGGTTTCTTGCCATGGGGAAGGAGGAGTTTTGATTTCTGCATCACGTTCACCTCTGGGCACTAATTGGAGATAAGGTCTAGGTTCTGAAGCCTGAAAACCGAGGTTTGGAAGAGATGACGACCTAAGGCCATGGCGGGTCCGATGTGTTCAGTTTGGGGCCAGCTTTCTAGGTGTCGTTCAGGAGGTCTGCACTCAGGCTGTGCCAGACAGGGCATTCGTGCCCAGATACGCTGTATAATTGGGGTACAGTTGAGTGGCATGCAGAAGATAATTATTTGGGGTTTCTTCGTAGCCCCATAAGGCAAAGTCTTTCTTCTGGAGGGCAGGCAGAGTGCTGCATTCTGGCTCCGGAACTGCCAAACTGGAGGCCTTGTGGCCAGGAATGCAAGGATGTAAGTCTGAGAACTGAAGCTTTGCTTTGGTTTCAGGGCGAGGAAATGGCAGGCACACTCTGCAGAGCTGAATTTAGATTTCATGCATCTGAGGTCAGGGCGAGGTTCATATGTTGGCTCAGGTTGGAGTTTCTGTCCATGATGGCCCCTTCATGAAGGGGGGTCATCACACCGCCATTGGTGTTTTCCCATGATGGCAGTAGTGAGATGCTCCAAACCACAAGGATTTTCTGCGGGTCAGTTGAAACCTATTGGATGGCTCCAGGACATCCCATATGGAACAATTGCAGAGCAGGGTTCTAAGGATGGATGCCTGGGCATCCGGCCTTGCATTCCAATTGTCTCCTAGCGAAACGGCACGTTTGATTGCTGCCTATGATGTAGCAGCCGAGGGGGCTGAGTTGAAATGCATTCTCCTGAGGATCGGTCCTAATGTGGGATTGTGTCCATGGAGACCTTGGAATGGGGCAGTGGCACCAGGGCTCTGAAGGATGCTCCTAACCAGAGGTTTTGACACAGCTCCAAGAAGCATTTTTCCCATGGGGAAACAAGATTTGTTCTCATTGGTGCTTCAGTAACCCCCAATATGCTGGTATTGGAAACCAGAACTCTGAGGAGAGATGCCTGGAAACCAAGGCAATGGATCTGATTAGGGCCTGGGGCCTGTCTGGTTTAATCTTCTTCTCTCGGTTCATCTGTCTATGGGATTGAGTGGAGGTAGTTCCTCAGCTGGTGTCAGATTGCCCCTATTTGTCCTGGGCAGTCTACACTATTGGGATGGCCACTTTGACTTTGGAGGTTTCTCCTAATTTGCAAGTTTGTGGCCAATGAAATGGGCAGAATTCCTTTGGGGAGGGAAGGCACAATCCTGAGGTGTGGCTCTAGGGGCTCAAGCATGGAGGGTGTGTGGGTCAGAGCTGTGGGGACAGAAGTCTGAAAACAGAAACTCGTCTTAGGTTTGGGGACATAGGTATGGGAGGCCCGATCTACAGACCTTGAGCAGAACTCTTCAGGATATGAACAAAGAGTGAGTGTGAGGCACTTGCTCAGGCTTTTGACTCTGGATTTTGTGTCACTGATGGCCGTGGAATGTAGGGGCGTCCTCATGGACCATGGGTGAGACTTCCTCTATGGGGATTTGGATGATCCCAATATTTTGGGGTCATTCCGTGGGATGGGAGGAGTCCATTCTGTTTTTTTTTTTTTTTTTTTTTTTTTTTTTTTTTTTACCTCAGGTGTGCCACTAAAGAGGGATTCCAGAGCAGAACCCTGGGAAGGGGCGACTGGACAACCCGAACTCTGTATAAGATTGGGGGCCTAAGGGCATGGCAATCCCCATATGGGGTACCTTGGTCCAGCCACTGAGAGGTCTTACTTGAGTACAGTGCTCACACTGAGGGTCACAATGCATGTTTGTGCCCAATGTAGGCATCAAGCATGGGCGGGGACTCATGGGCCATGCTTGATTCTCCTACACTGAACTTTGGACAACATACGAACCACAAGGTTTCTTTCCATGGGGAAGGAGGAATTCTGATTTCTGCATCATGTTCACCCCTGGGCAGTGACTGGAGATAAGATCTAAGTTCTGAATCCAGAAAATCGAGGTTGGGATGAGATGATAACCTAAGGTCATGGAGGGTCCGATGTGCTCAGTGTGCGGTCAGCTTTCTGGGTGTTGTTCAGGAGGTATGGATTCAGGCTGTGTCAGACAGTGCATTAGTGCCCAGGTTAGAATGTATAATTTGGGTACAGTTGAGTTCCATGTAGGTTCATCCTCATTTTTGTGTCAGGGAAGCTCACTGGGGCAACATTTTTCTTCTGGTGGGCAGGCAGAGTGCAGCATTGTGGGTCCAGAATTGCCAAACTTAAGGGCGTCGGGACCAGGAGTGTGAGCACGTAAGTCTGAGATCATAAGCTAAACTTAAGTTTCAGGGCGAGGGCACGGCAGGCACCCTCTGCAGATCCGAATCAAAATCTCATTCATCTGAAGTCAGGACGAGGATCAGACTTAGGCGCAGGTTGGAGTTTCTGTCCATGATGGCCCCTTCATCAAAGGGGTGGAATCTCGAGGCCATGGAGGTTTTCCCACGTTGGGAGTTGTGGGATGCTCCAAACTGCAAGGATTCCTTCTGCGGGAAAATTGAGAACTGTTGGATGGCTCCAGGACATCCCATATGGAATGACTCCAGAGCCGGGTTCTAAGGATGGATGCCTGAGCAGACTGCCTCTTACACCAATTGTCTCCCTGCCACAAGACAGGTACGATCTGATGGCTATGCAGGAGCAATCGTGGGAGCTGAGTTGAAATGGACTCTCCTGAAGATGGGTCTTAATGTGTGTTTGTGTCCATGAGGACGTTGGAATGGGGTGGTGGCCCCAGGGCTCTAAAGGATTCTAACCGGAGATTTTGAAACAACTCGAAAGAGCAAGTTTTCCATGTGGAGACAAGATTTGTTCTAATTGGTGCCTCAGGAAACCCACATATGCTGGTATTAGAACCAGGCCTCTGAGGAGAGATACATAGAAACCGCAGCAATGCATCCAATTAGGTCCTAGGAGCCTCTCTGGTTCAATCTTCTTCTCTGTCGACATCTGTCTATTTTATGAAATGGAGGTAGTTGCTCAGCTGGTGTCAGACCGCTCCTGTTTGTCCGGGCGGCCTACACTATAGGGATGGCCTCGGGGACTTTGGAGGTTTCTCCTAAATTGTATGATTATGGACAATGGCATGGGCAGAATTCCTGTGGAGTGGGCAGGCACAGACCTGATGTGTGGCTCCAAGGGCCCAGCCTTGAGGGTGTGTGGGCAAGGACTGTGGGGACAGATGTCTGAAAACACAAACTCAGCTTAGCTTTGGGGACGTAGGTATGGCAGGTCCGATTTACAGACTATGAGGAGAACTTTTTGGGATATGAATAAAGGGTGAAAGTGTGACACTTGTCAGGCTTTTGCCCCTGGATTTTGTGTCAATGATGGCTGTGGAATGTCAAGGAGTCCTCATGGGCCATGGAAGAGTCTTTCTCTCTGTGGATTTGGCCAGATCCCAATTGTTTTGGGTTAATCTGTGGGATTCAGTTTTGTTAACTAAGGTGTCCCACCAAAAGAGGGATTCCAGAGCAGAGCCCTGGACAACAAGAAATCTAACTAAAAATACGGGCCTAGGGGCATGGCAAGCCCAATATGCCTTCTAATGGTCCAGCCACTGAGAGGCCTTCATTGAGGACAGAACTCATGCTGAGGGTCACAATGCGTGTTTATGCCCTCGTGGTACTCAAGCATGGGTGGGGACTCATGGTGCATGCTTGTTTCTCCTACACTGAATGATAGTCAACATGTCAACCACATGAGTTCTTGCCATGGGGAAGTATTAATTCTGATTTCTGCATGTCATTCACCCCTGGGCAGTGATTGGAGATAAGGTCTAGGTTGTGAAGTCTGAAAACCGAGGTTGGGAAGAGATGACGACCTAAGACCATGTTGGGTCCGATATGCTCAGCGTGGAGCCAGCTGTCTGGGTGTTGGTCGGGAGGTCCAAGCTTGGGCTGTGTCAGACAGGGCATTAGTGCCCAGGGTAGATTGTATAATTGGGGTACAACTGAGTGCCCTGCAGGTTGATCTTTATTTGGCATTTCTGGGTAGCCCCAAGGGCAATGTTTTTCTTCTGGAGAACAGGCAGAGTGCTGCATTGTGGCTCCGGAATTTCCAAAGTGGATGCCTTGTGGACGGGGAGTGTGAGGACGGAAGTCTGAGAACACATGTTAGGCGTAGGTTCTGGGCGAGGGCACGGCAGGCACCCTCTGCAGATCTGAATCGGGATATCATGAATCTGAAGTCAGGGCGAGGTTCAAACCTAGGCTTAGGTTTGAATTTCTGTCCATTCTGGCCACTTTATGAAGGGGACAGCTTCTCCAGTCCATGGAGGTTTACCCACGATGGGAGTTGTGAGATGCTCCAAACAACAAAGATTCCTTCTGATCAACAATTGAGACCTTTTGTATCACTCCTGTACATACCATACAGAATGACACCAGAGCAGGGATCTAAGGATGGATGCATGGGAAGCCCGCCTCACATTGCAGTTGTCTCCTAGCAAATAGACAGGTTTGATATGCTGGCTCTGTCAGAGCAACCAAGGGGGCTGAGTTGAAATGGACTCTCCTGAGGATGGATGCTAATGTGGGTTTGTGTCCATGGAGACCTTGGAATGGGGCGTTGGTGCATGGGCCCTGAAGGATTCTCCTAACCGGAGGTTTTGAGACATCTCCAAAGGACAAGTTTCCCATGTGGAGACGAGATTTGTTCTGATTGGTGCCTCAGGAAACCCCCATATACTGTTATTGGAATATAGGCCTCTGAAGAGAGATAACTGGAAACCAAAGCAATGGCTCCGTTTAGAGCCTAGGGGCCTGTCCGGTTGAATCTTCTTCTCTGTGTACATCCATCTAAGGTATTAGTGGAGTTAGATGCTCAGCTGGTGTCAGATGGCCCTTGTTTGTCCCAGGCGGCCTACACTATTGTGAAGGCCTTGGGGACTTTGGAGGTTTCTCCTAATTTTATGATTATGGACAATGGAATGGGCAGAATTCCCCTGGAGAGGGAAGGCACAGTTTTGATGTGGCTCCAGGGGCCCCAGCTTGCAGGGTGTGTGCACCAGGACTGTGGAGACAGAAGTCTAAAACACAAACTCAGTTTAGGTTTAGGGACGTAGGTATGGCAGGCCCGATCTACAGACCGTGAGGAGAATTCTTCCGGATATGAAGAAAGAGAGATTGTGAGGCACTTGTTCAGGTTTTTGTTTCTGGATTTTGTGTCAACGATGGGCGTGGAATGTCGGGGAGGCCTCATGGGCCATGGACGAGTCTTCCGCTCTGTGGATTTGGCCCGATTCCAATTGTTTTGGGTCAAAATGTGGGATGGGAGGAGTCCTTTCAGTTTTGTTACCTGAGGTGTCCCACCAAAAGAGGGATTCCAAAGCCGAGCCCTGGGGAGGGGAGACTGGACAACCAGAAATCTGGTTAAAAATTGGGGCCTAGGGGCATGGCAAGCCCAATATGCTGTTTTTTGGTCCAGCCGCTGAGAGGCCTTACTTGAGAACTGGGCTCACGTTGAGGGTCACAATGCATGTTTGTGACTGACTTGGTCCTCAAGCATCTGCAGGGCCTCATGGGCCACACTGGTTTCAACTACACTTTACGTTGGACAACATGCCAACCACAAGGTTTCTTGCCATGGGGAAGGAGTTCTGATTCCTGCATCATGTTCAACCCTGGGTGGTGACTGGAGATAAGGTTTAGGTTCTGAAGCCTGAAAACCGAGGTTGGAAAGAGATGATGACCTAAGGCCATGGCGGGTCCGATGTGCTCAGTGTGTGGCTAGCTGGATGGGTGCGAGCCAGGAGGTTCAGTCTCAGGCTGTGCCAGAAAGTGCAGTAGTGCCCAGGGCAGCCTGTATAATTGGGGTCCAGTCAAGTGGCATGCAGGTTGATCCTCATTTGGGGAATCTGGGTAGCCCCAGAGGGCAAAGTTTTTCTTGCGGAAAGCAGGCAGAGTGCTGCCTTGTAGTTCTGGAATTGCCAAACTGGAGGGCTTGTGGGCCAGGAATGTGAGGATGGAAGTTGAGAACACAAACTAGACTTACGTTTCTGGGCAAGGGCACGGCAGGCACACTCTGCAGAGCTGAATCAAGATGTCCTGCATCTGAAGTCAGGGCGAGGATCAGACGATCGCTCAGGTTGGAGCTTCTGTCCCTGATGGCCCCTTCATGAAGCGCAGGGGGCGGGATCACGAGGCCATGGAGGTTTTCCCACGATGGGAGTTGTGAGATGCTCCAAACAGTAAAGATTCTTCTGCGGGACTATTGAGACCTGTTGGTTGGCTCCAGGACTTCCCATACAGCATCATTCTGAGAATGGTTCTAATTATGGATGGCTGGGAAGCCTGCCTCTCATTCCAATCATCTCCTAGCGACAAGACGGGTTAGATCTGCTGGATCAGGGGGAGCAACTGAGGGGGCTGAGTTGAAATGGACTCTCCTGTGGATGGGTCCTAATGTGGGTGTGTCTCCATGGAGACCTTGGAATGAGGCGCTGGCACCGGGAACCTGAAATGTCCTTCTAACCAGAGGCTTTGAGAGAGCTCCAACATGCAAGTTTCCCATGTGTAAACGAGATTTGTTCTGATGGGTGCCTCAGGAAAAGCCCTCAGCTGGTATTGGAAACCAGGCTTTTGAGGAGACATGCCTGTAAACCAAAGCTATGGATCCCATTATGGCCTGGGGTCCTGTCTGGTCAATCTTCTTCTCTGGGGACATCCATCTATGGTATGAGTGGATGTAGATGCTCAGCTGGTGTCAGACGGCCCTTTTTTGTCCCGGACAACCTACACCATTGGTATGGCCTCAGGGAATTTGGAGGTTTCTCCTAATTTGTATGGTTTTGGATAATGGAATGGGCAGAATTCCCATGGATTGGTAAGGCACAGTCCTAATGTGTGGTTCCAGGGGCCCAGCCTGGAGGGTGTGTGGCCCAGGACTTTGAGGACAGAACTCAAAAAACACAAACTCAGCTTAGGTTTGGGGACGTAGGTATGGCACGGCCGAACTACAAATCATGAGAAGAACTCTTCAGGATATGAAGAAAGAGCGAGTCTGAGGCGCTTGCTTAGGCTTTTGTCTCTGGATTTTGTATCAGCGATGGCCGTGGAATGTCGGGGAGGCCTCATGAGCCATGGACGAATCTTCCTCTCTGTGGATTTGGCCCTATCCCAATTCTTTTTCGTGAATCTGTGGAATGGGAGGACTCCTTTAAGGTTTGTTACCTGAGGTGTCCCACCAAAAGAGGAATTCCAAAGCAGAGCCCTGGGCAAGAGTGAAGGGACAACCCGAACTTGGTTAAAAATTGGGGTCTAGGGGCATGGCAAGCCCAATATGCTCTTTCTTCATGCAGCCACTGAGAGGCCTTGCCTGAGGACCGGGCTCAGGCTGAGGGTCACAATGTGTGTTTGAGACCAATGTGGCCCTCAAGCGTGGGCTGGGTCTCATGTGCCACACTGGTTTCAACTACACTGAAAGTTGGACAACATGCCAACCACGAGGTTTCTTGCCAAGGGAACGAGTTCGGATTTCTGCAACATTTTCAAACCTGGGCAGTGATTGGAGATAAGGTCAAGGTTCTGAAGCCTGAAAACCGAGGTTGGGTAGAGATGACGACCTATGGCCATGGCGGGTCCGATGTGCTCAGTGTGTGGCCAGCTGTCTGGGTGGGGCCAGGAGTTCCAGGCTCAGGCTGTGTCAGAATGGGCAATTGTGCCCACTTCAGCCTATATATTTGGTGTACAGCCAAATGGCGTGCAGGTTGATCCTCATTTGGGGTTTCTGGGTAGCCCCAGAGGGCGATGTTCTTCTTCCAGGGAGTGGCAGAGTGCCGCATTGTACTTCTGGATTGCCAAACTGGAGGGCTTATGGGCCGGTAGTCTGAGGACGGAACTCCGAGAACACAAGCAAGGCTTAGGTTTTATGTGTGAGGACATGGCAGACCTGAATCGAGAACTCTTGCACCTGAAGTCAGGTTGAGCATCAGACGATGCCTCAGGTTTGACTTTCTGTCCCTGATGGCCCCTTCATAAAGGGGGGGAATCACGAGGCCGTGGGGGTTTTCCCACCATGGGAGTTGTGAGAAGCTCCAAACTGCAAAGATTCTACTGTGGGACAATTGAGACCAGTTGGTTGGCTCCAGGCCAACGATTCTGAGCAGGGTTCTAAGGATGGATGGCTGGGTAGCCCACCTCGCATTCCAATATTCTCCTAGCTACAAGACAGGCTAGATCTGTTGGATCTCGGGGAGCAACCGAGGAGGCTGAGTTTAAATGGACTCTCCTGTGGATGGGTCCTAATATGTTTTTGTGTCTATGGAGACTGTGGCATTAAGCGGTGGCACTAGGGCCCTGAAGGCTTCTCCTAAACAGAGGTTTGACACAGGTCCACCATGCAAGTTTCCCATGTGTAGAGGAGATTTGTTCTGATGGGTGAGTCAAGAAACAGCCATATTCTGGTATTGAAATCCAGGCCTCTGAGGAGAGATGCCTGGAAACCAAAGCAATGGATCCGATTAGTGCCTAGGGGCCTGTTGGTTTCTTTTTACCTCGGGCGACATCTATCTATGGGTCAGAGTGCAGGTAGGTGCTCAGATGAACTCAGATTGCCCGTGTTTGTCCTTGGAAGCCAACACTATGGGATGGCCTCAGGGAATTTAAAGGTTTATACTTTTAGTTGCGTTGTCGCCATTGGAATGGGCTCACACAATTCCCTTGCGAGGGCAAGAACAGTCCTCAGGTTTGGCTTCAGGGGCCTGAGCCTATAGGGTGTGTAGGCCAGGGCTGTTTGGACAGTTGTCTGAAAACACAAACTCGACTTCTGTTTCGGGTCATAGGTAGGGCAGGACTGATCTACAGACCATGAGGAGAACATTTCGGTATATGAAAAAAGGGCGAGTGTGAGGCTATTGCTCATGTTTTTGTCTCTGCATATCATGTCACTCATGGTCGTGAAATTTCCGGGTGACTTCATGGGAAATGGACGAGTCTTACTCTCTGGCGATTTGGCCCCTTCCAAAGAGGTTGGGGTCATTCTTGGGATGGAAGAAGTCGTTTTTGTTGTTGTTGTTGTTGCTTTGTTTTGTTTCATTTTTTAACCTCCGTTGTCCCACCACATGAGGAATTCCAGAGTAGAGCTCTGGGGAGGGGTGACTGAACAACCAGAAATCTGGTTAAAAATTGAGGCGTAGGGCTATGTCAAGCCCATTATGACATCTAGTGATCCAGGCTCTGAGAGGACTTACTAGAGGACAGGACTCACCCTGAGGGTCACAATGCATATTTATGCCCTCGTCGCACTCAAGAATAGGCGGGCCTCAGGGTGAATGCTAGTTTCTTCTACAATGAACGTTGGACAACATGCCAACCACAAGGTTTCTTGCCATGTGTAAGGAGAAGTTCTGATTTCTGCATCACACTCATCCCCAGGCAGAGATAAAGTCTAGTTTCTGAGGCCTGAAAACTGAGGTAGGAAAGAGATGAGGACCTAAGGCCATGGCGGGTCTGATGTGCTCAGTGTGCGGTCAGCTGTCTGGGTGTTGGTCAGGAAGTCCGGGCTCAGGTTGTGTCAGACAGTGCATTAGTGCCCAGGTTAGACTATATAATTCGGGCAAAGCCGAGTACCGTGTAGGTTTATCTTCATATAAAATGCCTTGGCAGCTCTTTAGGCAATATTTTTTTTCCAGAAAGCAGGCCATGTGCTTAATTGTGGGACCGGATTTACCAATCATGAGGGCTTTGAGGCCAGGAGAGTGAGGGCGGAATTCTGAGAACAAAAGTTATACTTGGGCTAAGGGCAAGGGCACGGCAGGTACCCCATGCAGATCTGAACCAATATCTCATCCATTTCAAGTCAGGGAGAGAATTAGACTTTGGCTTAGGTTGGAGTTTCTGTGCCTGACGGCTCCTTCATGAAGGGAGCGGAATCTCGTGTCCATGGAGTTTTTCCCACGTGGGAGTTGTGGGTTGCCCCCTTCAAGAATTCCTTCTGCGGGACAATTGAGGCCTTTGGGCAGCTCCAGGACATCCCATATGGAATGACTCTATAGCACCGTTCGAGGGAGGATGCCTGGGAAGCCAGCCTCGCATTCCAATTGTCTCCTAGCAACAAGCCAGTTTAGATCTGATGGCTCTGCGGGAGCAACCGGGGTGGCTGACTTGAAATGGACTTTCCTCACGATGGGTCCTAATGTGTGTTTGTGTCCATGGGCCTTGGAATGGGGCCGTGGCACCGGGACCCTGAAGTATTCTCCTAAGCTTTTGACAGAGCTCGATGCACATGTTTCCTTGTGGAGACGAGATTTGTTCTGATTGCTACCTCAGGAAAACCCCTATGCTGGTATTGGAATCCAGGCTTTTGAGGAGACATGCCTCTCACCAAAGCAATGGATCCGATTGGCCAGGGTCCTGTCTGGTTCAATCTTCTTCTCTGGGGACATCCATCTATGGTATGAGTGGAGGTTGATGCTCAGCTGCTATCAGACCGCGCTTGTATGTCACGGGCGACATGCCCTATTGGGAGGGCCTCAGGGATTTGGAGGGTTCTCCTAATTTTACGGTTTTGGACAATGGAATGGGCAGAGTTCCCATGGATTGGGTAGGCACAGTCCTTATGTGTGGCTCCAGGGACCGAAGCCTGGAGGGTGTGTGGTCCAGGACTTTGAGGACAGAAGTCTGAAAACATAAACTCAGCTTAGGTTTGGAGACGTAGGTATGGCAGGCCCGATCTATAAACCATGAGAAGAACTCTTCAGGATATGAAGAAAGAGCGAGTCTGAGGTGCTTGTTCAGTCTTTTGTCTCTAGATTCGGTATCAGCGATGGCCGTGGATTGTCTGGGAAACCTCATGGGCCATGGACGAATCTTCCTCTCTGTGGAATTGGCCCGATCCCAATTCTTTTTCGTCAATCTGTGGAATGGGAGGTCTCCTTTCAGGTTGGTTACCTTAGGTGTCCCGCCAAAAGAGGAATTCCAAAGAAGAGCCCTGGGGAAAAGCGAAGGGACAACCCGAATTATGGGTAAAATTTGGGGCCTAGGGGCATGGCAAGCCCAATATGCTGTCTCTTCATCCAGCCACTGAGAGGCCTTACCTGAGGACTGGGATCAGGCTGAGGGTCACAATGTGTGTTTGTGACCAATGTGGCCCATAAACATGGGTGGGGCCTCATGGGCCACACTGGTTTCAACTACACTGAACATTGGAAAACATGCCAAACACATGGTTTCTAGCCACGGGGAAGGAGTTGTGATTTCTGCATCACTTACAAGCCTGGGCAGTGATTGGAGATAAGGTCTAGGTTCTGAAACTTGACAACCGAGGTTGGGAAGAGATGACGACCTAAGGACATGGCTCGTCCGGCATGCTCAGTGTTCGACCAGCTTTCTGGGTGGGGCCAGGAAGTCCAGGCTCAGGCTGTGTCAGAAAGGGCAATAGTGCCTAGGTCAGCCTATATATTTGGGGTACAGTCGAATGGCATGCAGGTTGATCCTCATTTGGAGTTTCTGGGTAGCCCCACAGGGCTATGTTTTTCTTCCTGAAGGCTGGCAGAGTGCTGCATTATAGTTCTGGTTTGCAAACTGGAGGGCTTGTGGGCCAGTAGTCTGAAGACGGAAATCTGATAACACAAGCTAGGCTTAGGTTTCTGGGTGAGGACAAGGCAGGAACAATCTACAGACCTGAATCGAGATCTCGTGCTTCTGAAGTCAGGGTGAGGATCAGAAGATCGCTCAGGTTGGTGTTTCTGTCCCTGATGGCCCCTTCATGAAGGGGCGGGGTCTCGAGTTCGTGGGGGTTTTCCCACGATGTTAGTTGTGAGAAGGTCCAAACTGCAAAGATTCTTGTGCAGGCCAAGTGAGACATGTTGGTTGGCTCCAGGCCAACGATTCCGAGCAGGGTTCTAAGGATGGATGCCTGGGTAGCCCACCTTGCATTCCAATTGTGTCCTAACAACAAGACAGGTTATATATGCTGGATCTGGGCGAGCAATCTGGATCTGGGTTGAAATGGACTCTCCTGTGGATGGATCCTAATATGTTTTTGTGTCTATGGAGACCTTGGAATGAAGGGGTGGCACTGGGGTCCTGAAGGGTTTTTCCAAACAGAGGCTTTGACACAGCTCCAACGTGCAAGTTTCCCATATGTAGATGAGATTTGTTCTGACGGATGAGTCAGGAAACAGCCATATGCTGGTATTGAAATCCAGGCCTCTGAGGAGAGATGACTGGATACCACAGCAATGGATCCGAATAGTGCCTAGGGGCCTGTTCGTACATTTTTACCTCTGGGGACATCAGTCTATGCGTCTGAGAGCATGTAGGTGCTCAGATGGGCTCAGATTGCCCCTGTTTGTCCTGGGAAGCCACCACTATTGGGATGGCCTCAGGGAGTTTGCAGGTTTATCCTATTAGTAGGTTGTGGCCATTGGAATGGGCACATACAATTCCCTTGTAGAGGGCAAGTACAATCCTCAGGTTTGGCTCCAGGGGCCTGAGCCTGTAGGGTGTGTAGGCAGAGCTGTTTGGACAGTCGTCTGAAAACACAAACGCGGCTTATGTTTCAGGTCATAGGTATGGCAGGATTGATCTACAGACCATGAGGAGAACACTTCGGGATATGAATAAGGGGCGAGTGTGAGGCTCGTGCTCAAGTTTTTGTCTCTGGATATCGTGTCACTCATGGTCGTGAAATTTCCTGGTGACTTCATGGGAAATGGACGAGTCTTACACTCTGGGGGTTTGGCCCCGTCCAAGGAGTTTTGGGTCATTCTGGGGATGGAAGAAGTCCGTTTTTTTGTTGTTGTTGATTTGCCTTGTTTTGTTTTTTAACCTCAGGTGTCCCACCAAATGGGGGATTCCAGAGTAGAGCCCTGGGGAGGGCCGACCGGACAACCAGAAATGTGGTTAAAAATTGTGGCCTAGGGACATGTCAAGCCCATTATGACATCTAATGGTCGAGCCACTGAGAGGACTTACTAGAGCATAGGACTCACGCTGAGGGTCACAATGCGTGTTTATGCCCACTTCGCAAACAAGAATGGGCAGGGCCTCATGGTGAATACTGGTTTCTCGTACACTGAACGTTGCACAACATGCCAACCACAAGGTTTCTTGCCATGGGTAAGGAAGAGTTCTGATTTCTGCATCACAGGCACCCCTGGGCAGTGATTGGAGATAAGGTCTAGGTTCTGAAGCCTAAAAACGAAGGTAGGGAAGAGATGATGACCTAAGGCCATGGCGGGTCTGATGTGCTCAGTGTGCGGTCAGCTGTCTGGGTGTTGGTCAGGAGATCCGGGCTCAGGTTGTGTCAGAGACTGCATTAGTGCCCAGTTTAGACTATATACTTTGGGTACAGTCGAGTGCCATGTAGATTTATCCTCATATAAGTTGTCTGGGCAGCTCATTAGGCAAAATTTGTTTTCTAGAGTGCAGGCAGAGTGCTTTTTGTCGGTCCGGAATTTTAAACTTGAGGGATTCGTGTCCAGGAGTGTGAGGACGGAAGTCTGAGAACACAAGCTAGACTTGGGTTTCAGGGCGAGGACACGGCAGGTACCACTGTAGATCTGAACCTATATCTCATGCATCTGAAGTCAGGGCGAGGATCAGACGTTGGCTCACGTTGGAGTTTCTGTGCATGACGGACCCTTCATGAAGGGAGCGGAATCTCAAGGCCATGGAGTTTTTCCCACGTTGGGAGTTGTGGGATGCCCCCTTCAAGGATTCCTTCTGCGGGAAAATTGAGACCTGTTGGGCAGCTTCAGGACATCCCATATGGAATGACTCCAGGGCACTGTTCGAGGTTGGATGCCTGGGAAGCCGGCCTCGCATTCCAATTGTCTCCCAGCAACAAGACAGTTTAGATCTGATGGCTCTGCGGGAGAAACCGGGGTGGCTGACTTGAAATGGACTTTCCTGAGGATGGGTCCTAATGTGTGTTTGTGTCCATGAGGGCCTTAAAATGGGGTGGTGGCACCGAGACCCTGAAGTATTCTCCTAAGCTTTTGACATAGCTCGATGCACAAGGTTCCTTGTGGAGACGAGATTTGTTTTGATGGGTGCCTCAGGAAAACCTCTATGCTGGTATTGGAATCCAGGCTTTTGAGGAGACATGCCTGTAATCCAAAGCAATGTATCCGATTATGGCCTAGGGTCCTGTCTGGTTCAATCTTCTTCTCAGGGGACATCCATCTATGGTATGAGTGGAGGTAGATGCTCAGCTGGTATCAGACCGCCCTTGTTTGTCCCGGGCGACCTACACTATTGGGATGGCCTCAGCGATTTGTAGGGTTCTCCAAATTTTACTGTTTTGGACAATGGCATCGGCAGAATTCCCATGGATTGGGTAGGCACAGTCCTACTGTGTGACTCCAGGGGCCCCAGCCTGGAGGGTGTGTGGCCCAGGACTTTGAGGACAGAAGTCTGAAAACACAAACTCAGTTTAGGTTTGGGGACGTAGGTATGGCAGGCCCGATCTATAAACCATGAGAAGAACTCTTGCGGATATGAAGAAAGAGCGAGTCTGAGGGGCTTGCTCAGGCTTTTGTCTCTGGATTTTGTATCAGAGATGGCCGTGGAATGTCGGGGAGGCCTCATGGGCCATGGACGAATCTTCCTCTCTGTGGATTTGGCCCGATCCCAATTGTTTTTCGTCAATCTGTGGAATGGGAGGACTCCTTTCAGGTTTGTTACCTCAGGTGTCCCGCCAAAAGAGGAATTCCAAAGAAGAGCTCTGGGGAAAAGTGAAGGGAGAACCCGAACTATGGGTAAAATTTGGGGCCTAGGGGCATGGCATGCCCAATATGCTATCTCTTCATCCAGCCACTGAGAGGCCTTATTGAGGACTGGGATCAGGGTGAGGGTCACAATGTGTGGTTTTGACCAATGTGGCCCGCAAACATGAGCGAGGCCTCATGGGCCACACTGGTTTCAACTACACTGAACGTTGGACAACATGCCAACCACATGGTTTCTTGCCACGGGGAAGGAGTTGTGTTTTCTGCATCACTTTCAAGCCTGGGCAGTGATTGGAGATAAGGTCTAGGTTCTGAAACTTGACAACCGAGGTTGGGAAGAGATGACGACCTAAGACCATGGTGGGTCCAATGTGCTCAGTGAGCGGCCAGCTTTCTGTGTGGGGCCAGGTAATCCAGGCTCAGGCTGTGTCAAAAAGGGCAATAGTGCCCAGGTCAGCCTATATATTTGGGGTACAGTAGAATGGCGTGCAGGTTGATCCTCTTTTGGAGTTTCTGGGTAGCCCCAGAGGGCAATGTTTTTCTTCCTGAGGGCAGGAAGAGTGCTGCATTATAGTTCTGGTTTTCAAACTGGAGGCTTGTGGGCCAGTAGTCTGAGGAAGGAAATCTGAGAACAAGCTAGGCTTAGGTTTCTGGGTGAGGACAAGTCAGGAACAATCTACAGACCTGAATCGAGATCTCGTGCTTATGATGTCAGGGCGAGGATCAGAAGATCGCTCAGGCTGGAGATTCTGTCCCTGATGGCCCTTCATGAAGGGGCGGGGGGGTCACGAGGCCGTGGGGGTTTTCCCACGATGTTAGTTCTGAGAAGCTCCAAACTGCAAAGATTGTTCTGCAGGACAATTGAGACCTGTTGGTTGGCTCCAGGGCAACGATTCCGAGCAGGGTTCTAAGGATGGATGGCTGGGTAGCCCACCTCGCATTCCAATTGTGTCCTAGCAACAAGACAGGTTAGATCTGCTGGATCTGGGGGAGCAACCCAGGAGGCTGAGTTGAAATAAACTCTCCTGTGGATGGGTCCTAATGTCTTTTTGTGTCTATGGAGACCTTGGAATGTAGCGGTGGCACTGGGGTCCTGAAGGGTTTTTCCAAACAGAGGCTTTCACACAGCTCCAACGTGCAAGTTTCCCATATGTAGATGAGATGTTTTCTGATGGGTGAGTCAAGAAACAGCCATACGCTGGTATTGAAATCCAGGCCTCTGAGGAGAGATGACTGGATACCACAGCAATGGATCCGTTTAGTGCCTAGGGGCCTGTTCGTTCCTTTTTACCTCTGGGGACAACAGTCTATGCGTCTGAGTGCAGGTAGGTGCTCAGATGAGCTCAGATTGCCCCTGTTTGTCCTGGGAAGCCACCACTATTGGGATGGCCTCAGGCAGTTTGGAGGTTTATCCTATTAGTAGGGTTGTGGCCATTGGAATGGGCACATACAATTCCCTTGGAGAGGGCAAGTACAGTCCTCAGGTTTGGCTCCAGGGGCTGAGCCTGTAGGGTGTGTAGGCCAGAGCTGTTTGGACAGTTGTCTGAAAACACAAACGCGGCTTATGTTTCGGGTCATAGGTATGGCAGGACTGATCTACAGACCATGAGGAGAACTCTTCAGGATATGAAAAAAGGGCGAGTGTGAGGCTCGTGCTCAAGTTTTTGTCTCTGGATATCGTGTCACTCATGGTCGTGAAATTTCCGGGTGACTTCATGGGAAATGGACGAGTCTTACTATCTGGGGTTTTGCCCATTCCCAAGAGTTTTGGGTCATTCTGGGGATGGAAGGAGTCCGTTTTGTTGTTGTTGTTGTTGATTTGCTTTGTTTTGTTTTTTAACCTCAGGTGTCTCACCAAATGAGGTATTCCAGAGTAGAGCCCTGGGGAGGGCCGACCGGACAACCAGAAATGTGGTTAAAAATTGTGGCCTAGGGACATGTCAAGCCCATTATGACATCTAATGGTCGAGCCACTGAGAGGACTTACTAGAGCACAGGACTCACGCTGAGGGTCACAATGCGTGTTTATGCCCTCTTCGCACTCAAGAATTGGCGGGGCCTTCGGGTGAATGCTGGTTTCTCCTACACTGAACGTTGCACAACATGCCAACCACAAGGTTTCTTGCCATGGGTAAGGACGAGTTCTGATTTCTGCAACACAGGCACCCCTGGGCAGTGGTTGGAGATAAGGTCTAGGTTCTGAAGCCTGAAAAACCGCAGTTGGGAAGAGATGATGACCTAAGGCCATGGCGGTTCTGATGTGCTCAGTGTGCGGTCAGCTGTCTGGTTGTTGGTCAGGAGGTCCGAGCTCAGGTTGTGTCAGACAGTGCATTAGTGCCCAGGTTAGACTATATACTTTGGGTACAGTCGAATGCCATGTAGATTTATCCACATATAAGGTGCCTGGGCAGCTCATTAGGCCAAATTTTTTTTCTAGAGGGCAGGCAGAGTGCTGCATTGTGGGTCTGGAATTGCGAAACTTCCGGGCTTCGGGGCCTGGAGTGTGAGGACGGAAGTCTGAGAACACAGCTACACTTGGGTTTCAGGGCCAGGGCACGGCAGGTACCCCTGTAGATCTGAACCTATATCTCATGCATCTGAAGTCAGGGCGAGGATCAGACGTTGGCTCAGGTTGGAGTTTCTGTGCATGACGGCCCCTTCATGAAGGGAGCGGAATCTCGAGGCCATGGAGGTTTTCCCACGTTGGGAGTTGTGGGATGCCCCCTTCAAGGATTCCTTCTGCGGGACAATTGAGACTTGTTGGGCAGCTCCAGGACATCCCATATGGAATGACTCCAGGGCACCGTTCGAGGATGGATGCCTGGGAAGCCCGCCTCGCATTCCAATTGTCTCCTAGCAACAAGACAGTTTAGATCTGATGGCTCTGCGGGAGAAACCGGGGTGGCTGACTTGAAATGGACTTTCCTGAGGATGGGTCCTAATGTGTGTTTGTGTCCATGAGGGCCTTAAAATGGGGCGGTGGCACCGGGACCCTGAAGTATTCTCCTAAGCTTTTGACATAGCTCGATGCACAAGGTTCCTTGTGGAGACGAGATTTGTTTTGATGGGTGCCTCAGGAAAACCTCTATGCTGGTATTGGAATCCAGGCTTTTGAGGAGACATGCCTGTAAACCAAAGCAATGTATCCGATTATGGCCTAGGGTCCTGTCTGGTTCAATCTTCTTCTCAGGGGACATCCATCTATGGTATGAGTGGAGGTAGATGCTCAGCTGGTATCAGACCGCCCTTGTTTGTCCCGGGCGACCTGCACTATTGGGATGGGCTCAGGGATTTGTAGGGTTCTCCAAATTTTACTGTTTTGGACAATTGCATCGGCAGAATTCCCATGGATTGGGTAGGCACAGTCCTAATGTGTGACTCCAGGGGCCCAAGCCTGGAGGGTGTGTGGCCCAGGACTTTGAGGACAGAAGTCTGAAAACACAAACTCAGCTTAGGTTTGGGGACGTAGGTATGGCAGGCCCGATCTATAAACCATGAGAAGAACTCTTCCCGATATGAAGAAAGAGCGAGTCTGAGGCGCTTGCTCAGGCTTTTGTCTCTGGATTTTGTATCAGAGATGGCCGTGGAATGTCGGGGAGGCCTCATGGGCCATGGACGAATCTTCCTCTCTGTGGATTTGGCCCGATCCCAATTGTTTTTCGTCAATCTGTGGAATGGGAGGACTCCTTTCAGGTTTGTTACCTCAGGTGTCCCGCCAAAAGAGGAATTCCAAAGAAGAGCCCTGGGGAAAAGTGAAGGGAGAACCCTAACTATGGTTAAAATTTGGGGCCTAGGGGCATGGCAAGCCCAATATGCTATCTCTTCATCCAGCCACTGAGAGGCCTTATTGAGGACTGGGATCAGGGTGAGGGTCACAATGTGTGGTTTTGACCAATGTGGCCCGCAAACCTGAGCGGGGCCTCATGGGCCACCCTGGTTTCAACTACACTGAACGTTGGACAACATGCCAACCACATGGTTTCTTGCCACGGGGAAGGAGTTGTGTTTTCTGCATCACTTTCAAGCCTGGGCAGTGATTGGAGATAAGGTCTAGGTTCTGAAACTTGACAACCGAGGTTGGGAAGAGATGACGACCTAAGACCATGGCGGGTCCGATGTGCTCAGTGAGCGGCCAGCTTTCTGTGTGGGGCCAGGTAATCCAGGCTCAGGCTGTGTCAAAAAGGGCAATAGTGCCCAGGTCAGCCTATATATTTGGGGTACAGTCGTATGGCGTGCAGGTTGATCCTCTTTTGGAGTTTCTGGGTAGCCCCAGAGGGCAATGTTTTTCTTCCTGAGGGCAGGTAGAGTGCTGCATTATAGTTCTGGTTTTCAAACTGGAGGCTTGTGGGCCAGTAGTCTGAGGAAGGAAATCTGAGAACAAGCTAGGCTTAGGTTTCTGGGTGAGGACAAGGCAGGAACAATCTACAGACCTGAATCGAGATCTCATGCTTATGATGTCAGGGCGAGGATCAGAAGATTGCTCAGTTTGGTGTTTCTGTCCCTGATGGCCCTTCATGAAGGGGCGGGGGGGTCATGAGGCCGTGGGGGTTTTCCCACGATGTTAGTTGTGAGAAGCTCCAAACTGCAAAGATTGTTCTGCAGGACAATTGAGAACTGTTGGTTGGCTCCAGGGCAACGATTCCAAGCAGAGTTCTAAGGATGGATGGCTGGGTAGCCCACCTCGCATTCCAATTGTGTCCTAGCAACAAGACAGGTTAGATCTGCTGGATCTGGGGGAGCAACCCAGGAGGCTGAGTTGAAATGGACTCTCCTGTGGATGGATCCTAATATGTTTTTGTGTCTATGGAGATCTTGGAATGAAGCGGTGGCACTGGGGCCCTGAAGGGTTTTTTCAAACAGAGGCTTTGACACAGCTCCAACGTGCAAGTTTCCCATATGTAAATGAGATTTGTTCTGAGGGATGAGTCAGGAAACAGCAATACGCTGGTATTGAAATCCAGGCCTCTGAGGAGAGTTGACTGGATAGCACAACAATGAATCCAAATAGTGCCTAGGGGCCTGTTCGTACCTTTTTACCTCTGGGGACATCAGTCTATGCGTCTGAGTGCATGTAGGTGTCAGATGGGCTCAGATTGCTCCTGTTTGTCCTGGAGAGCCACCACTATTGGGATGGCCTCAGGGAGTTTGGAGGTTTATCCTATTAGTAGGTTGTGGCCATTGGAATGGGCACATACAATTCCCTTGGAGAGGGCAAGTACAGTCCTCAGGTTTGGCTCCAGGGGCCTGAGCCTGTAGGGTGTGTAGGCAGAGCTGTTTGGACAGTTGTCTGAAAACACAAACGCGGCTTATGTTTCGGGTAATAGGTATGGCAGTATTGATCTACAGACCATGAGGAGAACTCTTCGGGATATGAAAAAAGGGCGAGTGTCAGGCTCTTGCTCAAGTTTTTGTCTCTGGATATCGTGTCACTCATGGTCCTGAAATTTCCGATTGACTTCAATGGGAAATGGACGAGTCTTACTCTCTGGTGGTTTGTCCCCATCGCAAGATTTTGGGGTCATTTTGTGGGATGGAAGAAGTCCGTTTTGTTGTTGTTGTGATTTGCCTTGTTTTGTTTTTTAACCTCAGGTGTCTCACCAAATGAGGTATTCCAGAGTAGAGCCCTGGGGAGGGCCGACTGGACAACCAGAAATCTGGTTACAAATTTGGGCCTAGGGACATGTCAAGCCCATTATGACATCTAATGGTCGAGCGACTGAGAGGACTTACTAGAGGACAGGACTCACACTGAGGGTCACAATGCGTGTTTATGCCCACTTCGCAAACAAGAATGGGCGGGGCCTCATGGTGAATCCTGGTTTCTCCTACACTGAACGTTGCACAACATGCCAACCACAAGGTTTCTTGCCATGGGTAAGGAAGAGTTCTGATTTCTGCATCACAGTCACCCTTGGGCAGTTATTGGAGATAAGGTCTAGATTCTGAAGCCTGAAAACGGAGGTAGGGAAGAGATGATGACCTAAGGCCATGGCGGGTCTGATGTGCTCAGTGTGCGGTCAGCTGTCTGGGTGTTGGTCAGGAGGTCCGGGCTCAGGTTGTGTCAGACAGTGCATTAGTGCCCCCGTAGACTATATAATTTGGGTAAAGTCGAGTGCCATGTAGATTTATCCTCATATAAGTTGTCTGGGCAGCTCATTAGGCAAAATTTGTTTTCTAGAGGGCAGGCAGAGTGCTTCATTGTCGGTCCGGAATTGCCAAACTTGAGGGCTTCGTGTCCAGGAGTGTGAGGACGGAAGTCTGAGAACACAAGCTAGACTTGTGTATCAGGGCGAGGACACGGCAGGGACCACTGTAGATCTGAACCAATATCTCATGCATCTGAAGTCAGGGCGAGGATCAGACGTTGGCTCACGTTGGAGTTTATGTGCATGACGACCCCTTCATGAAGGGAGCGAAATCTCGAGGCCATGTAGGTTTTCCCACGTTGGGTGTTGTGGGATGCCCCCTTCAAGGATACCTTCTGCGGGACAATTGAGACCTGTTGGGCAGCTTCAGGACATCCCATATGGAATGACTCCAGGGCACCATTCGAGAATGGATGACTGGGAAGCAGGCCTCGCATTCCAATTTTCTCCTAGCAACAAGAGAGTTTAGATCTCATGGCTCTGCGTGAGCAACAGGAGTGACTGACTTGAAATGGACTTTCCTGAGGATGGGTCCTAATGTGTGTTTGTGTCCATGAGGGCCTTAAAATGGGGCGGTGGTACCGGGACCCTGAAGTATTCTCCTAAGCTATTGACATAGCTCGATGCACAAGGTTCCTTGTGGAGACGAGATTTGTTCTAATGGGTGCCTCAGAAAACCCCTATGCTGGTATTGGGATCCAGGCTTTTGAGGAGACATGCCTGTAAACCAAAGCAATGTATCCGATTATGGCCTAGGGTCCTTTCTGGTTCAATCTGCTTCTGAGGGGACATCCATCTATGGTATGAGTGGAGGTAGATGCTCAGCTGGTATCAGACCGCCCTTGTTTGTCCCGGGCGACCTGCACTATTGGGATGGCCTCAGGGATTTGGAGGGTTCTCCTAATTTTACTGTTTTGGACAATGGCATCGGCAGAATTCCCATGGATTGGGTAGGCACAGTCCTACTGTGTGACTCCAGGGGCCCCAGCCTGGAGGGTGTGTGGCCCAGGACTTTGAGGACAGAAGTCTGAAAACACAAACTCAGTTTAGGTTTGGGGACGTAGGTATGGCAGGCCCGATCTATAAACCATGAGAAGAACTCTTGCGGATATGAAGAAAGAGCGAGTCTGAGGGGCTTGCTCAGGCTTTTGTCTCTGGATTTTGTATCAGAGATGGCCGTGGAATGTCGGGGAGGCCTCATGGGCCATGGACGAATCTTCCTCTCTGTGGATTTGGCCCGATCCCAATTGTTTTTCGTCAATCTGTGGAATGGGAGGACTCCTTTCAGGTTTGTTACCTCAGGTGTCCCGCCAAAAGAGGAATTCCAAAGAAGAGCTCTGGGGAAAAGTGAAGGGAGAACCCGAACTATGGGTAAAATTTGGGGCCTAGGGGCATGGCATGCCCAATATGCTATCTCTTCATCCAGCCACTGAGAGGCCTTATTGAGGACTGGGATCAGGGTGAGGGTCACAATGTGTGGTTTTGACCAATGTGGCCCGCAAACATGAGCGAGGCCTCATGGGCCACACTGGTTTCAACTACACTGAACGTTGGACAACATGCCAACCACATGGTTTCTTGCCACGGGGAAGGAGTTGTGTTTTCTGCATCACTTTCAAGCCTGGGCAGTGATTGGAGATAAGGTCTAGGTTCTGAAACTTGACAACCGAGGTTGGGAAGAGATGACGACCTAAGACCATGGTGGGTCCAATGTGCTCAGTGAGCGGCCAGCTTTCTGTGTGGGGCCAGGTAATCCAGGCTCAGGCTGTGTCAAAAAGGGCAATAGTGCCCAGGTCAGCCTATATATTTGGGGTACAGTAGAATGGCGTGCAGGTTGATCCTCTTTTGGAGTTTCTGGGTAGCCCCAGAGGGCAATGTTTTTCTTCCTGAGGGCAGGAAGAGTGCTGCATTATAGTTCTGGTTTTCAAACTGGAGGCTTGTGGGCCAGTAGTCTGAGGAAGGAAATCTGAGAACAAGCTAGGCTTAGGTTTCTGGGTGAGGACAAGTCAGGAACAATCTACAGACCTGAATCGAGATCTCGTGCTTATGATGTCAGGGCGAGGATCAGAAGATCGCTCAGGCTGGAGATTCTGTCCCTGATGGCCCTTCATGAAGGGGCGGGGGGGTCACGAGGCCGTGGGGGTTTTCCCACGATGTTAGTTCTGAGAAGCTCCAAACTGCAAAGATTGTTCTGCAGGACAATTGAGACCTGTTGGTTGGCTCCAGGGCAACGATTCCGAGCAGGGTTCTAAGGATGGATGGCTGGGTAGCCCACCTAGCATTCCAATTGTGTCCTAGCAACAAGACAGGTTAGATCTGCTGGATCTGGGGGAGCAACCCAGGAGGCTGAGTTGAAATAAACTCTCCTGTGGATGGGTCCTAATGTCTTTTTGTGTCTATGGAGACCTTGGAATGTAGCGGTGGCACTGGGGTCCTGAAGGGTTTTTCCAAACAGAGGCTTTCACACAGCTCCAACGTGCAAGTTTCCCATATGTAGATGAGATGTTTTCTGATGGGTGAGTCAAGAAACAGCCATACGCTGGTATTGAAATCCAGGCCTCTGAGGAGAGATGACTGGATACCACAGCAATGGATCCGTTTAGTGCCTAGGGGCCTGTTCGTTCCTTTTTACCTCTGGGGACAACAGTCTATGCGTCTGAGTGCAGGTAGGTGCTCAGATGAGCTCAGATTGCCCCTGTTTGTCCTGGGAAGCCACCACTATTGGGATGGCCTCAGGCAGTTTGGAGGTTTATCCTATTAGTAGGGTTGTGGCCATTGGAATGGGCACATACAATTCCCTTGGAGAGGGCAAGTACAGTCCTCAGGTTTGGCTCCAGGGGCTGAGCCTGTAGGGTGTGTAGGCCAGAGCTGTTTGGACAGTTGTCTGAAAACACAAACGCGGCTTATGTTTCGGGTCATAGGTATGGCAGGACTGATCTACAGACCATGAGGAGAACTCTTCAGGATATGAAAAAAGGGCGAGTGTGAGGCTCGTGCTCAAGTTTTTGTCTCTTGATATCGTGTCACTCATGGTCGTGAAATTTCCGGGTGACTTCATGGGAAATGGACGAGTCTTACTATCTGGGGTTTTGCCCATTCCCAAGAGTTTTGGGTCATTCTGGGGATGGAAGGAGTCCGTTTTGTTGTTGTTGTTGTTGATTTGCTTTGTTTTGTTTTTTAACCTCAGGTGTCTCACCAAATGAGGTATTCCAGAGTAGAGCCCTGGGGAGGGCCGACCGGACAACCAGAAATGTGGTTAAAAATTGTGGCCTAGGGACATGTCAAGCCCATTATGACATCTAATGGTCGAGCCACTGAGAGGACTTACTAGAGCACAGGACTCACGCTGAGGGTCACAATGCGTGTTTATGCCCTCTTCGCACTCAAGAATTGGCGGGGCCTTCGGGTGAATGCTGGTTTCTCCTACACTGAACGTTGCACAACATGCCAACCACAAGGTTTCTTGCCATGGGTAAGGACGAGTTCTGATTTCTGCAACACAGGCACCCCTGGGCAGTGGTTGGAGATAAGGTCTAGGTTCTGAAGCCTGAAAAACCGCAGTTGGGAAGAGATGATGACCTAAGGCCATGGCGGTTCTGATGTGCTCAGTGTGCGGTCAGCTGTCTGGTTGTTGGTCAGGAGGTCCGAGCTCAGGTTGTGTCAGACAGTGCATTAGTGCCCAGGTTAGACTATATACTTTGGGTACAGTCGAATGCCATGTAGATTTATCCACATATAAGGTGCCTGGGCAGCTCATTAGGCCAAATTTTTTTTCTAGAGGGCAGGCAGAGTGCTGCATTGTGGGTCTGGAATTGCGAAACTTCCGGGCTTCGGGGCCTGGAGTGTGAGGACGGAAGTCTGAGAACACAGCTACACTTGGGTTTCAGGGCCAGGGCACGGCAGGTACCCCTGTAGATCTGAACCTATATCTCATGCATCTGAAGTCAGGGCGAGGATCAGACGTTGGCTCAGGTTGGAGTTTCTGTGCATGACGGCCCCTTCATGAAGGGAGCGGAATCTCGAGGCCATGGAGGTTTTCCCACGTTGGGAGTTGTGGGATGCCCCCTTCAAGGATTCCTTCTGCGGGACAATTGAGACTTGTTGGGCAGCTCCAGGACATCCCATATGGAATGACTCCAGGGCACCGTTCGAGGATGGATGCCTGGGAAGCCCGCCTCGCATTCCAATTGTCTCCTAGCAACAAGACAGTTTAGATCTGATGGCTCTGCGGGAGAAACCGGGGTGGCTGACTTGAAATGGACTTTCCTGAGGATGGGTCCTAATGTGTGTTTGTGTCCATGAGGGCCTTAAAATGGGGCGGTGGCACCGGGACCCTGAAGTATTCTCCTAAGCTTTTGACATAGCTCGATGCACAAGGTTCCTTGTGGAGACGAGATTTGTTTTGATGGGTGCCTCAGGAAAACCTCTATGCTGGTATTGGAATCCAGGCTTTTGAGGAGACATGCCTGTAAACCAAAGCAATGTATCCGATTATGGCCTAGGGTCCTGTCTGGTTCAATCTTCTTCTCAGGGGACATCCATCTATGGTATGAGTGGAGGTAGATGCTCAGCTGGTATCAGACCGCCCTTGTTTGTCCCGGGCGACCTGCACTATTGGGATGGGCTCAGGGATTTGTAGGGTTCTCCAAATTTTACTGTTTTGGACAATTGCATCGGCAGAATTCCCATGGATTGGGTAGGCACAGTCCTAATGTGTGACTCCAGGGGCCCAAGCCTGGAGGGTGTGTGGCCCAGGACTTTGAGGACAGAAGTCTGAAAACACAAACTCAGCTTAGGTTTGGGGACGTAGGTATGGCAGGCCCGATCTATAAACCATGAGAAGAACTCTTCCCGATATGAAGAAAGAGCGAGTCTGAGGCGCTTGCTCAGGCTTTTGTCTCTGGATTTTGTATCAGAGATGGCCGTGGAATGTCGGGGAGGCCTCATGGGCCATGGACGAATCTTCCTCTCTGTGGATTTGGCCCGATCCCAATTGTTTTTCGTCAATCTGTGGAATGGGAGGACTCCTTTCAGGTTTGTTACCTCAGGTGTCCCGCCAAAAGAGGAATTCCAAAGAAGAGCCCTGGGGAAAAGTGAAGGGAGAACCCTAACTATGGTTAAAATTTGGGGCCTAGGGGCATGGCAAGCCCAATATGCTATCTCTTCATCCAGCCACTGAGAGGCCTTAGAGGACTGGGATCAGGGTGAGGGTCACAATGTGTGGTTTTGACCAATGTGGCCCGCAAACCTGAGCGGGGCCTCATGGGCCACCCTGGTTTCAACTACACTGAACGTTGGACAACATGCCAACCACATGGTTTCTTGCCACGGGGAAGGAGTTGTGTTTTCTGCATCACTTTCAAGCCTGGGCAGTGATTGGAGATAAGGTCTAGGTTCTGAAACTTGACAACCGAGGTTGGGAAGAGATGACGACCTAAGACCATGGCGGGTCCGATGTGCTCAGTGAGCGGCCAGCTTTCTGTGTGGGGCCAGGTAATCCAGGCTCAGGCTGTGTCAAAAAGGGCAATAGTGCCCAGGTCAGCCTATATATTTGGGGTACAGTCGTATGGCGTGCAGGTTGATCCTCTTTTGGAGTTTCTGGGTAGCCCCAGAGGGCAATGTTTTTCTTCCTGAGGGCAGGTAGAGTGCTGCATTATAGTTCTGGTTTTCAAACTGGAGGCTTGTGGGCCAGTAGTCTGAGGAAGGAAATCTGAGAACAAGCTAGGCTTAGGTTTCTGGGTGAGGACAAGGCAGGAACAATCTACAGACCTGAATCGAGATCTCATGCTTATGATGTCAGGGCGAGGATCAGAAGATTGCTCAGTTTGGTGTTTCTGTCCCTGATGGCCCTTCATGAAGGGGCGGTGGGGTCATGAGGCCGTGGGGGTTTTCCCACGATGTTAGTTGTGAGAAGCTCCAAACTGCAAAGATTGTTCTGCAGGACAATTGAGAACTGTTGGTTGGCTCCAGGGCAACGATTCCAAGCAGAGTTCTAAGGATGGATGGCTGGGTAGCCCACCTCGCATTCCAATTGTGTCCTAGCAACAAGACAGGTTAGATCTGCTGGATCTGGGGGAGCAACCCAGGAGGCTGAGTTGAAATGGACTCTCCTGTGGATGGATCCTAATATGTTTTTGTGTCTATGGAGATCTTGGAATGAAGCGGTGGCACTGGGTCCCTGAAGGGTTTTTTTCAAACAGAGGCTTTGACACAGCTCCAACGTGCAAGTTTCCCATATGTAAATGAGATTTGTTCTGAGGGATGAGTCAGGAAACAGCAATACGCTGGTATTGAAATCCAGGCCTCTGAGGAGAGTTGACTGGATAGCACAACAATGAATCCAAATAGTGCCTAGGGGCCTGTTCGTACCTTTTTACCTCTGGGGACATCAGTCTATGCGTCTGAGTGCATGTAGGTGTCAGATGGGCTCAGATTGCTCCTGTTTGTCCTGGAGAGCCACCACTATTGGGATGGCCTCAGGGAGTTTGGATGTTTATCCTATTAGTAGGTTGTGGCCATTGGAATGGGCACATACAATTCCCTTGGAGAGGGCAAGTACAGTCCTCAGGTTTGGCTCCAGGGGCCTGAGCCTGTAGGGTGTGTAGGCAGAGCTGTTTGGACAGTTGTCTGAAAACACAAACGCGGCTTATGTTTCGGGTAATAGGTATGGCAGTATTGATCTACAGACCATGAGGAGAACTCTTCGGGATATGAAAAAAGGGCGAGTGTCAGGCTCTTGCTCAAGTTTTTGTCTCTGGATATCGTGTCACTCATGGTCCTGAAATTTCCGATTGACTTCAATGGGAAATGGACGAGTCTTACTCTCTGGTGGTTTGTCCCCATCGCAAGATTTTGGGGTCATTTTGTGGGATGGAAGAAGTCCGTTTTGTTGTTGTTGTGATTTGCCTTGTTTTGTTTTTTAACCTCAGGTGTCTCACCAAATGAGGTATTCCAGAGTAGAGCCCTGGGGAGGGCCGACTGGACAACCAGAAATCTGGTTACAAATTTGGGCCTAGGGACATGTCAAGCCCATTATGACATCTAATGGTCGAGCGACTGAGAGGACTTACTAGAGGACAGGACTCACACTGAGGGTCACAATGCGTGTTTATGCCCACTTCGCAAACAAGAATGGGCGGGGCCTCATGGTGAATCCTGGTTTCTCCTACACTGAACGTTGGACAACCTGCCAACGACAAGATTTCTTGCCATGGGTAAGGAAGTGTTCTGATTTCTGCATCACAGTCACCCTTGGGCAGTTATTGGAGATAAGGTCTAGATTCTGAAGCCTGAAAACGGAGGTAGGGAAGAGATGATGACCTAAGGCCATGGCGGGTCTGATGTGCTCAGTGTGCGGTCAGCTGTCTGGGTGTTGGTCAGGAGGTCCGGGCTCAGGTTGTGTCAGACAGTGCATTAGTGCCCCCGTAGACTATATAATTTGGGTAAAGTCGAGTGCCATGTAGATTTATCCTCATATAAGTTGTCTGGGCAGCTCATTAGGCAAAATTTGTTTTCTAGAGGGCAGGCAGAGTGCTTCATTGTCGGTCCGGAATTGCCAAACTTGAGGGCTTCGTGTCCAGGAGTGTGAGGACGGAAGTCTGAGAACACAAGCTAGAATTGTGTATCAGGGCGAGGACACAGCAGGGACCACTGTAGATCTGAACCAATATCTCATGCATCTGAAGTCAGGGCGAGGATCAGACGTTGGCTCACGTTGGAGTTTATGTGCATGACGACCCCTTCATGAAGGGAGCGAAATCTCGAGGCCATGTAGGTTTTCCCACGTTGGGTGTTGTGGGATGCCCCCTTCAAGGATACCTTCTGCGGGACAATTGAGACCTGTTGGGCAGCTTCAGGACATCCCATATGGAATGACTCCAGGGCACCATTCGAGAATGGATGACTGGGAAGCAGGCCTCGCATTCCAATTTTCTCCTAGCAACAAGAGAGTTTAGATCTCATGGCTCTGCGTGAGCAACAGGAGTGACTGACTTGAAATGGACTTTCCTGAGGATGGGTCCTAATGTGTGTTTGTGTCCATGAGGGCCTTAAAATGGGGCGGTGGTACCGGGACCCTGAAGTATTCTCCTAAGCTATTGACATAGCTCGATGCACAAGGTTCCTTGTGGAGACGAGATTTGTTCTAATGGGTGCCTCAGAAAACCCCTATGCTGGTATTGGGATCCAGGCTTTTGAGGAGACATGCCTGTAAACCAAAGCAATGTATCCGATTATGGCCTAGGGTCCTTTCTGGTTCAATCTGCTTCTCAGGGGACATCCATCTATGGTATGAGTGGAGGTAGATGCTCAGCTGGTATCAGACCGCCCTTGTTTGTCCCGGGCGACCTGCACTATTGGGATGGCCTCAGGGATTTGGAGGGTTCTCCTAATTTTACGGTTTTGGACCATGGAATGGGCAGAATTCCCATGGATTGGGTAGACACAGTCCTAATGTGTGACACCTGGGGCCCCAGCCTGGAAGGTGTGTGGCCCAGGACTTTGGGGACAGAAGTCTGAAAACACAAACTCAGCTTAGCTTTGGGGAGGTAGGTATGGCAGGCCCGATCTATAAACCATGAGAAGAACTCTTCCGGATATAAAGAAAGAGCGAGTCTGAGGCACTTGCTCAGGCTTTTGTCTCTGGATTTTGTATCCGAGATGGCCGTGGAATGTCGGGGAAGCCTCATGGGCCATGGACGAATCTTTCTCTCTGGGGATTTGGTCCGATCCCAATTGTTTTTCATCAATCTGTGGAATGGGAGGACTCCTTTCAGGTTTGTTACCTCAGGTGTCCCGCCAAAAGAGGAATTCCAAAGATGAGCCCTGGGGAAAAGTGAAGGGAGAACGCGAACTATGGGTAAAATTTGGGGCCTAGGGGCATGGCAAGCCGAATATGCTAACTCTTCATCCAGCCACTGAGAGGCCTTTCCTGAGGCCTGGGATCAGGCTGAGGGACACAATGTGTGTTTGTGACCAATGTGGCCCATAAACATGAGCGGGGCATCATGGGCCACACTGGTTTCAACTACACTGAACGTTGCAAAAACATGCCAACCACTAGGTTTCTTGCCAAGGCGAAGGAGAAGTTTTGATTCTTGTATCACGTTCACTCCTGAGCAGTGAGTGGAGATAAGGTCTAGGTTCTGAAGGTGAAAACTGAGGTTGTGTAGAGTTGATGGCCTAAAGCCATTGTAGGTGTGATATGCTCTGTTATGGCCAGCTGTCTGGGTGTTGGACTGGAGGTCTGCCCTCAGGCTGTGTCAGACAGGGCTTTAGTGCACAGGCTAGACTGTATAATTGGGGTATGGTCGAGTGGCATGCAGGTTGTTACTCATTTAGCGTTTCCGGTTAGCCCTATAGGGACTCTTCTGAGGATGAGTCATAATGTGGGTTGGTGGCCATGGAGACCTTGGAATGTGGCAGTAGCTAAGGGACTCGGCAGGATTCTCCAACCCGAAGGGCTTGACACAACTCCAACAAGGAAGCTTCCCATGTGGAGATGAGAGGTCTTCTGTCTGGAGCCTCAGGAAAGCCCCGTATGCTGGTCTTCGAACCCAGGCCTCTGAGGAGTGATACCTGGACACCAAAGCAAGAGTTCATAATAGGGCCTAGGGGCCTGTCTGGTTCAATCTTCTGTCTCTGCAGATATCTGTCTGTGTGTCTGCATGGAGGTAGTAGTTGCTCAGCTTGTGTCATAATGCCCCTATTTGTCCAGTGCGGCTTGCGGTAGTGGGATGTCCTTGGGGACCTTGAGGTTTCTACTATTTTGTAGAGTTGTGGCCAATGGAATGGGCAGTTTCTTAGGAGAGAGCAGGCACAGTTCTGTGGTGTGGCTCCAGAGACCCCAGCCTGGAGGCTGTGTGGGCCATGGATGTGCAGACAGACATCCAAAAACCCTAACTCAGCTCAGGTTTGGGGCCGAGGTTACGGCAGGCCTGATCTACAGTCCAAGAGGGGAGCTCCTCTGGATATGAAAGAAGGGTGAGAGGGAGGCAGTCGCTCAGGCTTTTGTCTCTGGATGTTTTGTCCACATTGGCCGTTTAATGTAGGAGTTGCCTCATGGGTCGTAGAAGTCTCCCTCTCTGGTAGTTTGTCCAGCCCCCAAGAGTTTGGGGTCATTCTGTGGGAAGGGAAGTGTCCTGTTTTCTGCTTCATGTGTCCCCCCAGTAGAGGGATTCTAGAGCATAGCAGTGGGTACTGACAACTGGAATACTCGCCCTCTGGTTAAGCCTGGGGGCCTATGGATATGACAAGCCCCATATGCAGGATCTTGGTCCAGCCACTGAGAGGCGTTACTTTAATACGGGACTCACGCTGCAGGTCACAATGCATGTCTGTGCCCTAGGCGGCCCTCAAGCACTGGCGTGGCCTTTCGGACAATGTAGGTTTTTCCACAGTGAACATTGGACAACATGCCAACCACAAGGTTTCTGGCCATGGGGAAGGAGGAATTCTAATTTCTGCATCACGTTCACCCCTGGGCAGTGATTGGAGATAAGGTCTAGGTTCTGAAGCCTGAAAACCGAGGTTGGGAAGAGATGACGACCTACAGCCATAGCGGGTCCTATGTGTCCAGGTTGGGGCCAGCTGTCTGGGTGTCGTTTGGGATGTCGTGTCTCAGGCTGTGCCAGACAGGGCATTAGAATACAGGGTGGGCTGTATAATTGCTTTACAATCGAGTGGCATGCATTTGAAAATCATTTGGGGTTTCTTATTAGCAGCATAGGGCAAAGTTTTTCTTCTGAGGGCAGGCAGAGTGCTGCATTGTGGCTTCGGAATTCCCAAACTGGAGGGCTTGTGGGCCAGGAGAGTGAGGACGGAAGTCTGAGAGCACAAGCTAGGCTTAGGTTTCGGGGCAAGGACATGGCAGGCACACTCTGCAGGGCTGAATTGATATCTCATGCGTCTGAAGTCAGGTCGAGGTTCAGACTTTGGCTCAGGTTTGAGTTTCTGTCCATTTTGGTCCCTTCAGGAAGGGGGGGCATTAGGATGCCATGGGGGTTTTCCCACTATTGGAGTTGTGAGATGCTCCAAACCGCAAGGATTCCTTCTGTGGGACAATTAAGATTTGTTGGATGGCTCCAGGACGTCTTATAAGGTATTTTTCCAGAACAGCGTTCTAAGTATGGATGCCTGGGCAGCCAACCTCACATTCCAATTGTCTCCTAGCAACAAGAAACGTTTGATCGGCTGTCTTGGGGTAGCAACAGAGGGGGCTGAGTTGAAATGGACTTTCCTGAGGATGGTCTTAATGTTGGTTTGAGTCCATGGAGACCTTGGTATGAGGCAGTGGCACCAGGGCCCTGAAGGATTCTCCTAACCAGAGGTTATGACAAAGCTCCAATGAGCAAGTTTTTCATGGGGAGGCGAGATTTGTTCTTAATGGTGCCTCAGGAAACCACCATATGCTGGTATTGGAAACGAGGCCTCTGAGGACAGATGCCTGGAAACCAAAGCAATGGATCTGATTAGGGCCTAGGGGCCTGTCCGGTTCGATATTCTTTTCTGGGGACATCTGTTGTCTGAGAGGAGGTAGTTGCTCAGCTGGTTTGAGATCACCCCTGTTTGTCCTGGGCGGCCTACACTATTGGGATGGCCTCGGTGACTTTGGAGGTTTTTCCTCATTTGCAAGGTTGTGGCCAATGGAATGTGAAGAATTCCCTTGAAAAGGAAGCACAGTCCTGAGGTGTGGCTCCAGGGACCCAAGTGTGGAGCGTGTGTGGTCCAGGGCTATTTGGACAAAAGTCTGAAAACACAAACTCCACATAGGTTGGGGGATGTAGGTATGGCCGGCCCGATCTATAGACCGTGAGGAGAACACTTTGGGATATGAACAAAGGGCGAATGTGAGGTGCTTGCTCATGCTTTTTTTTTTTTTTCTGGAAATCTGTCTCCGATTGCCATGGAATGTCGGGGTGTCCTCATGGGCCATCGATGAGGCTCCCTTTCTGGGGATTTGACCTGATCCCAAGAGTTTGGGGTCATTCTGTGGGAAGGGAGGAGGCCTTTCTGGTTTTTTTCTTTATTTTTGTTTATTTATTTTTTTTTTTTTATACCTCAGGTGGACCAGCAAAATAGGGATTCCAGAGCAGAGTCGTGGGTTTGGGCAACTGGACAACCAGACCTCTGGATAACATTGGGACCTAAGAACATGGCAATCCCCATATGTGGGCTCTTGGTCCAGACACTGAGAGGCCTTCCTTGAGGATAGGTCTCACACTGAGTTTCACAATGTGTTTTTGTGCCCAAGGAGCCCCTCAAGGCAGGGCGTGGCCTAATGTACCATGCTGGTTTCTCCTACACTGAACGTTGCACAATATGGCAACCACAAGTTTTCTGGCCATGGGGAAGATGGAGTTCTAATTTCTGCAACACTTTCACTCCTGGACTGTGATTGGATTTAAGGTCTAGGTTCTGAAGCCTGAAAACTGAGGTTGGGAAGAGATGAAGACCTAAGGCCATGGTGTGTCTGATGTGCTCAGTGTTCGGCCTGCTGTTGAGTGTGGGTTAGGAGATGCAGGCTCAGGCTGTGGCAGACAGGGAATTAATGCCCAGGCTAGACTGTATCATTGGGGTGCAGTCGAGTTTCATGCAGGATGGTACTCATTTGTGGTTACTGGGTAGCCCCAGAGGGCAACGTTTTTCTTCTGGAGGGAAGACACAGTGCCACATAGTGGCTCCAGAATTCCCAAACTGGAAGGCTTGTGGGCCAGGAGCGTGAGGAAAAAATTCTGAGAACACAAGCCAGACTTAGATTTCGGGGTGAGGGGACGGCAGGCACCCTCTGCAGAGATGATTCGAGATCCCGTATACCTGAAGACAGAGCTAGGATCAGACGTTGGCTTAGGTCGAAGTTTCTGTCCATGACGGCCCCTTCATGAAGGGGAGGTTGTCACGAGGACATGGAGGTTTTCCCACGATGGGAATTGTGAGATGCTCCAAACCGCAATGATTCCTTCTGTGGGACAGTCGAGACCTGTTGGATGGCTCCAGGACATCCCATAAGGAAGTTATCCAGAGCAGGGTTCTAAGGATGGATGCCTGGGCAGCCTGCTTCCCATTCCAGGTGTCTCATAGCGCCAAGGCAAGTTCGATCTGCTGGATCTAGGGGAGCAACCGAGGCGGGTGTGTTGAAATGGGTGAGTTGAGGATGGGTCATAATGTGCATTTGTGTCCATGTAGACCTTGGAATGGGGTGCTTGAACCGGGGCCTTGAGGGATGTTCATAACCGGAGGTTTTGATGGAGCTCTAAAGAGTATGTTTCCTATGTAGAGAAGAGAATTGTTTTGATGAGTGCCTAAGGAATCTCCCATATGCTGGTATTGGAAACCAGGCCTCTGAGGAGAGATGACTGGAAACAAAAGCAATCGAGATGATTAGGGCCTAGGTGCCTGTCCGGTTCAATCTCTTTCCTGAGGATACGTGTCTAAGGATCTGAGGGGATGTAGTTGCTCAGCTTGTGTCAGATCGCCCCTGTTTGTCCTGGGCAGCCTATAATATTGGGATGGCCTCAGGACTTTGGAGTTTCTCCTAATCTATAGGGTTGTGGCCAATGGAATGGGCAGAAATCCCCTGGAGAGGGCAAGCACAGTTCTGAGTTTGGCTCTAGGGGCCCAGCCTTGAGGCTGTGTGGGCCAGGCCTGTGGGGACAAAAGTCTGAAAACACAAACTCCGCTTAGGATTGGGGACATAGGTATGGCACGCCCAATCTACAGACTGTGATAACACTTGGGGATATGAAAAAGGGTGAGTTTGAGGTGCTTGCTCAGGTTTTGTCTCTGGATTTGTGTCAACAATGTGGGTGGAATGCTGGCGTGGCCTCATGGGTTGTAGATGGCTTTCCTTCTCTGAGCATTTGACCCAATCCCAAGAGTTTGGGTACATTCTGTGGGATGGGGGGAGTCTTTTCTGTTTTTTATTTTATTTTATTTTATATTTTATTTTATGTACCTCAAGTGTCCCAATAAATGAGGGATTCCAGAGCAGAGTCCTTGGGAGGGACAACTGGATATCCCCACCTCTGTTTAAGTTTGGGGGCCTACGGGCATGGCAAGTCCAATAGGCGGGCTCTTGATTCAGACACTGAGAGGCCTTCCTTGAGGACAGGGCTCATGCTGAGGGTCACAATGCCTATTTGTGCCCAACAAGGCCCTCAAGCATGGGAAGTGCCTCATGGGCCACGCTGGATTCTCCTACACTGAACGTTGGAGAATATGCCAACCACAAGGTTTCCAGCCATGGCGAAGGAAGAGTTGTGATTTCTGCATCACGTTCACCCCTGGACAGTGATTGGAGTTTAGGTCTAGGTTCTGAAACCCGAAAACTGAGGTTGAGAAGAGATGAAGACCTAAGGACCTGATGGGTCCAATGAGCTCAGTGTGCGGCCAGCTGTTGAGCGTAGGTCTGGAGGTGTGGGCTCATGCTGTGTCAGACAAGGCATTAGACAGGGTAGACTGCATATTTGGGGTGCAGTCGAGTGGTGTTCAGTTGATCCTTATTCGGGTTTCTAGGTAGCTCCATAAGGCAACGTTTTTCTTCTGGAGGGCAGGCAGTGTGCTGCATTATGGCCCCAGTATTGCCAATCTGTAGGGCTTTTGGGGCAGGGGTGTGAGGACGGTAGTCTGAGAACACAAGCTAGGATTAGTTTTGGGGGTGAGTGCACAGAAGGCACACTCTGCAGAGCTGAATCAAGATCTCATGCACCTGAAGTCAGGGCGAATATAAGACGTTTGCTCAGGTTGGAGTTTCTGTCCATGATAGCCCCTTTATAAAGTGGAGCGTCTCAAGAGGCCATGTAGATTTTCCCACAATGGGAGTTGTGAGATGCTCCAGACTGCAAAGATTCCTTCTGTGGGACACTTGAGACCTGTTGGATGGCTCTAGGATGTCCCATGTGGAACGACTCCAGAGTAGGGTTCTAAGGATGGATGCCTGGGCAGCCCGCCTCCCATTCTAGTTGTCTCCAAAACAAGGCAGGTTTGATCTGCAGGCCCTGGGGAAGAAACCAAAGGGGTTGAGTTGACATGGACTCTCCCGACAATAGATCATAATGTGGGTTTAAGTCCATGGAGACCTTGGAATGGGGCGCTTGATCCGGGGCCCTGAAATATTCTCCTAAACAGAGGTTTTTATAGAGCTCCAAAGAGTACATTTCCTATGTGGAGATGAGATTTTTCTGATGAGTGCCTCAGTAATCCCCCGTATTCTGGTATTGGAAACCAGGCCTCTGAGGAGAGATGCCTGGAAACAAAAGCAATGGATCTGATTAGGGCCTAAGTGCCTGTCCAGTTCAATCTTATTCTATGGGGATATCTGTCTCTGGGTCTGAGTGGAGTTAGTTTCCTAACTTGTGAAGGATCATCCCTGTGTGTCCTGAGCAGCCAACATTATTCGGATGGCCTGGGGGAGTTTGGCGGATTCTCCTAATCTATTGGGTTGTGGCCAATGGAAATGCAGAATTCCCCTGGAGAGGGAAGCCACAGTCCTGAGGTGTCGCTCCAGGGGCCCCAGCTTGGATGGTGTGTGAGCCAGGCCTGTGGGGACAGAAGTCTGAAAACACAAACTCAGCTTAGGTTTGGGGATGTATGTATGAAGGCTCGATCTACAGACCGTGAGAATTTTCCGGGCTATGAACAAAGGGCGAGTATGTGGCGCTTGCTCAGGCTTTTGTCTCTGGATTTTGTGTCAACGGTGGCCGTGGAATGTCGGAGTGTCCTCAAGGGCCATGGACAATTCTTTCTCTGGTGATTTGGCCTGATCCCAAGTGGTTGGGATCATTCTGTGGATTGGAAGAATCCTTTCTGTATATATATATATATATATGTTTTTTTTTTTTTTTTTTTACCTCAGGTGTCCCACCAAAGAGGGATTCCAGAGTAGAGCCCTGAGTAGGGGTGACTAGTCATCTCGAACTCTGGTTGAGATTGGGAGACTAGGGGCTTGGCAAGCCCCATATGTGGGCTGTTGTTCCAGTCACTAAGAGGCTTTACATGAGGATAGGGCTCACGCTGAGGGTCACAATGTGTGTTTGTGCAAATTGTGGCCCTCAGGGATAGGTGGGGCCTCATAGTCCATGCTGCTTTCTCCTACAATGAACAATGGACAACATGCCAACCACAAAGTTACTTTCCAAGGCGAAGGAGAAGTTCTAATTCTTGCATCACGTTCACTCCTGAACAGTGAGAAGAGATAAGGCCTAGGTTCTGAAGGTGAAAACTGAGGTTGGGTAGAGATGATGGCCTAAAGCCATTGTGGGTGTGATATGCTCTGTGTACGGCCAGCTTTCTGGATGTTGGACTGGAGGAATGCCCTCAGGCTGTGTCAGACAGGGCTTTAGTGCACAGGCTAGACTGTATAATTGGGGTATGGACGAGTGGCATGCAGGTTGTTACTCATTTGGCGTTTCCGGTTAGCCCTATAGGGCAACATTTTTCTTCTGGAGGGCAGGCAGAGTGCTGCATTGTGTCTCCAGAATTGCCAAACTGGAGGGGTGTGGCCAGGATTGTGAGGAAGGAAGTCTGAAAACACAAGCTAGCACGAGTTTTGGGGCCAAGAGCATGGCAGGCCCACTCTGCAGAGGCTGAATCGAGATCTCCTGCAGGTGAGGTCAGGGCGAGTATCAGATGTTGCCTCAAGCAGGAGTTTGTGTCCATGACGGCCCCTTCCTGAAGGGGGTGGGGGCGTCATGAGGCCAGGGAGGTTTCCCTACGCTGGGAGTTGTGAGCTGCTCCAAACTTCAAAGTTTCCTTCTTCAGGACAGTCGAGTACTATTGGATGGTTCCAGGATGCCCCATACAGAAAGACTCGAGAGCAGGGGCCTAAGCATGGATGCCGAGAAACGCCAACTCACCTTCCCATTGCCTGGTCGAGACAAGGCACGCTCAATCTGTGGGCTCTTGGGCGAGCTACCCAGAAGGCTGAGTTTAAATGGACTCTCCTGAGGATGAGTCATAATGTGGTTTGGTGGCCATGGAGACCTTGGAATGTGGCAGTAGCTAAGGGACTCGGAGGGATTCTCCAACCCGAAGGGCTTGACACAACTCCAACAAGGAAGCTTCCCATGTGGAGATGAGAGGTCTTCTGTCTGGTGCCTCAGGAAAGCCCCGTATGCTGGTCTTCGAACCCAGGCCTCTGAGGAGTGATACCTGGACACCAAAGCAAGAGTTCATAATAGGGCCTAGGGGCCTGTCTGGTTCAATCTTCTGTCTCTGCGGATATCTGTCTGTGTGTCTGCATGGAGGTAGTAGTTGCTCAGCTTGTGTCATAATGCCCCTATTTGTCCAGTGAGGCTTGCGGTAGTGGGATGTCCTTGGGGACCTTGAGGTTTCTACTATTTTGTAGAGTTGTGGCCAATGGAATGGGCAGTTTCTTAGGAGAGAGCAGGCACAGTTCTGTGGTGTGGCTCCAGAGACCCCAGCCTGGAGGCTGTGTGGGCCATGGCTGTGCAGACAGACATCCAAAAACCCTAACTCAGCTCAGGTTTGGGGCCGAGGTTACGGCAGGCCTGATCTACAGTCCATGAGGGGAGCTCCTCTGGATATGAAAGAAGGGTGAGAGGGAGGCAGTCGCTCGGGCTTTTGTCTCTGGATGTTTTGTCCACAATGGCCGTTTAATGTAGGAGTTGCCTCATGGGTCGTAGAAGTCTCCCTCTCTGGTAGTTTGTCCAGCCCCCAAGAGTTTGGGGTCATTCTGTGGGAAGGGAAGTGTCCTGTTTTCTGCTTCATGTGTCCCCCCAGTAGAGGGATTCTAGAGCATAGCAGTGGGTACTGACAACTGGAATACTCGCCCTCTGGTTAAGCCTGGGGGCCTATGGATATGACAAGCCCCATATGCAGGATCTTGGTCCAGCCACTGAGAGGCGTTACTTTAATACGGGACTCACGCTGCAGGTCACAATGCATGGCTGTGCCCTAGGCGGCCCTCAAGCACTGGCGTGGCCTTTCGGACAATGTAGGTTTTCCCACAGTGAACGTTGGACAACATGCCAACCACAAGGTTTCTGGCCATGGGGAAGGAGGAATTCTAATTTCTGCATCACGTTTACCCCTGGGCAGTGATTGGAGATAAGGTCTAGGTTCTGAAGCCTGAAAACCGAGGTTGGGAAGAGATGACGACCTACAGCCATAGCGGGTCCTATGTGTCCAGGTTGGGGCCAGCTGTCTGGGTGTCGTTTGGGATGTCTTGTCTCAGGCTGTGCCAGACAGGGCATTAGAATACAGGGTGGGCTGTATAATTGCTTTGCAATCGAGTGGCATGCATTAGAAAATCATTTGGGGTTTCTTATTAGCAGCATAGGGCAAAGTTTTTCCTCTGGAGGGCAGGCAAAGTGCTGCATTGTGGCTTCGGAATTCCCAAACTGGAGGGCTTGTGGGCCAGGAGAGTGAGGACGGAAGCTGAGAACACAAGCTAGGCTTAGGTTTCGGGGCAAGGACATGGCAGGCACACTCTGCAGAGCTGAATTGAGATCTCATGCGTCTGAAGTCAGTCGAGGTTCAAACTTGGCTCAGGTTTGAGTTTCTGTCCATGTTGGCCCCTTCAAGAAGAGGGGGGATTATGAGGCCATGGGGGTTTTGCAACTATTGGAGTTGTGAGATGCTCCAAACCGCAAGGATTCCTTCTTTGGGACAATTAAGATTTGTTGGATGGCTCCAGGACGTCTTATAAGGTATTTTTCCAGACCAGGGTTCTACGTATGGATGCCTGGGCAGCCAACCTCACATTCCAATTGTCTCCTAGCAATGAGAAACGTTTGATCTGTTGTCCTGGGGTAGCAACAGAGGGGTCTGAGTTGAAATGGACTTTCATGAGGATGGTCTTAATGTTGGTTTGAGTCCATGGAGACCTTGGTATGGGGCAGTGGCACCAGGGCCCTGAAGGATTCTCCTAACCAGAGGTTATGACAAAGCTCCAATGAGCAAGTTTTCCATGGGGAGACGAGATTTGTTCTTATTGGTGCCTCAGGAAACCACCATATGCTGGTATTGGAAACGAGGCCGCTGAGGACAGATGCCTGGAAACCAAAGCAATGGATCTGATTAGGGCCTAGGGGCCTGTCCGGTTCAATATTCTTCTCTGGGGACATCTGTTGTCTGAGTGGAGGTAGTTGCTCAGCTGGTTTGAGATCACCCCTGTTTGTCCTGGGCGGCCTACACTATTGGGATGGCCTCGGTGACTTTGTAGGTTTTTCCTCATTTGCAAGGTTGTGGCCAATGGAATGGGAAGAATTCCCTTGAAAGGGAAGCACAGTCCTGAGGTGTGGCTCCAGGGACCCAAGTGTGGAGCGTGTGTGGTCCAGGGCTATTTGGACAAAAGTCTGAAAACACAAACTCCACTTAGTTTGGAGGATGTAGGTATGGCCAGGCCGTATTAGACCGTGAGGAGAACTCCAAGGGATATGAAAAAAAGGGCGAATGTGAGGTGCTCTCATGCTTTTTTTTTTTTTTTTTTTCTGGAAATGTGTCACCGAATGCCATGGAATGTCGTGGTGTCCTCATGGGCCATCGATGAGGCTCACTTTCTGGGGATTTAACCAGATCCCAAGAGTTTGGGTTCATTCTGTCGGAAGGGAGGAGGCCTTTCTGTTTTTTTTTGTTTATTTTTTTATTTTCATTTTTATTTATTTTTTTTTTACCTCAGGTGGACCACCAAAAGAGGGATTCCAGAGCAGAGTCGTGGGTTGGGGCAACTGGACAACCAGACCTCTGGTTAACATTGGGACCTAAGAACATGGCAAGCCCCATATGTGGGCTCTTGGTCCAGACACTGAGAGGCCTTCCTTGAGGATAGGTCTCACACTGAGTTTCACAATGTGTTTTTGTGCCCAAGGAGCCCCTCAAGGCAGGGCGTGGCCTAATGTACCATGCTGGTTTCTCCTACACTGAATGTTGCACTATGGTAACCACAAGTTTTCTGGCCATGGGGAAGATGGAGTTCTAATTTCTGTAACACTTTCACTCCTGGACTGTGATTGGATTTAAGGTCTAGGTTCTGAAGCCTGAAAACTGAGGTTGGGAAGAGATGAAGACCTAAGGCCATGGTGTGTCTGATGTGCTCAGTGTTCGGCCAGCTGTTGAGTGTGGGTTAGGAGGTACAGGCTCAGGCTGTGGCAGACAGGGAATTAATGCCAAGGCTAGACTGTATCATTGGGGTGCAGTCGAGTTTCGTGCAGGATGGTACTCATTTGTGGTTACTGCGTAGCCCCAAAGGGCAACGTTTTTCTTCTGGAGGGAAGACACAGTGCCACATAGTTGCTCCAGAATTCCCAAACTGGAAGGCTTGTGGGCCAGGAGTGTGAGGAAAAAATTCTGAGAACACAAGCCAGACTTAGATTTCGGGGTGAGGGGACGGCAGGCACCCTCTGCAGAGATGATTCGAGATCCTGTATACCTGAAGACAGAGCTAGGATCAGACGTTGGCTTAGGTCGGAGTTTCTGTCCATGACGGCCCCTTCATGAAGGGGAGGGTGTCACGAGGACATGGAGGTTTTCCCACGATGGGAATTGTGAGATGGTCCAAACCGCAATGATTCCTTCTGTGGGACAGGTGAGACCTGTTGGATGGCTCCCGGACCTCCCATAAGGAAGTTATCCAGAGCAGGGTTCTAAGGATGGATGCCTGGGCAGCCTGCCTCCCATTCCAGGTGTCTCATAGAGCCAAGGCAAGTTCTATCTGCTGAATCTAGGGGAGCAACCGAGGCGGGTGTGTTGAAATGGGTGAGTTGAGGATAGGTCATAATGTGCATTTGTGTCCATGTAGACATTGGAATGGGGTGCTTGATCCGGGGCCTTGAGGGATGTTCATAACGGAGGTTTTGATGGAGCTCTAAAGATTATGTTTCCTATGTAGAGAAGAGAATTGTTTTAATGAGTGCCTAAGGAATCTCCCATATTTTGGTATTGGAAACCAGGCCTCTGAGGAGAGATGACTGGAATCAAAAGCAATGGATCTGATTAGGACCTAAGTGCCTGTCCAGTTCAATCTTATTCTATGGGGATATCTGTCTCTGGGTCTGAGTGGAGGTAGTTTCCTAACTTGTGAAAGATCATCCCTGTGTGTCCTGGGCAGCCAACACTATTCGGATGGCCTCGTGGAGATTGGAGGATACTCCTAATCTATAGGGTTGTGGCCAATGGAAATGCAGAATTCCCCTGGAGAGGTAAGCCACAGTCCTGAGGTGTGGCTCCAGGGGCTCCAACTTGGATGGTGTGTGGGCCATGCCTGTGGGGACAGAAGTCTGAAAACACAAACTCAGCTTAGGTTTGGGGATGTATGTATGAAGGCTCGATCTACAGACCGTGAGAATTTTCCGGGCTATGAACAAAGGGCGAGTATGTGGCGCTTGCTCAGGCTTTTGTCTCTGGATTTTGTGTCAACGGTGGCCGTGGAATGTCGCGGTGTCCTCAAGGGCCATGGACAATTCTTTCTCTGGTGATTTGGCCTGATCCCAAGTGGTTGGGATCATTCTGTGGATGGGAAGAGTCCTTTATGTATTTTTTTTTTACCTCAGTTGTCCCACCAAAGAGGGATTCCAGAGTAAAGCCCTGAGTAGGGGTGACTAGACATCTCGAACTCTGGTTGAGATTGGGGGACTAGGGGCTTGGCAAGCCCCATATGTGGGCTGTTGTTCCAGTCACTAATAGGCTTTACATGAGGATAGGGCTCACGCTGAGTGTCACAATGTGTGTTTGTGCACATTGTGGCCCTCAGGGATAGGTGGGGCCTCTTAGACCATGGTGCTTTCTCCTACAATGAACATTGGAAAACATGCCAACCACTAGGTTTCTTGCCAAGGCGAAGGAGAAGTTCTGATTCTTGCATCACGTTCACTCCTGAGCAGTGAGTGGAGATAAGGTCTAGGTTCTGAAGGTGAAAACTGAGGTTGGGTAGAGATGATGGCCTAAAGCCATTGTGGGTGTGATATGCTCTGTGTACGGCCAGCTGTCTGGGTGTTGGACTGGAGGTCTGCCCTCAGGCTGTGTCAGACAGGGCTTTAGTGCACAGGCTAGACTGTATAATTGGGGTATGGTCGAGTGGCATGCAGGTTGTTACTCATTTGGTGTTTCCGGTTAGCCCTATAGGGCAACATTTTTCTTCTGGAGGGCAGGCAGAGTGCTGCATTGTGTCTCCAGAATTGCCAAACTGGAGGGGTGTGGCCAGGATTGTGAGGAAGGAAGTCTGAAAACACAAGCTAGCACGAGTTTTGGGGCCAAGAGCATGGCAGGCCCACTCTGCAGAGGCTGAATCGAGATCTCCTGCAGGTGAGGTCAGGGCGAGTATCAGATGTTGCCTCAAGCTGGAGTATGTGTCCATGACGGCCCCTTCCTGAAGGGGGTGGGGGCGTCATGAGGCCAGGGAGGTTTCCCTACGCTGGGAGTTGTGAGCTGCTCCAAACTTCAAAGTTTCCTTCTTCAGGACAGTCGAGTACTATTGGATGGTTCCAGGATGCCCCATACAAAAAGACTCGAGAGCAGGGGCCTAAGCATGTATTCCGAGAAACGCCAACTCACCTTCCCATTGCCTGGTCGAGACAAGGCACGCTCAATCTGCGGGCTCTTGGGTGAGCTACCCAGAAGGCTGAGTTTAAATGGACTCTCCTGAAGATGAGTCATAATGTGCATTTGTGTCCATGGAGACCTTGGAATGGGGTTTTGATCCGGGTCCTTGAGGGATGTTCATAACTGGAGGTTTTGATGGAGCTCTAAAGAGTATGTTTCCTATGTAGAGAAGAGAATTTTTTTGATGAGTGCCTAAGGTATCTCCCATATGCTGGTATTGGAAAACAGGCCTCTGAGGAGAGATGACTGAAAACAAAAGTAATGGATATGATTAGAGCCTAGGTGCCTGTCCGGTTCAATCTCTTTGCTGCGGATACGTGTCTAAGTATCTGAGGTGAGGTAGTTGCTCAGATTGTGTCAGATCTCCCCTGTTTGTCCTGGGCGACCTATAATATTGGAATGGCCTCGGGACTTTGGAGTTTCTCCTAATCTATAGGGTTGTGGTCAATGTAATGGGCAGAAATTCCCTGGAGAGGGCAGGCAAAGTTCTGAGTTTGGCTCTAGGGGCCCAACCTTGAGGGTGTGTGGGCCAGGCCTGTGGAGCAAAAATCTGAAAACACAAACTCCGCTTAGGATTGGGGACATAGTTATGGCACGCCCAATCTACAAACCGTGATAACACTTCAGGATATGAAAAAGTGTGAGTTTGAGGTGCTTGCTCAGATTTTGTCTCTGGATTTGTGTCAACAATGTGGGTGGAATGCTGGAGTGGCCTCATGGGTTGTGGACGGCTTTCCTTCTCTGAGGATTTGACCCAATCCCAAGAGTTTGTGTATGTTCTGTGGGATGGGAGGAGTCCTTTCTGTTTTTTATTTTATTTTATTTTATTTTATTTTTTGTACCTCATGTGTCCCAATAAAGGAGGGATTCCAGAGCAGAGTCCTCGGGAGGGACAACTGGACAACCCCACCTCTGTTTTAGTTTGGGGGCCTAGGGGCATGGCAAGTCCAATATGTGGGCTCTTGATTCAGACACTGAGAGGCCTTCCTTGAGGACAGGGCTCATGCTGAGGGTCACAATGCCTATTTGTGCCAACAAGGCCCTCAAACATGGGAAGGGCCTCATGGGCCACGCTGGATTCTCCGACACTGAACGTTGGAGAATATGCCAACCACAAGGTTTCTGGCCATGGCGAAAGAAGAGTTGTGACTTCTGCATCACGTTCACCGCTGCACAGTGATTGGAGTTTAGGTCTAGGTTCTGAAACCCGAAAACCGAGGTTGGGAAGAGATGAAGACCTAAGGACCTGTTGGGTCCAATGAGCTCAGTGTGCGGCCAGCTGTTGAGCGTAGGTCTGGAGGTGTGGGCTCATGCTGTGTCAGACAAGGCATTAGACAGGGTAGACTGAATATTTGGGGTGCAGTCGAGTGGCGTTCAATTGATCCTCATTCGGGTCTCTAGGTAGTTCCATAAGGCAACGTTTTTTCTCTGGGAGGGCAGGCAGTGTGCTGCATTGTGGCCCCAGTATTGCCAATCTGTAGGGCTTTTGGGCCAGGGGTGTGAGGACTGTAGTCTGAGACCACAAGCTAGGCTTATTTTTTGCGGTGAGGGCACAGAAGGCACACTCTGCAGAGCTGAATCAAGATCTCATGCACCTGAAGTCAGGGCGAATATCAGACGTTTGCTCAGGTTGGAGTTTCTGTCCATGATGGCCACTTTATAAAGTGGAGCGTCTCAAGAGGCCATGTAGATTTTCCCACAATGGGAGTTCTGAGATGCTCCAGACTGCAAAGATTCCTTCTGTGGGACACTTGAGACCAATTGGATGGCTCTAGGATGTCCCATATGGAATGACTCCAGAGTAGGGTTCTAAGGATTGATGCCTAGGCAGCCCACCTCCCATTCTAGTTGTCTCCTAGCGACAAGGCAGGTTTGATCTGCAGGCCCTGGGGGAGAAACCAAGGGGTTTGAGTTGACATGGACGCTCCCGAGGATAGATCATAATGTGGGTTTAAGTCCATGGAGACCTTGGAATGGGGCGCTTGATCCGGGGCCCTGAAAGATTCTCCTAAACAGAGGTTTTTATAGAGCTCCAAAGAGTAAATTTCCTATGTGGAGACGAGATTTTTCTGATGAGTGCCTCAGTAATCCCCCTATGATGGTATTGGAAACCAGGCCTCTGAGGAGAGATGCCTGGAAACAAAAGCAATGGATCTGATTAGGGCCTAAGTGCCTGTCCAGTTCAATCTTATTCTATGGGGATATCTGTCTCTGGGTCTCAGTGGAGGTAGTTTCCTAACTTGTGAAAGATCATCCCTGTTTGTCTTGGGCAGCCAACACTATTCCGATGGCCTCGGGGAGTTTGGAGGTTTCTCCTAATCTATAAGGTTGTGGCCAATGGAAATGGCAGAATTCCCCTGGAGAGGGAAGCCACAGTCCTGAGGTGTGGCTCCAGGGTTCCCAGCTTGGATGGTGTGTGGGCCAGGACTGTGGGGACAGAAGTCTGAAAACACAAACTCAGCTTAGGTTTGGGGATGTATGTATGAAGGCTGGATCTACAGACCGTGAGAATTTTCCGGGCTATGAACAAAGGGCGAGTATGTGGCGCTTGCTCAGGCTTTTGGCTCTGGATTTTGTGTCAACGGTGGCCGTGGAATGTCGGGGTGTTCTCAAGGGCCATGGACAATTCTTTCTCTGGTGATTTGGCCTGATCCCAAGGGGTTGGGATCATTCTGTGGATGGGAAAAGTCCTTTCTGTATTTTTTTTTTTTTACCTCAGGTGTCCCACCAAAGAGGGATTCCAGAGCAGAGCCCTGAGTCGGGTGACTAGACATCTCGAACTCTGGTTGAGATTGGGTGACTAGGGGCTTGGCAAGCCCCATATGTGGGCTGTTGTTCCAGTCACTAAGAGGCTTCACATGAGGATAGGGCTCACGCTGAGGGTCACAATATGTGTTTGTGCAAATTGTGGCCCTCAGGGATAGGTGGGACCTCATAGTCCATGCTGCTTTCTCCTACAATGAACGTTGGACAACATGCCAACCACAAGGTTTCTTGCCATAGCGAAGGAGAAGTTCTGATTCTTGCATCACGTTCACTCCTGAGCAGTGAGTGAAGATAAGGTCTAGGTTCTGAAGGTGAAAATTGAGGTTGGGTAGAGATGATGGCCTAAAGCCATTGTGGGTATGATATGCTCAGTGTACGGCCAGCTGTCCTGGTGTTGGACTGGAGGTCTGCCCTCAGGCTGTGTCAGACAGGGCTTTAGTGCACAGGCTAGACTGTATAATTGGGGTATGGTCGAGTGGCATGCAGGTTGTTACTCATTTGGCGTTTCTGGTTAGCCCTATAGGGCCAGGCAGAGTGCTGCATTGGAGGCCAGGCAGAGTGCTGCATTGTGTCTCCAGAGTTTCTGTCCATGATGGCCCATTTATGAAGGTGTGGGGCATCATGAGGAAATGGAGGTTTTCTCACAGTGTTATTGTGTGATGCTTCAAACCACAAGGATTCATTCTGCGAGACAGTCAAGACAGGTTGGTTGGATTCAAGACGTCCCATAAAGAAGTTCTCCAGAGCAGGGTTCTAAGGATGGATGCCTGGGCAGCCCTCCTCCCATTCTAACTGTCTCCTAGTAACAAGGAAGGTTTGATCTGCTGGCTCTGGGTGAGCAGCCGAGTGGGCTGATTTGAAATGGACTCTCCTGAGAATGGTTCATAATGTAAGTTTGTGTCCTTGGAGACCTTGGGATTGGGCCATGGTGCCAGCGCCCTGAAGGATCCTCCTAACCTGAGGTATTAAACACAGCTCCAAAGAGCAAGTTTCCCATGTGGAGATGAGATCTGTTCTGATTGTTTCCTTAGGAAACCCCCATATTCTGATATTGGAAACCAGGCCTCTGAGGAGAGATACCTAGAAACCAAAGCAATGCATCAGATGTTGGCTCAGGTTGGAGTTTCTGTCCATGATGGCCCCTTTATAAAGGGGAGCATCTCATGAGGCCATGTAGGTTTTCCCACGATAGGAGTTGTGAGATGCTCCAATCTGCAAGGATTCCTTCTGTGGGACAGTCAAGACCTTTTGGAAGGCTCCAGGACATCCCATATGGAACGGCGCCAGAGCAGGATTCCATGGATGGATGCCTAGAGAGTCTGCTTTGCATTCCAGTTGTCTCCTAGCGACAAGGCAGGTTTGATATTCTGCCTCTGGGGGAGTAATCGACGGGGCTGAGTTGAAATGTACTCTCCTGCCGAATGGTCATAATGCGGGTATGTGTCCATGGAGACCTTGGAATAGGGCGGTTGCTCCGGCTACCTGAAGGTTTCTCCTAACTGGAGGCTTTTACAGAGCTCCAAAGGATAAGTTTCCCATGTGAAGACAAGATTTGTTCTGATTGGTATCTCTGGAATCCCCCATATGCTGGTATTGGAAAACAGGCCTCTGAGGAGAGATGCTTAGAAAAAAAAGCAATGGAACCAATTACATTCTAGGGGCCAGTCCAGTTTAATCTTCTCTTGGGTTATCTGTCTACGGGTGAGTTGACGTCGTTGCTCAGCTTGTGAGAGATCGCCCCTCTTTGTCCTGGGTGGCCTACACTATTGGAATGGCCTCTGGGACTTTGGAGGTTTCTCCTTATCTGTAGGGTTGTGGCCAATGGAATGGGAAGAATTTCCTTGGAGAGGGCAGGCACAGTCCTGAGGTGTGGCTCCAGGGGCCTCAGTCTGGAGGGTGTGTGGGACAGGGATGTCAGGATAGAAGTCTGAAAACACAAACTCGGCTTAGGTTTGGGGACATAGGTATGGCAGGCCCAATCTACAGACTATGAGGAGAATTTTTTGGGCTATGACCTAAGGGTGAGTGTGAACACTTGCTGAAGCTTATGTCTCTGGATTTTGTGTCAATAGTGGCCGTGGAATGTCGGGCTGGCCTCATGGGCCATGGACGAGTCTTTCTCTCTGGACCCCAATCACTTGGGATGGCCCAATCCCAAGTGATTGGGGTCATTCTGTGAGTGGGAGGAGTCCTTTCTGTGTTTATTTACCTCAAATGTCCCACCAAAGAGGGATTCCAGAGCAGAGCCCTGAGTAGGGGTGACTAGATGTCTCTACCTCTGGTTAAGATTGGGTGACTTGGGGCATGGCAGGCCCCATATGCGGGCTCATGGTCCAGCCACTGAGAGGCCTTACTTGAGGACAGGGCTCAAACTGAGGGTCCCAATGTGTGTTTGAGCCCACCGCAGCTCTTAAGCATAGGCAGGGCCTCAGGGACCCTACACTACCCTCAGGGGCCCTACTACTACCCCTGTAAGCCCTACAGGGGTCCTACACTGAACGTTGGACAAGATGCCAACCACAAGATTCTGGCGAGAGGGAAGGAGGAGTTCTGATTTCTGCATCACGTTCACCCATGGGAAGTGAGTAGAGATAAGGTCTAGGATTCTGTAGCCTGAAAACCGAAGTTGGAAAGAGATGGCGACCTAAGGCCATGGCGGTTCAGATGTTCTCAGTGTACTGCAAGCTGTCTGGGTGTCGGTTGGGAATTCAGGCCTCAGGTTCTGTCAGACAGGGCATTAGTGCACAGGCTAGACTATATAATTGGTGTACAGTTGAGTGACGTGCAGGTTTATCCTCATTTGAGGTTTCTGGGTAGACCCATAGGGCAATATTTTTCTTCTAGAGGGCAGGCAGAGTGCAGCACTGTGTCATCGGAAATCCCAAAATAGAGGGCGTGTGGTCCAGGAGAGTGAGGACGGAAGTCGGAGAACACTAGCTACGCTTAGGTTTTGGGGTGAGGGCACAGCAGGTACACTCTGAAGAGCTGAATCAAGATCTCGTGCATCTGAAGTCAAGGCGAAGATCAGCTGTTGGCTCAGGTTGGAGTTTCTTTCCATGATCTGCCTTCATGAAGATTGGGGGCATCATGTGACCTTGGAAGCTTTCCATGATATGAGTTGTTAGGTGGTCCATGCACAAGGACTCCTGTGGGACAGTCGAGACCTGTTGGATGGCTCAAGGATGTCCCATAAGGAACGACGCAAGAGCAGGGTTCTAAGGATGGATGCCTGAAGAGCCCAACTCGCATTTCAATTGTCTCCTACGACAAGGCAGGTTCAATCTGCTGGCTCTGGAGTAGCAACCGAGGGGGTTTAGATGAAATGGACTCTCCTGAGGATGGGTCATAATTTGGGATTGTGTCCATGGAGATATTCAAATGGGGCAGTGGCTCCAGTGACCTGAAGTTTTCTCCTAACTGGAGGTTATGACACAGCTCCATAGAGCAAGATTCCCATGTGGAGACGAGATTTTTTCTGATAGGTAGCTCTGGAAACCCCCTTATGCTGGTATTGGAATCCAGGCCTCTGAGGAGAGATGCCTGAAAACAAAAGAAATGGATCCAATTAGGGCCTAGGTGCCTGTCTTGTTCAATATTCTTTTCTATGGATATCTGTCTAAGGTTCTGATTGGAGGTAGTGGCTCAGCTTGTGCCAGAGGGTCCCTGTATGTCCAGGACATCCTACACTATTGGGATGGCCTCAGAGATTTTGGATGATTCTCCTAATCTGTCAGGTTGTTCCAAATGAATGAGCAGAATTCCCTTGGAGAGGGCATGCACAGTCCTGAGGTGTGGCTCCATGGGGCCCAGCCTTTAGAATGTGTGGGTGAGGACAATGGAGACAGAAGTCTGAAAACACAAACTCGGCTTAGGTTTGGGGACATAGGTATGGCAGGCCCGATCTACAGACCTTGAGAATTTTGGGGGCTCTGAACAAAGGGCAAGTGTGTGGCGCTTTTTCAGGTTTTTGTGTCCGGATTTTGTGTCAATGGTGGCCGTGGAATGTCAGGCTGGCCTCATCGACCATGGACGAGTATTTCTCTCTGTGGATTTGGCCAGATTCCAAGGGTTTGGGGTCATTCTTTGGATGGTAGGAGTCCTTACTTTTTTTTTTTTTTTATCTTGGTTTTTTTTTTTTTACCTTATGTGTCCCACCAAAGAGGGATTCCAGAAAAGAGCTCTGAATAAGGTTGACTAGACTTCTCAAGCTCTGGCTAGGATTGGGGGAGTAAGGGCATGGCAAGTCCCATATGCAGGCTCTTGGTCCAGCCCCGGAGAGGCTTTACTTGAGGCCAGGGTTCATGCTTAGGGTCCTAATGTGTGTTTGTGCCCATCGCAGCCCTCAAGCATGTCTGAGGCCTCATGGGCCATGCTGGGTTCTCATATACTGAACGTTGGACAACATGCCAACCACAAGGTTTCTGGTCATGGGGAAGGTGAAGTTCTGATTTCTGCATCACGTACATCACTTAGTTGTGAGTGGAGATAATGTCTAGGTTCTGAAGCCTGAAGACCAAGGTTGGGAAGAGATGATGACCTAAGGCCATGGCATGTTCGATGTGTTCAGTGTGAGGCCAGGTGTCTGGGTGTCGGTCACGAGGTCTGGGGTCAGGCTGTGTCAGACAGGGCATTAGTGCCCAGGCTAGACTGTATAATTGGGGTACAGTCTAGAGAATTGCAGGTTGATCCTCATTTGATGTTTCTGGGTAGACCCCTAGGGCAAAGTCTCTCTTCTGGAGGGCAGGCAGAGTGCTGCATTTTGTCTCCAGAATTCCCAAAGTGGAAGGCTTGTGGGCCAGGAGTGTGAGGACGGAAGTCTGAGAACGTGAGCTGGCTTAGGTTTTGGGGCGAGGGCAAGGAAGGCACACTCTGCAGAGCTGAATTGAGATCTCATGCATCTGAAGTCAGGGCGAGGATCAGACGGGAGTTTCTGTCCATGATGTCCTCTACCTGAAGGTGGAGGCATCACGAGGCCATGGAGGTTTTCCCACGGTGTGAGTGTGTGATGCTGCAAACCACAAGAATTCCTTCTGCAGGACAGTTGAGACCTGTTGAATGGATCAAGGACACCCCATTAGGAATTTCTCCAGTGCAGAGTTCTAACAACCGATACCTGGGCAACGAACTCGCATTCCAATTGTCTCCTAGTGACAAAGCAGTTTTGATCTGCTGGCACTGGGTGAGCAACCGCCAGGTTTGAGTTGAAATGGACTCTCCTGAGGATGGGTCATAATGTGGGATTGTGTCCATTGAGACATTGGAATGGGGCGGTGGCTCCAGTGACGTGAAATTTTCTCCTAACTGGAGGTTTTGACACAGTTCCATATAGCATGATTCCCATGTATCATGCGATTTGTTCTGATTGGTAGCTCCAGAAACCCCCATGTGCTGGTATTGGAATCCAGGCCTCTGAGGAGAGATACGTGAAAACAAAAGCAATGGATCCGTTTAGGGCCTAGGTGCCTGTCCTGTTCAATCTTCTTTTCTATGGATACCTATCTACAGGTCTGATTGGAGGTAGTGGCTCAGCTTGTGGCAGATGGTCCCTGTTTGTCCCGGACATCCTACAATATTGGGGTGGCCTCGGGGACTTCGGATGTTTCTCCTAATCTGTCAGGTTGTGCCAAAGGAATGAGCAGAATTCCCATGGAGAGGGCAGGCACAGTCCTGAGGTGTGGCTCCATGGGGCCAAGCCTTGAGGGTGTGTGGGCCAGGACAATGGAGACAGAAATCTGAAAACACAAACGTGGCTTAGGTTTGGGGACATAGGTATGGCAGGCCCGATCTACAGACCGTGAGAATTTTTCAGGCTTTGAACAAAGGGCGAGTGTGTGGCGCTTTTTCAGGCTTTTGTCTCCGGATTTTGTGTCAATGGTGGCCGTGGAATGTCAGGATGGCCTCATCAGCCATGGACGAGTATTTCTCTCTGTGAATTTGGCCCAATTCCAAGTGTTTGCGGTCATTCTTTGGACGGTAGGAGTCCTTTCTCTATTTTTTTTTTAACCTCATGTGTCCCACCAAGGAGGGATTCTAGAGAAGAGATCTGAGTAGGGGTGACTAGACTTCTCAAGCACTGGTTAAGGCTTGGGGAGTAGGGGCATGGTAATCTCCATATGTGGGCTCTTGGTCCATCCCCGGAGAGGCTTTACTTGAGGCCAGGGATCATGCTTAGGATCCTAATGTGTGTTTGTGCCCATCGCAGCCCTCAAGCATGTCTGAGGCCTCATGGGCCATGCTGGTTTCTCCTACACTGCACGTTGGACAACATGCCAACCACAGGGTTTCTGGTCATGGGGAAGGAGGAGTTCTGATTTCTGCATCACGTACATGGCATGGCAGTGAGTAGAGATAAGGTCTAGATTCTGAAGCCTGAAAACCGAGGTTGGTAAGAGATGACGACCTAAGGCCATGGTGGGTCCGATGCACTTAGTGTGCAGCCAGATGTCTGTGTCCATCATGAGGTCTGGGCTCAGGCTGTGTCAGGCAGGGCATTAGTCCCCAGGCTAGACTGTATAATTGGGGTACAGTCGAGTGATGTGAAGGTTGGTCCTCATTTGGGGTTTCTGGTTGGCCCCATAGTGCAAAGATTTTCTTCTGGAGGGCAGGCAGAGTGCTGCATTCTGGCTCCAGAATTGCCAACTTAAGGGCTTGTGGGCCAGGTGTTTTAGGACAGAAGTCTGAGAACACAAGTTCAGCTTTGAATTCGCAGCGGTGACATGGCAGGCACACTCTACAGACCTGAAATGAGATCTCGTGCATCTGAATTCAGGGCGAGGATCAGATGTTGGCTTAGGTTGGAGTTTCTGTACATGATGTCCCCTTCATTAAGGTGGGGGGGGCATCAGGAAACCATGGAAGATTTCCAACTTTGTGAGTGTGTGATGCTCCAAACCACAAGGATTCCGTCAGCGGGACAGTCACGACTTTTTGGATGGATCAAGGACGTCCCATAAGAAATGCTCCAAAGCACAGTTCTAATGATGGATGCCTGGGCAGTCCACTTGCATTCCAGTTGTGTCCTAGTGAAAAGGAGGATTTGATCTGCTGTCACTGGGGGAACAACCGAGGGGGCTGAATTGAAATGGAATCTCATGAGGATCAGTCGATGTGGATTTGTGTCCATGGATCCCTTGGAATGGGGCAGTGGCTCTGTTGCCCTGAAGAATTCTCCTAACCTGAGGTTTTGATGCAGCTCCAAAGAGCAAGTTTCCCATGTAGAGACGAGATTTGTTCTGAAACCCCCACAACCTGGTATTGGAAACCAAGCATCTGGGGAACAATGCCTGGAATCCAAAGCAATGGATCTGATTACGGTCTAGGGGCCTGTCCTTTTCAATATTCTCCTCTGAGTGTCTCTGTCTAAGATTCAGAATGGAGGTCACTGCTCAGCTTGTGTCAGATCACCCATGTTTGTTGGGGGAGGCCAACACTATTGGACTGGTCTTGGGAATTGGAGGTTTCTCCTAATCTGTAAGGTTGTGGCAAATGAAACGGGCAGAGTTCCCTTGGAGAGCACTGGCACAGTCCTTAGGTGTGACACCACCTTTCTGGGTGTCATCCAGGAGGTCCAGGCTCAGGCTGTGTCAGACAGGGCATTAGTGCCAAGCTTAGACTGTATAATTGGAGTAAAGTTGAGTGGCATGCAGGTTGATCCTCATTTGGCGTTTCTGGGTAGCCCCAGGGGCAACGTTTTTCTTCTGAAGGGAAGGAAGAGTGCTGCATTGTGGCGACGGAATTCTCACACTGGAGGGCTTGTGGGCCAGAATTGTGAGGAAGGAAGTGAGAGAACACAAGCTAGGCTTAGGTTTTGGGTCAAGATCATGGCAGGCACACTCTGTAGAGCTAAATCTAAATCTCATGCATCTGAAGTCAGGGCGAGGATCAGACGTAGGCTCAGGTTGAAGTTTCTGTTCAGGATGGCCCCTTCATGATGGTGGGGGGCATCATGGGGCTATGGAGACTTTCCCACGATTGGCATTGTATGTTGCTCCAATCGGCAAGGATTCCTTCTACGGGACAGTCGAGACCGGTCAGATTGCTCCAGGACGTCCCATGCGGAACCACGGCAGTGCAGGGTTCTAAGGATGGATTCCTGGAGTGCCCGCCTCACATTCCTATTGTCTCCTAGTGACAAGGCAGGTTCGATCTGCTTCATTTGGGGAGCAACCAAAGGGGATGTGTTGAAATGGACTCGCCTGCGGATGGGTCATAATGTGGGTTTGTGTCCATGGAGACCTTGGAATGGGGTGTTGGCTGCTGGGACCTGAAGGTTTCCCTTAAGTGGAGGTTGTGACACAGCTCCAAAATGCATGTTTCCCATGTGGAAATGAGATTTGTTCAGACTGGTACCTCCAGAAGAACACATATGCTGGTATTGGAAACCAGGCCTCTGAGGAGAGATGCCTGGAATCAAAAGCAATGGATCTGATTAAGTCCTACGTGCCTGTCCGGTTCAATCTTCTTCTCTGGGGTTATCTGTCTATGGGTCTGAGTTGAGGTAGTTGCTCATCTTGGGACAGATCACCTTGTTTGCCCTGAGTGGCCAACACTATTGGGATGGCCTCAGGGACGTTGGAGTGTTCTCCTAATCTTTAGGGTTGTGGCCAATGGAATGGGCAGAATTTGCTTGGAGAAGGCAGGCACAGTCCTGAGGCATGGCTCCAGGGGCCCCAGCCTGGAGGGTGTGTGGGCCAGGACAGTGGGGACAGAAATCTGAAAACCCAAACTCAGCTTAGGTTTGGGGACGTAGGTATGACAGGCCTGATCTATAGTCCGTGAGGAGAATTTTTCAGGCTATGAACAAAGGGCAAGTGTGAGGCATATCTCCAGGCTTTTGTCTCTAGATTTTGTGTCAATGGTGGCCATGGAATGACGGGATGGCCTCTTTGGCCATGGATGATTCTTTCTCTTTTAAGATTTGGTCAGATCCCAAGTTTTGGGGCTCATTCAGGGGATGGAGGAGACCCTTCGATATTTTTTTCCTCAGGGGTTCCAGAGCAGAGAACTGAGTAGGGGTGACTAGACCTCTCAACCTCTCATTAATATTGGGGGACTTGGGATGGCAATGCGGGTTCTTGGTCCAGCCCCTGAGAGGCTTTACTTGAGGACAGGGCTCACACTGAGGGTCCCAATGTGTTTGTGCCCATTGCGGTTCTCAAGCATGGGCGGGGACTCATGGGCGACACTGGATTCTCCTACACTGAACGTTGGAAAACATGCGAACCACAAGGTTTCTTGCCTTGAGGAAGAAGGAGTTTCATTTCTGCATCACGTTCACCCCTGGGTAGTGAGTATATATAAGGTCTAGGTTCTGAAGCCTGAAAACCAAGGTTGGGAAGAGATGATGACCTAAAGCCATGGCGGGTCTGATGTGCTCAGTGTACAGCCAGCTGTCTGGGTGTCGGTTGAAAATTCAGACCTCAGGCTGTGCAAGACAGGGCATTAACGCCGAAGTGAAACTGTATAATTGGGGTAGAGTCAAGTGGCATGCAGGTTGATCCTCATTTGGTGTTTCTGGTTAGCCCCATAGGACAACGTTTCTCTTCTGGAGGGCAGTCAGAGTGCTGCATTGTGTCTCTCCAGAATTCCCTAACTGGAGGGCTGGTGGGCTCGGAGTGTGAGGACGAAGTCTGAGAACAATAGCTAGGTTTTGCTTCGGGGCAGGGTTTCGGCAGGCACACTCTGCAGAGTTGAATCAAGATTTCGTGCATCTGAAGTCAGGGCGAGGATTAGCGTTGGCTCAAGTTGGAGTTTCTGTCCAAGATGGCTCTTTCATGAAGGGGACAGTGCACCACGAGGCCACAGAGCTTTTCCCATGATGGGAGTTGTGAGGTGCTCCAAAGCGCAAGGATTCCTTCTGCAGGACAGCTGTGACCTCTTGGATGGCTCCAGGACGTCCCATATGAAATTACTTCAGAGTAGTTTTCTACAGATGGATGCCTAGCCAGCCCGCCTCACATTCCAATTGTCTCCTAGTGACAAGATAGGTTCGATCTGCTGGCTCTAGGGGAGCACCCAAGGGCACTGAGTTGAAATAGACTCTCCTGCAGATGGGTCCTAATGTGGGATTGTGTCCATGGAGACCTTGGAATGAGGTGGTGGCACCGGGGCCCTGAAGGATTTTCCTAGCCGGAGGTTTTGACAAAGCTTGAAAGAGCACGTTTCCCATGTGGAGAAGACATTTGTTCTGACTGATGACTCAGGAAACCCCCATATGGTGGTATTGAAAACCAGGCCTCTGAGGTTCTGACATAGCTCCACGAGCAAGTTTCCAATGTGCAGACAAGACTTGCTCTGAAGGGGCCTCTGGAAACCCTATAGGCTGGTATTGGAAACCAGGCCTCTGAGAAGAGATGCCTGGACACCAAAGCAATGGATCTGATTAGGGTCTAGGGGCCTGTCCAGTTCAATGTTCTTCTCTGGGGACATCTGTCTCCGAGTTGGTGTGGAGCTAGTTGCTCAGCTAGTGTCAGATCACCCCTGTTTGTTCCAGGCGGCCTATAAAATTGGTATGGTCCCAGGGACATTGGAGAAATCTCCTGATTTATATGGTTGTGGCCAATGGAATATGAAGAATTCCCTTTGAGAGGGCAGGAACAATCCTGAGGTGTGGTTCCAGGGGCCCTAGCCTGGAGGGTGTGTGTTTTCAGTCAACTGTCCAAACAGCCCAGGCCTACACAACCTACAGGCTGAGGCCCCTGGAGCCAAACCTGAGGACAGTACTTGCCTTCTCCAAGGGAATTGTGTGTGCCCATTCCAATGGCCACAACCCTTCTAATAGGATAAACCTCCAAAGTCCCTGATCCATCTCAATAGTGGTGACTTCCCAGGAAAAACAGGGGCAATCTGAGCCCAACTGAGCACCTACCTGCACTCAGACCCATAGACAGATGTCCCCAGAGGTAAAAAGGAAAGAACAGGCCCCTAGGCACTAATCAGATCCATTGCTTTGGTTTCCAAGCATCTCTCCTCAGAGGCCTGGATTTCAAAAGCAGCATATAGCTGTTTCTTGACCCACACATCAGAAAACATCTCATCTACACATGGGAAACTTGCACGTTGGGGCTGTGTCAAAGCCTCTGTTTAGGAGAACCCTTTAGGGCCCAGTGCCTCCGCTTTATTCCAAGGTCTCCATAGACACAAAAGCACATTAGGACCCATCCCCAGGGGTGTCCATTTCAACTCAGCGTTTTCGGTTGCTCCCCACAGATCCAGAAGCTCTAACCTGTCTTGTTGGTAGGAGACAATTGGAATGCGAGGTGGGCTACCCAGCCATCCATCCTTAGAACCCTGCTCAGAATCATTGGCCTGGAGCCAAACGACAGGACTCAATTGTCCTGCAGAAGACTCTCTGCAGTTTGGAGCTTCTCACAATCCCATCGTGGGAAAACCCGCATGGCCTCGTGATGCCCCCCCATTCATGAAGGGGCCATCAGGGACAGAAACTCCAACCTGAGCGATCGTCTGATCATCGCCATGACTTCAGATGCACGAGATCTCAATTCAGGTCTGTAGATTGTGCGTGCCATGGCCTCACCCAGAAACCTAAGCCTAGCTTGTGTTCTCAGACTTTTGTCGTCAGACTACTGGCCCACAAGCCCTCCAGTTTGGCAATCCAGAACTACAATGCAGCACTCTGCCGGCCCTCCAGAAGAAAAACATTGTCCGCTGGGGCTACCCAGTAACCCCAAATGAGGATCAAACTGCACCGACCTTGGCTGTACCCCAAATACATAGGCTGACCAGGGCACTAATGCCCTTTCTGACACAGCCTGAGCCTGGAGCCCCTGGCCCCTCCCAGACAGCTGGCCGCACACTGAGCACATCGAGCTGCCATGGCCTTAGGTCGTCATCTCTTCCCAACCACGGTTTTCAGGTTTCAGAACCTAGACCTTATCTCCAATCACTGCCCAGGGTTGAAGGTGATGCAGAAATCAGAACTCCTTCCCCATGGCAAGAAACCTTGTGGTTGGCATGGTGTCCACGCTCAGTGTAGTTGAAACCAGTGTGGCCCATGAGGCCCCGCCCATGCTCCCAGGCCACATTGGTCACAAACACACATTGTGACCCTCAGGCCGAGCCCAATCCTCAAGTAAGGCCACTCAGTGGCTGGATGAAGAGATATCATATTGGGCTTGCCATGCCCCTAGTCCCCAATTTTTAACCATATTTCGGGTTGTCCCTTCAGTCTTCCCCACGGCTTGGCTTTGGAATTCCTTTTTTGGTGGGACACCTGAGGTAACAAAACTGAAATGAGTCCTCCCATCCCACAGATTGACGAAAAGCAATTGGGAATCGGGCCAAATCCTCAGAGAGGAAGATTCGTCCATGGCCATGAGGCGTCCCCGACATTCCACGGCCATCGCTGAAACAAAATCCAGAGACAAAAGCCTGAGCAAGCGCCTCAGACTCGCACTTTCTTCAAATCCTGAAGAGTTCTTCTCATGGTTTGTAGATCGGGCCTGCCATACCTACATCCCCAATCCTAAGTTGAGTTTCTGTTTTCAGACTTCTGTCCTCAAAGTCTTGGGCCACACCCCCTCCAGCCTGGGCCCCTGGAGCCACACATTAGGACTGTGCCTAACAATCCATGGGAATTCTGCCCATTCCATGGTCCAAAATCGTACAAATTACGAGAAACCTCCAAAGTCCCTGAGGCCATCCCAATAGTGTAGGTCGCCCGGAACAAACAAGGGCTGTCTGACACCAGCTGATAATCAACCTCCACTCATACCATAGATGGATGTCCCCAGAGAAGAAGACTGAACCAGACAGGACCCTAGGCCATAATAGGATCCATTGCTTTGGGTTACAGGCATGTGTCCTCAAAAGCCTGATTCCAATACGAGCATAGGGGTTTTCCTGAGGCACCCATCAGAACTCATCTCGTCTCCACAAGGAAACCTGTGCATGGGAGCCATGTCCAAAGCTTAGGAGAGTACTTCAGGGTCCCGGTGCCACCGCCCCATTCCAAGGCCCTCATGGACACAAAAACTCATTAGGACCCATCCTCAGGACCCATTTCAACTCAGCCACCCCGGTTGCTCCGGCAGAGCCATCAGATCTAAACTGTCTTGTTGCTAGGAGACAATTGGAATGCGAGGCAGGCTTCCCAGGCATCCATCCGCGAACAGTGCTCTGGAGTCATTCCATATGGGATGTCCTGGAGCTGTCCAACAGGTCTCAATTGTCCCGCAGAAGGAATCCTTGAAGGGGGCATCCCACAACTCCCAACGTGGGAAAACCTCAATGGCCTCGAGATTCCGCTCCCTTCATGAAGCGGCCGTCATGCTCAGAAACTCCAACCTGAGCCAACGTCTGATCCTCGCCCTGACTTCAGATGCATGAGATATTGGTTCAGATCTGCAGGGGGTACCTGCCGTGCCCTCGCACTGAAACCCAAGTCTAGCTTGTCTTCTCAGACTTCCGTACTCACACTCCTGGCCCCGAAGCCCTCAAGTTTGGCAATTCTGGACCCACAATGCAGCACTCTGCCTGCCCTCTAGAAAAAAAATTATTGCCTCATGAGCTGCCCAGGCACCTTAAATGAGGGTAAACCTACACAGCCCTCGACTTTACCCAAATTATATAGTCTAACCTGGGCACTAATGCACTGTCGAACACAACCTGAGCGAGTACTTCCTGACCAACACCCAGAAAGCTGACCGCACACTGAGTACATAAAACCCGCCATGGCCTTAGTTCATCATCTCTTCCCTACCTCAGTTTTCAGGCTTCAGAACCGAGACCTATCTCCAATCACTGCCCAGGGGTGAGTGTGATGCAGAAATCAGAACTCCTCCTTACCCATGGCAAGAACCCTGTGGTTGGCACGTTGTCCAACGTTCAGTGTAGGAGAAACCAGCATTCACCCTGAGGCCCCGCCCATTCTTGAGTGCGACGAGGGCATACACACGCATTGTGACCCTCAGCATGAGTCCTGTCCTCTAGTAAGTCCTCTCAGTTGCTGGACCATTAGATGTCATAATGGGCTTGACATGTCCCTAGGCCCCAATTTTTAACCAAATTTCTGATGGTCCAGTCGCCCCTCCCCAGGGCTCTACTCTGGAATCCCTCATTTGGTGGGACACCTGAGGATAAAAAAGAAAAAAACAACAATAAAAAAATAAAACAGACTTCTTCCAGCCCACAGAAAGACCCCAAACTCTTTGGACGGGGCCAAACCAACAGAGAGTAAGACTCGTCCATTTCCCATGAAGTCACCCAGAAATTCCAGGACCATGAGTGACCCGATATCCAGAGACAAAAACTTGAGCAGGAGCCTCACACTCGCCCTTCTTTCAAATCCCGAAGAGTTCTCCTCATGGTCTGTAGATCAGTCCTGCCATACCTATGACCCGAAACATAAGCCGAGTTTGTGTTTTCAGACAACTGTCCAAACAGCCCTGGCCCTCACAACCTACAGGCTCAGGCCCCTGGAGCCAAACCTGAGGACTGTACTTGCCCTCTCCAAGGGAATTGTGTGTGCCCATTCCAATGGCCACAACCCTTCTAATAGGATAAACCTCCAAAGTCCCTGATCCATCTCAATAGTGGTGGCTTCCCAGGAAAAACAGGGGCAATCTGAGCCCAACTGAGCACCTACCTGCACTCAGACCCATAGACAGATGTCCCCAGAGGTAAAAAGGAAAGAACAGGCCCCTAGGCACTAATCAGATCCATTGCTTTGGTTTCCAGGCATCTCTCCTCAGAGGCCTGGATTTCAAAAGCAGCATATAGCTGTTTCTTGACTCACCCATCAGAAAACATCTCATCTACACATGGGAAACTTGCACGTTGGAGCTGTGTCAAAGCCTCTGTTTAGGAGAACCCTTTAGGGCCCCAGTGCCACCGCTTCATTCCAAGGTCTCCATAGACACAAAAGCACGTTAGGACCCATCCCCAGGGGTGTCCATTTCAACTCAGCGTCCTCGGTTGCTCCCCACAGATCCAGGAGATCTAACCTGTCTTGTTGGTAGGAGACAATTGGAATGCGGGCTGGGCTACCCAGCCATCCATCCTTAGAACCCTGCACAGAATCATTGGCCTGGAGCCAAACGACAGGTCTCAATTGTCCTGCAGAAGACTCTCTGCAGTTTGGAGCTTCTCACAACTCCCATCGTGGGAAAACCCCCATGGCCTCGTGATGCCCCCGCCCATTCATGAAGGGGCCATCAGGGACAGAAACTCCTACCTGAGCGATCGTCTGATCCTCGCCCTGACTTCAGATGCACGAGATCTCGATTCAGGTCTGTAGATTGTACGTGCCATGGCCTCACCTAGAAACCTAAGCCTAGCTTGTGTTCTCAGACTTTTGTCGTCAGACTACTGGCCCACAAGCCCTCCAGTTTGGCATTCCAGAACTACAATGCAGCACTCTGCCGGCTCTGCAGAAGAAAAACATTGTCTTCTGGGGCTACCCAGTAATCCCAAATGAGGATAACCTACACCGACCATGGCTGTACCCCCAATACATAGGCTGACCAGGGCACTAATGCCCTTTCTGACACAGCCTGAGCCTGGACCCCCTGGCCCCTCCCAGACAGCTGGCCGCACACTGAGCACATCCAGCCGCCATGGCCTTAGGTCGTCATCTCTTCCCAACATCAGTTTACAGGTTTCAGAACCTAGACCCTTATCTCCAATCACTGCCCAGGGTTGAAGGTGATGCAGAAATCAGAACTCCTTCCCCATGGCAAGAAACCTTGTGGTTGGCATGTTGTCCAACGTTCAGTGTCGTTGAAACCAGTGTGACCCATGAGGCCCCGCCCATGCTCCCGGGCCACATTGGTCACAAACGCACATTGTGACGCTCAGGCTGAGCCTAGTCCTCAAGTAAGGCCACTCAGTGGCTGGATGAAGAGATAGCATATTGGGCTTGCCATGCCCCTAGGCCCCAATTTTTAACCATAGTTCGGGTTGTCCTTTAGTCTTCCCCACGGCTTGTCTTTGGAATTCCTCTTTTGGTGGGACACCTGAGGTAACAAAACTGAAATGAGTCCTCCCATCCCACAGATTGACGAAAAGCAATTGGGAATCGGGCCAAATCCTCAGAGAGGAAGATTCGTCCATGGCCCATGAGGCGTCCCCGACATTCCACGACCATCGCTGATACAAAATCCAAGACAAAAGCCTGAGCAAGCGCCTCAGACTCGCACTTTCTTCATATCCTGAAGAGTTCTTTTCATGTTTTGTAGATCGGGCCTGCCATACCTACGTCCCCAAATCTAAGCTGATTTGTGTTTTCAGACTTCTGTCCTCAAAGTCTTGGGCCAACCACCCTGCAGGCTGGGCCCCTGGAGCCACACATTAGGACTGTGCCTACCAATCCATGGGAATTCTGCCCATTCCATGGTCCAAAATAGTACAAATTAGGAGAAACCTCCAAATTCCCTGAGGCCATCCCAATAGTGTAGGTCGCCCGGAACAAACAAGGACTGTCTGACACCAGCTGATAATCGACCTCCACTCATACCATAGATGGATGTCCCCAGAGAAGAAGATTGAACCAGACAGGACCCTAGGCCATAATAGGATCCATTGCTTTGGGTTACAGGCATGTGTCCTCAAAAGCCTGTTTCCAATACGAGCATAGGGGTTTTCCTGAGGCACCCATCAGAACTCATCTCGTCTCCACAAGGAAACCTGTGCATGGGAGCCATGTCCAAAGCTTAGGAGAGTACTTCAGGGTCCCGGTGCCACCGCCCCATTCCAAGGCCCTCATGGACACATTAGGACCCATCCTCAGGAAAGTCCATTTCAACTCAGCCACCCCGGTTGCTCCGGCAGAGCCATCAGATCTAAACTGTCTTGTTGCTAGGAGACAATTGGAATGCGAGGCGGGCTTCCCAGGCATCCATTCGCGAACGGTGCTCTGGAGTCATTCCATATGGGATGTCCTGGAGCTGTCCAACAGGTCTCAATTGCCCCGCAGAAGGAATCCTTGAAGGGGGCATCCCACAACTCCCAACGTGGGAAAACTCAATGGCCTCGAGATTCCGCTCCCTTCATGAAGCGGCCGTCATGCTCAGAAACTCCAACCTGAGCCAACGTCTGATCTTCGCCCTGACTTCAGATACATGAGATATTGGTTCAGATCTGCAGGGGGTACCTGCCGTGCCCTCGCCCTGAAACCCAAGTCTAGCTTGTCTTCTCAGACTTCCGTCCTCACACTCCTGGCCCCGAAGCCCTCAAGTTTGGCAATTCCGGACCCACAATGCAGCACTCTGCCTGCCCTCTAGAAAAAAAATTATTGCCTCATGAGCTGCCCAGGCACCTTAAATGAGGGTAAACTACACAGCACTCGACTTTACCCAAATTATATAGTCTAACCTGGGCACTAATGCACTATCGAACACAACCTGAGCCCGGACCTCCTGACCAACACCCAGAAAGCTGACCGCACACTGAACACATAAAACCCGCCATGGCCTTAGGTCATCATCTCTTCCCTACCTCAGTTTTCAGGCTTCAGAACCGAGACCTTATCTCCAATCACTGCCCATGGGTGAGTGTGATGCAGAAATCAGAACTCCTCCTTACCCATGGCAAGAACTCTTGTGGTGGGCACATTGTCCAACGTTCAGTGTAGGAGAAACCAGCACTGAAGGGACCACCCGAACTATGGTTAAAAATTGGAGCCTAGGGGCATGGCAAGCCCAATATGCTATCTCTTCATCCAGCCACTGAGCGGCCTTACTTGAGGACTGGGCTCAGCCTGAGAGTCACAGTGTGTGTTTGTGACCAATGTGGCCCGCGAGCATGGGCGGGGCCAAATGGGCCACACTGGTTTGAACTACAGTGAACTTTGGACAACATGCCAACCACAAGGTTTCTTGCCATGGGAAGGAGTTCTGATTTCTGCATCACCTTCAACCCTGGGCAGTGATTGGAGATAAGGTCTAGGTTCTGAAACCTGAAAACCGAGGTTGTGAAGAGATGACGACCTAAGGCCATGGCGGCTGGATGTGCTCAGTGTGCGGCCAGCTGTCTGGGAGGGGCCAGGGGCTCCAGGCTCAGGCTGTGTCAGAAAGGACATTAGTGCCCTGGTCAGCCTATGCATTTGGGGTACAGCCATGGTCGGTGCAGGTTGATCCTCATTTGGGGTTACTGGGTAGCCCCAGAGGACAATGTTTTTCTTCTGGAGGGTCGGCAGAGTGCTGCATTGTAGTTCTGGATTGCCAAACTGGAGGGCTTGTGGGCCAGTAGTCTGACGACAAAAGTCTGAGAACACAAGCTAGGCTTAGGTTTCTGGGTGAGGCCATGGCAGGCACAATCTACAGACCTGAATCGAGATCTCGTGCATCTGAAGTCAGCGCGAGGATCAGACGATCGCTCAGGTTGGAGTTTCTGTCCCTGATGGCCCCTTCATGAATGGGGGTGGGGGCATCACGAGGCCATGGGTGTTTTCCCACGATGGGAGTTGTGAGAAGCTCCAAACTGCAGAGAGTCTTCTGCAGGACAATTGAGACCTGTTGTTTGGCTCCAGACCAATGACTCTGAGCAGGGTTCTAAGGATGGATGGCTGGGTAGCCCACCTCGCATTCCAATTGTCTCCTAGCAACAAGACAGGTTAAATGTCCTGGATCTATGGGGAGCAACCGAGGACGCTGTGTTGAAATGGACATTCCTAAGGATGGGTCCTAATGTGCTTTTGTGTCTATGGAGACCTTGGAATGAAGAGGTGGCACTGGTGCCCTAAAGGGTTCTCCTAAACAGAGGCTTTGACACAGCTCCAACGTGCAAGTTTCCCATGTGTAGATGAGATGTTTTCTGATGGGTGAGTCAAGAAACAACTATATGCTGCTTTTGAAATCCAGGCCTCTGAGGAGAGATGCCTGGAAACCAAAGCAATGGATCTGATTAGTGCCTAGGGGCCTGTTCTTTCCTTTTTACCTCTGGGGACATCTGTCTATGGGTCTGAGTGCAGGTAGGTGCTCTGTAGGGCTCAGATTGCCCCTGTTTTTCCTGGGAAGCCACCACTTTTGATATGGATCAGGGACTTTGGAGGTTTATCCTATTAGAAGGGTTGTGGCCATTGGAATGGGCACACACAATTCCCTTGGAGAGGGCAAGTACATTCCTCAGGTTTGGCTCTAGGGGCCTGAGCCTGTAGGTTGTGTAGGCCAGGGCTGTTTGGACAGTTGTCTGAAAACACAAACTCGGCTTATGTTTCGGGTCATAGGTATCGCAGGACTGATCTACAGACCATGAGGAGAACTCTTCGGGATTTGAAAGAAGGGCGAGTGAGGCTCCTGCTCAAGTTTTTGTCTCTTGATATTGTGTCACTCATGGTCGTGGAATTTCTGGGTGACTTCATGGGAAATGGACGAGTCTTACTCTCTGGTGGTTTGGCCCCGTCCAAAGAGATTGGGGTCATTCTGTGAGCTGGAAGACGTCCGTTTTTTTTGTTGTTGTTGTTGTTGTTGTTTTCTTTTTTAACCTCAGGTGTCCCACCAAATGAGGGATTCCAGAATAGACACCTGGGGAGGGGCGACTGGACAGTCACAAATCTGGTTAAAAATTGGGGCCTAGTGACATGTCAAGCCCATTATGACATCTAAAGGTCCAGCTACTGAGAGGACTTACTAGAGGACAGGACTCATGCTGAGGGTCACAATGCGTGTGTATGCCCTCGTCGCACTCAAGAATGGGCGGGGCCTCAGGGTGAATGCTGGTTTCTCCTACACTGAACGTTGGACAACGTGCCAACCACAAGGGTTCTTGCCATGGGTAAGGAGGAGTCCTGATTTCTGCATAACATTCACCCCTGGGCAGTGATTGGAGATAAGGTCTCGGTTCTGAAGCCTGAAAACTGAGGTAGGGAAGAGATGATGACCTAAGGCCATGGCGGGTTTTATGTGCTCAGTGTGTGGTCAGCTTTCTGGGTGTTGGTCAGGAGGTCCGGGCTCAGGTTGTGTTCGACAGTGCATTAGTGCCCAGGTTAGACTATATAATTTGGGCAAGGTCGAGAGCTGTGTAGGTTTATCCTCATTTAAGGTGCCTGGGCAGCTCATGAGGCAATAATTTTTTTTTTCTAGAGGGCCAGGAGAGTGCTGCATTGTGGGTCCGGAATTGCCAAATTTTAGGACTTCGGGGCCATGAGTTTGAGGACGCAAGTGTGAGAAGACAAGCTAGACCTGGGTTTCAGGGCGAGGGCACGACAGGTACCCCCTGCAGATCTGAACCAATATCTCATGCTTCTGAAGTCAGAGCGAGGATCAGACGTTGGCTCAGGTTGGAGTTCCTGTGCATGACGGCCGCTTTATGAAGGGAGCGGAATCTCGGGGCCATTGAGGTTTTCCCACGTTGGGAGTTGTGGGATGCCCCCTTCAAGGATTCCTTCTGCGGGACAATTGAGACCTGTTGGACAGCTCCAGGACATCCCATATGGAATGACTCCAGAGCACCATTCGCGGATGGATGCCTGGGAAGCCCGCCTCGCATTCAAATTGTCTCCTAGCAACAAGACAGTTTTGATCTGATGGCCTGCCGGAGCAACCGGGGTGGCTGAGTTGAAATGGACTTTCCTGAGGATGGGTCCTAATGTGTTTTTGTGTCCATGAGGGCCTTGGAATGGGGCGGTGGCACCGGGACCCTGAAGTACTCTCCTAAGCTTTGGACATGGCTCCCATGCACAGGTTTCCTTGTGGAGACGAGATGAGTTCTGATGGGTGCCTCAGGAAAACCCCTATGCTCGTATTGGAATCAGGCTTTTGAGGACACATGCCTGTAACCCAAAGCAATGGATCCTATTATGGCCTAGGGTCCTGTCTGGTTCAATCTTCTTCTCTGGGGACATCCATCTATGGTATGAGTGGAGGTCGATTATCAGCTGGCGTTAGATAGCCCTTGTTTGTTCCGGGCGACCAAATCTATTGGGATGGCCTCAGGGACTTTGGAGGTTTCTCCTAATTTGTACGATTTTGGACCATGGAATGGGCAGAATTCCCATGGATTGGTAGGCACAGTCCTAATGTGTGGCTCCAGGCGCCCAGCCTGGAGCGTTTGTGGCCCAAGACTTTGAGGACAGAAGTCTGAAAACACAAACTCAGCTTAGGTTTGGGGACGTAGGTATGGCAGGCCCGATCTACAAACCATGAGAAGAACTCTTCAAGATATGAAGAAATTGCGAGTCTGAGGCGCTTGCTCAGGCTTTTGTCCCTGGATTTTGTATCAGCGATGGCCGTGGAATGTCGGGGAGGCCTCATGGGCCATGGTCGAATCACCTCTCTGAGGATTTGGCCCGATTCCCAATTGCTTTTCGTCAATCTGTGGGATGGGAGGACTCATTTCAGTTTTGTTACCTCAGGTGTCCCACCAAAAGAGGAATTCCAAAGCCAAGCCGTGGGGAAGACTGAAGGGACAACCCGAACTATGGTTAAAAATTGGGGCCTACGGGCATGGCAAGCCCAATATGCTATCTCTTCATCCAGCCACTGAGTGGCCTTACTTGAGGACTGGGCTCAGCCTGAGCGTCACAATGTGTGTTTGTGACCAATGTGGCCCGCGAGCATGGGCGGGGCCTCATGGGCCACACTGGTTTCAACGACACTGAACGTTGGACAACATGCCAACCACAAGGTTTCTTGCCATGGGGAAGTAGTTCTGATTTCTGCATCACCTTCAACCTTGGGCAGTGATTGGAGATAAGGTCTAGGTTCTGAAACCTGAAAACCGAGGTTGGGAAGAGATGACGACCTAAGGCCATGGCAGCTGGATGTGCTCAGTGTGCGGCCAGCTGTCTGGGAGGGGCCAGGGGGTCCATGCTCAGGCTGTGTCAGAAAGGGCATTAGTGACCTGGTCAGCCTATGTATTTGGGGTAATGCCAATGTCGGTGCAGGTTGATCCTCATTTGGGGTTACTGGGTAGCCCCAGAGGACAATGTTTTTCTTCTGGAGTGCAGGCAGAGTGCTCCATTGTATTTCTGGATTTCCAAATGAAGGGCTTGTGGGCCAGTAGTCTGACGACAAATGTCTAAGAACACAAGCTAGGCTTAGGTTTCTTGGTGAGGCTATGGCAGGCACAATCTACAGACCTGAATCGAGATCTCGTGCATCTGAAGTCAGGGCGAGGATCAGACGATCGCTCAGGTTGGAGTTTCTGTCCATGATGGCCCCTTCATGAATGGGGGGGCATCATGAGGCCATGGGGGTTTTCCCACTATGGGAGTTGTGAGAAGCTCCAAACTGCAGAGAGTCTTCTGCAGGACAATTGAGACCTGTTGTTTGGCTCCAGGCCAATGATTCTGAGCAGGGTTCTAAGGATGGATGGCTGGGTAGCCCACCTCGCATTCCAATTGTCTCCTAGCAACAAGACAGGTTAGATCTCCTGGATCTGTGGGCAGCTACCGAGGATGCTGAGTTGAAATGGACACCCCTGGGGATGGGTCCTAATGTGCTTTTGTGTCTATGGAGACCTTGGAATGAAGCGGTGGCACTGGGGCCCTAAAGGGTTCTCCTAAACAGAGGCTTTGACACAGCTCCAACGTGCAAGTTTCCCATGTGTAGATGAGATGTTTTCTTATGGGTGAATTAAGAAATAGCTATATGCTGCTTTTGAAATCCAGGCTCTGAGGAGAGATGCCTGGAAATCAAAGCAATGGATCTGAGTAGTGCCTAGTGTTCTTTTCTTTTTACCTCTGGGGACATCTGTCTATGGGTCTGAGTGCAGGTAGGTGCTCATTTGGGCTCAGATTGCACCTGTTTTCCCTGGGAAGCCACCACTTTTGAGATGGATCAGGGACTTTGGAGGTTTATCCTATTAGAAGGGTTGTGGCCATAGGAATGGGCACAAACAATTTCCTTGGAGAAGGCAAGTACATTCCTCAGGTTTGGCTTCAGGGGCCTGAGCCTGTAGGCTGTGTAGGCCAGGGCTGTTTAGACAGTTGTCTGAAAACAAACTCAGCTTAGGTTTGGGGTCGTAGGTATGGCAGGCCCGATCTACAAACCATGAGAAGAACTCTTCAGGATATGAAGAAAGTGCGAGTCTTAGTCGCTTGCTCAGGCTTTTGTCCCTGGATTTTGTATCAGCGATGGCCGTGGAATGTCGGCCAGGCCTCATGGGCCATGGACGAATCTTCCTCTGAGAATTTGGCCCGATTCCCAATTGCTTTTCGTCAATCTGTGGGATGGGAGGACTCATTTCAGGTTTGTTACCTCAGGTGTCCCACCAAAAGAGGAATTCCAAAGCAAAGCCGTGGGGATGATTGAAGGGACAACCCGAACTATGGTTAAAAATTGGGGCCTAGGGGCATGGCAAGCCCAATATGCTATCTCTTCATCCAGCCACTGAGTGGCCTTACTTGAGGACTGGGCTCAGCCTGAGGGTCACAATGTGTGTTTGTGACCAATGTGGCCCGCGAGCATTGGCGGGGCCTCATGGGCCACACTGGTTTCAACGACACTGAACGTTGGACAACATGCCAACCACAAGGTTTCTGCCATGGGGAAGGAGTTCTGATTTCTGCATCACCTTCAACCTTGGGCATGATTGGAGATTAGGTCTAGGTTCTGAAACCTGAAAACCGAGGTTGGGAAGAGATGACGACCAAAGGCCATGGAGGCTCGATGTGCTCAGTGTGCGGCCAGCTGTCTGGGACGGGCCAGGGAGTCCAGGCTCAGGCTGTGTCAGAAAGGGCATTAGTGCCCTGGTCAGCCTATGTATTTGGGGTACAGCCAAGGTCGGTGTAGGTTGATCCTCATTTGGGGTTACTGGGTAGCCCCAGAGGACAATGTTTTTCTTCTGGTGGGCCGGCAAGTGCTGCATTGTAGTTCTGGATTGCCATACTGGAGGGCTTGTGGGCCAGTAGTCTGACGACAAAAGTCTGAGAACACAAGCTAGGCTTAGGTTTCTGGGTGAGGCCATGGAAGGCACAATCTACAGACCTGAATCGAGATCTCGTACATCTGAAGTCAGGGCGAGGATCAGACGATCGCTCAGGTTGGAGTTTCTGTCCCTGATGGCCCCTTCATGAATGGGGGGGGCATCACGAGGCCATGGGTGTTTTCCCACGATGGGAGTTGTGAGAAGCTCCAAACTGCAGAGAGTCTTCTGCAGGTCAATTGAGACCGTTCCTTGGCTCCAGGCCAATGATTCTGAGCAGGGTTCTAAGGATGGATGGCTGCGTAGCCCACCTCGCATTCCAATTGTCTCCTAGCAACAAGACAGGTTAGATCTCCTGGATCTGTGGGGAGCAACCGAGGACGCTGTGTTGAAATGGACACCCCTAAGGATGGGTCCTAATGTGCTTTCTTGTCTATGGAGACCTTAGAATGAAGAGGTGGCAATGGTGCCCTAAAGTGTTCTCCTAAACAGAGGCTTTGACACAGCTCCAACGTGCAAGTTTCCCATGTGTAGATGAGATGTTTTCTGATGGGTGAGTCAAGAAACAGCTATATGCTGCTTTTGAAATCCAGGCCTCTGAGGAGAGATGCCTGGAAACCAAAGCAATGGATCTGATTAGTGCCTAGGGGCCTGTTCTTTCCTTTTTACCTCTGGGGACATCTGTCTATGGGTCTGAGTGCAGGTAGGTGCTCATTTGGGCTCAGATTGCCCCTGTTTTTCCTGGGAAGCCACCACTTTTGAGATGGATCAGGGACTTTGGAGGTTTATCCTATTAGAAGGGTTGTGGCCATTGGAATGGGCACACACAATTCCCTTGGAGAGGGCAAGTACAGTCCTCAGGTTTGAATGCTGGGGCCTGAACCTGTAGGTTGTGTAGGCCAGGGCTGTTTGGACAGTTGTCTGAAAACACAAACTCGGCTTATGTTTCGGGTCATAGGTATGGCAGGACTGATGTACACACCATGAGGAGAACTCTTCGGGATTTGAAAGAAGGGCTAGTGTGAGGCTCTGCTCTAGTTTTTGTCTCTGGATATCGTGTCACTCATGGTCGTGGAATTTCTGGGAGACTTTATGGGGAATGGACGAGTCTTACTCTCTGGTGGTTTGGCCCCGTCCAAAGAGATTGGGGTCATTCTGTGGGCTGGAAGAAGTCCGTTTTTTTTGTTGTTGTTGTTGTTGTTGTTGTTGTTTTCTTTTTTAACCTCAGGTGTCCCACCAAATGAGGGATTCCAGAGTAGAGCCCTGGGGAGGGGCGACTGGACAGTCAGAAATCTGGTTAAAAATTGGGGCCTAGTGACATGTCAAGCCCATTATGACATCTAAAGGTCCAGCCACTGAGAGGACTTACTAGAGGACAGGACTCATGCTGAGGGTCACAATGCGTGTGTATGCCCTCGTCGCACTCAAGAATGGGTGGGGCCTCAGGGTGAATGCTGGTTTCTCCTACACTGAACGTTGGACAACGTGCCAACCACAAGGGTTCTTGCCATGGTTAAGGAGGAGTTCTGATTTCTGCATAACATTCACCCCTGGGCAGTGATTGGAGATAAGGTCTCGGTTCTGAAGCCTGAAAACTGAGGTAGGGAAGAGATGATGACCTAAAGCCATGGCGGGTTTTATGTGCTCAGTGTGCGGTCAGCTTTCTGGGTGTTGGTCAGGAGGTCCGGGCTCAGGTTGTGTTCGACAGTGCATTAGTGCCCAGGTTAGACTATATAATTTGGGTAAGGTCGAGTGCTGTGTAGGTTTATCCTCATTTAAGGTGCCTGGGCAGCTCATGAGGCAATAATTTTTTTTTTTCTAGAGGGCCGGCAGAGTGCTGCATTGTGGGTCCGGAATTGCCAAATTTTAGGACTTCGGGGCCATGAGTTTGAGGACGCAAGTGTGAGAAGACAAGCTAGACATGGGTTTCAGGGCGAGGGCACGACAGGTACCCCCTGCAGATCTGAACCACTATCTCATGCTTCTGAACTCAGGGCGAGGATCAGACGTTGGCTCAGGTTGGAGTTCCTGTGCATGACGGCCGCTTTATGAAGGGAGCGGAATCTCGGGGCCATTGAGGTTTTCCCACGTTGGGAGTTGTGGGATGCCCCCTTCAAGGATTCCTTCTGCGGGACTATTGAGACCTGTTGGACAGCTCCAGGACATCCCATATGGAATGACTCCAGAGCACCGTTCGTGGACGGATGCCTGGGAAACCCGCCTCGCATTCCAACTGTCTCCTAACAACAAGACAGTTTTGATCTGATGGCTCTGCCGGAGCAACCGGGGTGGCTGAGTTGAAATGGACTTTCCTGAGGATGGGTCCTAATGTGTTTTTGTGTCCATGAGGGCCTTGGAATGGGGCGGTGGCACCGGGACCCTGAAGTACTCTCCTAAGCTTTGGACATTGCTCCCATGCACAGGTTTCCTTCTGGAGAAGAGATGAGTTCTGATGGGTGCCTCAGGAAAACCCCTATGCTCGTATTGGAATCAGGCTTTTGAGGACACATGCCTGTAACCCAAAGCAATGGATCCTATTATGGCCTAGGGTCCTGTCTGGTTCAATCTTCTTCTCTGGGGACATCCATCTATGGTATGAGTGGATGTCGATTATCAGCTGGTGTCAGACAGTCCTTGTTTGTTCCGGGCGACCTACACTATTGGGATGGCCTAAGGGACTTTGGAGGTTTCTCCTAATTTGTACGATTTTGGACCATGGAATGGGCAGAATTCCCATGGATTGGTAGGCAGAGTCCTAATGTGTGGCTCCAGGCGCCCAGCCTGGAGCGTGTGTGGCCCAAGATTTTGAGGACAGAAGTCTGAAAACACAAACTCAGCTTAGGTTTGGGGATGTAGGTATGGCAGGCCCGATCGACAAACCATGAGAAGAAATCTTCAGGATATGAAGAAAGTGCGAGTCTGAGGCGCTTGCTCAGGCTTTTGTCTCTGTATTTTGTATCAGCGATGGCCGAGGAATGTCGGCCAGGCCTCATGGGCCATCGACGAATCTTCCTCTCTGAGGATTTGGCCCGATTCCCAATTGCTTTTCATCAAACTGTGGGATGGGAGGACTCATTTCAGGTTTGTTACCTCAGGTGTCCCACCAAAAGAGGAATTCCAAAGCAAAGCCGTGGGGAAGACTGAAGGGACAACCCGAACTATGGTTAAAAATTGGGGCCTAGGGGCATGGCAGCCCAATATGCTATCTCTTCATCCAGCCACTGAGTGGCCTTACTTAAGGACTGGGCTCAGCCTGAGGGTCACATTGTGTGTTTGTGACCAATGTGGCCCGCGAGCATGGGCGGGGCCTCATGGGCCACACTGGTTTCAACGACACTGAACGTTGGACAACATGCCAACCACAAGGTTTCTTGCCATGGGGAAGGAGTTCTGATTTCTGCATCACCTTATACCTTGGGCAGTGATTGGAGATAAGGTCTAGGTTCTGAAACCGAGGTTGGGAAGAGATGACGACCTAAGGCCATGGCAGCTGGATGTGCTCAGTGTGCGGCCAGCTGTCTGGGAGGGGCCAGGGGCTCCAGGCTCAGGCTGTGTCAGAAAGGGCATTAGTGCCCTGGTCAGCCTATGTATTTGGGGTACAGCCATGGTCGGTGCAGGTTCATCCTCATTTGGGGTTACTGGGTAGCCACAGAGGACAATGTTTTTCTTCTGGAGGGCCGGCAGAGTGCTGCATTGTAGTTCTGGATTGCCAAACTGGAGGGCTTGTGGGCAAGTAGTCTGACGACAAAAGTCTGAGAACACAAGCTAGGCTTAGGTTTCTGGGTGAGGCCATGGCAGGCACAATCTACAGACCTGAATCGAGATCTCGTGCATCTGAAGTCAGGGCGAGGATCAGACGATCGCTCAGGTTGGAGTTTCTGTTCCTGATGGCCCCTACATGAATGGGGGGGGGGCATCACGAGGCCATGGGTGTTTTCCCACGATGGGAGTTGTGAGAAGCTGCAAACTGCAGAGAGTCTTCTGCAGGACAATTGAGACCTGTTGTTTGTCTCCAGGCCAATGATTCTGAGCAGGGTTCTAAGGATGGATGGATGGGTAGCCCACCTCGCATTCAAATTGTCTCCTAGCAACAAGACCGGTTAGATCTCCTGGATCTGTGGGGAGCAACCGAAAACGCTGAGTTGAAATGGACACCCCTGGGGATGGGTCCTAACGTGCTTTTGTATCTATGGAGTCCTTGCAATGAAGCGGTGGCACTGGGGCCCTAAAGGGTTCTCCTAAACAGAGGCTTTGACACAGCTCCAACGTGCAAATTTCCCATGTGTAGATAAGATGTTTTCTGATGGGTGAGTCAAGAAACAGCTATATGCTGCTTTTTAAATCCAGGCCTCTGAGGAGAGATGCCTGGAAATCAAAGCAATGGATCTGATTAGTGCCTAGGGGCCTGTTCTTTCCTTTTTACCTCTGGGGACATCTGTCTATGGGTCTGAGTGCAGGTAGGTGCTCACTTGGGCTCAGATTGCCCCTGTTTTTCCTAGGAAGCCAACATTATTGAGATGGAGCAGGGACTTTGGAGGTTTATACTATTAGAAGGGTTGTGGCCATTGGAATGGGCACACACAATTCCCTTGGAGAGGGCAAGTACAGTCCTCAGGTTTGGCTCCAGGGGCCCGAGCCTGTAGGTTGTGTATGCCAGGGCTATTTGGACAGTTGTCTGAAAACACAAACTCGGCTTATGTTTCGGGTCATAGGTATGGCAGGACTGATCTACAGACCATGAGGAGAACTCTTCGGGATTTGAAAGAAGGGCGAGTGAGGCTCCTGCTCAAGTTTTTGTCTCTTGATATCGTGTCACTCATGGTCGTGGAATTTCTGGGTGACTTCATGGGAAATGGACGAGTCTTACTCTCCTGTGGTTTGGCCCAGTCCAAAGAGTTTAGGGTCATACTGTGGGCTGGAAGAAATCCGTTTTTTTTTTTTTTTTGTTGTTGTTTTCTTTTTTATCCTCAGGTGTCCCACCAAATGATTGATTCCAGAGTAGAGCCCTGGGGAGGGGCGCCTGGACAATCAGAAATCTGGTTAAAAATTGGGGCCTAGGGACATGTCAAGCCCATTATGACATCAAATGGTTCAGCCACTGAGAGGACTTACTAGAGGACAGGACTCATGCTGAGGGTCACAATGTGTGTGTATGCCCTCATCGCACTCAAGAATGGGGGGGCCTCAGGGTGAATGCTGGTTTCTCCTACACGGAACGTGCCAACCACAAGGTTTCTTGCCATGGGTAAGGAGTTGTTCTGATTTCTGCATCACACTCACCCCTGGGCAGTGATTGGAGATAAGGTCTCGGTTCTGAAGCATGAAAACTGAGGTAGGGAAGAGATGATGACCTAAGGCCATGGCGGGTTTTATGTGCTCAGTGTGCGGTCAGCTTTCTGGGTGTTGGTCAGGAGGTCCGGGCTCAGGTTGTGTTCGACAGTGCATGAGTGCCCAGGTTAGACTATATAATTTGGGTAAAGTCGAGTGCTGTGTAGGTTTACCCTCATTTAAGGTGCCTGGGCAGCTCATGAGGCAATAATTTTTTTTCTAGAGGGCAGGCAGAGTGCTGCATTGTGGGTCCGGAATTGCCAAACTTGAGGGCTTCGGGGCCAGGAGTGTGAGGACGGAAATCTGAAAAGACAAGCTAGACTTGGGTTTCAGGGCGAGGGCACGGCAGGTACCCCCTGCAGATCTGAACCAATATCTCATGCATCTGAAGTCAGGGCGAGGATCAGACGTTGGCTCAGGTTAGAGTTTCTGAGCATGACGGCCGCTTCATGAAAAGAGCGGAATCTCGAGGCCAAAGAGGTTTTCCCAAGTTGGGAGTTTTGGGATGCCCCCTTCAAGGACTCCTTCTGCGGGACAATTGAGACCTGTTGGACAGCTCCAGGACATCCCATATGGAATGACTCCAGAGCACCGTTCGCGGATGGATGCCTGGGAAGCCCGCCTCGCATTCCAATTGTCTCCTAGCAACAAGACAGTTTAGATCTGATGCCTCTGCCGGAGCAACCGGGGTGGCTGAGTTGAAATGGACTTTCCTGAGGATGGGTCCTAATGTGATTTTGTGTCCATGAGGGCCTTGGAATGGGGCGGTGGCACCGGGACCCTGAAGTACTCTCCTAAGCTTTGGACATGGCTCCCATGCACAGGTTTCCTTGTGGAGACGAGATGAGTTCTGATGGGTGCCTCAGGAAAACCCCTATGCTCATATTGGAATCAGGCTTTTGAGGACACATGCCTGTAACCCAAAGCAATGGATCCTTTTATGGCCTAGGGAACTGTCTGGTTCAATCTTCTTCTCTGGGGACATCCATCTATGGTATGAGTGGAGGGCGATTATCAGCTGGTGTCAGACAGCCCTTGTTTGTTCCGGGCGAACTACACTATTGGGATGGCCTCAGGGACTTTTGGAGGTTTCTCCTAATTTGTACTATTTTGGACCATGTAATGGGCAGAATTCCCATGGATTGGTAGGCACAGTCCTAATGTGTGGCTCCAGGGGCCCAGCCTGCAGGGTGGTTGCCCCAAGACTTTGAGGACAGAAGTCTGAAAACACAAACTCAGCTTAGATTTGGGGACGTAGGTATGGCAGGCCCGATCTACAAACCATGAGAAGAACTCTTCAGGATATGAAGAAAGTGCTAGTCTGAGGCGCTTGCTCAGGCTTTTGTCTCTGGATTTTGTATCAGCGATGGCCGTGGAATGTCGGGGAGGCCTCATGGGCCATGGTCGAATCTTCCTCTCTGAGGATTTGGCCCGATTCCCAATTGCTTTTCGTCAATCTGTGGGATGGGAGGACTCATTTCAGTTTTGTTACCTCAGGTGTCCCACCAAAAGAGGAATTCCAAAGCCAAGCCGTGGGGAAGACTGAAGGGACAACCCGAACTATGGTTAAAAATTGGGGCCTAGGGGCATGGCAAGCCCAATATGCTATCTCTTCATCCAGCCCCTGAGCGGCCTTACTTGAGGACTGGGCTCAGCCTGAGAGTCACAATGTGTGTTTGTGACCAATGTGGCCCGCGAGCATGGGCAGGGCCAAATGGGCCACACTGGTTTGAACTACAGTGAACGTTGGACAACATGCCAACCACAAGGTTTCTTGCCATGGGAAGGAGTTCTGATTTCTGCATCACCTTCAACCCTGGGCAGTGATTGGAGATAAGGTCTAGGTTCTGAAACCTGAAAACCGAGGTTGTGAAGAGATGACGACCTAAGGCCATGGCGGCTGGATGTGCTCAGTGTGCGGCCAGCTGTCTGGGAGGGGCCAGGGGCTCCAGGCTCAGGCTGTGTCAGAAAGGACATTAGTGCCCTGGTCAGCCTATGCATTTGGGGTACAGCCATGGTCGGTGCAGGTTGATCCTCATTTGGGGTTACTGGGTAGCCCCAGAGGACAATGTTTTTCTTCTGGAGGGTCGGCAGAGTGCTGCATTGTAGTTGTGGATTGCCAAACTGGAGGGCTTGTGGGCCAGTAGTCTGACGACAAAAGTCTGAGAACACAAGGTAGGCTTAGGTTTCTGGGTGAGGCCATGGCAGGCACAATCTACAGACCTGAATCGAGATCTCGTACATCTGAAGTCAGGGCGAGGATCAGACGATCGCTCAGGTTGGAGTTTCTGTCCCTGTTGGCCCCTTCATGAATGGGGGGGGCATCACGAGGCCATGGGTGTTTTCCCACGATGGGAGTTGTGAGAAGCTCCAAACTGCAGAGAGTCTTCTGCAGGACAATTGAGACCTGTTGTTTGGCTCCAGACCAATGACTCTGAGCAGGGTTCTAAGGATGGATGGCTGGGTAGCCCACCTCGCATTCCAATTGTCTCCTAGCAACAAGACAGGTTAAATGTCCTGGATCTGTGGGGAGCAACCGAGGATGCTGTGTTGAAATGGACATTCCTAAGGATGGGTCCTAATGTGCTTTTGTGTCTATGGAGACCTTGGAATGAAGAGGTGGCACTGGTGCCCTAAAAGGTTCTCCTAAACAGAGGCTTTGACACAGCTCCAACGTGCAAGTTTCCCATGTGTAGATGAGATGTTTTCTGATGGGTGAGTCAAGAAACAACTATATGCTGCTTTTGAAATCCAGGCCTCTGAGGAGAGATGCCTGGAAACCAAAGCAATGGATCTGATTAGTGCCTAGGGGCCTGTTCTTTCCTTTTTACCTCTGGGGACATCTGTCTATGGGTCTGAGTGCAGGTAGGTGCTCTGTAGGGCTCAGATTGCCCCTGTTTTTCCTGGGACGCCACCACTTTTGAGATAGATCAGGGACTTGGAGGTTTATCCTATGAGAAGGGTTGTGGCCATTGGAATGGGCACACACAATTCCCTTGGAGAGGGCAAGTACAGTCCTCAGGTTTGGCTCCAGGGGCCTGAGCCTGTAGGTTGTGTAGGCCAGGGCTGTTTGGACAGTTGTCTGAAAACACAAACTCGGCTTATGTTTCAGGTCATAGGTATCGCAGGACTGATCTACAGACCATGAGGAGAACTCTTCGGGATTTGAAAGAAGGGCGAGTGAGGCTCCTGCTCAAGTTTTTGTCTCTTGATATCGTGTCACTCATGGTCGTGGAATTTCTGGGTGACTTCATGGGAAATGGACGAGTCTTACTCTTTGGTGGTTTGGCCCCGTCCAAAGAGATTGGGGTCATTCTGTGAGCTGGAAAAGAACCTTTTTTTTTTTTTTGGTTGTTGTTGTTGTTGTTTTCTTTTTTAACCTCAGGTGTCCCACCAAATGAGGGATTCCAGAATAGAGACCTGGGGAGGGGCGACTGGACAGTCACAAATCTGGTTAAAAATTGGGGCCTAGTGACATGTCAAGCCCATTATGACATCTAAAGGTCCAGCTACTGAGAGGACTTACTAGAGGACAGGACTCATGCTGAGGGTCACAATGCGTGTGTATGCCCTCGTCGCACTCAAGAATGGGCGGGGCCTCAGGGTGAATGCTGGTTTCTCCTACACTGAACGTTGGACAACGTGCCAACCACAAGGGTTCTTGCCATGGGTAAGGAGGAGTTCTGATTTCTGCATAACATTCACCCCTGGGCAGTGATTGGAGATAAGGTCTCGGTTCTGAAGCCTGAAAACTGAGGTATGGAAGAGATGATGACCTAAGGCCATGGCGGGTTTTATGTGCTCAGTGTGCGGTCAGCTTTCTGGGTGTTGGTCAGGAGGTCCGGGCTCAGGTTGTGTTCGACAGTGCATAAGTGCCCAGGTTAGACTATATAATTTGGGCAAGGTCGAGAGCTGTGTAGGTTTATCCTCATTTAAAGTGCCTGGGCAGCTCATGAGGCAATAATTTTTTTTTCTAGAGGGCCGGGAGAGTGCTGCATTGTGGGTCCGGAATTGCCAAATTTTAGGACTTCGGGGCCAGGAGTTTGAGGACGCAAGTGTGAGAAGACAAGCTAGACATGGGTTTCAGGGCGAGGGCACGACAGGTACCCCCTGCAGATCTGAACCACTATCTCATGCTTCTGAAGTCAGGGCGAGGATCAGACGTTGGCTCAGGTTGGAGTTCCTGTGCATGACGGCTGCTTTATGAAGGGAGCGGAAACTCGGGGCCATTGAGGTTTTCCCACGTTGGGAGTTGTGGGATGCCCCCTTCAAGGATTCCTTCTGCGGGACAATTGAGACCTGTTGGACAGCTCCAGGACATCCCATATGGAATGACTCCAGAGCACCGTTCGCGGATGGATGCCTGGGAAGCCCGCCTCGCATTCCAATTGTCTCCTAGCAACAAGACAGTTTTGATCTGATGGCTCTGCCGGAGCAACCGGGGTGGCTGAGTTGAAATGGACTTTTCTGAGGATGGGTCCTAATGTGTTTTTGTGTCCATGAGGGCCTTGGAATGGGGCGGTGGCACCGGAACCCTGAAGTACTCTCCTAAGCTTTGGACATGGCTCCCATGCACAGGTTTCCTTGTGGAGACGATATGAGTTCTGATGGGTGCCTCAGGAAAACCCCTATGCTCGTATTGGAATCAGGCTTTTGAGGACACATGCCTGTAACCCAAAGCAATGGATCCTATTATGGCCTAGGGTCCTATCTGGTTCAATCTTCTTCTCTGGGGTCATCCATCTATGGTATGAGTGGATGTTGATTATCAGCTGGTGTCAGACAGTCCTTGTTTGTTCCGGGCGACCTACACTTTGGGATGGCCTCAGGGACTTTGGAGGTTTCTCCTAATTTGTACGATTTTAGACCATGGAATGGGCAGAATTCCCATGGATTGGTAGGCACAGTCCTAATGTGTGGCTCCAGGCGCCCAGCCTGGAGCGTGTGTGGCCCAAGACTTTGAGGACAGAAGTCTGAAAACACAAACTCAGCTTAGGTTTGGGGACATAGGTATGGCAGGCCCGATCTACAAACAATGAGAAGAACTCTTCAAGATATGAAGAAATTGCGAGTCTGAGGCGCTTGCTCAGGCTTTTGTCTCTGGATTTTGTATCAGCGATGGCCGTGGAATGTCGGGGAGGCCTCATGGGCCATGGTCGAATCTTCCTCTCTGAGGATTTGGCCCGATTCCCAATTGCTTTTCGTCAATCTGTGGGATGGGAGGACTCATTTCAGTTTTGTTACCTCAGGTGTCCCACTAAAAGAGGAATTCCAAAGCAAAGCCGTGGGGAAGACTGAATGGACAACCCGAACTATGGTTAAAAATTGGGGCCTAGGGGCATGGCAAGCCCAATATGCTATCTCTTCATCCAGCCACTGAGTGGCCTTACTTGAGGACTGGGCTCAGCCTGACGGTCACAATGTTTGTTTGTGACCAATGTGGCCCGCGAGCATGGGCGGGGCCTCATGGGCCACACTGGTTTCAACGACACTGAACGTTGGACAACATGCCAACCAAAAGGTTTCTGCCATGGGGAAGGAGTTCTGATTTCTGCATGGGCCCTAAAGGGTTCTCCTAAACAGAGGCTTTGACACAGCTCCAACGTGCAAGTTTCCCATCTGTAGATGAGATGTTTTCTTATGGGTGAATTAAGAAATAGCTATATACTGCTTTTGAAATCCAGGCTCTGAGGAGAGATGCCTGGAAATCAAAGCAATGGATCTGATTAGTGCCTAGGGGCCTGTTCTTTCCTTTTTACCTCTGGGGACATCTGTCTATGGGTCTGAGTGCAGGTAGGTGCTCATTTGGGCTCAGATTGCCCCTGTTTTTCCTGGGAAGCCACCACTTTTGAGATGGATCAGGGACTTTGGAGGTTTATCCTATTAGAAGGGTTGTGGCCATAGGAATGGGCACAAACAATTCCCTTGGAGAAGGCAAGTACATTCCACAGGTTTGGCTCCAGGGGCCTGAGCCTGTAGGCTGTGTAGGCCAGGGCTGTTTAGACAGTTGTCTGAAAACAAACTCAGCTTAGGTTTGGGGACGTAGGTATGGCAGGCCCGATCTACAAACCATGAGAAGAACTCTTCAGGATATGAAGAAAGTGCGAGTCTGAGTCACTTGCTCAGGCTTTTGTCCCTGGATTTTGTATCAGCGATGGCCGTGGAATGTCGGCCAGGCCTCATGGGCCATGGACGAATCTTCCTCTCTGAGAATTTGGCCCGATTCCCAATTGCTTTTCGTCAATCTGTGGGATGGGAGGACTCATTTCAGGTTTGTTACCTCAGGTGTCCCACCAAAAGAGGAAATCCAAAGCCAAGCCGTGGGGAAGACTGAAGGGAAAACCCGAACTATGGTTAAAAATTGGGGCCTAGGGGCATGACAAGCCCAATATGCTATCTCTTCATCCAGCCACTGAGCGGCCTTACTTGAGGACTGGGCTCAGCCTGAGCGTCACAATGTGTGTTTGTGACCAATGTGGCCCGCGAGCATGGGCGGGGCCTCATGGGCCACACTGGTTTCAACTACACTGAACGTTGGACAACATGCCAACCACAAGGTTTCTTGCCATGGGAAGGAGTTCTGATTTCTGCATCACCTTCAACCCTGGGCAGTGATTGGTGATAAGGTCTAGGTTCTGAAACCTGAAAACCGAGGTTGGGAAGAGATGACGACCTAAGGCCATGGCGGCTGGATGTGCTCAGTGTGCGGCCAGCTGTCTGGGAGGGGCCAGGGGCTCCAGGCTCAGGCTGTGTCAGAAAGGGCATTAGTGCCCTGGTCAGCCTATGTATTTGGGGTACAGCCATGGTTGGTACAGGTTGATCCTCATTTGGGGTTACTGGGTAGCCCCAGAGGACAATGTTTTTCTTCTGGAGGGCCGGCAGAGAGCTGCATTGTAGTTCTGGATTGCCAAACTGGAGGGCTTGTGGGCCAGTAGTCTGACGACAAAAGTCTGAGAACACAAGCTAGGCTTAGGTCTGGGTGAGGCCATGGGAGGCACAATCTACAGACCTGAATCGAGATCTCGTGCATCTGAAGTCAGGGCGAGGATCAGATGATCGCTCAGGTTGGAGTTTCTGTCCCTGATGGCCCCTTCATGAATGGGGGGGGGGGCATCACGAGGCCATGGGTGTTTTCCCACGATGGGAGTTGTGAGAAGCTCCAAACTGCAGAGAGTCTTCTGCAGGACAATTGTGACCTGTTGTTTGGCTCCAGGCCAATGATTCTGAGCAGGGTTCTAAGGATGGATGGCTGGGTAGCCCACCTCGCATTCCAATTGTCTCCTAGCAACAAGACAGGTTAAATGTCCTGGATCTGTGGGGAGCAACCGAGGACGCTGTGTTGAAATGACACCCCTAAGGATGGTTCCTAATGTGCTTTTGTATCTATGGAGACCTTGGAATGAAGAGGTGGCACTGGTGCCCTAAAGGGTTCTCCTAAACAGAGGCTTTGACACAGCTCCAACGTGCACGTTTCCCATGTGTAGATGAGATGTTTTCTGATGGGTGAGTCAAGAAACAACTATATGCTGCTTTTGAAATCAAGGCCTTGAGGAGAGATGCCTGGAAACCAAAGCAATGGATCTGATTAGTGCCTAGGGGCCTGTTCTTTCCTTTTTACCTCTGGGGACATCTGTCTATGGGTCTGAGTGCAGGTAGGTGCTCAGTTGGGCTCAGATTGCCCCTGTTTTTCCTGGGAAGCCACCACTATTGAGATGGATCAGGGACTTTGGAGGTTTATCCTATGAGAAGGGTTGTGGCCATTGGAATGGGCACACACAATTCCATTGGAGAGGGCAAGTACAGTCCTCAGGTTTGGCCCCAGGGGCCTGAGCCTGTAGGTTGTGTAGGCCAGGGCTGTTTGGACAGTTGTCTGAAAACACAAACTCGGCTTATGTTTCGGGTCATAGGTATGGCAGGACTGATCTACAGACTTTGAGGAGAACTCTTCGGGATTTGAAAGAAGGGCGAGTGTGAGGCTCTGCTCAAGTTTTTGTCCTGGATATCATGTCACTCATGGTCGTTGAATTTCTGGGTGACTTCATGGGAAATGGACGAGTCTTACTCTCTGGTGGTTTGGCCCCTTCCAAAGAGTTTGCGGTCATTCTGTGGGCTGGAAGAAGTCCGTTTTTTTTTTTTTTGTTTTGTTTTGTTTTTTTCTTTTTTAACCTCAGGTGTCCCACCAAATGATGGATTCCAGAGTAGAGCACTGGGGAGGGGCGACTGGACAATCAGAAATCTGGTTAAAAATTGGGGCCTAGGGACATGTCAAGCCCATTATGACATCTAATGGTCCAGCCACTGAGAGGACTTACTAGAGGACAGGACTCATGCTGAGGGTCACAATGCGTGTGTATGCACTCATCGCACTCAAGAATGGGCGGGGCCTCAGGGTGAATGCTGGTTTCTCCTACACTGAACGTGCCAACCACAAGGATTCTTGCCATGGGTAAGGAGGAGTTCTGATTTCTGCATCACACTCACCCCTGGGCAGTGATTGGAGATAAGGTCTCGTTTCTGAAGCCTGAAAACTGAGGTAGGGAAGAGATGATGACCTAAGGCCATGGCGGGTTTTATGTGCTCAGTGTGCGGTCAGCTTTCTGTGTGTTGGTTAGGAGGTCCGGGCTCAGGTTTGTTCGAAAGTGCATTAGTGCCCAGGTTACACTATATAATTTGGGTAAAGTCGAGTGCTGTGTAGGTTTACCCTCATTTAAGGTGCCTGGGCAGCTCATGACGCAATAATTTTTTTTCTAGAGGGTAGGCAGAGTGCTGCATTGTGGGTCCGGAATTGCCAAACTTGAGGGCTTCGGGGCAAGGAGTGTGAGGACGGAAGTCTGAGAAGACAAGCTAGACTTGGGTTTCAGGGCGAGGGCACGGCAGGTACCCCCTGCAGATCTGAACCAATATCTCATGCATCTGAAGTCAGGGCGAGGATCAGACGTTGGCTCAGGTGGGAGTTTCTGAGCATGACGGCCGCTTCATGAAGGGAGCGGAATCTCGAGGCCATTGAGGTTTTCCCACGTTGGGAGTTGTGGGATGCCCCCTTCAAGGATTCCTTCTGCGGGACAATTGAGACCTGTTGGACAGCTCCAGGACATCCCATATGGAATGACTCCAGAGCACCGTTCGCGTATGGATGCCTGGGAAGCCCGCCTCGCATTCCAATTGTCTCCTAGCAACAAGACAGTTTAGATCTGATGGCTCTGCCGGAGCAACCGGGGTGGCTGAGTTGAAATGGACTTTCCTGAGGATGGGTCCTAATGTGTCCATGAGGGCCTTGGAATGGGGCGGTGGCACCGGGACCCTGAAGTACTCTCCTAAGCTTTGGACATGGCTCCCATGCACAGGTTTCCTTGTGGAGATGAGATGAGTTCTGATGGGTGCCTCAGGAAAACACATATGCTCGTATTAGAATCAGGCTTTTGAGGACACATGCCTGTAACCCAAAGCAATGGATACTATTATGGCCTAGGGTCCTGTCTGGTTCAATCTTCTTCTCTGGGGACATCCATCTATGGTATGAGTGGAGGTCGATTATCAGCTGGTGTCAGACAGCCCTTGTTTGTTTCGGGCGACCTACACTATTGGGATGGCCTCAGGGACTTTGGAGGTTTCTCCTAATTTGTACGATTTTGGACCATGGCATGGGCAGAATTCCCATGGATTGGTAGGCACAGTCCGAATGTGTGGCTACAGGGGCCCAGGCTGGTGGATGTGTGGCCCAAGACTTTGAGGACAGAAGTCTGAAAACACAAACTCAGCTTAGGTTTGGGGACGTAGGTATGGCAGGCCCGATCGACAAACCATGAGAAGAACTTCTCAGGATATGAAGAAAGTGAGAGTCTGAGGCGCTTGCTCAGGCTTTTGTCTCTGGATTTTGTATCAGCGATGGCCGTGGAATATCGGGGAGGCCTCATGGGCCACAGACGAATCTTCCTCTCTGAGGATTTGGCCCGATTCCCAATTGCTTTTCGTCAATCTGTGGGATGGGAAGACTCATTTCAGTTTTGTTACCTCAGGTGTCCCACCAAAAGAGGAATTCCAAAGCCAAGCCGTGGGGAAGACTGAAGGGACAACCCGAACTATGGTTAAAAATTGGGGCCTAGGGGCATGGCAAGCCCAATATGCTATCTCTTCATCCAGCCACTTAGTGGCCTTACTTGAGGACTGGGCTCAGCCTGAGCGTCACAATGTGTGTTTGTGACCAATGTGGCCCGCGAGCATGGGCGGGGCCTCATGGGCCACACTGGTTTCAACTACACTGAACGTTGGACAACATGCCAACCACAAGGTTTCTTGCCATGGGAAGGAGTTCTGATTTCTGCATCACCTTCAACCCTGGGCAGTGATTGGTGATAAGGTCTAGGTTCTGAAACCTGAAAACCGAGGTTGGGAAGAGATGACGACCTAAGGCCATGGCGGCTGGATGTGCTCAGTGTGCGGCCAGCTGTCTGGGAGGGGCCAGGGGCTCCAGGCTCAGGCTGTGTCAGAAAGGGCATTAGTGCCCTGGTCAGCCTATGTATTTGGGGTACAGCCATGGTTGGTACAGGTTGATCCTCATTTGGGGTTACTGGGTAGCCCCAGAGGACAATGTTTTTCTTCTGGAGGGCCGGCAGAGAGCTGCATTGTAGTTCTGGATTGCCAAACTGGAGGGCTTGTGGGCCAGTAGTCTGACGACAAAAGTCTGAGAACACAAGCTAGGCTTAGGTCTGGGTGAGGCCATGGGAGGCACAATCTACAGACCTGAATCGAGATCTCGTGCATCTGAAGTCAGGGCGAGGATCAGATGATCGCTCAGGTTGGAGTTTCTGTCCCTGATGGCCCCTTCATGAATGGGGGGGGGGCATCACGAGGCCATGGGTGTTTTCCCACGATGGGAGTTGTGAGAAGCTCCAAACTGCAGAGAGTCTTCTGCAGGACAATTGTGACCTGTTGTTTGGCTCCAGGCCAATGATTCTGAGCAGGGTTCTAAGGATGGATGGCTGGGTAGCCCACCTCGCATTCCAATTGTCTCCTAGCAACAAGACAGGTTAAATGTCCTGGATCTGTGGGGAGCAACCGAGGACGCTGTGTTGAAATGACACCCCTAAGGATGGTTCCTAATGTGCTTTTGTATCTATGGAGACCTTGGAATGAAGAGGTGGCACTGGTGCCCTAAAGGGTTCTCCTAAACAGAGGCTTTGACACAGCTCCAACGTGCACGTTTCCCATGTGTAGATGAGATGTTTTCTGATGGGTGAGTCAAGAAACAACTATATGCTGCTTTTGAAATCCAGGCTCTGAGGAGAGATGCCTGGAAACCAAAGCAATGGATCTGATTAGTGCCTAGGGGCCTGTTCTTTCCTTTTTACCTCTGGGGACATCTGTCTATGGGTCTGAGTGCAGGTAGGTGCTCAGTTGGGCTCAGATTGCCCCTGTTTTTCCTGGGAAGCCACCACTATTGAGATGGATCAGGGACTTTGGAGGTTTATCCTATGAGAAGGGTTGTGGCCATTGGAATGGGCACACACAATTCCATTGGAGAGGGCAAGTACAGTCCTCAGGTTTGGCTCCAGGGGCCTGAGCCTGTAGGTTGTGTAGGCCAGGGCTGTTTGGACAGTTGTCTGAAAACACAAACTCGGCTTATGTTTCGGGTCATAGGTATGGCAGGACTGATCTACAGACTTTGAGGAGAACTCTTCGGGATTTGAAAGAAGGGCGAGTGTGAGGCTCTGCTCAAGTTTTTGTCCTGGATATCATGTCACTCATGGTCGTTGAATTTCTGGGTGACTTCATGGGAAATGGACGAGTCTTACTCTCTGGTGGTTTGGCCCCTTCCAAAGAGTTTGCGGTCATTCTGTGGGCTGGAAGAAGTCCGTTTTTTTTTTTTTTTTTTGTTTTGTTTTTTTCTTTTTTAACCTCAGGTGTCCCACCAAATGATGGATTCCAGAGTAGAGCACTGGGGAGGGGCGACTGGACAATCAGAAATCTGGTTAAAAATTGGGGCCTAGGGACATGTCAAGCCCATTATGACATCTAATGGTCCAGCCACTGAGAGGACTTACTAGAGGACAGGACTCATGCTGAGGGTCACAATGCGTGTGTATGCACTCATCGCACTCAAGAATGGGCGGGGCCTCAGGGTGAATGCTGGTTTCTCCTACACTGAACGTGCCAACCACAAGGATTCTTGCCATGGGTAAGGAGGAGTTCTGATTTCTGCATCACACTCACCCCTGGGCAGTGATTGGAGATAAGGTCTCGTTTCTGAAGCCTGAAAACTGAGGTAGGGAAGAGATGATGACCTAAGGCCATGGCGGGTTTTATGTGCTCAGTGTGCGGTCAGCTTTCTGTGTGTTGGTTAGGAGGTCCGGGCTCAGGTTTGTTCGAAAGTGCATTAGTGCCCAGGTTACACTATATAATTTGGGTAAAGTCGAGTGCTGTGTAGGTTTACCCTCATTTAAGGTGCCTGGGCAGCTCATGACGCAATAATTTTTTTTCTAGAGGGTAGGCAGAGTGCTGCATTGTGGGTCCGGAATTGCCAAACTTGAGGGCTTCGGGGCAAGGAGTGTGAGGACGGAAGTCTGAGAAGACAAGCTAGACTTGGGTTTCAGGGCGAGGGCACGGCAGGTACCCCCTGCAGATCTGAACCAATATCTCATGCATCTGAAGTCAGGGCGAGGATCAGACGTTGGCTCAGGTGGGAGTTTCTGAGCATGACGGCCGCTTCATGAAGGGAGCGGAATCTCGAGGCCATTGAGGTTTTCCCACGTTGGGAGTTGTGGGATGCCCCCTTCAAGGATTCCTTCTGCGGGACAATTGAGACCTGTTGGACAGCTCCAGGACATCCCATATGGAATGACTCCAGAGCACCGTTCGCGTATGGATGCCTGGGAAGCCCGCCTCGCATTCCAATTGTCTCCTAGCAACAAGACAGTTTAGATCTGATGGCTCTGCCGGAGCAACCGGGGTGGCTGAGTTGAAATGGACTTTCCTGAGGATGGGTCCTAATGTGTCCATGAGGGCCTTGGAATGGGGCGGTGGCACCGGGACCCTGAAGTACTCTCCTAAGCTTTGGACATGGCTCCCATGCACAGGTTTCCTTGTGGAGATGAGATGAGTTCTGATGGGTGCCTCAGGAAAACACATATGCTCGTATTAGAATCAGGCTTTTGAGGACACATGCCTGTAACCCAAAGCAATGGATACTATTATGGCCTAGGGTCCTGTCTGGTTCAATCTTCTTCTCTGGGGACATCCATCTATGGTATGAGTGGAGGTCGATTATCAGCTGGTGTCAGACAGCCCTTGTTTGTTTCGGGCGACCTACACTATTGGGATGGCCTCAGGGACTTTGGAGGTTTCTCCTAATTTGTACGATTTTGGACCATGGCATGGGCAGAATTCCCATGGATTGGTAGGCACAGTCCGAATGTGTGGCTACAGGGGCCCAGGCTGGTGGATGTGTGGCCCAAGACTTTGAGGACAGAAGTCTGAAAACACAAACTCAGCTTAGGTTTGGGGACGTAGGTATGGCAGGCCCGATCGACAAACCATGAGAAGAACTTCTCAGGATATGAAGAAAGTGAGAGTCTGAGGCGCTTGCTCAGGCTTTTGTCTCTGGATTTTGTATCAGCGATGGCCGTGGAATGTCGGGGAGGCCTCATGGGCCACAGACGAATCTTCCTCTCTGAGGATTTGGCCCGATTCCCAATTGCTTTTCGTCAATCTGTGGGATGGGAAGACTCATTTCAGTTTTGTTACCTCAGGTGTCCCACCAAAAGAGGAATTCCAAAGCCAAGCCGTGGGGAAGACTGAAGGGACAACCCGAACTATGGTTAAAAATTGGGGCCTAGGGGCATGGCAAGCCCAATATGCTATCTCTTCATCCAGCCACTTAGTGGCCTTACTTGAGGACTGGGCTCAGCCTGAGCATAACAATGTGTGTTTGTGACCAATGTGGCCTGTGAGCATGGGCGGGGCCTCATGGGCCACACTGGTTTCAACTACACTGAACGTTGGACAACATGCCAACCACAAGGTTTCTTGCCATGGGGAAGGAGTTCTGATTTCTGCATCACCTTCAACCCTGGGCAGTGATTGAGATAAGGTCTAGGTTCTGAAACCTGAAAACCGATGTTGCGAAGAGATGACGACCTAAGGACATGGCGGCTCGTTTTGCTCAGTGTGCGGCCAGCTTCTGGGAGGGGCCAGGGGGTCCAGGCTCAGGCTGTACCAGAAAGGGCATTAGTGCCCTGGTCAGCCTATGTATTTGGGGTACAGCCAAGGTCGGTGCAGGTTGATCCTCATTTGGGGTTACTGGGTAGCCCCAGAGGACAATGTTATTCTTCTGGAGGGCCGGCAGAGTGCTGCATTGTAGTTCTGGATTGCCAAACTGGAGGACTTGTAGGCCAGTAGTCTGACGACAAAAGTCTGAGAACACAAGCTAGGCTTAGGTTTCTGGGTGAGGCCATGGCAGGCACAATCTACAGACCTGAATCGAGATCTCGTGCATCTGAAGTCAAAGCGAGGATCAGATGATCGCTCCGGTTGGAGTTTCTGACCCTGATGGCCCCTTCATGAATGGGGGGGCATCACGAGGCCATGGGGCTTTTCCCACGATGGGAGTTGTGAGAAGCTCCAAACTGCAGAGAGTCTTCTTCAGGACAATTGAGACCTGTTGTTTGGCTCCAGGCCAATGATTCTGAGCAGGGTTCTAAGGATGGATGGCTGGGTAGCCCACCTCGCATTCCAATTGTCTCCTAGCAACAAGACAGGTTAGATCTCCTGGATCTGTGGGGAGCAACCGAGGACGCTGAGTTGAAATGGACACCCCTGGGGATGGGTCCTAACGTGCTTTGTGTCAATGGAGACCTTGGAATGAAGCGGTGGCACTGGGGCCCTAAAGGGTTCTCCTAAACAGAGGCTTTGACACAGCTCCAACGTGCAAGTTTCCCATGTATAGATGAGATGTTTTCTGATGGGTGAGTCAAGAAACAGCTATATGCTGCTTTTGAAATCCAGGCCTCTGAGGAGAGATGCCTGGAAACCAAAGCAATTGATCTGATTAGTGCCTAGGGGCCTGTTCTTTCCTTTTTACCTCTAGGGACATCTGTCTATGGGTCTGAGTGCAGGTAGGTGCTCAGTTGGGCTCAGATTGCCCATGTTTTTCCTGGGAAGCCACCACTATTGAGATGGACCAGAGACTTTGGAGGTTTATCCTATTAGAAGGGTTGTGGCCATTGGAATGGGCACACACAATTCCCTTGGAGAGGGCCAGTATTGTCCTCAGGTTTGGCTCCAGGGGCCTGAGACTGTAGGTTGTGTAGGCCAGGGCTGTTTGGACAGTTGTCAGAAAACACAAACTCGGCTTATGTTTCGGGTCATAGGTATGGCAGGACTGATCTACAGATCATGAGGAGAACTCTTCGGGATTTGAAAGAAGGGCTAGTGTGAGGCTCCGGCTCAAGTTTTTGTCTCTGGATATCGTGTCACTCATGGTCGTGGAATTTCTGGGTGACTTCATGGAAAATGGACGAGTCTTACTCTGGTGGTTTGGCCCCGTCCAAAGAGTTTTGGGTCCATCTGTGGGCTGGAAGAAGTCCGTTTTTTTTTTTTTGTAGTTGTTGTTGTTTTCTTTTTTAACCTCAGGTGTCCCACCGAATGAGGGATTCCCTAGTAGAGCCCTGGGGAGGGGCGACTGGACAATCAGAAATCTGGTTAAAAATTGGGGCCTAGGGACATGTCAAGCCCATTATGACATCTAATGGTCCAGCCACTGAGAGGACTTACTAGAGGACAGTACTCATGCTGAGGGTCACAATGCGTGTGTATGCCCTCGTCGCACTCAAGGATGGGCGGGGCCTCAGGGTGAATGCTGGTTTCTCCTACACTGAACGTTGGACAACGTGCCAACCACAAGGGTTCTTGCCATGGGTAAGGAGGAGTTCTGATTTCTGCATCACACTCACCCCTGGGCAGTGATTGGAGATAAGGTCTCGGTTCTGAAGCCTGAAAACTGAGGTAGGGAAGAGATGATGACCTAAGGCCATGGCGGGTTTTATGTGCTCAGTGTGTGGTCAGCTTTCTGGGTGTTGGTCAGGAGGTCCGGGCTCAGGTTGTGTTCGACAGTGCATTAGTGCCCAGGTTAGACTATATAATTTGGGTAAAGTCGAGTGCTGTGTAGGTTTACCCTCATTTAAGGTGCCTGGGCAGCTCATGAGGCAATAATTTTTTTTCTAGAGGGCAGGCAGAGTGCTGCATTGTGGGTCCGGAATTGCCAAACTTGAGGGCTTCGGGGCCAGGAGTGTGAGGACGGAAGTCTGAGAAGACAAGCTAGCCTTGGGTTTCAGGGCGAGGGCACGGCAGGTACCCCCTGCAGAACTGAACCAATATCTCATGCATCTGAAGTCAGGGCGAGGATCAGACGTTGGCTCAGGTTGGAGTTTCTGAGCATGACGGCCGCTTCATGAAGGGAGCGGAAACTCGAGGCCATTGAGGTTTTCCCACGTTGGGAGTTGTGGGATGCCCCCTTCAAGGATTCCTTCTGCGGGACAATTGAGACCTGTTGGACAGCTCCAGGACATCCCATATGGAATGACTCCAGAGCACCGTTCGCGGATGGATGCCTGGGAAGCCCGCCTCGCATTCCAATTGTCTCCTAGCAACAAGACAGTTTAGATCTGATGGCTCTGCCGGAGCAACCGGGGTGGCTGAGTTGAAATGGACTTTCCTGAGGATGGGTCCTAATGCGTTTTTGTGTCCATGAGGGTTTTGAAATGGGGCGGTGGCACCGGAACCCTGAAGTACTCTCCTAAGCTTTGAACATGGCTCCCATGCACAGGTTTCCTTGTGGAGACGAGATGAGTTCTGATGGGTGCCTCAGGAAAACCCCTATGCTCGTATTGGAATCAGGCTTTTGAGGACACGTGCCTGTAACCCAAAGCAATGGATCCTATTATGGCCTAGGGTCCTGTCTGGTTCAATCTTCTTCTCTGGGGACATCCATCTATGGTATGAGTGGAGGTCGATTATCAGCTGGTGTCAGACATCCCTTGTTTGTTCCGGGCGACCTACACTATTGGGATGGCCTCAGGGACTTTGGAGATTTCTTCTAATTTGTACGATTTTGGACCATGGAATGGGCAGAATTCCCATGGATTGGTAGGCACAGTCCTAATGTGTGGCTCCAGGGGCCCAGCCTGGTGGGTGTGTGGCCCAAGACTTTGAGGACAGTAGTCTGAAAACACAAACTCAGCTTAGGTTTGGGGACGTAGGTATGGCAGGCCCGATCTACAAACCATGAGAAGATCTCTTCAGGATATGAAGAAAGTGCGAGTCTGAGGCGCTTGCTCAGGCTTTTGTCTCTGGATTTTGTATCAGTGATGGCCGTGGAATGTCGGGGAGGCCTCATGGGCCACAGACGAATCTTCCTCTCTGAGGATTTGGCCCGATTCCCAATTGCTTTTCGTCAATCTGTGGGATGGGAGGACTCATTTCAGTTTTGTTACCTCAGGTGTCCCACCAAAAGAGGAATTCCAAAGCCAAGCCGTGGGACAGACTGAAGGGTCAACCCGAACTATGGTTAAAAATTGGGGCCTAGGGGCATGGCAAGCCCAATATGATATCTCTTCATCCAGCCACTGAGTGGCCTTACTTGAGGACTGGGCTCAGCCTGAGGGTCACAATGTGTGTTTGTGACCAATGTGGCCCGTGAGCATGGGCGGGGCCTCATGGGCCACACTGGTTTCAACTACACTGAACGTTGGACAACATGCCAACCACAAGGTTTCTTGACATGGGGAAGGAGTTCTGATTTCTGCATCACCTTCAACCCTGGGCAGTGATTGGAGATAAGGTCTAGGTTCTGAAACCTGAAAACTGATGTTGGGAAGAGATGACGACCTAAGCATGGCGGCTCGATGTGCTCAGTGTGCGGCCAGCTGTCTGGGAGGGGCCAGGGGGTCCAGGCTCAGGCTGTGTCAGAAAGGGCATTAGTGCACTGGTCAGCCTATGTATTTGGGGTACAGCCAAGGTCGGTGCAGGTTGATCCTCATTTGGGATTACTGGGTAGCACCAGAGGACAATGTTTTTCTTCTGGAGGGCTGGCAGAGTGCTGCATTGTAGTTCTGGATTGCCAAACTGGAGGGCTTGTGAGCCAGTAGTCTGACGACAAAAGTCTGAGAACACAAGCTAGGCTTAGGTTTCTGGGTGAGGCCATGGCACGCACAATCTACAGACCTGAATCGAGATCTCGTGCATCTGAAGTCAGGGCGAGGATCAGACGATCGCTCAGGTTGGAGTTTCTGACCCTGATGGCCCCTTCATGAATGGGCGGGGGCATCACGAGGCCATGGGGGTTTTCCCACGATGGGAGTTGTGAGAAGCTCCAAACTGCAGAGAGTCTTCTGCAGGACAATTGAGACCTGTTGTTTGGCTCCAGGCCAATGATTCTGAGCAGGGTTCTAAGGATGGATGGCTGGGTAGCCCACCTCGCATTCCAATTGTCTCCTAGCAACAAGACAGGTTAGATCTCCTGGATCTGTGGGGAGCAACCGAGGACGCTGAGTTGAAATGGACACCCCTGGGGATGGGTCCTAACGTGCTTTTTTGTCTATGGAGACCTTGGAATGAAGCGGAGGCACTGGGGCCCTAAAGGGTTCTCCTAAACAGAGGCTTTGACACAGCCCCAACGTGCAAGTTTCCCATGTGTAGATGAGATGTTTTCTGATGTTTGGGTCAAGAAACAGCTATATGCTGCTTTTTAAATCCAGTCCTCTGAGGAGAGTTGCCTGGAAACCAAAGCAATGGATCTGATTAGTGCCTAGGGGCCTGTTCTTTCCTTTTTACCTCTGGGGACTTCTGTCTATGGGTCTGAGTGCAGGTAGGTGCTCAGTTGGGCTCAGATTGCCCCTGTTTTTCCTGGGAAGTCACCACTATTGAGATGAATCAGGGACTTTGGAGGTTTATCCTATTAGAAGGGTTGTGGCCATTCGAATGGGCACACACAATTCCCTTGGAGAGGGCAAGTACAGTCCTCAGGTTTGGCTCCAGGGGCCTGATCCTGTAGGTTGTGTAGGCCTGGGCTGTTTGGACAGTTGTCTGAAAACACACACCCTCCAGGCTAGGGCCCCTGGAACCACACCTCAGGATTGTTCCTGCCCTCTCAAAGGGAATTCTTCATATTTCATTGGCCACAACCATATAAATCAGGAGAAATCTCCAATGTCCCTGGGACCATACCAATATGGTATGGGCCGCTTGGAACAAACAGGGGTGATCTGACACTAGCTGAGCAACTAGCTCCACACCAACTCGGAGACAGATGTCCCCAGAGAAGAAGATTGAACTGGACAGGCCCCTAGGCCCTAATCAGTTCCATTGCTTTGGTTTCCAGGCATCTCTTCTTAGAGGCCTGGTTTCCAATACCAGCCTATGGGGTTTCCAGAGGCCCCTTCAGAGCAAGTCTTGTCTGCACATTGGAAACTTGCTCGTGGAGCTATGTCAGAACCTCAGAGGCCTGGTTTTCAATACCACCATATTGGGGTTTCCTGAGTCATCAGTCAGAACAAATGTCTTCTCCACATGGGAAACGTGCTCTTTCAAGCTGTGTCAACACCTCCGGCTAGGAAAATCCTTCAGGGCCCCGGTGCCACCACCTCATTCCAAGGTCTCCATGGACACAATCCCACATTAGGACCCATCTGCAGGAGAGTCTTTTTCAACTCAGTGCCCTTGGGTGCTCCCCTAGAGCCAGCAGATCGAACCTATCTTGTCACTAGGAGACAATTGGAATGTGAGGCGGGCTGGCTAGGCATCCATCTGTAGAAAACTACTCTGAAGTAATTCCATATGGGACGTCCTGGAGCCATCCAACAGGTCACAGCTGTCCTGCAGAAGGAATCCTTGCGCTTTGGAGCACCTCACCACTCCCATCATGGGAAAAGCTCTGTGGCCTCGTGGTGCACCGTCCCCTTCATGAAAGAGCCATCTTGGACAGAAACTCCAACCTGACCCAACGTCTAATCCTCGCCCTGACTTCAGATGCACGAAATCTTGATTCAACTCTGCAGAGTGTGCCTGCCGAAACCCCGCCCCGAAGCAAAACCTAGCTATTGTTCTCAGACTTCGTCCTCACACTCCGAGCCCACCAGCCCTCCAGTTAGGGAATTCTGGAGAGACACAATGCAGCACTCTGACTGCCCTCCAGAAGAGAAACTTTGTCCTATGGGGCTAACCAGAAACACCAAATGAGGATCAACCTGCATGCCACTTGACTCTACCCCAATTATACAGTTTCGCTTCGGCGTTAATGCCCTGTCTTGCACAGCCTGAGGTCTGAATTCCCAACCGACACCCAGACAGCTGGCTGTACACTGAGCACATCAGACCCGCCATGGCTTTAGGTCATCATCTCTTCCCAACCTTGGTTTTCAGGCTTCAGAACCTAGACCTTATATATACTCACTACCCAGGGGTGAACGTGATGCAGAAATGAAACTCCTTCTTCCTCAAGGCAAGAAACCTTGTGGTTGGCATGTTTTCCAACATTCAGTGTAGGAGAATCCAGTGTAGCCCATGAGTCCCCGCCCATGCTTGAGAACCGCAATGGGCACAAACACATTGGGACCCTCAGTGTGAGCCCTGTCCTCAAGTAAAGCCTCTCAGGGGCTGGACCAAGAACCCGCATTGCCATCCCTAGTCCCCCAATATTAATGAGAGGTTGAGAGTTCTAGTCACCCCTATTCAGGTCTCTGCTCTGGAACCCCTGAGGAAAAAAATATCGAAGGGTCTCCTCCATCCCCTGAATGAGCCCCAAAACTTCGGATCTGACCAAATCTTAAAAGAGAAAGAATCATCCATGGCCAAAGAGGCCATCCCGTCATTCCATGGCCACCATTGACACAAAATCTAGAGACAAAAGCCTGGATATATGCCTCACATTTGCCCTTTGTTCATAGCCTGAAAAATTCTTCTCACGGTCTATAGATCAGGCCTGTCATACCTACGTCCCCAAACCTAAGCTGAGTTTGGGTTTTCAGATTTCTGTCCCCACTGTCCTGGCCCACACACCCTCCAGGCTGGGGCCCCTGGAGCCATGCCTCAGGACTGTGCCTGCCTTCTCCAAGCAAATTCTGCCCATTCCATTTGCCACAACCCTAAAGATTAGGAGAACACTCCAACGTCCCTGAGGCCATCCCAATAGTGTTGGCCACTCAGGGCAAACAGGGTGATCTGTCCCAAGATGAGCAACTACCTCAACTCAGACCCATAGACAGATAACCCCAGAGAAGAAGATTGAACCGGACAGGCACCTAGGACCTAATCAGATCCATTGCTTTTGATTCCAGGCATCTCTCCTCAGAGGCCTGGTTTCCAATACCAGCATATGTGTTCTTCTGGAGGTACCAGTCTGAACAAATCTCATTTCCACATGGGAAACATGCATTTTGGAGCTGTGTCACAACCTCCAGTTAAGGGAAACCTTCAGGTCCCAGCAGCCAACACCCCATTCCAAGGTCTCCATGGACACAAACCCACATTATGACCCATCCGCAGGCGAGTCCATTTCAACACATCCCCTTTGGTTGCTCCCCAAAAGAAGCAGACCGAACCTGCCTTGTCACTAGGAGACAATAGGAATGTGAGGCGGGCACTCCAGGAATCCATCCTTAGAACCCTGCACTGCCGTGGTTCCGCATGGGACATCCTGGAGCAATCTGACCGGTCTCGACTGTCCCGTAGAAGGAATCCTTGCCGATTGGAGCAACATACAATGCCAATCGTGGGAAAGTCTCCATAGCCCCATGATGCCCCCCACCATCATGAAGGGGCCATCCTGAACAGAAACTTCAACCTGAGCCTACGTCTGATCCTCGCCCTGACTTCAGATGCATGAGATTTAGATTTAGCTCTACAGAGTGTGCCTGCCATGATCTTGACCCAAAACCTAAGCCTAGCTTGTGTTCTCACACTTCCTTCCTCACAATTCTGGCCCACAAGCCCTCCAGTGTGAGAATTCCGTCGCCACAATGCAGCACTCTTTCTTCCCTCCAGAAGAAAAACGTTGCCCCTGGGGCTACCCAGAAACGCCAAATGAGGATCAACCTGCATGCCACTCAACTTTACTCCAATTATACAGTCTAAGCTTGGCACTAATGCCCTGTCTGACACAGCCTGAGCCTGGACCTCCTGGATGACACCCAGAAAGGTGGTGTCACACCTAAGGACTGTGCCAGTGCTCTCCAAGGGAACTCTGCCCGTTTCATTTGCCACAACCTTACAGATTAGGAGAAACCTCCAATTCCCAAGACCAGTCCAATAGTGTTGGCCTCCCCCAACAAACATGGGTGATCTGACACAAGCTGAGCAGTGACCTCCATTCTGAATCTTAGACAGAGACACTCAGAGGAGAATATTGAAAAGGACAGGCCCCTAGACCGTAATCAGATCCATTGCTTTGGATTCCAGGCATTGTTCCCCAGATGCTTGGTTTCCAATACCAGGTTGTGGGGGTTTCAGAACAAATCTCGTCTCTACATGGGAAACTTGCTCTTTGGAGCTGCATCAAAACCTCAGGTTAGGAGAATTCTTCAGGGCAACAGAGCCACTGCCCCATTCCAAGGGATCCATGGACACAAATCCACATCGACTGATCCAGCATGACATTCCATTTCAATTCAGCCCCCTCGGTTGTTCCCCCAGTGACAGCAGATCAAATCCTCCTTTTCACTAGGACACAACTGGAATGCAAGTTGGACTGCCCAGGCATCCATCTTTAGAACTGTGCTTTGGAGCATTTCTTATGGGACGTCCTTGATCCATCCAAAAGGTCGTGACTGTCCCGCTGACGGAATCCTTGTGGTTTGGAGCATCACACACTCACAAAGTTGGAAATCTTCCATGGTTTCCTGATGCCCCCCCCACCTTCATGAAGGGGACATCATGTACAGAAACTCCAACCTAAGCCAACATCTGATCCTCGCCCTGACTTCAGATGCACGAGATCTCATTTCAGGTCTGTAGAGTGTGCCTGCCATGTCACCGTTGCGAATTCAAAGCTGAACTTGTGTTCTCAGACTTCTGTCCTAAAACACCTGGCCCACAAGCCCTGAAGTTGGCAATTCTGGAGCCAGAATGCAGCACTCTGCCTGCCCTCCAGAAGAGAGACTTTGCCCTAGGGGTCTACCCAGAAACATCAAATGAGGATCAACCTGCAATTCTCTAGACTGTACCCCAATTATACAGTCTAGCCTGGGCACTAATGCCCTGTCTGACACAGCCTGACCCCAGACCTCGTGACCGACAACCAGACACCTGGCCTCACACTGACACATCAAACATGCCATGGCCTTAGGTCATCATCTCTTCCCAACCTTGGTCTTCAGGCTTCAGAACTTAGACATTATCTCCACTCACAACTAAGTGATGTACGTGATGCAGCAATCAGAACTTCACCTTCCCCATGACCAGAAACCTTGTGGTTGGCATGTTGTCCAACGTTCAGTATATGAGAACCCAGCATGGCAAATGAGGCCTCAGACATGCTTGAGGGCTGCGATGGGCACAAACACACATTAGGACCCTAAGCATGAACCCTGGCCTCAAGTAAAGCCTCTCCGGGGCTGGACCAAGAGCCTGCATATGGGACTTGCCATGCCCCTACTCCCCCAATCCTAGCCAGAGCTTGAGAAGTCTAGTCAACCTTATTCAGAGCTCTTTTCTGGAATCCCTCTTTGGTGGGACACATAAGGTAAAAAAAAAAAAAAAAAAAAAAAAAAAACAAGATAAAGAAAAAAAAAAGTAAGGACTCCTACCATCCAAAGAATGACCCCAAACACTTGGAATCTGGCCAAATCCACAGAGAGAAATACTCGTCCATGGTCGATGAGGCCAGCCTGACATTCCACGGCCACCATTGACACAAAATCCGGACACAAAAACCTGAAAAAGCGCCACACACTTGCCCTTTGTTCAGAGCCCCCAAAATTCTCAAGGTCTGTAGATCGGGCCTGCCATACCTATGTCCCCAAACCTAAGCCTAGTTTGTGTTTTCAGACTTCTGTCTCCATTGTCCTCACCCACACATTCTAAAGGCTGGGCCCCATGGAGCCACACCTCAGGACTGTGCCTGCCCTCTCGAAGGGAATTCTGCTCATTCATGTGGCACAACCTGACAGATTAGGAGAATCATCCAAAATCTCTGAGGCCATCCCAATAGTGTAGGATGTCCTGGACATACAGGGACCCTCTGGCACAAGCTGAGCCACTACCTCCAATCAGAACTTTAGACAGATATCCATAGAAAAGAATATTGAACAAGACAGGCACCTAGGCCCTAATTGGATCCATTGCTTTTGTTTTCAGGCATCTCTCCTCAGAGGCCTGGATTCCAATACCAGCATAAGGGGGTTTCCAGAGCTACCTATCAGAAAAAATCTCGTCTCCACATGGGAATCTTGCTCTATGGAGCTGTGTCATAACCTCCAGTTAGGAGAAAACTTCAGGTCACTGGAGCCACTGCCCCATTTGAATATCTCCATGGACACAATCCCAAATTATGACCCATCCTCAGGAGAGTCCATTTCAACTAAACCCCCTCGGTTGCTACTCCAGAGCCAGCAGATTGAACCTGCCTTATCGCTAGGAGACAATTGAAATGCGAGTTGGGCTCTTCAGGCATCCATCCTTAGAACCCTGCTCTTGCGTCATTCCTTATGGGACATCCTTGAGCCATCCAACAGGTCTCGACTGTCCCACAGGAGTCCTTGTGCATGGACCACCTAAAAACTCATATCATGGAAAGTTTCCAAGGTCACATGATGCCCCCAATCTTCATGAAGGCAGATCATGGAAAGAAACTCCAACCTGAGCCAACAGCTGATCTTCGCCTTGACTACAGATGCACGAGATCTTGATTCAGCTCTTCAGAGTGTACCTGCTGTGCCCTCACCCCAAAACCTAAGCGTAGCTAGTGTTCTCCGACTTCCGTACTCACTCTCCTGGACCACACGCCTTCTATTTTGGGATTTCCGATGACACAGTGCTGCACTCTGCCTGCCCTCTAGAAGAAAAATATTGCCCTATGGGTCTACCCAGAAACCTCCAATGAGGATAAACCTGCACGTCACTCAACTGTACACCAATTATATAGTCTAGCCTGTGCACTAATGCCCTTTCTGACAGAACCTGAGGCCTGAATTCCCAACCGACACCCAGACAGCTTGCAGTACACTGAGAACATCTGAACCGCCATGGCCTTAGGTCGCCATCTCTTTCCAACTTCGGTTTTCAGGCTACAGAATCCTAGACCTTATCTCTACTCACTTCCCATGGGTGAACGTGATGCAGAAATCAGAACTCCTCCTTCCCTCTCGCCAGAATCTTGTGGTTGGCATCTTGTCCAACGTTCAGTGGAGGACCCCTGTAGGGCCTACAGGGGTAGTAGTAGGGCCCCTGAGGGTAGTGTAGGGTCCCTGAGGCCCTGCCTATGCTTAAGAGCTGCGGTGGGCTCAAACACACATTGGGACCCTCAGTTTGAGCCCTGTCCTCAAGTAAAGCCTCTCAGTGGCGGGACCATGAGCCCGCATATGGGGCCTGCCATGCCCCAAGTCACCCAATCTTAACCAGAGGTAGAGACATCTAGTCACCCCTACTCAGGGCTCTGCTCTGGAATCCCTCTTTGGTGGGACATTTGAGGTAAATAAACACAGAAAGGACTCCTCCCACTCACAGAATGACCCCAATCACTTGTTATTGGGCCATCCCAAGTGATTGGGGTCCAGAGAGAAAGACTCGTCCATGGCCCATGAGGCCAGCCCGACATTCCACGGCCACTATTGACACAAAATCCAGAGACATAAGCTTCAGCAAGCGTTCACACTCACCCTTAGGTCATAGCCCAAAAAATTCTCCTCATAGTCTGTAGATTGGGCCTGCCATACCTACGTCCCCAAACCTAAGCCGAGTTTGTGTTTTCAGACTTCTATCCTGACATCCCTGTCCCACACACCCTCCAGACTGAGGCCCCTGGAGCCACACCTCAGGACTGTGCCTGCCCTCTCCAAGGAAATTCTTCCCATTCCATTGGCCACAACCCTACAGATAAGGAGAAACCTCCAAAGTCCCAGAGGCCATTCCAATAGTGTAGGCCACCCAGGACAAAGAGGGGCGATCTCTCACAAGCTGAGCAACGACGTCAACTCACCCGTAGACAGATAACCCAAGAGAAGAAGATTAAACTGGACTGGCCCCTAGAATGTAATTGGTTCCATTGCTTTTTTTTCTAAGCATCTCTCCTCAGAGGCCTGTTTTCCAATACCAGCATATGGGGGATTCCAGAGATACCAATCAGAACAAATCTTGTCTTCACATGGGAAACTTATCCTTTGGAGCTCTGTAAAAGCCTCCAGTTAGGAGAAACCTTCAGGTAGCCGGAGCAACCGCCCTATTCCAAGGTCTCCATGGACACATACCCGCATTATGACCATTCGGCAGGAGAGTACATTTCAACTCAGCCCCGTCGATTACTCCCCCAGAGGCAGAATATCAAACCTGCCTTGTCGCTAAGAGACAACTGGAATGCAAAGCAGACTCTCTAGGCATCCATCCATGGAATCCTGCTCTGGCGCCGTTCCATATGGGATGTCCTGGAGCCTTCCAATAGGTCTTGACTGTCCCACAGAAGGAATCCTTGCAGATTGGAGCATCTCACAACTCCTATCGTGGGAAAACCCACATGGCCTCATGAGATGCTCCCCTTTATAAAGGGGCCATCATGGACAGAAACTCCAACGTGAGCCAACTTCTGATGCATTGCTTTGGTTTCTAGGTATCTCTCCTCAGAGGCATGGTTTCCAATATCAGAATATGGGGGTTTCCTAAGGAAACAATCAGAACAGATCTCATCTCCACATGGGAAACTTGCTCTTTGGAGCTGTGTCAATACCTCAGGTTAGGAGGATCCTTCAGGGCGCTGGCACCATGGCCCAATCCCAAGGTCTCCAAGGACACAAACTTACATTATGAACCATTCTCAGGAGAGTCCATTTCAAATCAGCCCACTCGGCTGCTCACCCAGAGCCAGCAGATCAAACCTTCGTTGTCACTAGGAGACAGTTAGAATGGGAGGCGGGCTTCCCAGGCATCCATCCTTAGAACCCTGCTCTGGAGAACTTCTTTATGGGACGTCTTGAATACAACCAACCTGTCGTGACTGTCTCGCAGAATGAATCCTTGTGATTTGAAGCATCACACAATAACACTGTGAGAAAACCTCCATTTCCTTATGATGCCCCACACCTTCATAAATGGGTCATCATGGACAGAAACTCCATCCTAAGCCAAAGTCTGATCCTCGCCCTGAATTCAGAAGCATGAGATCTCGATTCAGCACTTGAGAGTGTGCCTGCTGGGCCCTCGTCTTGAAACCTAAGCCTATCTTGTGTTCTCAGACTTCCGTCCTCAGAATCCTGGCCACACCCCTCCAGTTTGGAAATTCTGGAGACACAATGCAGCACTTTGCCTGGCCTCCAGAAGAAAAATGTTGCCCTATAGGGCTAACCAGAAACGCCAAATGAGTAACAACCTGCATGCCACTCGACCATACCCCAATTATACAGTCTAGCCTGTGCACTAAAGCCCTGTCTGACACAGCCTGAGGGAAGACCTCCAGTCCAACACCAGGACAGCTGGCCGTACACTGAGCATATCATACCCACAATGGCTTTAGGCCATCATCTTTACCCAACCTCAATTTTCACCTTCATAACCTAGACCTTATCTACACTCACTGCTCAGGAGTGAACGTGATGCAAGAATCAGAACTTCTCCTTCGCCATGGCAAGAAACCTTGTGGTTGGCATGTTGTCCAACGTTCATTGTAGGAGAAAGCAGCATGGACTATGAGGTCCCACCTATCCCTGAGGGCCACAATTTGCACAAACACATATTGTGACCCTCAGCCTGAGCCCTATTCTCATGTGAAGCCTCTTAGTGACTGGAACAACAGCCCACATATGGGGCTTGCCAAGCCCCTAGTCACCCAATCTCAACCAGAGTTCGAGATGTCTAGTCACCCGACTCAGGGCTCTGCTCTGGAATCCCTCTTTGGTGGGACACCTGAGGTAAAAAAAAAAAAAATACAGAAAGGACTTTTCCCATCCACAGAATGATCCCAACCCCTTGGGATCAGGCCAAATCACCAGAGAAAGAATTGTCCATGGCCCTTGAGGACACCCCGACATTCCACGGACACCGTTGACACAAAATCCAGAGACAAGCCTGAGCAAGCGCCACATACTCGCCCTTTGTTCATAGCCCGGAAAATTCTCACGTTCTGTAGATCGAGCCTTCATACATACATCCCCAAACCTAAGCTGAGTTTGTGTTTTCAGACTTCTGTCCCCACAGTCCTGGCCCACACACCATCCAAGCTGGGGCCCCTGGAGCGACACCTCAGGACTGTGGCTTCCCTCTCCAGGGGAATTCTGCCATTTCCATTGGCCACAACCTTATAGATTAGGAGAAACCTCCAAGCTCCCCGAGGCCATCCGAATAGTGTTGGCTGCCCAGGACAAACAGGGATGATCTTTCACAATTTAGGAAACTACCTCCACTCAGACCCAGAGACAGATATCCCCATAGAATAAGATTGAACTGGACAGGCACTTAGGCCCTAATCAGATCCATTGCTTTTGTTTCCAGGCATCTCTCCTCAGAGGCCTGGTTTCCAATACCAGCATAGGGGGATTGCTGAGGCACTCATCAGAAAAATCTCGTCTCCACATAGGAAATGTACTCTTTGGAGCTCTATAAAAACCTCTGTTTAGGAGAATCTTTCAGGGCCCCAGATCAAGCGCCCCATTCCAAGGTCTCCATGGACTTAAACCCACATTATGATCTATCCTCGGGAGAGTCCATGTCAACTCAACCCCCTTGGTTTCTCCCCCAGGGCCTGCAGATCAAACCTGCCTTGTCGCTAGGAGACAACTAGAATGGGAGGTGGGCTGCCTAGGCATCAATCCTTAGAACCCTACTCTGGAGTCATTCCATATGGGACATCCTAGAGCCATCCAACAGGTCTCAAGTGTCCCACAGAAGGAATCTTTGCATTCTGGAGCATCTCAGAACTCCCATTGTGGGATAATCTACATGGCCTCTTGAGACGCTCCACTTTATAAAGTGGCCATCATGGACAGAAACTCCAACCTGAGCAAACGTCTGATATTCGCCCTGACTTCAGGTGCATGAGATCATGATTCAGCTCTGCAGAGTGTGCCTTCTGTGCCCTCACCCCAAAAACTAAGCCTAGCTTGTGTTCTCAGACTACAGTCCTCACACCCCTGGCCCAAAAGCCCTACAGTTTGGCAATACTGGGGCCACAATGCAGCACTCTGCCTGCCCTCACAGAGAAAAAACGTTGCCTTATGGAACTACCTAGAGACCCGAATGAGGATCAATAGAACGCCACTCGACTGCACCCCAAATATTCAGTCTACCCTGTCTAATGCCTTGTCTGACACAGCATGAGCCCACACCTCCAGACCTACGCTCAACAGCTGGCTGCACACTGAGCTCATTGGACCCAACAGGTCCTTAGGTCTTCATCTCTTCCCAACCTCGGTTTTCGGGTTTCAGAACCTATACCTAAACTCCAAACACTGTCCAGGGGTGAACGTGATGCAGAAGTCACAACTCTTCCTTCGCCATGGCCAGAAACCTTGTGGTTGGCATATTCTCCAACGTTCAGTGTCGGAGAATCCAGCGTGGCCCATGAGGCCCTTCCCATGCTTGAGGGCCTTGTTGGCACAAATAGGCATTGTGACCCTCAGCATGAGCCCTGTCCTCAAGGAAGGCCTCTCAGTGTCTGAATCAAGAGCCCACATATTGGACTTGCCATGCCCCTAGGCCCCCAAACTAAAACAGAGGTGGGGTTGTCAAGTTGTCCCTCCCGAGGACTCTGCTCTGGAATCCCTCCTTTATTGGGACACATGAGGTACAAAAAATAAAATAAAATAAAATAAAAAAAAAGAAAGGACTCCTCCCATCCCACAGAACATACACAAACTCTTGGGATTGGGTCAAATCCTCAGAGAAGGAAAGCCGTCCACAACCCATGAGGCCACGCCAGCATTCCACCCACATTGTTGACACAAATCCAGAGACAAAATCTGAGCAAGCTCCTCAAACTCACCCTTTTTCATATCCTGAAGTGTTATCACGGTCTGTAGATTGGGCGTGCCATAACTATGTCCCCAATCCTAAGCGGAGTTTGAGTTTTCAGATTTTTGCTCCACAGGCCTGGCCCACACACCCTCAAGGTTGGGCCCCTAGAGCCAAACTCAGGACTTTGCCTGCCCTCTCCAGGGGATTTCTGCCCATTCCATTGACCACAACCCTATAGATTAGGAGAAACTCCAAAGTCCCGAGGCCATTCCAATATTATAGGTCGCCCAGGACAAACAGGGGCGATCTGACACAATCTGAGCAACTACCTCACCTCAGATACTTAGACACGTATCCCCAGCAAAGAGATTGAACCGAACAGGCACCTAGGCTCTAATCATATCCATTGCTTTTGTTTCCAGTCATCTCTCCTCAGAGGCCTGTTTTCCAATACCAGCATATGGGAGATTCCTTAGGCACTCATCAAAAACAATTCTCTTCTCTACATAGGAAACATACTCTTTAGAGCTCCATCAAAACCTCCGGTTATGAACATCCCTCAAGGACCCGGATCAGACCCCATTCCAAGGTCTCCATGGACACAAATGCACATTATGACCCATCCTCAACTCACCCATTTCAACACACCCGATAGGTTGCTCCACTAGATCAGGCAGATCGAACTTGCCTTGGATCTATAAGACACCTGGAATGGGAGGCAGGCTGCCCAGGCATCCATCCTTAGAACCCTGCTCTGGATAACTTCCTTATGGGATTTCCTGGAGCCATCCACCGGTCTCACCTGTTCCACAGAAGGAATCATTGCGGTTTGGAGCATCTCACAATTCAAATCGTGGGAAAACCTCCATGTCCTCGTGACACCCTCCCATTCATGAAGGGGCCGTCATGGACAGAAACTCCGACCTAAGCCAACGTCTGATCCTAGCTCTGTCTTCAGGCATACGGGATCTCGAATCATCTCTGCAGAGGGTGCCTGCCGTCCCTTCACCCCGAAATCTAAGTCTGGCTTGTGTTCTCAGTATTTTTTCCTCACACTCCTGGCCCACAAGCCTTCCAGTTTGGGAATTCTGGAGCCAGTATGTGACACTGTGTCTTCCCTCCAGAAGAAAAACGTTGCCCTCTGGGGCTACCCAGTAACCACAAATGAGTACCATCCTGCACGAAACTCGACTGCACCCCAATGATACAGTCTATCCTGGACACTAATTCGCTGTCTGCCACAGCCTGAGCCTGCACCTCCCAACCCACACTCAACAGCTGGCCGAACACTGAGCACATCAGACACACCATGGCCTTAGGGCTTCATCTCTTCCCAAGCTCAGTTGTCAGGCTTCAGAACCTAGACCTTAAATCCAATCACAGTCCAGGAGTGAAAGTGTTGCAGAAATTAGAACTCCTTCTTCCCCATGGCCAGAAAACATGTGGTTGCCATATTGTGCAACGTTCATTGTAGGAGAAACCAGCATGGTACATTAGGCCACGCCTTGACTTGAGGGGCTCCTTGGGCACAAAAACACATTGTGAAACTCAGTGTGAGACCTATCCTCAAGGAAGGCCTCTCAGTGTCTGGACCAAGAGCCCACATATGGGGCTTGCCATGTTCTTAGGTCCCAATGTTAACCAGAGGTCTGGTTGTCCAGTCGCCCCTCCCCAGGACTCTGCTCTGGAATGCCTCTTTTGGTGGTCCACCTGAGGTAAAAAAAAAAAAAAAAAAAAAAAAAAAAAACAGAAAGACCTCCTCCCTTCTGACAGAATGACACCAAACTCTTGGGATCGGGTCAAATCCCCAGAAAGGGAGCCTCATCGATGGCCCATGAGGATCCCCCGACATTCCATGGCAATCGCTGACACATTTCCAGAAAAAAAAAAAAAAAAAGCATGAGCATGCACATCACATTCGCCCTTTGTTCATATCCCGAAGAGGTCTCCTCACGGTCTATAGATCGGGCCGGCGATACCTACATCCCCCAACCTAAGTGGAGTTTGTGTTTTCAGACTTTTGTCCAAATAACCCTGGACCACACATGCTCCACACTTGGGTCCCTGGAGCCACACCTCAGGACTGTGCTTCCCTTTCAAGGGAATTCTTCCCATTCCATTGGCCACAACCTTGCAAATTAGGAAAAACCTCCAAAGTCACCGAGGCCATCCCAATAGATTAGGCCGACCAGGACAAACAGGGGTGATCTCAAACCATCTGAGCAACTACCTCCACTCAGACAACAGATGTCCCCAGAAAAAATATTAACCGGACAGGCCTGTAGGCCCTAATCAAATCCATTGCTTTGGTTTCCAGGCATCTCTCCTCAGAGGCCTCGTTTCCAATACCAGCATATGGTGGTTTCCTGAGGCACCAATAAGAACAAATATCGTCTCCCCATGGAAAACTTGCTCATTGGAGCTTTGTCATAACCTCTGGTTAGGAGAATCCTTCAGGGCCCTGGTGCCACTGCCCCATACCAAGGTCTCCATGGACTCAAACCAACATTAAGGCCATCCTCAGGAAAGTCCATTCAACTCAGCCCCCTCTGTTGCTACCCCAAGCCAGCAGATCAAACGTTTCTTGTTGCTAGGAGACAATTGGAATGTGAGGCTGCTGCCCAGGCATCCATACGTAGAACCCTGTTCTGGAAAAATACATTATAGGACGTCCTGGAGCCATCCAACAAATCTTAATTGTCCCACAGAAGGAAACCTTGCGGTTTGGAGCATCTCACAACTCCAATAGTGGCAAAAACCCCATGGCCTCATAATCCCCCCTCTTCTTGAAGGGGCCAAAATGGAAAGAAACGCAAACCTGAGCCAAAGTCTGATCCTCGACCTAACTTCAGACGCATGAGATCTCAATTCAGCTCTGCAGAGTGTGCCTGCCATGCCCTTGCCCCGAAACCTAAGTCCAGCTTGTGTTCTCAGCTTCCGTCCTCACTCTCCTGGCCCACAAGCCCTCCAGATTGGGAATTCTGAAGCCACAATGCAGCACTCTGCCTGCCCTCCAGAAGAAAAACTTTGCCCTATGCTGCTAATAAGAAACCCCAAATGATTTTCTAATGCATGTCACTCGATGGTAAAGCAATTATACAGCCTACCCTGTATACTAATGCCCTGTCTGGCACAGCCTGAGACAAGACATCCCAAACGACACCCAGACAGCTGGCCCCAACGTGGACACATAGGACCCGCTATGGCTGTAGGTCGTCATCTCTTCCCAAACTCGGTTTTCAGGCTTCAGAACCTAGACCTTAAATCCAATCATAGTCCAGGAGTGAAAGTGTTGCAGAAATTAGAACTCCTTCTTCCCCATGGCCAGAAAACTTGTGGTTGCCATATTGTGCATTGTTCAGTGTAGGAGAAACCAGCATGGGACATTAGGCCACGCCAAACCTTGAGGGGCTCCTTGGGCTCAAAAACACATTGTGAAACTCAGTGTGAGACCTATCCTCAAGGAAAGCCTCTCAGTGTCTGGACCAAGAGCCCACATATGGGGCTTGCCATGTTCTTAGGTCCCAATGTTAACCAGAGTTCTGGTTGTCCAGTTGCCCCCACCCACGACTCTGCTCTGGAATCCCTCATTTGGTGGTCCACGTGAGGTAAAAAAAAAAAAACAAATAAACAAAAATAAATAAACAAAAAAACCAGAAAAGCCTCCTCCCTTCCAACAGAATGACCCAAACCCTTGGGATCGGGTTAAATCCCCAGAAAGGGAGCCTCATCGATGGCCCATGAGGACACCCCGACATTCCATGGCAATCGGTGACAGATTTCCAGAAAAAAAAAAAAAGCATGAGCAAGCACCTCACATTCGCCCTTTGTTCATATCCTGAAGAGTTCTCCTCACGGTCTATAGATCGGGCCGGCGATACCTACATCCCCCAACCTAAGTGGAGTTTGTGTTTTCAGACTTTTGTCCAAATAGCCCTGGACCACACACGCTCCACACTTGGGTCCCTGGAGCCACACCTCAGGACTGTGCTTCCCTTTCAAGGGAATTCTTCCCATTCCATTGGCCACAACCTTGCAAATTAGGAAAAACCTCCAAAGTCACCGAGGCCATCCCAATAGTGTAGGACGCCCAGGACAAACAGGGGTGATCTCAAACCAGCTGAGCAACTACCTGCACTCAGACAAGAGATGTCCCCAGAGAAAAATATTGAACCGGACAGGCCCCTAGGCCCTAATCAGATCCATTGCTTTGGTTTCCAGGCATCTCTCCTCAGAGGCCTCGTTTCCAATACCAGCATATGGTGGTTTCCTGAGGCACCAATAAGAACAAATCTCGTCTCCCCATGGAAATCTTGCTCATTGGAGCTTTGTCATAACCTCTGGTTAGGAGAATCCTTCAGGGCCCTGGTGCCACTGCCCCATACCAAGGTCTCCATGGACTCAAAGCAACTTTAAGACCATCCTCAGAAAAGTCCATTTCAACTCAGCCCCCTCTGTTGCTACCCCAAGCCAGCAGATCAAACGTTTCTTGTTGCTAGGAGACAATTGGAATGTGAGGCTGGCTGCCCAGGCATCCATACTTAGAACCCTGTTCTGGAAAAATACCTTATAAGACGTCCTGGAGCCATCCAACAAATCTTAATTGTCCCACAGAAGGAATCCTTGCGGTTTGGAGCATCTCACAACTCCAATAGTGGCAAAACCCCCATGGCCTCATAATCCCCCCTCTTCTTGAAGGGGCTAACATGGACAGAAACTCAACCCTGTGGTAAGTCTGAACCCCGACTGACTTCAGACACATGAGATCTCAATTCAGCTCTGCAGAGTGTGCCTGCCATGCCCTTGCCCCGAAACCTAAGCCCAGCTTGTGTTCTCAGCTTCCGTCCTCACTCTCCTGGCCCACAAGCCCTCCAGTTTGGGAATTCCAAAGCCACAATGCAGCACTCTACCTGCCCTCCAGAAGAAAAACTTGGCCCTATGCTGCTAATAAGAAACCCCAAATGATTTTCTAATGCATGCCACTCGATAGTAAAGCAATTATACAGCCCACCCTGTATTCTAATGCCCTGTCTGGCACAGCCTGAGACAAGACATCCCAAACGACACCCAGACAGCTGGCCCCAACATGGACACATTGGACCTGCTATGGCTGTAGGTCGTCATCTCTTCCCAACCTCGGTTTTCAGGCTTCAGAACCTAGACCTTATCTCCAATCACTGCCCAGGGGTGAACGTGATGCAGAAATTAGAATTCCTCCTTCCCCATGGCCAGAAACCTTGTGGTTGGCATGTTGTCCAACGTTCAATGTGGGAAAACCTGCATTGTCCGAAAGGCCACGCCAGTGCTTGAGGGCCGCCTAGGGCACAGACATGCATTGTGACCTGCAGCGTGAATCCCGTATTAAAGTAACGCCTCTCAGTGGCTGGACCAAGATCTTGCATATGGGGCTTGTCATATCCATAGGCCCCCAGGCTTAACCAGAGGGCGAGTATTCCAGTTGTCAGTACCCACTGCTATGCTCTAGAATCCCTCTACTGGGGGGACACATTAAGCAGAAAACAGGACACTTCCCTTCCCACAGAATGACCCCAAACTCTTGGGGGCTGGACAAACTACCAGAGAGGGAGACTTCTACGACCCATGAGGCAACTCCTACATTAAACGGCCATTGTGGACAAAACATCCAGAGACAAAAGCCTGAGCGACTGCCTCCCTCTCACCCTTCTTTCATATCCAGAGGAACTCCCCTCATGGACTGTAGATCAGGCCTGCCGTAACCTCGGCCCCAAACCTGAGCTGAGTTAGGGTTTTTGGATGTCTGTCTGCACAGCCATGGCCCACACAGCCTCCAGGCTGGGGTCTCTGGAGCCACACCACAGAACTGTGCCTGCTCTCTCCTAAGAAACTGCCCATTCCATTGGCCACAACTCTACAAAATAGTAGAAACCTCAAGGTCCCCAAGGACATCCCACTACCGCAAGCCGCACTGGACAAATAGGGGCATTATGACACAAGCTGAGCAACTACTAACTCCATGCAGACACACAGACATTTATCCGCAGAGACAGAATATTGAACCAGACAGGCCCCTAGGCCCTATTATGAACTCTTGCTTTGGTGTCCAGGTATCACTCCTCAGAGGCCTGGGTTCGAAGACCAGCATACGGGGCTTTCCTGAGGCACCAGACAGTAGACCTCTCATCTCCACATGGGAAGCTTCCTTGTTGGAGTTGTGTCAAGCCCTTCGGGTTGGAGAATCTTGCAGAGTCCCTTAGCTACTGCCAAATTCCAAGGTCTCCATGGGCACCAACCCACGTTATGACTCATCCTCAGGAGAGTCCATTTAAACTCAGCCTTCTGGGTAGCTCACCCAAGAGCGCGCAGATTGAGCGTGCCTTGTCTCGACCAGGCAATGGGAAGGTGAGTTGGCGTTTCTCGGCATCCATGCTTAGGCCCTTGCTCTCGAGTCTTTCTGTATGGGGCATCCTGGAACCATCCAATAATACTCGACTGTCCTGAAGAAGGAAACTTTAAAGTTTGGAGCAGCTCACAACTCCCAGCGTAGGGAAACCTCCCTGGCCTCATGACGCCCCCACCCCCTTCAGGAAGGGGCCGTCATGGACACAAACTCCAGCTTGAGGCAACATCTGATACTCGCCCTGACCTCACGTGCAGGAGATCTCGATTCAGCCTCTGCAGAGTAGGCCTGCCATGCTCTTGGCCCAAAAACTCGTGCTAGCTTGTGTTTTCAGACTTCCTTCCTCACAATCCTGGCCACACCCCTCCAGTTTGGCAATTCTGGAGACACAATGCAGCACTCTGCCTGCCCTCCAGAAGAAAAATGTTGCCCTATAGGGCTAACCGGAAACACCAAATGAGTAACAACCTGCATGCCACTCGACCACACCCCAATTATACAGTCTAGCCTGTGCACTAAAGCCCTGTCTGACACAGCCTGAGGGCAGACCTCCAGTCCAACACCCAGACAGCTGGCCGTACACAGAGCATATCACACCCACAATGGTTTTAGGCCATCATCTCTACCCAACCTCAGTTTTCACCTTCAGAACCTAGACCTTATCTCCACTCACTGCTCAGGAGTGAACGTGATGCAAGAATCAGAACTTCTCCTTCGCCTTGGCAAGAAACCTAGTGGTTGGCATGTTGTCCAATGTTCATTGTAGGAGAAAGCAGCATGGACTATGAGGCCCCACCTATCCCTGAGGGCCACAATTTGCACAAACACACATTGTGACCCTCAGCGTGAGCCCTATCCTCATGTAAAGCCTCTTAGTGACTGGAACAACAGCCCACATATGGGGCTTGCCAAGCCCCTAGTCCCCCAATCTCAACCAGAGTTCGAGATGTCTAGTCACACCTACTCAGGGCTCTACTCTGGAATCCCTCTTTGGTGGGAGAACTGAGGTAAAAAAAAAATACATAAAGGACTCTTCCCATGCACAGAATGATCCCAACCACTTGGGATCAGGCCAAATCACCAGAGAAAGAATTGTCCATGGCCCTTGAGGACACTCCGACATTCCACGGCCACCGTTGACACAAAATCCAGAGACAAAAGCCTGAGCAAGCGCCACATACTCGCCCTTTGTTCATAGCCCGGAAAATTCTCACGGTCTGTAGATCGAGCCTTCATACATACATCCCCAAAACTAAGCTGAGTTTGTGTTTTCAGACTTCTGTCACCACAGGCCTGTCCCACACACCATCCAAGCTGGGGCCCCTGGAGCCACACCTCAGGACTGTGGCTTCCCTCTCCAGGGGAATTCTGCATTTCCATTGGCCACAACCCTATAGATTAGGAGAATCCGCCAAACTCCCCCAGGCCATCCGAATAATGTTGGCTGCCCAGGACACACAGGGATGATCTTTCACAAGTTAGGAAACTACCTCCACTCAGACGCAGAGACAGATATCCCCATAGAATAAGATTGAACTGGACAGGCACTTAGGCCCTAATCAGATCCATTGCTTTTGATTCCAGTCATCTCTCCTCAGAGGCCTGGTTTCCAATACCAGCATATGGGAGATTCCTTAGGCACTCATCAAAACAATTCTCTTCTCTTCATAGGAATCATACTCTTTAGAGCTCCATCAAAACCTCCGGTTAGGAACATCCCTCAAGGCCCCGGTTCAAGCACCCCATTCCAAGGTCTACATGGACACAAATGCACATTATGACCCATCCTCAACTCACCCATTTCAACACACCCGCCTCGGTTGCTCCCCTAGATCCAGCAGATCGAACTTGCCTTGGCGCTATGAGACACCTGGAATGGGAGGCAGGCTGCCCAGGCATCCATCCTTAAAACCCTACTCTGGATAACTTCCTTATGGGATGTCCTGGAGCCATCCAACAGGTCTCGACTGTCCCACAGAAGGAATCATTGCGGTTTGGAGCATCTCACAATTCCCATCGTGGGAAAACCTCCATGTCCTCGTGACACCCTCCCCTTCATGAAGGGGTCGTCATGTACAGAAACTTCGACCTAAGCCAACGTCTGATCCTAGCTCTGTCTTCAGGCATACGGGATCTCGAATCATTTCTGCAGAGGGTGCCTGCCGTCCCCTCACCCCGAAATCTAAGTCTGGCTTGTGTTCTCAGAATTTTTTCCTCACACTCCTGGCCCACAAGCCTTCCAGTTTGGGAATTCTGGAGCCACTATATGGCACTGTGTCTTCCCTCCAGAAGAAAAACGTTGCCCTCTGGGGCTACCCAGTAACCACAAATGAGTACCATCCTGCACGAAACTCGACTGCACCCCAATGATACAGTCTAGCCTGGGCACTAATTCCCTGTCTGCCACAGCCTGAGCCTGCACCTCCCAACCCACACTCAACAGCTGGCCGAACACTGAGCACATCAGACACACCATGGCCTTAGGTCTTCATCTCTTCCCAACCTCCGATTTCAGGCTTCAGAACCTAGACCTTAAATCCAATCACAGTCCAGGAGTGAAAGTGTTGCAGAAATTAGAATTCCATCTTCCCCATGGCCAGAAAACATGTGGTTGCCATATTGTGCAACGTTCAGTGTAGGAGAAACCAGCATGGTACATTAGGCCACGCCCTGACTTGAGGGGCTCCTTGGGCACAAAAACACATTGTGAAACTCAGTGTGAGACCTATCCTCAAGGAAGGCCTCTCAGTGTCTGGACCAAGAGCCCACATATGGGGATTGCCATGTTCTTAGGTCCCAATGTTAACCAGAGGTCTGGTTGTCCAGTTGCCCCAAACCACGACTCTGCTCTGGAATCCCTATTTTGGTGGTCCACCTGAGTTAAAAAGAAAAATAAATAAATAAACAAAAAATAAACAAAAAAACCAGAAAGGCCTCCTCCCTTCCTGAGAATGACCCCAAACTCTTGGGATCAGGTCAAATCCCCAGAAAGGGAGCCTCATCGATGGCCCATGAGGACACCCCGACATTCCATGGCAATCGGTGACAGATTTCCAGAAAAAAAAAAAAAAGCATGAGCAAGCACCTCACATTCGCCCTTTGTTCATATCCCGAAGAGTTCTCCTCACGGTCTATAGATCGGGCCGGCGATACCTACATCCCCCAACCTAAGTGGAGTTTGTGTTTTCAGACTTTTGTCCAAATAGCCCTGGACCACACACGCTCCACACTTGGGTCCCTGGAGCCACACCTCAGGACTGTGCTTCCCTTTCAAGGGAATTCTTCCCATTCCATTGGCCACAACCTTGCAAATTAGGAAAAACCTCCAAAGTCACCGAGGCCATCCCAATAGTGTAGGACGCCCAGGACAAACAGGGGTGATCTCAAACCAGCTGAGCAACTACCTCCACTCAGACAACAGATGTCCCCAGAAAAGAATATTGAACCGGACAGGCCCCTAGGCCCTAATCAGATCAATTGCTTTGGTTTCCAGGCATCTCTCCTCAGAGGCCTCGTTTCCAATACCAGCATATGGTGGTTTCCTGAGGCACCATTAATAACAAATCTCATCTCCCCATGGAAATCTTGCTCATTGGAGCTTTGTCATAACCTCTGGTTAGGAGAATCCTTCAGGGCCCTGGTGCCACTGCCCCATACCAAGGTCTCCATGGACTCAAACCAACATTAAGACCATCCTCAGAAAAGTCCATTTCAACTCAGCCCCCTCTGTTGCTACCCCAAGCCAGCAGATCAAACGTTTCTTGTTGCTAGGAGACAATTGGAATGTGAGGCTGGCTGCCCAGGCATCCATACTTAGAACCCTGTTCTGGAAAAATACCTTATAAGACGTCCTGGAGCCATCCAACAAATCTTAATTGTCCCACAGAAGGAATCCTTGCGGTTTGGAGCATCTCACAACTCCAATAGTGGGAAAACCCCCATGGCCTCATAATGCCCCCCCTTCCTGAAGGGGCCCACATGGACAGAAACTCAAACCTGAGCCAAAGTCTGAACCTCGACCTGACTTCAGACGCATGAGATCTCAATTCAGCTCTGCAGAGTGTGCCTGCCATGTCCTTGCCCCGAAACCTAAGCCTAGCTTGTGTTCTCAGACTTCCGTCCTCACTCTCCTGGCCCACAAGCCCTCCAGATTGGGAATTCCGAAGCCACAATGCCGCACTCTGCCTGCCCTCCAGAAGAAAAACTTTGCCCTATGCTGCTAATAAGAAACCCCAAATGATTTTCTAATGCATGCCACTCGATTGTAAAGCAATTATACAGCCCACCCTGTATTCTAATGCCCTGTCTGGCACAGCCTGAGACAAGACATCCCAAATGACACCCAGACAACTGGCCCCAACATGGACACATAGGACCCGCTATGGCTGTAGGTCGTCATCTCTTCCCAACCTCGGTTTTCAGGCTTCAGAACCTAGACCTTATCTCCAATCACTGCCCAGGGGTGAACGTGATGCAGAAATTAGAATTCCTCCTTCCCCATGGCCAGAAACCTTGTGGTTGGCATGTTGTCCAACGTTCAATGTGGGAAAACCTGCATTGTCCGAAAGGCCACGCCAGTGCTTGAGGGCCGCCTAGGGCACAGACATGCATTGTGACCTGCAGCGTGAGTCCCGTATTAAAGTAACGCCTCTCAGTGGCTGGACCAAGATCCTGCATATGGGGCTTGTCATATCCATAGGCCCCCAGGCTTAACCAGAGGGCGAGTATTCCAATTGTCAGTACCCACTGCTATGCTCAAGAATCCCTCTACTGGGGGAACACATGAGGCAGAAAACAGGACACTTCCCTTCCCACAGAATGACCCCAAACACTTGGGGGCTGGACAAACTACCAGAGAGGGAGACTTCTACGACCCATGAGGCAACTCCTACATTAAACGGCCATTGTGGACAAAACATCCAGAGACAAAAGCCTGAGCGACTGCCTCCCTCTCACCCTTCTTTCATATCCAGAGTAGCTCCCCTCATGGACTGTAGATCAGGTTTGCCGTAACCTCGGCCTTAAACCTGAGCTGAGTTAGGGATTTTGGATGTCTGTCTGCACAGCCATGGCCCACACGGCCTGCAGGATGGGGTCTCTGGAGCCACACCACAGAACTGTGCCTGCTCTCTCCTAAGAAACTGCCCATTCCATTGGCCACAACTCTACAAAATAGTAGAAACCTCAAGGTCCCCAAGGACATCCCACTACCGCAAGCCGCACTGGACAAATAGGGGCATTATGACACAAGCTGAGCAACTACTACCTCCATGCAGACACACAGACGGATATCCGCAGAGACAGAAGATTGAACCAGACAGGCCCCTAGGCCCTATTATGAACTCTTGCTTTGGTGTCCAGTTATCACTCCTCAGATGCCTGGGTTCGAAGACCAGCATACGGGGCTTTCCTGAGGCACCAGACAGAAGATCTCTCATCTCCACCTGGGAAGCTTCCTTGTTGGAGTTCTGTCAAGCCCTTCGGGTTGGAGAATCCTGCAGAGTCCCTTAACTACTGCCACATTCCAAGGTCTCCATGGCCACTAAACCACATTATGACTCATCCTCAGGAGAGTCCATTTTACTCAGCCTTCTGGGTATCTCACCCAAGAGCCCGCAGATCGAGCGTGCCTTGTCTCGACCAGGCAATGGGAAGGTGAGTTGGCGTGTCTCGGCATCCATGCTTAGGCCCCTGGTTTCGAGTCTTTCTGTATGGGGCATCAAGGGACCATCCAATAGTACTCGACTGTCCTGAAGAAGGAAACTTTGAAGTTTGGAGCAGCTCACAACTCCCAGTGTAGGGAAACCTCCCTGGCCTCATGACGCCCCCACCCCCTTCATGTAAGGTCCGTCATAGACACAAACTCCAGCTTGAGGCAACATCTGATACTCGCCCTGACCTCACTGCAGGAGATCTCGATTCAGACTCTGCAGAGTGGACCTGCCATGCTCTTGGTCCCAAAACTCGTGCTAGCTTGTGTTTTCAGACTTCCTTCCTCACAATCCTGGCCACACCCCTCCAGTATGGCAATTCTGGAGACACAATGCAGCACTCTGCCTGCCCTCCAGAAGAAAAATGTTGCCCTATAGGGCTAACCAGAAACGCCAAATGAGTAACAACCTGCATGCCACTCGACCATACCCCAATTATACAGTCTAGCCTGTGCACTAAAGCCCCGTCTGACACAGCCTGAGGGCAGACCTCCAGTCCAACACCCAGACAGCTGGCCGTACACAGAGCATATCACACCCACAATGGCTTTAGGCCATCATCTCTACCCAACCTCAGTTTTCACCTTCAGAACCTAGACCTTATCTCCACTCACTGCTCAGGAGTGAACGTGATGCAAGAATCAGAACTTCTCCTTCGCCTTGGCAAGAAACCTAGTGGTTGGCATGTTGTCCAATGTTCATTGTAGGAGAAAGCAGCATGGACTATGAGGCCCCACCTATCCCTGAGGGCCACAATTTGCACAAACACACATTGTGACCCTCAGCGTGAACCCTATCCTCATGTAAAGCCTCTTAGTGACTGGAACAACAGCCCACATATGGGGCTTGCCAAGCCCCTAGTCCCCCAATCTCAACCAGAGTTCGAGATGTCTAGTCACCCCTACTCAGGGCTCTACTCTGGAATCCCTCTTTGGTGGGACACCTGAGGTAAAAAAAAAAAAATACAGAAAGGACTCTTCCCATCCACAGAATGATCCCAACCCCTTGGGATCAGGCCAATTCACCAGAGAAAGAATTGTCCATGGCCCTTGAGGACACCCCGACATTCCACGGCCACCGTTGACACAAAATCCAGAGACAAAAGCCTGAGCAAGCGCCACATACTCGCCCTTTGTTTATAGCCCGGAAAATTCTCACGGTCTGTAGATCGAGCCTTCATACATACATCCCCAAACCTAAGCTGAGTTTGTGTTTTCAGACTTCTGTCCCCACAGTCCTGGCCCAAACACCATCCATGCTGGGGCCCCTGGAGACACACCTCAGGACTGTGGCTTCCCTCTCCAGGGGAATTCTGCCATTTCCATTGGCCACAACCCTATAGATTAGGAGAATCCTCCAAACTCCCCGAGGCCATCCCAATAGTGTTGGCTGCCCAGGACAAACAGGGATGATCTTTCACAAGTTAGGAAACTACCTCCACTCAGACCCAGAGACAGATATCCCCATAGAATAAGATTGAACTGGACAGGCACTTAGGCTCTAATCGGATCCATTGCTTTTGTTTCCAGGCATCTCTCCTCAGAGGCCTGGTTTCCAATACCAGAATACGGGGGATTACTGAGGCACTCATCAGAAAAATCTCATCTCCACATAGGAAATGTACTCTTTGGAGCTCTATAAAAACCTCTGTTTAGGAGAATCTTTCAGGGCCCCGGATCAAGCGCCCCATTCCAAGGTCTCCATGGACTTAAACCCACATTATGATCTATTGTCGGGAGAGTCCGTGTCAACTCAACCCCCTTGGTTTCTCCCCCAGGGCCTGCAGATCAAACCTGCCTTGTTGCTAGGAGACAACTAGCATGGGAGGCGGGCTGCCCAGGCATCCATCCTTAGAACCCTACTCTGGAGTCGTTCCACATGGGACATCCTAGAGCCATCCAACAGGTCTCAAGTGTCCCACAGAAGGAATCTTTGCAGTCTGGAGCATCTCACAACTCCCATTGTGGGAAAATCTACATGGCCTCTTGAGACGCTCCACTTTATAAAGGGGCCAACATGGACAGAAACTCCAACCTGAGCAAACGTCTGATATTCGCCCTGACTTCAGGTGCATGAGATCTTGATTCAGCTCTGCAGAGTGTGCCTTCTGTGCACTCACCCCCAAAACTAAGCCTAGCTTGTGTTCTCAGACTACCGTCCTCACACCCCTGCCCCAAAAGCCCTACAGATTGGCAATACTGGGGCCATAATGCAGCACACTGCCTGCCCTCCAGAAGAAAAACGTTGCCTTATGGAGCTACCTAGAAACCCGAATAAGGATCAACTGAACGCCACTCGACTGCACCCCAAATATGCAGTCTACCCTGTCTAATGCCTTGTCTGACACAGCATGAGCCCACACCTCCAGACCTACGCTCAACAGCTGGCTGCACACTGAGCTCATTGGACCCATCAGGTCCTTAGGTCTTCATCTCTTCCAACCTCAGTTTTCGGGTTTCAGAACCTAGACCTAAACTCCAAACACTGTCCAGGGGTGAACGTGATGCAGAAATCACAACTCTTCCTTCGCCATGGCTGGAAACCTTGTGGTTGGCATATTCTCCAACGTTCAGTGTAGAATAATCTAGCGTGGCCCATGAGGCACTTCCCATGCTTGAGGGCCTTGTTGGGCACAAATAGGCATTGTGAACCTCAGCATGAGCCCTGTCCTCAAGGAAGGCCTCTCAGTGTCTGAATCAAGAGCCCGCCTATTGGACTTGCCATGCCCCTAGGCCCCCAAACTTAAACAGAGGTGGGGATATCCAGTTGTCCCTCCCAAGGACTCTGCTCTGGAATCCCTCTTTTATTGGGACACTTGAGGTACATAAAATAAAATATAAATAAAATAAAATAAAAAACAGAAAAGACTCCTCCCATCCCACAGAATGTACCCAAACTTTTGGGATCGGGTCAAATCCTCAGAGAAGGAAAGCCATCCACAACCCATGAGGCCACGCCAGCATTCCACCCACATTGTTGACACAAATCCAGAGACAAAACTTGAGCAAGCACCTCAAACTCACCCTTTTTCATATCCCTAAGTGTTATCACAGTCTGTAGATTGGGCGTGCCATACCTATGTCCCCAATCCTAAGCGGAGTTTGTGTTTTCAGACTTTTGTCCCCACAGGCCTGGCCCACACAGCCTCAAGGCTGGGCCCCTAGAGCCAAACTCAGAACTGTGCCTGCCCTCTCCAGGGGATTTCTGCCCATTCCATTGGCCACAAACCTATAGATTAGGAGAAACTCCAAAGTCCGGAAGCCATCCCAATATTATAGGCTGCCCAGGACAAACAGGGGCGATCTGACACAAGCTGAGCAACTACATCCCCTCAGATCCTTAGACAGGTATCCTCAGGAAAGAGATTGAACCGGACAGGCACCTAGGCCCTAATCATCTCGATTGCTTTTGTTTCCAGTCATCTCTCCTCAGAGGCCTGGTTTCCCATACCAGCATATGGGAGATTCCTTAGGCACTCATCAAAACAATTCTCTTCTCTACATAGGAAACGTACTCTTTAGAGCCCATCAAAACCTCCGGTTATGAACGTCCCTCAAGGCCCCGGTTCAAGCACCCCATTCCAAGGTCTACATGGACACAAATGCACATTATGACCCATCCTCAACTCACCCATTTCAACACACCCGCCTCGGTTGCTCCCCTAGATCCAGCAGATCGAACTTGCCTTGGCGCTATGAGACACCTGGAATGGGAGGCAGGCTGCCCAGGCATCCATCCTTAGAACCCTGCTCTGGATAACTTCCTTATGGGATGTCCTGGAGCCATCCAACAGGTCTCGACTGTCCCACAGAAGGAATCATTGCGGTTTGGAGCATCTCACAATTCCCATCGTGGGAAAACCTCCATGTCCTCGTGACACCGTCCCCTTCATGAAGGGGCCGTCATGGACAGAAACTCCGACGTAAGCCAACGTCTGATCCTAGCTCTGTCTTCAGGCATACGGGATCTCGAATCATCTCTGCAGAGGGTGCCTGCCGTCCCCTCACCCCGATATCTAAGTCTGGCTTGTGTTCTCAGAATTTTTTCCTCACACTCCTGGCCCACAAACCTTCCAGTTTGGGAATTCTGGAGCCACTATGTGGAACTGTATCTTCCGTGCAGAAGAAAAACGTTGCCCTCTGGGGCTACCCAGTAACCACAAATGAGTACCATCCTGCACGAAACTCGACTGCACCCCAATGATACAGTCTAGCCTGGGCACTAATTCCCTGTCTGCCACAGCCTGAGCCTGCACCTCCCAACCCACACTCAACAGCTGGCCGAACACTGAGCACATCAGACACACCATGGCCTTAGGTCTTCATCTCTTCCCAACCTCAGTTTTCAGGCTTCAGAACCTAGACCTTAAATCCAATCACAGTCCAGGAGTGAAAGTGTTGCAGAAATTAGAACTTCTTCTTCCCCATGGCCAGAAAACTTGTGGTTGCCATATTGTGCAACGTTCAGTGTAGGAGAAACCAGCATGGTACATTAGGCCACGCCCTGACTTGAGGGGCTCCTTGGGAACAAAAACACATTGTGAAACTCAGTGTGAGACCTATCCTCAAGGAAGGCCTCTCAGTGTCTGGACCAAGAGCTCACATATGGGGATTGCCATGTTCTTAGGTCCCAATGTTAACCAGAGGTCTGGTTGTCCAGTCGCCCCTCGCCAGGACTCTGCTCTTGGATCCCTCTTTTGGTGGTCCACCTTAGGTAAAAAAAAATAATAATACTAAAAAAATAAAGAAAAAAACAAGAAAGGCCTCCTCCCTTCCCACAGAATGACCCCAAACTCTTGGGATCGGGTCAAATCCCCAGAAAGGGAGCCTCATCAATGACCCATGAGGACACCCCGACATTCCATGGCAATTGGTGACACAATTACAGAAAAAAAAAAAAAGCATGAGCCAGCACCTCACATTCGCCCTTTGTTCATATCCCGAAGAGTTCTCCTCACGGTCTATAGATCGGGTCGGCCATACCTACATCCCACAACCTAAGTGGAGTTTCTGTTTTCAGACTTTTGTCCAAATAGCCCTGGACCAAACACGCTCCACAATTGGGTCCCTGGAGCCAGACCTCAGGACTGTGCTTCCCTTTCAAGGGAATTCTTCCCATTCCATTGGCCACAACCTTGCAAATGAGGAAAAACCTCCAAAGTCACCGAGGCCATCTTAATAGTGTAGGCCGCCCAGGACAAACAGGGGTGATCTCAAACCAGCTGAACAACTACCTCCACTCAGACAACAGATGTCCCCAGAGAAGAATATTGAACCGGACAGGCCCCTAGGCCCTAATCAGATCCATTGCTTTGGTTTTCAGGCATCTCTCCTCAGAGGCCTCGTCTCCAATACCAGCATATGGTGGTTTCCTGAGGCACCAATAAGAACAAATCTCGTCTCCCCATGGAAAACTTGCTCATTGGAGCTTTGTCATAACCTCTGGTTAGGAGAATCCTTCAGGGCCCTGGTGCCACTGCCCCATACCAAGGTCTCCATGGACTCAAACCAACATTAAGACCATCCTCAGGAAAGTCCATTTCAACTCAGCCCCCTCTGTTGCTACCCCAAGCCAGCAGATCAAACGTTTCTTGTTGCTAGGAGACAATTGGAATGTGAGGCTGGCTGCCCAGGCATCCATACTTAGAACCCTGTTCTGGAAAAATACCTTATAAGACGTCCTGGAGCCATCCAACAAATCTTAATTGTCCCACAGAAGGAATCCTTGCGGTTTGGAGCATCTCACAACTCCAATAGTGGGAAAACCCCCATGGGCTCATAATGTCCCCCCTTCCTGAAGGGGCCAACATGGACAGAAACTCAAACCTGAGGGACAGTCTGATCCTCGACCTGACTTCAGAGGCATGAGATCTCAATTCAGCTCTGCAGAGTGTGCCTGCCATGTCCTTGCCCCGAAACCTAAGCCTAGCTTGTGTTCTCAGACTTCCGTCCTCACTCTCCTGGCCCACAAGCCCTCCAGTTTGGGAATTCCGATGCCACAATGCAGCACTCTGCCTGCCCTCCAGAAGAAAAACTTTGCCCTATGCTGCTAATAAGAAACCCCAAATGATTTTCTAATGCATGCCACTTGATTGTAAAGCAATTATACAGCCTACCCTGTATACTAATGCCCTGTCTGGCACAGCCTGAGACAAGACATCCCAAACGACACCCAGACAGCTGGCCCCAACCTGGACACATAGGACCCGCTATGGCTGTAGGTCGTCATCTCTTCCCAACCTCGGTTTTCAGGCTTCAGAACCTAGACCTTATCTCCAATCACTGCCCAGGGGTGAACGTGATGCAGAAATTAGAATTCCTCCTTCCCCATGGCCAGAAACCTTGTGGTTGGCATGTTGTCCAACGTTCAATGTGGGAAAACCTGCATTGTCCGAAAGGCCACGCCAGTGCTTGAGGGCCGCCTAGGGCACAGACATACATTGTGACCTGCAGCGTGAGTCCCGTATTAAAGTAACGCCTCTCAGTGGCTGGACCAAGATCCTGCATATGGGGCTTGTCATATCCATAGGCCCCCAGGCTTAACCAGAGGGCGAGTATTCCAGTTGTCAGTACCCACTGCTATGCTCTAGAATCCCTCTACTGGGGGGACACATGAAGCAGAAAACAGGACACTTCCCTTCCCACAGAATGACCCCAAACTCTTGGGGGCTGGACAAACTACCAGAGAAGGAGACTTCTACGACCCATGAGGCAACTCCTACATTAAACGGCCATTGTGGACAAAACATCCAGAGACAAAAGCCTGAGCGACTGCCTCCCTCTCACCCTTCTTTCATATCCAGAGGAGCTCCCCTCATGGACTGTAGATTAGGCCTGCCGTAACCTCGGCCCCAAACCTGAGCTGAGTTAGGGTTTTTGGATGTCTGTCTGCACAGCCATGGCCCACACAGCCTCCAGGCTGGGGTCTCTGGAGCCACACCACAGAACTGTGCCTGCTCTCTCCTAAGAAACTGCCCATTCCATTGGCCACAACTCTACAAAATAGTAGAAACCTCAAGGTCCCCAAGGACATCCCACTACCACAAGCCGCACTGGACAAATACTGGCATTATGACACAAGCTGAGCAACTACTACCTCCATGCAGACACACAGACAGATATCCGCAGAGACAGAAGATTGAACCAGACAGGCCCCTAGGCCTATTATGAACTCTTGCTTTGGTGTCCAGGTATCACTCCTCAGAGGCCTGGGTTCGAAGACCAGCATACGGGGCTTTCCTGAGGCACCAGACAGAAGACCTCTCATCTCCACATGGGAAGCTTCCTTGTTGGAGTTGTGTCAAGCCCTTCGGGTTGGAGAATCCTGCAGAGTCCCTTAGCTACTGCCACATTCCAAGTTCTCCTTGGCCACCAACCCACATTATGACTCATCCTCAGGAGAGTCCATTTAAACTCAGCCTTCTGGGTAGCTCACCCAAAAGCCCGCAGATTGAGCGTGCCTTGTCTTGACCAGGCAATGGGAAGGTGAGTTGGCGTTTCTCGGCATCCATGCTTAGGGCCCTGCTCTCGAGTCTTTCTGTATGGGGCATCCTGGAACCATCCAATAGTACTCGACTGTCCTGAAGAAGGAAACTTTGAAGTTTGGAGCAGCTCACAACTCCCAGTGTAGGGAAACCTCCCTGGCCTCATGACGCCCCCACCCCCTTCAAGAAGGGGCCGTCATGGACAAAAACTCCAGCTTGAGGGAACATCTGATACTCGCCCTGACCTCACCTGCAGGAGATCTCGATTCAGCCTCTGCAGAGTGGGCCTGCCATGCTCTTGGCCCCAAAACTCGTGCTAGCTTGTGTTTTCAGACTTCCTTCCTCACAATCCTGGCCACACCCCTCCAGTTTGGCAATTCTGGAGACACAATGCAGCACTCTGCCTGCCCTCCAGAAGAAAAATGTTGCCCTATAGGGCTAACGAAAAACGCCAAATGAGTAACAACCTGCATGCCACTCGACCATACCCCAATTATACAGTCTAGCATGTGACCTAAGGCCCTGTCTGAAACAGCCTGAGGGCAGACCTCCAGTCCAACACCCAGACAGCTGGCCATAAACAGAGCATATCACACCCACAATGGCTTTAGGCCATCAACTCTACACAACCTCAGTTTTCACCTTCAGAACCTAGACCTTATCTCCACTCACTGCTCAGGAGTGAACGTGATACAAGAATCAGAACTTCTCCTTCGCCTTGGCAAGAAACCTAGTGGTTGGCATGTTTTTCCAACGTTCAGTGTAGTTGAAACCAGTGTGGCCCATGATGCCCCGCCCATGTTTATGGGCCACATTGTTCACAAACACACATTTTGTCCCTCAGCCTGATCCCAGGCCTCAGGTAAGGCCTCTCAGTGGCTGGATGAAGAGTCAGCATATTCGGCTTGCCATGCCCCTAGGCCCCAAATTTTACCCATAGTTCGGGTTCTCCCTTCACTTTTCCCCAGGGCTCATCTTTGGAATTCGTCTTTTGGCGGGACACCTGAGGTAACAAACCTGAAAGGAGTCCTCCCATTCCACAGATTGATGAAAAGCAATTGGGATCGGACCAAATCCCCAGAGAGAAAGATTCGTCCATGGCCCATGAGGCCTCCCCGACATTCCACGGCCATCTCTGATACAAAATCCAGAGACAAAAGCCTGAGCAAGTGCCTCAGACTCGCTCTTTCTTTATATCCGGAAGAGTTCTTCTCATGGTTTATAGATCGGGCCTGCCATACCTACGTCCCCAAAGCTAAGCTGAGTTTGTGTTTTCAGACTTCTGTCCCCAAAGTCCTGGGCCACACACCTTCCAGGCTGGGGCCCCAGGTGTCACACATTAGGACTGTGTCTACCCAATCCATGGGAATTCTGCCCATTCCATGGTCCAAAACCGTAAAATTAGGAGAACCCTCCAAATCCCTGAGGCCATCCCAATAGTGCAGGTCGCCCGGGACAAACAAGGGCGGTCTGATACCAGCTGAGCATCTACCTCTACTCATACCATAGATGGATGTCCCCTGAGAAGCAGATTGAACCAGACAGGACCCTAGGCCATAATCGGATACATTGCTTTGGTTTACAGGCATGTCTCCTCAAAAGCCTGGATTCCAATACCAGCATAGGGGTTTTTCTGAGGCACCCATTAAAACAAATCTCGTCTCCACAAGGAACCTTGTGCATCGAGCTATGTCAAAAGCTTAGGAGAATACTTCAGGGTCTCGGTGCCACCGCCAAATTTTAAGGCCCTCATGGACACAAACACACATTAGGATCCATCCACAGGAGGGTCCATTTCAACCCAGATCCAGATTGCTCGCCCAGATCCAGCAGATATAACCTGTCTTGTTGCTAGGACACAATTGGAATGCAAGGTGGGCTACCCAGGCATCCATCCTTAGAACCCTGCTCGGAATCGTTGCCCTGGAGCCAACCAACATGTCTCAATTGTCCTGCACAAGAATCTTTGCAGTTTGGACCTTCTCACAACTAACATCGTGGGAAAACCCCCACGAACTCGAGACCCCGCCCCTTCATGAAGGGGCCATCAGGGACAGAAACACCAACCTGAGCGATCTTCTGATCCTCACCCTGACTTCAGAAGCACGAGATCTCGATTCAGGTCTGTAGATTGTTCCTGCCTTGTCCTCACCCAGAAACCTAAGCCTAGCTTGTGTTATCAGATTTCCGTCTTCAGACTACTGGCCCACAAGCCCTCCAGTTTGCAAACCAGAACTATAATGCAGCACTCTGCCAGCCTTCAGGAAGAAAAACATAGCCCTGTGGGGCTACCCAGAAACTCCAAATGAGGATCAACCTGCATGCCATTCGACTGTACCCCAAATATATAGGCTGACCTAGGCACTATTGCCCTTTCTGACACAGCCTGAGCCTGGACTTCCTGGCCCCACCCAGAAAGCTGGTCGAACAATGAGCACGCCGGACGAGCCATGTCCTTAGGTCGTCATCTCTTCCCAACCTCGGTTGTCAAGTTTCAGAACCTAGACCTTATCTCCAATCACTGCCCAGGCTTGTAAGTGATGCAGAAATCACAACTCCTTCCCCGTGGCTAGAAACCATGTGGTTGGCATGTTTTTCAATATTCAGTGTAATTGAAACCAGTGTGGCCCATGAGGCCCCGCCCATGTTTATGGGCCACATTGGACACAAACACACATTGTGACCCACAGCCTGATCCCAGTCCTCAGGTAAGGCCTCTCAGTGGCTGGATGAAGAGACAGCATATTGGGCTTGCCATGCCCCTAGGCCCCAAATTTTACCCATAATTCGTGTTGTCCCTTCGCTTTTCCCCAGGGCTCTTCTTTGGAATTCCTCTTTTGGCGGGACACCTAAGGTAACCAACCTGAAAGGAGACCTCCCAAACCACAGATTGACGAAAAAGAATTGGGATCGGGCCAATTCCACAGAGAGGAAGATTCGTCCATGGCCCATGAGGTTTCCCAGACAATCCACGGCCATCGCTGATACCGAATCTAGAGACAAAAGACTGAACAAGCACCTCAGACTCGCTCTTTCTTCATATCCTGAAGAGTTCTTCTCATGGTTTATAGATCGGGCCTGCCATACCTACGTCTCCAAACCTAAGCTGAGTTTATGTTTTCAGACTTCTGTCCTCAAAGTCCTGGGCCACACACCCTCCAGGCTGCGGTCCCTGGAGCCACACATAAGGACTGTGCCTACCCAATCCATGGGAACTCTGCCCATTCCATTGTCCAAAACCGTAAAATTAGGAGAACCCTCCAAATCCCTGAGGCCATCCCAATAGGGCATGTCGCCCGTGACATACAAGCACGGTCTGATAGCAGCTGAGCATCAACCTCCACTCATACCATAGATGGATGTCCCCAGAGAAGAAGATTGAACCAGACAGGACCCTGGCCAATCGGATCCATTGCTTTGGTGAGAGGCATGTCTCCTCAAAAGCCTGGATTCCAATACCAGCATAGGTGTTTTCCTGAGGTAGCAATCAGAACAAATCTCGTCTCCACAAGGAAACATGTGCATCGAGCTCTGTCAAAAGCTTAGGAGAATACTTCAGGGTCCCGGTGCCACGGCCCCATTCCAAGGCCCCATGGACACAAAGACACATTAGGACCCAACCTGAGGAAAGTCCATTTCAAGTCAGTCACCCCGGTTGCTCCCGCAGAGCCATCAGATCTAAACTGGCTTGTTGCTAGGAGACAATTGGAATGCGAGGCTGGCTTCCCAGGCATAATCCCTCGAACGGTGCTATGGAGTCACTCCATATGGGATGTCCTGGAGCTGCCCAAAGGTCTCAATTGTCCCACAGAAGGAATTCTTGAAGGGGGCAACCCACAACTCCCACGTGGGAAAAACACCATGGACACGAGATTCCGCTCCCTTCATGAAGGAGCCCTCAGGCACAGAAACTCCAACCTAAGCCAAAGTCTAATTCTCTCCCTGACTTGAAATGGATGAGATATTGGTTCAGATCTGCAGGGGGTACCTGCCGTGCCCTTGCCCTTAGCCCAAGTATAACTTTTGTTCTCAGAATTCCGACCTCACTCTCCTGGCCTCAAAGCCCTCATGATTGGTAAATCCGGTCCCACAATTAAGCACATGGCCTGCTTTCTGGAAAAAAAATATTGCCTAAAGAGCTGCCAAGGCACCTTATATGAAGATAAACCTACACGGTACTCGACTTTGCCCGAATTATATAGTCTAACCTGGGCACTAATGCACTGTCTGACACAACCTGAGCCCGGACTTCCTGACCAACACCCAGACAGCTGACCGCACACTGAGCACATCAGACCCGCCATGGCCTTAGGTCCTCCTCTCTTCCCTACCTCAGTTTTCAGGCCTCAGAAACTAGACTTTACCTCTGCCTGGGGGTGAGTGTGATGCAGAAATCAGAACTTCTCCTTACACAAGGCAAGAAACCTTGTGGTTGGCATGTTGTCCAACGTTCATTGTAGGAGAAACTAGCATTCACCCTGAGGCCCGCCTATTCTTGAGTGCGACGAGGGCATAAATATGCATTGTGACCCTCAGGGTGAGTCCTGTCCTCTAGTAAGTCCTCTCAGAGCCTGGATCACTAGATGTCATAATGGGCTTGACATAGCCCTAGGCCCCAATTTTTAACCAGATTTCTGGTTGTTCAGTCACCCCTCCCCAGAGCTCTACTCTGGAATTCCTCATGTGGTGGGACAACGGAGGTTAAAAAATGAAACAAAACAAAGCAACAACAACAACAAAAAAAACGACTTCTTCCATCCCACAGAATGACCCCAACCTCTTTGGAAGGGGCCAAATCCCCAGAGAGTAAGACTCGTCCATTTCCCATGAAGTCACCCGGAAATTTCACGACCATGAGTGACATGATATGCAGAGACAAAAACATGAGCAATAGCCTCACACTCGCCCTTTTTTCATATACCGAAATGTTCTCCTCATGGTCTGTAGATCAGTCCTGCCCTACCTATGACCCGAAACAGAAGTCGAGTTTGTGTTTTCAGACAACTGTCCAAACAGCCCTGGCCTACACACCCTATAGGCTCAGGCCCCTGAAGCCAAACCTGAGGACTGTTCTTGCCCTCGCAAGGGAATTGAGTGAGCCCATTCCAATGGCGACAACACAACTAAAAGTATAAACCTTTAAATTCCCTGAGGCCATCCCATAGTGTTGGCTTCCAAGGACAAACACGGGCAATCTGAGTTCATCTGAGCACCTACCTGCACTCTGACCCATAGATAGATGTCGCCCGAGGTAAAAAGAAACCAACAGGCCCCTAGGCACTAATCGGATCCATTTCTTTGGTTTCCAGGCATCTCTCCTCAGAGGCCTGGATTTCAATACCAGAATATGGCTGTTTCTTGACTCACCCATCAGAACAAATCTCCTCTACACATGGGAAACTTGCATGGTGGACCTGTGTCAAACCTCTGTTTAGGAGAAGCCTTCAGGGCCCTAGTGCCACCGCTTAATGCCACAGTCTCCATAGACACAAAAACATATTAGGACCCATCCACAGGAGAGTCCATTTAAACTCAGCCTCCTCGGTTGCTCCCCGAGATCCAACAGATTTGGCTGTCTTGTAGCTAGGAGAATATTGGAATGCGAGGTGGGCTACCCAGCCATCCATCCTTAGAACCCTGCTCAGAATCGTTGGCCTGGAGCCAACCAACTGGTCTCAATTGTCCCACATTAGAATCTTTGCAGTTTGGAGCTTCTCACAACTCCCATGGTGGGAAAACCCCCACGGCCTCGTGATTCCCCCCCTCTATGAAGGGGCCATCAGGGACAGAAAGTCAAACCTGAGGCATCGTCTGATGCTCAACCTGACTTCAGGTGCAAGAGATCTCGATTCAGGTCTGTAGATTGTGCCTGCCATGTCCTCACACATAAAACCTAAGCCTTGCTTGTGTTCTCGGAGTTCCGTCCTCAGACTACCGGCCCATAAGCCCTCCAGTTTGGCAATCCAGAAGTACAATGCGGCACTCTGCCTGCTCCCTGGAAGAAGAACATAGCCCTCTGGGGCTACCCAGAAACCCCAAATGAGGATCAACCTGCACGCCATTTGGCTGTACACCAAATATATAGGCTGAAGTGGGCACAATTGCCCATTCTGACACAGCCTGAGCCTGGAACTCCTGGCCCCACCCAGACAGCTGGCCACACACTGAGCACATCAGACCCGCCATGGCCATAGGTCGTCATCTCTACCCAACCTCGGTTTTCAGGCTTCAGAACCTTGACCTTATCTCCAATCACTGCCCAGGTTTGAAAATGTTGCAGAAATCCGAACTCGTTCCCTTGGCAAGAAACCTCGTGGTTGGCATGTTGTCCAACTTTCAGTGTAGTTGAAACCAGTGTGGCACATGAGACCCAGCCCACGCTTGAGGGCCACATTGGTCTCAAACACACATTGTGACCCTCAGCCTGAGCCCGGTCCTCAGGCAAGGCCTTTCAGTGGCTGCATGAAGAAAGAGCATATTGGGCTTGCCATGCCCCTAGACCCCAATTTTTAACCAAGTTCGGGTTGTCCCTTCACTCTTGCCCAGGGCTCTGCTTTGGAATTCCTCTTTTGGTGGGACACCTCAGGTAACAAACCTTAAAGGAGTCCTCCCATTCCACAGATTCACGAAAAAGAATTGGGATAGGGCCAAATCCACAGAGAGGAAGATTCGTCCATGGCTCATGAGGCCTCCCTGACATTCCACCGCCATCGCTGATACAAAATCCAGAGACAAAAGCCTAAGCAAGCGCCTCAGACTCGCTCTTTCTTCATATCCTGAAGAGTTCTTCTCATGATTTGTAGTTCGGCCGTGCCATACCTACGTCCCCAAACCTAAGCTGAATTTGTGTTTTTTGAGTTCTGTCCTTAAAGTCCTGGGCCACACACCCTCCAGGCTGGGCCCCTGGAACCACACATTAGGACTGTGCCTTACCAATCCATGGGAATTCTGCCCATTCCATTATCCAAAACCGTACAAATTAGGAGAAACCTCCAAATTCCCTGAGGCCATACCAATGGTGTAGGTTGTCCGGGACAAAAAAGGGCCGTCTGACACCAGCTGAGCATCTACCTCCACTCATACCATAGATGGATGTCCCCAGAGAAGAAGATTGACCAGACAGGACCCCAGGCCATAATGGGATCCATAGCTTTGGTTTACAGGCATGTCTCTTCAAAAGCCTGGTTTCCAATACCAGCTGAGGGCTTTTCCTGAGGCACCCATCAGAACAAATCTCGTTTACACATGGGAAACTTGCATGTTGGAGCTCTCTCAAAGCCTCTGGTTAGAAGGACATTTCAGGTTCCCGGTGCCATCGCCTCATTCCAAGGTCTCCATGGAGACACACCCACATTAGGACCCATCCACAGGAGAGTCCATTTCAACTCAGCCCCCTCAGTTGCTCCCCCTGATCCAGCAGATCTAACCCGTCTTGTCGCTAGGAGATGATTGGAATGAGAGGCAGGCTTCCCAGCCATCCATAATTAGAACCATTCTCAGAATGATGCTGTATGGGAAGTCCTGGAGCCAACCAACAGGTCTCAATAGTCCCGCAGAAGAATCTTTACTGTTTGGAGCATCTCACAACTCCCATCGTGGGAAAACCTCCATGGCCTCGTGATCCCGCCCCCTGCGCTTCATGAAGGGGCCATCAGGGACAGAAGCTCCAACCTGAGCGATCGTCTGATCCTCGCCCTGACTTCAGATGCAGGACATCTTGATTCAGCTCTGCAGAGTGTGCCTGCCGTGCCCTTGCCCAGAAACGTAAGTCTAGTTTGTGTTCTCAACTTCCTTCCTCACATTCCTGGCCCACAAGCCCTCCAGTTTGGCAATTCCAGAACTACAAGGCAGCACTCTGCCTGCTTTCCGGAAGAAAAACTTTGCCCTCTGGGGCTACCCAGATTCCCCAAATGAGGATCAACCTGCATGCCACTTGACTGGACCCCAATTATACAGGCTGCCCTGAGCACTACTGCCCTTTCTGGCACAGCCTGAGACTGAACCTCCTGGCTCGCACCCACCCAGCTTGCCACACACTGAGCACATCGGACCCGCCATGGCCTTAGGTCATCATCTCTTTCCAACCTCGGTTTTCAGGCTTCAGAACCTAAACCTTATCTCCAGTCACCACCCAGGGTTGAACATGATGCAGGAATCAGAACTCCTTCCCCATGGCAAGAAACCTTGTGGTTGGCATGTTGTCCAACGTAAAGTGTAGTTGAAACCAGTGTGGCCCATGAGGCCCTGCAGATGCTTGAGGACCAAGTCGGTCACAAACATGCATTGTGACCCTCAACGTGAGCCCAGTTCTCAAGGAAGGCCTCTCAGTGGCTGGACCAAAAGACAGCATATTGGGCTTGCAATGCCCCTAGGCCCCAATTTTTAACCAGATTTCTGGTTGTCCAGTCTCCCCTCCCCAGGGCTCGGCTTTGGAATCCCTCTTTTGGTGGGACACCTGAGGTAACAAAACTGAAAGGACTCCTCCCATCCCACAGTTTGACCCAAAACAATTGGAATCGGGCCAAATCCACAGAGCAGAAGACTCGTCCATGGCCCATGAGGCCTCCCCGACATTCCACGCCCATCGTTGACACAAAATCCAGAAACAATAGCCTGAACAAGTGCCTCACAATCTCTCTTTCTTCATATCCGGAAGAATTCTCCTCACGGTCTGTAGATCGGGCCTGCCATACCTACGTCCCTAAACCTAAACTGAGTTTGTGTTTTAGACTTCTGTCTCCACAGTCCTGGTGCACACACCCTGCAGGCTGGGGCCCCTGGAGCCACATCAAAACTGTGCCTTCCCTCTCCACGGGAATTCTGCCCATTCCATTGTCCATAATCATAAAATTAGGAGAAACCTCCAAAGTCCCCAAGGCCTTCACAATAGTGTAGGCCGCCTGGGACAAACAAGGGCCATCGGACACCAGCTGAGCATCTAACTCCACTAATACCTTAGATGGATGTACACAGAGAAGAAGATTCAACCGGACAGGCCCCTAGGCTCTAAACGGAGCCATTGCTTTGGTTTCCAGTTATTTCTCTTCAGAGGCCTATATTCCAATAACAGTATATGGGGGTTTCCTGAGGCACCAATCAGAACAAATCTCGTCTCCACATGGGAAACTTGTCCTTTGGAGATGTCTCAAAACCTCCGGTTAGGAGAATCCTTCAGGGCCCATGCACCAACGCCCCATTCCAAGGTCTCCATGGACACAAACCCACATTAGCATCCATCCTCAGGAGAGTCCATTTCAACTCAGCCCCCTTGGTTGCTCTGACAGAGCCAGCATATCAAACCTGTCTATTTGCTAGGAGACATCTGCAATGTGAGGCGGGCTTCCCATGTATCCATCCTAAGATCCCTGCTCTGGTGTCATTCTGTATGGTATGTACTGGAGTGATACAAAAGGTCTCAATTGTTGATCAGAAGGAATCTTTGTTGTTTGGAGCATCTCACAACTTCCATTGTGGGTAAACCTCCATGGACTGGAGATGCTGTCCCCTTCATAAATTGGCCAGAATGGACAGAAATTCAAACCTAAGCCTAGGTTTGAACCTCGCCCTGACTTCAGATTCATGATATCCCGATTCAGATCTGCAGAGGGTGCCTGCCGTGCCCTCGCCCAGAACCTACGCCTAACATGTGTTCTCAGACTTCCGTCCTCACACTCCCCGTCCACAAGGCATCCACTTTGGAAATTCCGGAGCCACAATGCAGCACTCTGCCTGTTCTCCAGAAGAAAAACATTGCCCTTGGGGCTACCCAGAAATGCCAAATAAAGATCAACCTGCAGGGCACTCAGTTGTACCCCAATTATACAATCTACCCTGGGCACTAAGGCCCTGTCTGACACAGCCCAAGCTTGGACCTCCCGACCAACACCCAGACAGCTGGCTCCACGCTGAGCATATCGGACCCAACATGGTCTTAGGTCGTCATCTCTTCCCAACCTCGGTTTTCAGACTTCACAACCTAGACCTTATCTCCAATCACTGCCCAGGGGTGAATGACATGCAGAAATCAGAATTAATACTTCCCCATGGCAAGAACTCATGTGGTTGACATGTTGACTATCATTCAGTGTAGGAGAAACAAGCATGCACCATGAGTCCCCACCCATGCTTGAGTACCACGAGGGCATAAACACGCATTGTGACCCTCAGCATGAGTTCTGTCCTCAATGAAGGCCTCTCAGTGGCTGGACCATTAGAAGGCATATTGGGCTTGCCATGCCCCTAGGCCCGTATTTTTAGTTAGATTTCTTGTTGTCCAGGGCTCTGCTCTGGAATCCCTCTTTTGGTGGGACACCTTAGTTAACAAAACTGAATCCCACAGATTAACCCAAAACAATTGGGATCTGGCCAAATCCACAGAGAGAAACACTCTTCCATGGCCCATGAGGACTCCTTGACATTCCACAGCCATCATTGACACAAAATCCAGGGGCAAAAGCCTGACAAGTGTCACACTTTCACCCTTTATTCATATCCCAAAAAGTTCTCCTCATAGTCTGTAAATCGGACCTGCCATACCTACGTCCCCAAAGCTAAGCTGAGTTTGTGTTTTCAGACATCTGTCCCCACAGTCCTTGCCCACACACCCTCAAGGCTGGGCCCTTGGAGCCACACATCAGGTCTGTGCCTGCCCACTCCACAGGAATTCTGCCCATGCCATTGTCCATAATCATACAATTTAGGAGAAACCTCCAAAGTCCCCGAGGCCATCCCTATAGTGTAGGCCGCCCGGACAAACAGGAGCGGTCTGACACCAGCTGAGCAACTACCTCCATTTCATAAAATAGACAGATGTCGACAGAGAAGAAGATTGAACCAGAGAGGCTCCTAGGACCTAATTGGATGCATTGCTGTGGTTTCTATGTATCTCTCCTCAGAGGCCTGGTTCTAATACCAGCATATGTGGGTTTCCTGAGGCACCAATTAGAACAAATCTTGTCTCCACATGGAAAACTTGCTCTTTCGAGTTGTTTCAAAATCTCCGGTTAGAATCCTTTAGAGCCCTGGGGCCACCACCCCATTCCAACGTCCTCATGGACACAAACACACATTAAGACCCATCTTCAGGAGAGTCCATTTCAACTCAGCTCCCACGATTGCTCCTGCATAGCCATCAGATCGTACCTGTCTTGTGGCAGGGAGACAATTGGTGTAAGAGGCAGTCTGCTCAGGCATCCATCCTTAGAACCCGGCTCTGGAGTCATTCCATATGGGATGTCCTGGAGCCATCCAACAGTTCTCAATTTTCCCGCAGAAGGAATCCTTGCAGTTTGGAGCATCCCACAACTCCCAACGTGGGAAAACCTCCATGGCCTCGAGATTCCACCCCTTTGATGAAGGGGCCATCATGGACAGAAACTCCAACCTGCGCCTAAGTCTGATCCTCGTCCTGACTTCAGATGAATGAGATTTTGATTCGGATCTGCAGAGGGTGCCTGCCGTGCCCTCGCCCTGAAACTTAAGTTTAGCTTATGATCTCAGACTTACGTCCTCACACTCCTGGTCCCGACGCCCTCAAGTTTGGCAATTCTGGACCCACAATGCTGCACTCTGCCTGCCCACCAGAAGAAAAATGTTGCCCCAGTGAGCTTCCCTGACACAATAAATGAGGATGAACCTACATGGAACTCAACTGTACCCAAATTATACATTCTAACCTGGGCACTAATGCACTGTCTGACACAGCCTGAATCCATACCTCCTGAACAACACCCAGAAAGCTGACCGCACACTGAGCACATCGGACCCTCCATGACCTTAGGTTATCATCTCATCCCAACCTCCATTTTCTGGATTCAGAACTTAGATCTTATTTCCAGTCACTGCCCAGGGGTGAACATGATGCAGAAATCAGAATTCCTCCTTCCCCATGGAAAGAAACCTTGTGGTTCGTATGTTGTCCAAAGTTCAGTGTAGGAGAATCAAGCATGGCCCATGAGTCCCCGCCCATGCTTGATGCCTACATTGGGCACAAACATGCATTGTGACCCTCAGTGTGAGCACTGTACTCAAGTAAGACCTCTCAGTGGCTGGACCAAGGTACCCCATATGGGGATTGCCATGCCCTTAGGCCCCCAATCTTATACAGAGTTCGGGTTGTCCAGTCGCCCCTTCCCAGGGTTCTGCTCTGGAATCCCTCTTTAGTGGCACACCTGAGGTAAAAAAAAAAAAAAAAAAAAAAAAAAACAGAATGGACTCCTCCCATCCCACGGAATGACCCCAAAATATTGGGATCATCCAAATCCCCATAGAGGAACTCTCACCCATGGTCCATGAGGACACCCCTACATTCCACGGCCATCAGTGACACAAAATCCAGAGTCAAAAGCCTGAGCAAGTGCCTCACACTCACTCTTTGTTCACATCCTGAAGAGTTCTGCTCAAGGTCTGTAGATCGGGCCTCCCATACCTATGTCCCCAAACCTAAGACGAGTTTCTGTTTTCAGACTTCTGTCCCCACAGCTCTGACCCACACACCCTCCATGCTTGAGCCCCTAGAGCCACACCTCAGGATTGTGCCTTCCCTCCCCAAAGGAATTCTGCCCATTTCATTGGCCACAAACTTGCAAATTAGGAGAAACCTCCAAAGTCAAAGTGGCCATCCCAATAGTGTAGACTGCCCAGGACAAATAGGGGCAATCTGACACCAGCTGAGGAACTACCTCCACTCAATCCCATAGACAGATGAACCGAGAGAAGAAGATTAAACCAGACAGGCCCCAGGCCCTAATCAGATCCATTGCCTTGGTTTCCAGGCATCTCTCCTCAGAGTTCTGGTTTCCAATACCAGCATATTGGGGGTTACTGAAGCACCAATGAGAACAAATCTTGTTTCCCCATGGGAAAAATGCTTCTTGGAGCTGTGTCAAAACCTCTGGTTAGGAGCATCCTTCAGAGCCCTGGTGCCACTGCCCCATTCCAAGGTCTCCATGGACACAATCCCACATTATGACCGATCCTCAGGAGAATGCATTTCAACTCAGCCCCCTCGGCTGCTACATCATAGGCAGCAATCAAACGTGCCGTTTCGCTAGGAGACAATTGGAATGCAAGGCCGGATGCCCAGGCATCCATCCTTACAACCCTGCTCTGCAATTGTTCCATATGGGATGCCCTGGAGCCATCCAACAGGTTTCAACTGACCCGCAGAAAATCCTTGTGGTTTGGAGCATCTCACTACTGCAATCATGGGAAAACACCAATGGCGGTGTGATGACCCCCCTTCATGAAGGGGCCATCATGGACAGAAACTCCAACCTGAGCCAACATATGAACCTCGCCCTGACCTCAGATGCATGAAATCTAAATTCAGCTCTGCAGAGTTTGCCTGCAATTTCCTCGCCCTGAAACCAAAGCAAAGCTTCAGTTCTCAGACTTACATCCTTGCATTCCTGGCCACAAGGCCTCCAGTTTGGCAGTTCCGGAGCCAGAATGCAGCACTCTGCCTGCCCTCCAGAAGAAAGACTTTGCCTTATGGGGCTACGGAGAAACCCCAAATAATTATCTTCTGCATGCCACTCAACTGTACCCCAATTATACAGCGTATCTGGGCACGAATGCCCTGTCTGGCACAGCCTGAGTGCAGACCTCCTGAACGACACCTAGAAAGCTGGCCCCAAACTGAACACATCGGACCCGCCATGGCCTTAGGTCGTCATCTCTTCCAAACCTCGGTTTTCAGGCTTCAGAACCTAGACCTTATCTCCAATTAGTGCCCAGAGGTGAACGTGATGCAGAAATCAAAACTCCTCCTTCCCCATGGCAAGAAACCCTGAGGTTGGCATGTCCAAGGTTCACTGTAGGAGAAACCTGCAAGCTCAATGAGGTCCCGCCCAATATTGAGGACCACCTTGGGCACAAACACACATTGTGACCCTCAGCATGAGTCCACTATTCAAGTAACGTCTTTCAGTGGCTGGACCAAGAATCTGCATATGGGCTTGCCATGCCCAATGGACCCCAGGCCTAACCAGAGGGTGGGTATTCCAGTTGTATGTACCCAGTGCTCTGCTCTAGAATCCCTCTATTGTGGGGACACATGAGGCAGAAAACAGGACTCCTCCCTTCCCACAAAATGACCCCAATCTCTTGGGAGCCGGACAAATCACCAGAGAGGGAGACTTCCATGGCCCATGAGACCATGCTTACATTAAATGACCATCATGAATACAACATCCAGAGACATAAGCCTGAACGACCGCCTCTCACTCGCCTTACTTTCTAATCACAATGAGCTCCCCTCACGGACTGTAGATCACTCCTGCCATAACCTCAGCCCCAAACCTCAGCCGAGTTTGTGTTTTTGGATGTCTGTCCCCACAGCCCTGGCCCACACAGCCGCCAGGCTGGGGCCTCTGGAGCCACACCACAGGACTGTCCTGCTCTCTCCAAGGAGACTATGCCCATTCCATTGCCCATAACCAAACAGAATAGGAGAAACCTCAAGGCCCCTGAGGACATCCCACTACTATAAGCCACTCTGGACAAAGGCATCCTGACACAAGCTGAGCAACTACCTCCATGCAGAAACACAGACAGATGTCGGCAGAGACAGTGGATTGAACCAGACAGGCCCCTGGGCCCTAATCTGAACTCTTGCTTTGGTTTCCAGGTGTCACTCCTCAGAGGCCTGGGTTTGAAGACCAGCATCTGGGGCTTTCCTGAGACACCAAACAGAACAACTATCGTCTCCACATGGGAAGCTTCATTGTTGGAGCTGTGTCAAACCCTTCGGTTTGGAGAAACCTGCAGAGTCCCTGAGCCACCGCCACATTCCAAGGTCTCCATGGCCACCAACCCACAGTATGACTCATCCTCAGGAGAGTCCATTTCAACTCAGCCCTCTGAGAAACCCGCCCAAGAGCCTGCAGATTGAGCCTGCCTTGCCCCAAGCAGCCAGTGGGAATGTGAGGTGGCATTTGCAGACATTCATGCTTAGACCCCTTCTCTCGAGTCTTTCTGTAGGGGTCATCCTAGAACCATCTCATAGTACTCGACTGTCCTACAGAGGAAACCTTGATGTTTGGGGCAGCTCATAACTCCCAGCGTTGGGAAACCTCCCTGGCCTCATGACGCCCCCACCCCCTTCAGGAAGGGGCCATAATGGACACAAACTCCAACCTGAGGCAACGTCTGATACTCGCCCTGACCTCAGATGCAGGAGATCTTGATTCAGTCTCTGCAGAGTGGGCCTGCCATGCCCTCGGCCCCAAACCTAACGCTAGCTTGTGTTTTCAGACTTCCCTCTTCACACTCCTGGCAAACAAGCCCTCCAGACTGGGAATTCCAGAACCACAACACAGTTTTCTGCCTGCCCACCAGAAGAAAAACGTTGCCCTATGGGGCTCTCCAGAAACCACAAATGAGAACCAACCTGCTCTGGCCTCGACCGCACCCTAACTGGAAAGGCTACCCTGGTCAGTAATGCTCTGTCTGACACAGCCTGACGTCCCGACAGACAAGGAAACAGCTGGCTGCACACTAAGCACATCAGACAGGCCATGGCCTTATGCCGTCATCTCTTCCCAACCTGGGTTTTCAGACATCTGACCCTAGATATTATATCAAATCCTGGCAAACGTGGGTAACTGAAGCACAAATCAGATCTTCTCCTTCCCCATGGCTGGAAAACTTGCTGTTGGCATGGAGTCATACCTTCAGTGTAGGAGAAACCTTCATGGCCCCTGAGGCCAAGCCTAAACTTGAGTGCCTCCTTGGGTACAAACTCGCATTGGGACCATCAGCATGGGCCCCATGTCGAAGTAAGGTCTCTCAGGGCCTCGACCAAGAGCCCGCATATGGGGCTTGCCAAGCCCCTATGATCCCAATCTTCACAAGAGCTCGAGTATTCCATTTGCTCGAACCCAGGACTGTGATCTGGAGTCCCTCTCCTGGAAGAACACCTGAGCCAGACAGCAGGACTCCACCCTTCCCACAAAATGTCCCCAAAATCTTAAGAGCTGGACCAACTCCTCAGAGAGGGAGACTCTTCCATAGCCCCTGAGGTCACCCCTACATTCCACGGCTATGGGAGACAAAACATCCAAAGACAAAAGCTTGCGTGACTGCCTCCCATTTGCCCTTCTTTCATAAGCTGAGGATCTCCTCTCACGGTCTGTGGGTCCATCCTGCCATGCTCTCGGCTCCACACCCAAGCCGAGTTTGTGTTTTCAGACTTCTGTGCCCACAGCCCGGACCCACACACCCTCCAGCCTAGGGCCAATGGAGACACACTGAAGGACTGTGCCAGTCCTCTCCAAGAAAACTGTACCCAATCCATTGGCCACAACCCTAGAGATTAGGAGAATCCAATAAGGTCTCCAAGGCCATGCCTCGGCCATGGACTAAGAGGGGCACTCTGACACCAGCTGAGCAACTATCTCCACTTAGATACTCAGACAGTGTCCCCAGAGACAGAAGATTGAAACGGACAGGCATCTAGGCTCTAATCTGAACCCTAGCTTTGGTTTCCAGGTGTCTCTACTCAGAGAACTGGTTTGAAGACCAGTATCTGGGGCTTTTCTGAGGCACCAAAGAGAACCTGTCTCATCTCCACATAGGGATCTCTTTTTAATTGGAGCAATATTACACCCTTCGGTTAGGCGAATACTTCATGGCCCCTGAGCTGCCAAAATATTCCAAGGTCTCCATGCACACAAACCCACATTATGACCCATCCGCAGGAGAGTCCATTTCAATTCAGCCCCCTAGTTAGCTCGCCCCAGAGCCAGTAGTTCAAACATGTCTTGTCACAAAGAGCCAATGGGAATGTGAGGTATGCTGTACAGGCATCCATCCTTCGAATCCTGCTCTCCAGTCTTTCCGTATGGGACATGCTGGAGCCATTCAACAGGACTCGACTGTCCAGCAGATGGAAAGCTTGTGGTATGGGTCAACGCACAAACTAGAGTTTGTGCTGGTGTCTAAGGTGCTGTGCAGGATTCTCCAATCTTGAGGGTTTGGCACAGGTCGAAGGGCATGGTTTCCTACTGGGGACAGGAGATATTCTATTGTGTGGCTCAGGGACCACATGTTGTATCCTAAGTTGGTATTTCAGAACAGGACCCTGAGGACAGATGCCTGAAAACCTAATCTAGTGTTCCAATGACGTCCTAGGAGCATGTCAGGTACAATCTTCTGACCCAGGAACATTGAAATGGCTGTCTGCTTGGATGTAGGTGATCAGGGCGTTTCAGACTGGCATTTGTGTCCAGTGCTGCCGACAATATTGGGTCGGGTTCAGGGCTCTTGCGTGTTTCTCCTAAACTGGAAGGTTTGGGCAGGTTTGACGGGCACAGTTTCCTTGGGGATGGCAGGCCTAGTCATGTGTTGTGGATCCAGAGACCCTGTCCTGGAGGGCATATGAGCCATGGTTTTGGGAGAGAAGTCTGCAAACACAAATGTGGGTTATGTTTAGTGGAAAGGTGATCACAGGCCCAATGAGTAGACCTGGAGTGCAGCTTGTCAGGAGTAATTAGGGTGACTGGAAGGCAGTAGCACAGGCTTTTCTCTCTATATTGTGTGTCCAGGATGGCCTTGGAATGCAGGTATAGTCTCATGGGTCCATGGGAAACTTTTCCTCTCTATGGATCTGTGCAGCTCATAGTTTGGTGGCTTTTTTGGGGAAGGGAAGAGTGTTGTTTTCCATCTTATGGGTGCCCCAAAACAGGGATTCCAGATACAGGCTCTTTTTCTGGGCATCTGGGACTTCCCACCAAGGGTTAGGATTTGCACCTAGGGGTGTATGAGGCCTGCAATGCGGGATCATGATGGTACAACTGAGAGGGATTGTTTGAAAGCTTGCTCAGGCTGAGTCTCACAATGCCTGTTTTCTCCCATGGCGGCCCTCAGGAGTGGGAGTGGTCTCATTGGTCATATATCTGGCTCCCTCTTAGAGAGTTGGACACCCAACCCAACAGCCAAATGTCCTGCCATGAGGAAGGATGAGTTCTCTTCTGTCAGGTTCCTCTGTGCTTCAGGTTGCCCCATTGGCAGGGTTTCCAGCAAGTTCTCGAGATAGGTGCCTGAATACCAAGGATGGGTGGAGATGACGTACTTGGGCCATAGCAATCCCAAATGCTAGATATGAGGCCTAAAACTAGGTCGGGGCTCAGGCTCTGTCAGACACAGCGCTAGTGGCCATGGCAGCCTTTATATCAGAGTAGATTCGAGGGCGGAGCAGATTGATCCTCATGTGGAGTTTCTTGGGAAGATTCCCAGGCATTTGTTCATTCAATAGGGAAGGCAGAATGCTGTGTTGTGGCTCCAGGTTTCCCAAACACGAGAGCTTGGGAACCAGTCAGTTTTGGGTGGAATTATAAACAAAAGCTATGGTTCAATTCAGTGCCAAGCAGAAGGCAGTTCCAATTTGTAGCAGTTTACTCGAGACATCCAGCACTGGAATAAGGGTGGATGTCAGATGCTTGCTCACACTAGAGTTTTTGTCTATGATGACCGACAAGTGGAGGGGTGGTATAAAGAGGCCATGGAGGAGTTCACATGCTGAGGCCTGTGAACTGCTGCAAAAAGTAACATTTCTTTGTACAGTGTAGGTGAAGTCTGGTTTGTTTACTCTAGGTTTCCCCATGTGGAAAGTTTGTGAAGAAGAGCTCTCCGGCATGGATGCCAGGAAAGCACACCTCCATTGACAATTGCAGCTGAGGAACATGGCAGATTCGTTCTGGTGGATCTGGGACAAAGTGCCAAGGCCTTGAGTTGACATGGGATCTCTTGCAGATGGGTCACAATGCTTGTTTGTTACTAGGGAGAACTTAGAATGTGCTGGTTGCTAAGGTGCCATGCAGGATTCTCCTACCCTGAGGGTTTGGCACAGGTCGAAGATCATGGTATTCTTCTGGGGACAGGGGATGTTCTGTCGTGTGGCTCAGAGACCACATGATGTGTCATAGATTGGTATTTCAGAACAGGCCCCTGAGGACAGATGCCTAAAAACCTAATGGGGTTCCATTGAGAGCCTAGGGGCATTTTAGGTTCAATCGTCTATCTCATGATCATTGACTTGGCTATTTCCCTGGATGTAGGTGATAAGGGTGTTTCAGACTGCGCATTTCCATCCCGAGTGGCCGGCAATATTGGTGTGGGCTCAGGGGCCACACAGGTTTCTCCTAATCTGGAAGGTTTGGGCAAATCTGATATGCACAGTGTCCTTGGGGTTGGCAGCCAGAGTTCTGTGGTGTGGCTCCAGAGATCACATTCTGGTGGGCATGTGAGCCATGGTTTTGGGAGAGAAGTCTGCAAACACAAATACAAATTAGGGTGAGTGGCGAGGTGATCACAGGCCCAATGCGTAGACCTGGAGGGAAGCTCCTCATGAACTATAATTAGGGAGACTGGAAGGCAGTAGCACAGGCTTTTCTCTTTGGATTGTGTGTCCAGCATGGCCTTGGAATGCAGGTGTGGTCTCATGGGTCCATGGGAGTCTTTTCCTCTCTATGGATCCTGGTGGCTCTCCATAGTTTGGTGGCTTTTTCGGGGAAGGGGAGAGTGATGTTTTCCACCTTATGGGTGCCACAAAACAGCGATTCCAGAGACGGGCTCTGGTTCATGGCATCTGGGACATCACAACATGTGCTAGGATTTGGGCTTAGGGGCATATTAGGCCTGCAATGCGGGTTCATGGTGGTGCAACAGAGAAGGATTGTTTGAAAGCATGCTCAGGCTGAGGGTCACAAGGCCTGTTTGCCTCCAGGGCATCCCTGAGGAGTTTGTGTGGTCTCACTGGACTTGTAAATGACTCCCCCTTTCAGGGTTGAACACCCATCCTAACAGCCAAGTTTCCTGATATGAAGAAGGAGGAGTTCTCTATTGTGCTTCAGGATGCCCCATTGCCAGGGATTCCAGCAAAGGTCTGGGGACAGGTGCCTGAATACCAAGGATGGGTAGAGATGAAATACTTGAGCCATGGCAATCCCAAATGCTAGATGTGGGGCTCAAACTCTGGTGACTGACACTAGGTCTGGGATCAGGCTCTGTCAGACACAGCACTAGTGGCCAGGGCAACCTATAAATCAGGGTCCCTCCGATATAGGGCCGAGCAGATTGATCCTCATGTGGGGTTTCTGGCCAGACTCACCAGGCACTTGTTTCTATTGGGAAGGCAGAATGCTGTGTTGTGTCTCCATAATTCGCTATCAAGAAGGCTTGGGGACCAGTCGGGTGAGGAAGGAATTGTAAACACAAGCTACAGTTCAATTCACTGCCAAGCGGAAGGCAGTTCCTGTGTCCAGCAGCTTTTTCGAGATATCCAGCACCTTAGTAAGGGAGGACGTCGGATATTTGCTCACACTGGAGTTTGTGTCTATGATGACTGACAAATGGAGGGGTGGCGTCAAGAAGCCATGGAGGGATTTTCAAGTTGAGACTCATGAGCTGCTCCAAATAGCAAGGTTTTGTTCTACTGGACAGGTGGAGTGTGGTTTATTTGCTCCAGGGTCCCCCATGTGGAAAGTTTGGGTAGCAGAGCTCTACCGCATGGATGCCTGGAATGTTCAACTTCATTGACCATTGCAACTGAAGAACATGGCAGCTTTATTCTGGTGTCTCTGTAGCAAAGTACCAAGTCCTTGATTTGACATGGAATCTCTTGCAGATGGGCCACACAGCTGGTTTGTTACCAGGTAGATCTTAGAATGTGCTGGTGGCTTAGTAGTTGTGCAGGAAACTACTACTCTGGGATTTTGCACAGATTGTAGGGCACGGTTTCCTTCTGGGGACAGGAGATGTTCTGTTGTGTGGCCCAGGCACCACATGTTGTATCATAAGTTCGCATTCTAAAACAGGCCTCTGAGGACACATGTCTGAAAACCGAATCAATGGTTCCAATGACATCCTAGGGGCATGTTAGGTTCATTATTCTGACTCAGGACCATTGACTTGGCTGTGTTCCTGGATGTAGGGGATCAGGGTATTTCAGACTGTGCATTTGTGTTCAGAGCGGCCGCCGAAATTGGGGTAGGCCCAGAGGCCTTGTAGGTTTCTCCTAATCTAGACAGTTTGGGCAACTGTGATGGAAACAGTTTCCTTGTGGATGACAGGGACAGTCCTGCAGTGTGGATCCAGAGACCCCATCCTGGAGGGCATGTGTGCCATGGTTTTGGTAGATAAGTCTGCAAACACAAATTCGAATTAGGGTGAGTGGCGAGGTGATCACAGGCCCAATGCATATACCTTGAGAGCAGCTCATCTGGAACTGTAATTAGGGTGAATGGAAGGCAGTAGCACAGGCTTTTCTCTCCGGATTGTGTGTCCAGGATGGCCTCGGAATGCAGGTGTGTTCTCATGGGTCCATGGGAGACATTGCCTCTCTATGGATCCTGGTGGCTCCTCATAATTTGGTGACATTTTTGGGGAAGAGATGAGTGCTGTTTTCCATCTGAAGGGTGCACCAAAACAAAAACTCCAGAGATGGTCTCTGGGTCTGGGCACCTCGAAAATCCCACCAAGTTTTATGATTTGAACCTACAGGCATACCAGGCCTGAAATGAGGGATCATTGTGGTGAATCTGAGAGGGATTTTTTGAAAGCATGCTCAGGGTGAGGGTCACAATGCCTGTTTGTGCCAAGGGTAGTCCTCAGGAGTGTGTGTGGTGTCATTGATGTTGTAACTGGCTCCCCCTTTGAGGGTAGAACACCCATCCCAAAAGCCAGGTTTATTGCCATGGGGAAAGAAGAGTTCTCTATTGTGCTTCAAGTTCCCTAATTGGCAGGGATCCCTGCCAAGGTCTGGGGACAGGTGCCTGAATATCAAGGATGGGTAGAGATGACATACTTGGGCCATGGCAATCCCAAATGCTAGATATGGGGCCTGCTCTCTAGTGGCTGAAACTCAGTCGAGCTCAGGCTCTGTCAGACACGGCACTAGTGGCCATGGCAGCCTATAAATCGGTGTTGACTCGAGGGCCGACCTGATTGATCCTCATGTGGGTTTTCAGGGCAGACTCACCAGGCATTTCTTCATTCGATGGGGAAAGCAGAATGCTGCATTGTGGCCCCAGATTTCCCTATCAAGAGGGCTTAGGGACCAGTCAGGTGAGGATGGAATTGTAAACACAAGCTATGGTTCAATTCAGTGCCAAGTGGAAGGCAGTTCCAATGTGCAGTGGTTTATTCAAGACATCCAGCACCGGGATAAGGGTGCATGTCAGATGTTTGCTTAGACTGGAGTTTGTGTCTATGATGACCGACCAATGGAGTGGTGGCATCAAGAGGCCATGGAGCAGTTTACACGCTGAGGCCTGTGAGTTGATCCAAACATAAGGTTTCCTTCTACTGGACAGGGGAGGTCTGGTTTGTTTACACCAGGTTCCCCCATGTGCAAAGTTTGGGTAGCATAGTACTCGCACGTGGATAAGGGAAAGCACACCTACATTGACCATTGCACCTAAGGAACATGGCAGGTTCTTTCTGGTTGCTCTAGGGCAAAGTACCAAGGCCTGGTTTCTAATGAAGTTGGGTCACAATGCAGTTTTGTTTCCACGGAAATCTTACTATGTGCTGGTGGCTAAGGGGCCATGTATGATTAGTCTATCCTGATGGTTTGACACCGGTCGAAGAACACGGTTTCTTTCTGGGTATCGGAGATGTTCTGTTGTGGGGCTCACGGACCAAATGTTGTATCATAAGTTGGAATTCCAGAACAGGCCTCTGAGGACAGATGCCTAAAACTTCATCTAGGGTTCCAATGAAGTCCAAGGGGAATTTCAGGTTCAATCATCAGACTCAGGACCATTGACTTCGGTGTCTGCCTATATGTAGGCAATCAGGGTGTTTCTGACTGTGCCTTTGTGTACAGAGTAGCCTCCAATATTGGGGTGGGCTCTGGGGCCTTGCAGGTTTCTCCTACTCTTGAAGGTTTAGCAAATTTGTGGGCACGGTTTCCTTGGGGGTGGCAGGCACAGTCCTGTGGTGTGGCTCCAGAGACTCCATCGTGGAGGGCATGTAAGCCATGGTTTTGGGAGAGAAGTCTGCAATCACAAACTCGGATTAGGTTGAGTTGCGAGGTGATCGTAGGCCCAATGCATAGACCTGGAGGGCAGATCGTCAGGAACTGTAAATCACGTACCTCGAAGGCACTAGCACTGGCTTTTGTATCTGGATTGTGTGTCCATGATAGCCTTGGAATGCAGGTGTGTTCTAATGTTTCCATGAGAGTATTTTCCTCTCTACGGATTTTGGAAGCTCCCAATAGTATGGTGGCTTTCTCGTTTGAATGGAAGAGTGCTGTTTTCAATCTTAGATGTTCCCCAAAAAGGGATTCCAGAGAAGGGCTGTGAGTCTGGGTGCTTGGAAAATCCCACCAGGATTAGGATTTGGGCCTAGGGGAGTACCAGGCCTACAATGTGTGACTTGGAGGTACAACTGAGAGCGTTTGTTTGAAAGCATGCTAGTCTGAGTGTCACAATGCCTGATGTGATTAGGGCAGCCCTTATGAGTGGGAGTTGTCTCCTTGGCCATGCAGCTGGCTACCACTTTAATGTAGGACACCCATCCCAACTACCAGGATTCCTGCCATGGAAAAGGAAGAATTCTCTATTGTGCCTCAGGTTCCCCCATTAGCAGGTATTCTAGCAAATGTCTGGGGACAGATGCCTGAATACCAAGGATGGGTAGAGATGAGGGACCTGAGACATGGCCAGTCTCACATGCCTGACTCTCTGAGTAGCTGACATGAATTGAGCACTCAGGCTCTGTCAGAAACAGAACTAGTGGTCAGGGCTGAGTATGAATCAGGGATCCCTCAAGGGCTGAGCAGATGGATCCTCATGCAGAGTTTCTGGGCAGAATCACCATGCCCTTCTTCTTTCTAAGGGGAAGGCAAAAAGCTGCGTTGTGGCCCCAGAATTCCCTATCAAGCGGGCTTGGGGACCAGTAGGGTGAGGATGGAATTGTAAACTCAAGCTAAGGTTCAATTCAGTGCCAAGCAAAAGGCAGTTCCATTGTGCAGTGTCTGATTCCAGATATCCAGCACCTGAGTAAAGGTGAAAGTCAGACATTTCCTCATGCTGGAGTTTATGTCTATGATGACCGATGAATGGAGGGGTGGCGTCAAGAGGCCATGGAGGATTTCACATGCTGGGGCTTGTGAGATGCTTCAAACAGCAAAGTTTCCTTCTACCACACAGGGGGAGTCTGGTTTATTTGCTCCAGGGTCCCCCATGTGGAAAGTTTGGGTAGCAGAGCACTCCCACGTGGATGCCTGAAAAGCACACCTCCATTAAAATTGCAGCTGAGAAACATGGCCAATTCGTTCTGGTGGCTCTTGGGCGAATTACCAAGGCCTGGAGTTGACATGAAGTCTCATGAAGATGGGTCATAATGCAGGTTTGTTACCATGGAGACCTTACAGTGTGCTGGTGGCTAAGGGACCATGTAGGATTCATCTACCCTGAGGGTTTGACATTGGTCAAAGGGCACGGTTTCCTTCTCGGACCAGAGATGTTCTGATGTGGGGCTAACGGACCAAATGTATCATAATTTGGTATTGCAGAACAGGCCTCTGAGGATAGATGCCTGAAAATTTAATCTAGGGTTCCAATAAAATCCTAACGGAATGTCAGGTTCAATCCTCTGACTCAGTATCATTGACTTCAAAGTCTGCCTAGATGTAGGTGATCAGGGTGTTCCAGACTGTGCATTTGTGTACAGAGTGGCAACCAGTATTGGGGTGGGCTCAGGGGCCTTGCAGGTTTCTCCTAATCTGGAAAGATAGGGCAATTTGATGGGCACAGTTTCCTTGGCAATGGTGGGCACAATCCTGTGGTGTGGCTCCAGAGACCCCATGCTGGAGGGCATGAGAGCCATGGTTTTGGGAGGGAAGTCTGCAAACACAAATGCGGGTTAGGTTTAGTGGCGAAGTGATTGTAGGCCCAATGCATACTCCTGGAGGGAAGCTCCGTGTGAAATGTAAATCGCATGCCTCAAAGGAGGTAGCACAGTCTTTTTTATCTGGATTGTGTATCCACGATGGACTAAGAATGCAGGTGTGGTCTCAGGTGTCCATGGGTGATATTTCCTCTCAAGTATCCTGGCGGCTCCTTATAATGTGGTGGCTTTCTCAGAGAGGAAAGAGTTCTGTTTTCCATATTAAGGGTGTCCCATAACAGGGATTGCAGAGAAGTGCTCTGGCTCTGGGCACCTGGAAATACCCACCAAGGGTTATGATTTGGGCATAGGGGCTTACCAGGCCTCCAATGCAAGTCCTGGAGATACAACTGAGAGCGTTTGTTTGAAAGCATGCTCAGGCTGAGGGTCACTATGCAAGCTTTTGCATAGGGTGGCCCTCAGGAATGGGGGTGGTCTCAATGGCCATTCAGTAGGCTAACACTCTGAGTGTTGGACACCCTTCCGAACTTACAGGAATCCTGCCATGGGGAATGAGGATTTCTCTATTGTGATTCAGGTTCCCTCATTGGTAGGGATTCCAGGAAAGGTCTGGGGACACATGCCTGAATACCAAGGATGGGTAAAGATGACGGCTCTGTTCCGTGGCCAGTCTAACATGCGGGATATGGGCTCCGCCTTCTAGGTGGCTGACACGAGGTCGGGGCTTAGGCTCTGTCAGACACAACAGTAAGGGCCAGGGCTGTCTATAATTCAGGGTTCCCTCAAGGGACAAGTAGACTGATCATAATGTGGAGTTTCTGGGCAGACTCACCAGGCCTTTCTTCTTTCTATTGGGAAGGCAGAATGCTGTGTTGTGGCTGCAGAATTCCCTATCATGAGGGCTTGTGGACCAGTAGGGTGAGGATGGAATTGTAAACCCAAGCTATGAATAAATTCAGTGACAAGCGAATGGCATTTCCAGTGTGCAGCGGCTGATTCGAATATCCAGCACCTGAGTAAGCGCAGACGTCAGATGTTTGCTCAAGCTGGAGTTTGTGTCTATAATGACCGACAAATGGAGAGGAGTTGAAAAGAGGTCATAGAGGATTTCCCACACTTGAGCTTGTGAGATGCTCCAAACAGCCAGGTTTCCTTTTACAGGACAGGGCAGTCAGATTTGTTTGCTCGAGAGTCCCCCATGTGGAAAGATTGGGTAGCAGAACACTCCCACATGGATGCCTGGAAAGCACACTTCCACTGAACATTGCAGCTGAGGAACATGGCAGGTTCTTTCTGAAGGCTCTGGGGTGAAGTACCAAGGCCTGTAGTTGACATGGAATCTCATGAAGATGGCTCACAATGCTGGCTTGTTACCAGTGAGATCTTAGAATCTGCTGGTGGCTACAGGCCAAGTAGGATTCATCTACCCTGAGGGTTTGACACAGTTCCAAGAGCACGGCTTCCATCTAGAGAAAGGAGATTTTCTGTTGTGGGGATCAGGGACCATATGTTGTATCTTAAGTTGGTACTCCAGAACAGGTCTCTGATTACAGATGCCTGAAAACCTAATCAGGGGTTACAATGAGGTCATAGGAGCATGTCAGGTTCAATCTTCTGACTGAGAATCACTGACTTGGTTATCTGCCTGGATTCAGGTGATCAGCGTATTTCAGAATGCACATTTGTGTCCAGAGGGGCCTCCAGTATTGGGGTGGGCTCAGGGGCCTTGCAGGTTTCTCCTTATCTCGAAGTTTTAGGCAAATGTGACGGACACATTTTCCTTGGGGATGGCAGGCACAGTCCTTTGGTGTGGCTCCAGAGACCCCATCCTGGAGGAAATATGAGCCATGGTTTCGGGATAGAAGTCTGTAAGCACAAACTCGGGTTAAGGTTAGCGGTGAGGTGATCGCAGGCCCAATGCATAGACCTGGAGGGCAGCTCGTCTGGAACTATAAATTAGTTGCCTTGAAGGTGGTAGCACAGGCTTGTGTATCTGGCTTTTGTGTCCAGGATGGCCTCGGAATGCAGGTGTGGTCTCATGGATCCATGGGAGATTTTTCCTCTCAAGGATCCTAGCGGCTCCCTATACTATGGTGGCTTTTTTGGCGAAGGGGAGAGTGCTATTTTACATCTTAGGGGTGTCCCAAAACAGGGATTCCAGAGACAGGCTGTGTTTCTGGTCCCCTGAAAAATCCCACCAGGTGTTAGGATTTGTGCTTAGGGGCATATCAGGCCTGCAAATTTGGATTCTGGATTGCAACTGAGAGTGTTTGTTTGAAAGCATGCTCATGTTGGGGGTCACAATGCCTGCTTGTGTCCAGGGCAGCCCTCATGAGTGGGCGGGTTATCATTGGCCATTCAGCTGGCTACCACTCTGAGGTCTGGAAACCCATCACAAGAGCCATCATTCCTGCCATGGGGAAGGAGGATTTCCCTATTGTGCTTCTGGTTCCCCCATTGGCAGGGATTTCAGCAAATGTCTGGGGACAGATGCCTGAATCAAGAATGGGTAGAGATGACAGCCCTGGGACATGGCTGGTCTCACATTCTGGAGTTGGAGCCCAGTCTCTGGGTCCTGACACGAGGTCAGAGACGAGGTTCTGTCAGACTCAGCGCTAGTGGCCAGGTAAACCTATAAATGGGGTTCACTCGAGGGTCAAGTAGATTTATCCTCATGTAGGGTTTCTGGGCAGTCTCTCCAGGCTGTTTTTTCTTGCTATGGGGAAGGCAGAATGCTGTGTTGTGGCTTCAGAATTCCCTATCAAGAGAGCTTACTGAACACCAGGGTGAGGATGGAATTGCAAACCCAAGCTACTTTTTTTTTTTCAAGATTTTATTTATTTGTCAGAGAGCGAGCGAGAGCAAGCACAGGCAGACAGAGTGGAAGGCAGAGTCAGACGGAGAAGCAGGCTCCCTGCGGAGCAAGGAACCTGATGTGGGACTCGATCCCACGACGCTGGGATCATGACCTGAGCCGAAGGCAGCTGTTTAACCAACTGAGCCACCCAGGCGTCCCGCCAAGCTACTTTTAAATTCAGTGCCAAGCATAAGGCAATTCCAGTGTGTAGCAGCTGATTCAAATATCCAGCACTTGAGTAAGTGCAGATGTCAGTTGATTGCTCACGCTGGAGTTAGTGTCTATGATGACCAACAAATGGATGGGTGGCCTCAAGAGGCCATAGAGGATTACCCACCCTCAGGCTTGAGATACTCCATACAGAAAAGATTCCTTTTACCGTACAGGGGAGTCTGGTTTGTTTCCTCCAGGGTTCCCCATGTGGAAAGTTGGTATCAGAGCACTCCCGCTGGATGCCTGGAAAGGACACCTACATTGACCATGGCAGCAGAGGAACATGGCAGTTTCATTCTGGTGGCTCTGGGCCGAAGTACCAAGGGCTGGAGTTTTCATGGAGTCTCATGAAGATGGGTCACAATGCTGGTATGTTGTCAGGGAGATCATAGAATGTGCTGGTTGCCAGGGGGCCTTGAAGGATTCATCTACCCAGAGTGTTTGACACAGGTCCAGAGCACAGCTTTCTTCTAAGGACAGGAGATGTTCTTTTGTGTGGCTCAGTGACCATATTGTATCATACATTGATATTCAGAACAGCCTTCTGAGTACAGATACCTGAAAACCTATTCTAGTGTTCCAGTGAATCCTAGGAGCATGTCAGGTACAATCTTCTGTCTGAGGACCATTGACTTGGATATCAGCCTGGATGTAGGTGATATGGTGTGTCAGACTGTGCATTTGCGTCCAGAGTGGCCTCCAATATTGGGCTGGGCTTAGGGGACTTGCAGGGTTCTCCTAATCTAGAGGGTTTGTTTAATAGTGACAATCACAGTTTCCTTTGGGAAGACAGGTACAATCCCGTGGTGTGGCTCCAGTTATCACAAACTGGAGGGCATGGGAGCCACGGTTTTGGGAGGGAAGTCTGAAAACACAAACTTGGGTTAGGATTAGTGGCAAGGTTATCACAGGCCCAATGCATAGACATGGATGGCAGCTCTTCAGGAACTGTTAATCGGGTGACTCAAAGGCAGAATCACAGGCTTTTTTCTCTGTATTGTGTGCAGGATGGCCTCAGAATGCAGTTGTGGCCTCATGGGTCCATGGGAGATTTTTCCTCTCTAAGGATCCTGGTGGCTCCCAATAGTTGGTGGCTTTTTCGGGGAAGGGAAGAGTGCTGTTTTTCATGTTAGGGGTGCCCCAAAATATGGATTCCAGAGACGGACTCTGGGTTTGGTCCCCTGGAAAATCCCACCAAGTGTTAGGATTTGGGCCTAGTGGCTTACCAGGCCTGCATGCAGGATCCTGGAGGTGCAACTGAGAGGGCTTGTTTGAAATCATTCTCAGGCTGAGGGTCACAATACTTGCTTATGCCCAGGTGGCCCTCATGAGTGGGCGTGGTCACATTGGCCATGCAGCTGGCTCCCACTTTGAGGGTTGGACAACCATCCCAACAGCCAGAATCATGCCATGGGGAAAGAGGAGTTCTCTATAGTGCGTCAGGTTCCCCCATTAGCGGGGATTCCAGCAAAGGTCTGGGGACAGAGGCCTGAATACCAAGGATGGGTAAAGATGATGGACATGGGCCATGGCCAGTATCAAATCGTGGATATGGGCCCCGATCACTGGGTGGCTGACACTAGGTCTTGGCTCAGGCTCTGTCAGACACAGCACTAGTGCCCAGGGCAGCCTATAAATTGGGGTTCCCTCGAGTGCCGAGCAGATTGATCCTCATGTATGGTTTCTGGGCAGACTCACCAGGCCCTTCTTGTTTGTAAGGGGAAGGCAGAATGCTGTTTTGTGGCTCTAGAATTCACTATCAAGAGGGCTTGTGGACCAGGAGGCTGAGGATGGAATTGTAAACCTAAGCTATGGTTACATTCTGTATCAAGCGAAAGAAATTTCCAGTGTGCAATGTTTGAATCCAATATTCAGCACTTGAGTGAGGGTGGATGTCAGATATTTGCTCATGCTGGAGTTTGTGTCTATGATGACACAAAAATGGAGGGGTGGCGTCAAGAGGTTATGGAGGATTTCCCAATCTGGTGTTTTTGAGATGCTCCAAACAGCAAGGTTTCCTTCTACCAGACAGGGGCAGTCTGATTTGTTTCCTCCATGGTTCCCCATGTCGAAAGATCGGATAACATAGATCTCCCACATGGGTGACTGGAAAGCACACCTTCATTGACCATGACAGCGAAGGAACATGGCATCTGGTGGCTTTGAGGCGAAGAAATAAAGACTGGATTGGACATGGAACCTCATGAAGATGGGTCAAAATGTTGGTTTGTTACCAGGGAGATCTTAGAATGTGCTGGTGGTTAATGGGCCATGCAGGATTCATCTAGCCTGAGGATTTGACACAGGCCCAAGAGCCCGGATTGCTTCTGGGGGCAGGAGATATTCTGTTGTGGGGCTCAGCGGCCATATGTTGTATCATAAATTGGTAATCCAGAACAGGTCTCTGAGGACAGAAGCCTGAAAACCTAATAAAGGGTTTGAATGAGGCCCTAGGGGAATGTCATTCAATCTTCTGACTCAGGATCATTGACTCTGGTGTCTGACTGGATGCAGGTGATGAGGGTGTTTCAGACTGTGCATTTGTGTCCAGAGTGGCATCCAATAATAGGGTTGGCTCAGGTTCCTTGCAGGTTTCTCCTTATATGGGGTTTTTGGACAACTGTGATGGGCAGTTTCCTTGGGGATTGCAGGAACTATCCTGTGGTGTGACTCCAGAGACCCCATCCTGGAGGACATGTGCGCCATGATTTTGAGAGAGAAGTCTGCAAACGCAAACTTAGGTTAGGGTTAGTGGCAAGGTGATCATAGTCCCAATCCATAGACCAGGAGGGCAGCAAGTCTGGAACTGTAAATCACGTAACTCAAAGGTGGTAGCACAGGTAATTGTATCTGGATTTAATTTCCAGAATGGCCTTTATTGCAGGTGTTGTCTCAAGGGTCCATGGGAGATTTCTCCTCTCAAGGATCCTGGCGGTTCTCAATAGTTTGTTGGATTTCTCCGGGAAGGGATGAGTACTGTTTTCCAGCTTAGGCGTGCCCCAAAACAGGCATTCCAGAGATGAGCTCTGGGTCTAAGTGCTTGGAAAATCCCACCAAGGGTTAATATTTAGGCCTAGGGCCATACTGGGCCTGCAATGCGGCATCCTGGAGGTGCAACTGAGAGCGTTTGTTTGAAAGTATGGTCAAGCTGAGGGTCCCAATGCCTGCTTTTGCCCCGGAGGCCATCAGGATTGGGCGATGTCTACTCAGCCATGCAGCCAGTTCCCATTCCTAGGGTTGGACACCCATCCAAAAGCCAGGATTCCTGCCATGGCGAAGGATGAATTCTCTATTGTGCTTCAGGTCCCCCCATTGGTAGGGATTCCAGCTAAGATCTAGGGGACAGATGCCTGAATACGAAGGATGGGTAGTAATGACAGCCCTGGGCCATGGCCGGTCTCACATGGTTAATGTGGGCCCCACCCTCTGGGTTGCTGACACGAGGTAGGGGCTCAGGCTCTGTCAGACACAGCACTAGTGGCTAGGGCAAACTATAAATAGGGGTTCCCTCCTGGGCTGAGTATATTGATCTTCATGTGCAGTTTATGGGCAGACTCACCAGGTCCTTCTATCTATGAAGAAGGCAGAATGTTGCGTTGTGGCTCCAGAATTCCCTATCAAGAGATATGGCAGACCAGTAGGGTGAGGATGAAATTGTAGTCTGAAGCTAGGCTTAAATTCATTGCAAAGCGAAAGGCAGTTCCTGTGTGCAGCAGCTGATTCCAATATCAGCGCCTGAATATGGGCGGATGTCAGATGTTTGCTCAGGCTGGAGTTTGTGTCTACGATGACCAACAAATGGAGAGGTGGCGTCAAGAGGCCATGGAGGATTTCCCACCCTGGGGCTCAGGGGCCATAATTTGTATCATAAGTTGGTATTCCAGAAGAGGCCTCTGAGGACAGGTGCCTGAAAAGTTAATCCCTCTTCCAATGAGGTCCTAGGGCCATGTCAGGTTCAATTATCTGACTCAGGACCATTGATTTGGGTGTCTGCCTGGATGGAGGTGATCAGGGTGTTTCAGACTGTGCATTTGCATCCAGAGCAGCCTCCAATATTGGGATGTGCTCAGGAGCCTTCCAGGTTTCTCCTAATCAGGAGGGTTTGGGCAACTGTGATGGGCCCAGTTTCCTTGGGGATGGCAAGCACAGTCTTGTGGTGTGACTCTAGGGGCCCCATCCTGGAGGACATGTGAGCTATGGTTTTTAGAGAGAGATCTGCAAACACAAACTCGGGATAAGGTTAATGGAGAGGTGTTCACAGTCCCAATCCAAAGATCTGGAGGGCAGCACGTCAGGAACTGTAAATCAGGTGACTCGAAGCCAGTAGCACAGTCTCTTGTATCTGGATAGCATATCCACGCTGGCCTCGGAATACAGGTGTGGACTCATGGGACCATGGGAGATTCTTCTTCTCAAGGATCCTGGGGGATCCCATTAGTTTGGTGGCTTTCTCAGGGAAGTGAAGAGTGCTGTTTTCCATCTTAGGGGTGCCTCAAAACAGGGATTCCAGTGACGGGCTCTGGGTATGTGCACATGGAACATCCCACGATGTGTTAGGATTTGGGCTTAAGGGCATATCAGGCCTGCAATGCAGGATCCTGGAGGTGCAACTAAGAGCATTTTTTTGAAGGCTTGATCAAGCTGAGGGTTACAATGGCTACTTGTGCCCAGGGCAGCCCTCATGAGTGGGCATTGTCTCCTTGGCCATGCAGCTGGCTCCCACTTTGAGGTTTGGACACTCATATCAACAGCCAGGATTCCTACCATGGGGAAGGAGGAGTTCTCTATTGTGCTTTAGGTTACCCCATTGGTAGGGATTACATAAAAGGTCTGGGGACAGGTGCCTGAATACCAAGGATGGGTAGAGATGATGGACTTGGGCCCTGGCCAATCTCACATGCTGGATATGGGCTCATATCTCTGGGTGCCTGAAACTAGGTCTTGGCTCAGGCTCTGTCAGACACAGTACTAGTACTAGTACTAGTACTAGTGCCCAGGACAGCTTATAAATCAAGGTTCCATCGAGTGCCAAGTAGATTGAACCTCATGTGGAGTTTCTGGGAAGATTCATCAGACCCTATTTCTTTCTAGTGGGAATGGAGAATGTTGCCTTGTGGCTCCAAATTCCCTCTCTAGAGGGCTTGCAGACCAGGAGGCTGAGGATGGAATTCTAAACCCAAGCTATGGATAAATTCAGTGTCAAGTGAAACGCAGTTCCAGTGTGCAGTGGTGGAAAAGAAAATGCAGAATCTAAATAACGGCAGATTTCAGATGTTTTCTCATGCTGGAGTTTTTGTCTATGATGACTGACAAATGGAGGGGTTGTGTCAAGGGCCATGGAGGATTTCTCCTGCTGGTGCTTCTGAGATGCTCCAAACAGAGGGTTCCCTTCTACTGGTCAGTGGCAGTCTGGTTTGTTTGCTCCAGGGTCCCACATGTGGAAAGAATAAGTAGAAGAGCACTCCCACATGGATGCCTGGAAAGCACACCTCCACTGACCATATCAGGTGAGGAACATGGCAGGTTCATTCTGGTGGCTCTGGGGCGAATTACCAAGGACTTGAAGTGACATGGAATCTCATGAAGATGGATCACAATGCTATTTGTTTGTTACCAGAGAGATCTTAGAATGTGCTGGGGGCTAAGGGGCTGTGCATAATTCATATACCCCGACCCTTGACACAAGTTGAAGAGCACGAATTCCATCTGGGGACAGGAGATATTCTATTGTGGGGTTCAGGGACCAATCTTCTGACTCAGGACCATTGACTTGGGTGTCTTCCTGGATGGAGGTGATCAGGGTGTTGCACACTGTGCATTTGTGTCCAGAGTGGCCTCCAATATTGGACTGGGCTCAGGGGACTTGCAGGTCTCTCCTAATCTGGAGGGTTTGGGCAACTGTGATTGACACAGTTTCATTGGGTATAGCAGGATCTTTCCTGTGGTGTGGCTACAGAGACCCATCATAGAGGGCATGTGAGCCATGGTTTTGGGAAAGAAGTCTGCAAACACAAACTTGGGGTAGGGTTAATGGCGAGGTGATCACAGGCCCAATGCATAGGTCTGTAGGGCAGCTCGTCTGGAACTGTAAACCAGGTGATTCGAAGGTGGTAGCACAGTCTCTTGTATCTGGATTGTGTGTCCAGGATGGCCTCGGAATGAAGGTGTGGTCTTATGGAGCCCTGGGAGATTTTTCCTCTCTACGCATCCTGGCAGCTCCTAATAGTTTTCTCAGGGGAGGGAAGACTGCTGTTTTCCATCATAGGGGTGCTTCAAAACAGAGATTCCAGAGACGGGCTCTGGTTATGTTGGCATGGAAAATCCCACGAAGTGTTAGGATTTGGTCCTAAGGGCATACCAGGCCTGCGATGCGGGACCCTGCAGAAACAACTGAGAGCATTTGTTTGAATGCATGCTAAGGTTGAGGGACACAATGCCTGCTTTGGCCCAGGCGGCCCTTATGATTGGGCGTTGTCTCATTGGCCATGCACCTGTTTCTAATTCTGAGGGTTGGGCAACCATAGCAACAGCCAGGCTTCCTGCCATGGGGAAGGAGGAGTTCTCAATTGTGCTTCAGATTCCCCCACTGGTAGGGATTCCAGCAAAGGTCTGGGATAGTTGCCGGAATACCAAGGATGGGTAGAGATGACTGGGCCATGGCCAGTCCCACATGCTGGATAAGGGCCCCACACTCTGGGTGGCTGACACGAGGTTGGGGCTCAGGCTCTCTCAGACACAGCGCTAGTGGCCAGCGCAAAGTATAAATCGGGGTTCCCTCGAGGGCCAAGTAGATTGATCTTCATGGGGAGTTTCTGGGCAGACTCACCAGGCCCTTCTTCTTTCTATGGGGAAGGCAGAATGTTGCGTTTTGTCTCCCTAATTCCCTCTCAAGAGGACTTGCGGTCCAGTAGGGTGAGGATGGAATTGTAAACCCAAACTATGCAAGAATACAGTGTCAAGTGAAAGGTATTTCCAGTGTGTGTGACTGATTCGAATATCCAGCACCTGAGTAAGAGCAGATGTCAGATGTTTGCTCATGCTGGAATTTGTGTCTATGATGACTAACAAATGGAGGGTTGGCATCAAGAGAATGTGGAGGACTTCCCAGGCTGGGGCTTGTGAGATGCTCCAAACAACCAAGGTTTCCTTCAACCTGACAGGAGCAGTCTTATTTGTTTGCTCTAGGGTTCCCTATGTGGAATTTTTGTGTAGCAGAGAACTACCTCTTGGATGCCTAGAAAGCACACGTCCATTGACCTTTGTACCTGAGGAACATGGCAGATTCGTTTCATGGCTCTTGGGCAAAGTACCAACACCTTGAGTTGGCATCAAGTCTCAGGAAGTTGGGTCACAATGCTGGTTTGTTACCAGGGAGATCATAGAAGGTGCTGGGGCTAATGGGTCATGCAGGATCCATCTACCCTGAAAGTTGGACATAGATCCAAGAGCACATTTTCCTTCTGGAGACAGGAGATGTTCTGTTGTGGGAATCAGGGACCACATGTTGTATCATAACTTGGTATTCCAGAACAGGACTCTGAGAACAGATGTCTGAAGACCCAATCTAGGGTTCCAGTGAAGTCCTAGGGGCATGTCAGGTTCAATCATCTGACTCAGAACCATTGACTTGGCTTTCTGCCTCGATGGAGGTGTTCAGGGTGTTTCAGAATGCACGTTTGCATCCAGAGCAACCGCCAATATTGGGGTGGGTTCAGGGGCCTGGCAGGTTTCTCCTAATCTGGAGGGTTTGGACAACCTGATGGGCACAGTTTTCTTGGGGATGGCAGGAACTTTCCTGTGATGTGGCTTGAGGGACCACATCTTGGTGGGCATGTAAGCCATGGTTTTGGGAGAGAAGTCGGCAAACACAAACTGGGGTTAGGGTTAGTGTCGAGATGATCATAGGCCCAATGCATAGACATGGATGGCAGCTCGTCAGGAAATGTAAATAGGATGACTCGAAGGCGGTAGCAAAGACTTTTCTCTCTGGATTGTGTGGACAGGATGGCCTCGGAATGCAGGTTTGTTTTCATGGGTCCATGGGAGATTTTTTCTCTCTAAGGATCCTGGAGGCTCCCAATAGTTTGGTGCCTTTCTCAGGGAAGGGAAGAGTGCTGTTTTCCATCTTAATGGTGCCCCAAACAGGGATTCTGAGATGGACTCTGGGTCTGGGCACCTGGAAAATCCCACCAAGGGTTAGGATTTGGGCCTAGGGGCATACCAGGCCTGCAATGCTGGTACTGGAGGAGCAACTGAGAGTGTTTGTTTGAAAACATGCTCAGGCTGAGGATCACCATGCCTGCCTGTGCCCATGTCGGCCCTCAGGAGTGGGCATGGTCTCCTTGGCCATGCAGCTGGCTCCCACGCTGTTGGACAACCATCCCAACAGCCAATATTCCTGCCATGGGGAAGGAGGTGTTCTCTATTGTGTTTCAGGTTCGCCATTGGCAGGAATTCCCGCAAAGTTTGGGGGACAGATGACTGGATACCAAGGATGGGTACAGATGATGGCCCAGGGCCATGGCCGATCTTCATGCTATATATGGGCCCTCACCTCTGGGTGGCTGACACGAGGTCGGGGCTTAGACTCTGTCAGACACAGCACTAGTGGTCAGGGAAATCTATTAATCAGGGTTGCCTTGTGGTCTGAGTAGATTGACCCTCATGTGCAGTTTCTGGGCAGACTCAACAGGTCCTTCTTCTTTCTATGTGGAAGGCAGAATACTGCGTTGTGGCTCCAGAATTCCCTATCAAGAGATATTGTGGAGCAGTGTGGTGAGGATAGAATAGTAATACAAAGCTATGGTTAAGTTCAGTGAAAAGCAAAAGGCAGTTCCAGTGTGCAGCTGCCGTTTCGAATATCCAGCACCTGAGTAAGGGTGGATGTCAGATGTTTGCTCACACTGGAGTTTGTGTCTGTGATTACCCACAAATGGAAGGGTGGCGTCAAGAGGCCATGGAGGATTTCCCATGCTGGGGCTTGTGAGATGCTCCAAATAGCAAAGTTTCTTTCTACCGGACAGGAGAAGTCTGGTTTGTTTTCTCTGGTTTCTCCATGTGGAAAGTTTTGTAGCAGAGAACGCCACAGGGATGCCTGGAAATCACCCCTCCATTGACCATTGCAGCTGAGGAACATGGCAGGTGCATTCTGGTGGCTCTGGGGCAATATATCGAGACCTTGAGTTGACATGGAGTCTCATGAAGATGGGGCACAATGATGATTTGTTACCAGGAATATCATAGAATGTGCTGGTTGCTAAGGGGCCATTCAGGATCCAAATAACCTTAGGGTATGACACAATTCCAGGAGCATGGCTTCCTTTTTGGGGAGGACATATTCTGTTCTGTGGCTCAGGGACTATATATTTTATCATAAGTTGATATTCCAGAGCAGGCCTCTGACGACAGATACCTGTAAACCTAATCTAGTGTGCCAATGAAGTCCTCGGGGCATGTCAGGTTCAATCTTCTGACTCAGGAGCATTGACTTGGGTGTCTGCCTGTATGGAGGGGATCAGGGTGTCTCAGACTGTGCATTTGTGCCCAGAGCGGCCTCCATTATTTGGCTGCACTCAGGGGCCTTGCAGGTTTCTCCTAATCTAAAGGTATCGGGCAAAAGTGATGGGAACAGTTTCCTTGACGATCTCAGGCACAGTCTTGTGGTGTGGCTTCAGATGCCAGAACCTGGAGGTCATGTGAGCCATGGTTTTAGGAAGGAAGTCTGCAAACACAAACTCAGTTTAGGTTAATGGCAAGGTGATTGCAGGCCCAATGCATAGACCTGGAAGGCAGCTCGTCAGGAACTGTAAATCCGATGACTCAAAGGTGATAGCACATGATATGTATCTGGATTGTATGTCCAGGATGGCCTCGGAATGCAGGTGTGTTCTCATGGGTCTATGGCAGATTTTTCCACTCAAGGATCCTGGTGGCTACCATGAGTTTGCTGAGTATCTCGGGGAAGGGAAGAGTGCTGTTTTCCATCTTAAGGGTCCCCCAAAATAGGGATTCCAGAGATGGGCTCTGTGTCTGGGCCCCTGTAAAATCCCACTAGGGTTAGGATTTGGGCCTAGGTGTGTACTAGGCCTGCAATTCGGGGTCCCAGAGATGCAATTGAGAGCGTTTGGTTGAAAGCATGCTCAGGCTGAGGTCACAATGCCTGCTTGTGCCCGGGGAAGCCATCATGAGTGCACATGGTCTCCTTGGCCATGGAGCTGCCTTCCACTTTGAGGGTTGAGCAACTATCCCAACTGTCAGAATACCTTCCATGGGGAAGGAGGAGTTCTCTATTGTGCTACAGGTTTCCCCAATGGCAAGGATTTCAGCAAAGGTGTGGGTACAGATGCCTGAATACCAAGAATAGAAGAGAAGACAGACTTGGGCCATAGCTGGTCTCACATGCTGGATATGGGCCCTGATCTCTCCGTGGCTGACACTAGGTCCTGGCTCCGGCTATGTCAGACACAGCACTAGTGCCCAGGGCAGCCTATGAATCAGGGTTCCGTCTAGCACCGAGAAGATTGACCATCATATGGAGTTTCTGGGCAGACTCTCCAGGCCCTTTTTCTTTCTATGGGGAAGGCAGAATATTGTGTTGTAGCTCCAGAATTCCCTCACAATAGGTCTTGTGGACCAGTAGACTGAGGATGGAATTGTAAACCCAAGCTATGGCTTAATTCAGTCAAACTAAAGGCAATTCCAGTGTGCAGCGATCGAATTGAAATCCATCACCTGAGTAAGGGCGGATGTCAGATGTTTGCTCATGCTGGAGTTTGTGTCTATGATGACTGACAAATGGAGTGGTGGCTTCAAGAGGAAATGGAGAATTTCCCACGCTAGGGCTTGTGAGATGCTCCAAACAGAAGGTTTCCTTCTACCGGACAGGAGCATTCTGTTTTTTTGTCTCAAGGGTCCCAGCCAATTGCAAAGTTTGTGTAGCAGAGCACCCCCGTATGGTTGCCTGGAAACCACACCTCCACTGACCATTGCAGCTTAGGAACATGGCAAGTTCATTCTGGTGGCTCTGGGGCGAAGTACTAAGGGCTTATTTCTACATGGAATGTCATGAACATGGGTAACAATGCTGTTTTGTTACCTGGGAATTCTTAGCCTGTCATCTGTACACATCCTTGGTATTAAGGCAACTTTCCACAGACCTTTCCTGTAACCCTGCCAATGGGGGAACCTGAAGCACAATAGAGAACTCCTCTTTCCATTGCAGGAAGCCTGGCTGTTGCAATGGGTGTCCAACCCTCAAAGTGGGATCCAGCTATATGTCCAATGAGACTACGCCCTCTCTGAGGGCCCCCCTGGGAACAAAGAGGCATGATGACCCTCAGCCTGAGCATGCGTTCAAACAAGCCCTCTCTGTTACACCATTAGGATCCTGCATTGCAGGCCTAAAATGCCCCTAGGCCCAAATCCCAACACTTGGTGGGATATCCGGGCACCCAGACCCAGAGCCCGTCTCTGGAATCCCTGTTTTGGCATAAGCCTAAGTTGGAAAACAGCATTCTTCCCTGTTTTGGAGCACCCCTAAGATGGAAAAGAGCACTCTTTTCTTCTCTGAAAAACCACCAATCTATGGAGATCCACCAGGATCCTTAGAGAGGAAAAGTCTCCCATTGAACCATGAGACCACGTCTACATTCAGAGCCCATCCTGGACACACAATCCAGATAGAAAAGCCTGTGCTACCAGCTTTCAGTCACCCTAATTACAGTTCCTGACGTGATGCCTTCTAGGTCTATGCATTGGACCTGCGATCACCTTGCCACTATCCCTGACCCAAATTTGTGTTTGCAGACTTCCCTCCCAAAACCATGGCTCTCATATCCTCAAGGAGGTGGTCTCTGAAGCCTTACCACAGGACTGGGCCTGCCATCCCCAAGGAAACTGTGCCCATCACAGTTCCCCAAAGCCTCCAAGTTAGGAGAAACCTGCAAGGCCCCTGAGCCCACCCCAATATTGGAAGTGGCTCTGGATGCAAATGCACAGTCTGAAACACCCTGATCACCTACATCCAGTCAGACAACCATATCAATGGTCCTTAGTAAGAAAATTGAACCTGATGGGCACCAAGGACATCATTGGATCTCTAGATTAGATTGCAAGCATCAATCCTCAGAGGCCTGTTCTTGAATACCAAGTCAGGATACAACATATTTACCCTGAGCCACAATACAGAACATCTCCGCTCCCAAGATGGAATCTGTGCACATCGACCTGTGCCAAACCCTCAGCGTGGCCCATAGCCACCAATACATTCTAAGACCTCCCTTGTAACAAACCAGTTTTGGGACACATCTGTAAGAGATTCCAAGTCAACTCAAGGCCTTGGTACTTGGCACCAGAACCACCAAAACGAACCTGTCATGTTCCTCAGCTGCAATGGTCATTGGACGTGTGCTTTCCAGTCATCCATGCGGGAGGGCTCTGCTACGCAAACTTCCACTTGAGGGACCCTGGAGGAAAAAAAAAAACAGACTCCTCCTGTCCTTTAGAAGGAAACCTTGTTGTTTGGAGCATCTCACAATCTTAAGCGTGGGTAATCCTCCATTGCCTCCTGAAGCCACCCCTCCATTAGTCGTCATCCTAGACACAAACTCCAGTGTGAGCAAATATCTGACATCTGCCCTTACTCAGGTGCTGGATATCTCGTATAAGCTGCTGCACATTGAAACTGACTTCCGCTTGGCACTCAATTTAAGCATAGCTGGTGTTTACAATTGCATTCTCACCCTATTTGTCCCCAAACCCTCTTGATAGGGAATTCTGGATCCATAAGGCAGCATTCTGCCTGCCCCACAGAAAGAAGTGCTTCGTGAGTCTGGCCAGAAACCCTACATGAGGATCAATTTACTCGGCCCTGGAGAGAACCCCAATATATAGACTTCTCTGGCCACTAGTGCTGTGTCTGACACAGCCTGAGCCCAGACCTCGTGTCAGCCACCCAGAGAGCGGGGCCCATATCCAGCATGTGAGAACGGCCATGGCCCAAATCTGTCATCTCTATGCATCCTTGGTATTCAGGCATCTGTCCCCAGACCTTTGCTGTAATCCCTGCCTATGGGGGAACATGAAGCACAATAGATATTTCCTCCTTCCCCATGGCTGGAAACCTGGCCATTGGAATGTGTGTCCATCCCTCAGTGTGGGAGCCAGAAAATGGACAATGGGACCACGCCCACTCCTGAGGGCCACCCTGGGCACAAACAGGCATTGTAATGCTCAGCCTGAGCATGCTTCCAAACAAGCCCTCTCAGTTGCACCACCAAGATCCTACATTGCAGGCCTGGTCTGCCCATAAGCCCAAATCCCAACCCTTGGTGGGATTTTCCAGGCGCCTAGACCCAGAGCCCATCTCTGGAATCCCTGTTTTGGGGCACACCTAAGATCGAAAATAGCAGTCTTCCCATCTCAAAAAGTCATCAAAATATTGGGAGCCGCCAGTATCCTTAGAGGAAAAATCTCCCAAAGATCCATGAGGCCACAGCTACATTCTGAGGTCACCCTAGACACACAATCCAGATATAAAAGCCTGTGCTTCCACCTTCGGGTCATTCCAGTTACTGTTCCTGACGAGTAGCCTTCCAGGTCTACACATTGCCCTGCGATAACCTAGCCACTAAACCTAACCCGAGTTTGTGTTTGCAGACTTCCCTCCCAGAACCATGGCTCACATGCCCTCCAGGGTGGAGTCTCTGGAGCCACACCACAGGACTGTGCTTGCCATCCCCATGGAAATTGTGCATGTCAGTTAACCAAACCCTCCAGAGTTGGTTGAAACATTCAAGACCCCTGTGGCCACCCGAATATTGGAGGTTACTCTGGACATAAGTGCGCAGTCTGAAACTCCCTGATCACCTACATCCTGGCAGACACCCAAGTCAACTTTCCTAAGTCTGAAGATTGAACCTCTCATGCCCCTGGGACTCATTGGAACCCTAGATTAGGTTGTCGGGCATCTGTCTTCAGAGGCCTGTTCTTGAATAGGAACTTATGATATGGCATGTGGTCCCTGAGCCACAAAACACTACATCTCCTGTCCCCAGAAGGTAACCGTGCTCTTCGACCTGTGTTAAACCCTCAGGGTAGGAGAATCTTGCAGGCACCTTAGCCACCAACACATTCTAAGATCTACCTGGTAAAAAAAACCAGCATTGTAACCCATCTTCAAGAGATTCCATGTCAACTCAAGACCTTGGTGCTTCGCCCCAGAAGCACCATAAAGAACCTGCATGTTCCTCAGCTGCATTGGTCAATGGAGGTGTGCTTTCCAGGCATCCATGTGGAAGGGCTCTGCTACCCATACTTTTCACATGGGGGGCCCTGCAGAAAACATACCAGACTCTAACTGTCCAGTAGAAAAAACAACCTTGCTGTTTGGAGCATCTCACATGCATCAGCCTCTTGATGCCACTCCTCCATTCGGTCATCAGAGACACAAACTCCAGTGTGCGTAAACATCTGAAATCCACCTTTACTCAGGTGCTGGATATTTCATTTGTTGGCCACGATAGATACAAACTCTATCATGAGCAGACATCTGACCCTCGCCTGTACTCAGATGCTGGAGATCTCGAAAAAACCACTGCACATTGGAACGGCCATGTTCTCGGCACTGAGATTAAGCATAGATTGTGTTTTCTGCCTTCTGTTCTCACACTCCTCGCCTTCAAGTCCCCCATATTGGGAATTTGGGAGCCACAATGCCTTCTGCCTGCCCACCAGAAAAAAGAGGTGCCCTATGGGTCTGCGTGAAACTCCATATAAGGTTCCACCAGCACAGCCCTCTATAGCACCACAATATCATAGGCCACCTTGTGAACTAATGCTTTGTCTGACACAGCTCGAGCCCCGACCTCCTGGTAGCCACCTAGATAGCGGGACCCATATCTGGCAGGTGTGACCTGCCTTGACCTGAGTCCTTCATCTCAAACCAACCTGGTTATTCACGTACCAGTCCCAGAACATAGCTCAAATTACTGTGCATGGGGGAATCTGAAGCACAAAAGAGTACTCCTCCTTCCACATAGAAGGAAAATTAAATGTTGATATGGTGGTCCAACCCTCATATTGGGATCCAGGTGCATGGAACAAGAGCCAATGCCCACTCAGGATGGGCATCTGGGCAAAAACAGGCATTGTGACCCTTACCCTGAGACCCATTTCCAACAAGTCTCCATGGGAGCTGAACCAAAGCCCCACAGAGCCAGGCAGTCAAGCCTCTAGGCCCAAATACTAAGCCTTTGTAGGGTGATCCAGGCACAGGGACCTATAACCCATCTCTGGAATCCCTGTGTTGACGGAAACACTGAAACAGTAAACCACGCTCTCTCCTTCCCAGTGAGACACCAAACTCTTGGGTGCTGGGCAGAATCCCCAGAGAGGTAGAATATTCCATGGACACATGAGGACACCCCACCATTCTAAGGCCATCCTAGACACAATCCAGACAGAAAAGCCTTTGCTCCTGCCTCCCAGCCACACGAATTTCAAATCCTGAGGAGCTGCCCTCAGCGTCTGCAGATCGGGGCTGCCATCACCTCCCTCCTAATTGATACACAATTTTGTGTCTGAAGACTTTGGTCCCAGAGCCCTTAACCACATTCCCTGCAGGATGGGGCTGACAGAACCACACTACATCACTGGGCCTGATCTCTGGATGAAATTCTGCCGTCTCAGTTGCACAAACCCTCCAGATTAGGAAAAGCCTGCAACGCCCCTGAGCCCACCCCAATTTCATAGGCCACTCTGGAAAAAATGCACAGTCTGACACAGCCTGAGCATCTACCTCCAGGAAGACTCACAGGTCAAAGTCCCTAAGTCCGAAGGTTGAGGATGACATGCCCCTACAACCTCATAAGAACCCTAGCCTAGATATTCAGGCCTCTGTGCCCAGAGGCCTGGTCTTGAAATCCAACATATGATCCGACATGTGGTCCCTGAGCCATACAAGAGAACCCCTCCTGTCCCGAGAAGGGAACCTGGCTCCTGGGAACTGGGTCTAACCCTCAGGTAGGAAAATCCTGCATGGCCACAGACCCACAACCACATTGTTTTTTTTTATATAGATTTAATTTATTTATTTGACAGACAGAGATCACAAGTAGGCATAGAGGAAGGCAGAGAGAGAGAGAGGAAGAAGCAGGCTCCCTGCTGAGCAGAGAGCCCGATGCGGGACTCAATCCCAGGAACCTGAGATCATGACCTGAGCCGAAGGCAGCGGCTTAGCCCATTGAGCCACCCAGGCACCCTCACCACCACATTCTAAGGTCTCCCTGGACACCAAGCAGCATTGTGACTCATTAGACTGAGAACATCCGTCAACTTAGATCACTTGGAAATTTGAACAAAAACCAGCAGATCAAGCCTGCAATGTTCCTCAGCTGCAATGGTCATGCAAGGAAGACTTCCCAGGCCCCCATTCAGAGACCTCTGCTGTCGAATCTTTCTATATGGGGACCCTGGAGCCTTGTAAGCGGACTTCCCCTGTCCCACAGTAGGACACCTTGCTGTTTGGAGCAGCTCACAAGGTCCTGCTTGGGAAAATCTCCAAGAATTCTTGAGGCCACCCCACAATTCGTTGACCATCATGGATGCAAACCCAGCGTGAGCAGACATCTGACCCTCGCCCATACTCAGGTGCTGGAAATCTCGAAACAACCACTGCACAATGGAATGGTCCTGTGGTCGGCACTGAGCTTATCCGTGGCTTGTGTTTTCAGACTTCTGTCTTCACACTCCTCGCCTACAAGCCCTTCATATTGGGAATTCTGAAGCCACAGTGCAGCTTTCTGCCTGCCCACCAGAAAGAAGTGCCCTATGGGTCTTCGTAGAAACCCACATGAGGATCCTCCTGCACGGCCCTCAATGGCACCCCAATATAATAGACCGACCTCTGCATACATTGTCTATCTGACACCGCCTGATCCCCGACCTCCTGTCAGCCACCCAGATAGTGGACCCCATATCCTCCAGGTGGGTCCAACCTTGGCCCGAGGCCATCATCTTGAAGCAACCTGGATGTTTAGGTACCTGTCCCAGACTTAGCTCAAATTCCTGCCCATAGGGGACTCGGAAGCACAAAAGAGTGCTCCTCCTTCCCCATGGCCAGAAAAATGAATGTTGAGATGGCTGTACAACCCTGAGTGGGAACCAGGTGCATGGTCCATGAGACCATGCCTACACAGGATGGGCAGCTGGGCACAAATAGGCATTGTGACCCTCAGAATGAGACCCCTTTCCAAAGATCCCCCTTGGGATCTGGACCAGGATCCCAAATCGAAGCTTTGGTTAAGTTTTCCCAGTGTCTGGACCCAGAACCCATCTCTGGAATCCCTGTTTGGACAGGATCCCAGAGATGGAATACAGTCTTTTCCTCTTCCCCAGAAAGAAATCAAACTCTTGGGTGCCAAGCAGAATCACCAGAGTGGAAGAATATCCCATGGACACATGAGGTCACCCCTCCATTTAGTGGCCATCCTAGACACAAAATCCAGACAAAAAAGCCTGTGCTCCTCCCTCCCAGCCACCTGAATTTCAAATCCCGAGGAGCTTCCCTCAGGGTCTTCAGATTCGGACTGCCAACACCTCACTCCTATCTCTTATCCGAGGTTGTGTCTAAAGTCTTTGGTCCCAAAGTCCTGACACACATGACCTCCAGGATGGGGCCTCGAGAAACACATGACATCACTGGCCCTGCTCTCCTGAGGAAACCCTGCCCATCTCAGTTTCCCAAAATGTCCAGATTAGGAGAAAACTGCAAGGCCCCTGACTGCACCCCAATATCATAGGCCACTCTGGAAAAAGTGCACAGCCTGACACAGCCTCAGCACCTACCTCCAGGATGACATGCAGGCCAATGGCACTTAGTCCGAAGATTGAAACTTCCATGGCCCTAAAACCTCATCAGAACCCTAGCTTATGTTCTGAGGTCTCTCTGCCTAGAGGTCTGTTCTGGAAATTCAAGCATATGGTCCAACCTGTGGTCCATGAGCCATACAAGAGCACACCTCCTGTCCCAAGAAGGAAACCTGGCTCCTGGGTACTGGGTCTAATCCTAAGGATAGAGAATCCTCAATGGTCAGAGAGCCGCCACCACATTCTAAGGTCTCCCTGGACACCAAGCAGCATTGGGACCTGTTAGACTGAGAACTTCCATCAACGAAAATCACTTGGAACTTGGAATCAGTGTCATTGGTTCAAGCTTACCCTGTTCCTCAGCTGCAATGGTAACACGAGATTGGCTTCCCAGGCCTCCATTCAGAGAGCATTGCTATCGAATCTTCCATATGGGGGACCCTGGAGCCCTGTAAGAAGACTTCTGCTGTCCCTTAGTAGGACACCTTGATATTTGGAGCAGCTCACAAGCTCCAGCTTGGAAAAACCTCCAAGAATTCTTGAGGCCTCCCCACCATTTGTTGGCCATCATGGATACAAACTCCAGCGTGAGCAGACATCTTCCCCTCGCCCAGGTGCTGGAGATCTCGAAACAACTGCTGTACATTGGAATAGACATGTGCTCGGCACTGAGCGTAACCGTAGCTTATGTTTTCATACTTCTGTCCTCACACTCCTCGCCTGCAAACCCTCCAACTTGGATATTCTGGAGCCGTAATGCAGCCATCTGCCTGCTCACCAGATAGAAGAAGTGAAGAAAGGGTCTGTGCAAAAATCCCCCATGAGGATCCAGTTGCACAGCTCTCAAAAGCACCCCAATATCATAGGCCGAACTCTCCACGAATGTTCTGTCTGACACAGCTCGAGCCCGAGCTCCTGACAGCCACCCAGAAAGCAGGCCTCATTTTCTGCAGGTGGGTCCTGCCTTGGCCCGAGGACCTCATCTCAAAGTGAACTGGGTATTCAGGCACCGGTCCCAGAACTTAGCTCAAATTCCTGCCCATGGGGGAACCTGAAGCATAAAAAAGTACCCCTCCTTCCCCATGGGAGGAAAACTGAATGTTGAGATGGCAGTCCAACCCTCAGAGTGGGAGCCAAGTGCATAGCCCATGAGGTCACACCCACTCAGCATGGGCATCTGGGCAAAAACAGGCATTGTGACCCTCAGAATGAGACCCATTTCCAACAAGAACACTCGGGAGCTGTACCAGGAAAACATAGAGCAGGACCCTAGGCCCAAATCCTAAGCCTTGTTGCGGTGATCCAGGCTCCAGAACCCAGGACCCATCTCTGGAATGGCTGTTTGGACGGGATCCCTGACTCATAAAACTGCTCTCCTCCCATCCCCCGGAAATACACCAAACTCTTGGGTGCCGAGCAGAATTCCCAGAGAGGTAGAATCTCACATGGACCCATGAGGCCACCCCTCCATTTCGTGGCCATCATAGATAAACAAGTCAGACAGAAAAGACTGTGCTCCTGCCTCACAGCCGTCCGAATTTCATATCTGGAGATGCTTCGCTCAGGGTCTGCAGATTGGGTCTGCCATCACCTCGAGCTTAACTCTTACCCGAGTTTGTGTCTGAAGACTTTGGACCCAGAGTCCTGACCCATATGCCCTCCAGGATGGGGCCTCCAGGAACACACAACAGCACTGGGCCAGCTCTCCCAAGGAATGTCAGCCTGTCTCAGTTTCCCAACCCACCAGATTAAGAGAAAATTGCAAGGCCCCTAATACCACCCCAATTCCATAGGAAGCTCCAGAAAAAATGCATAGTCTGACACAGCCTCAGAATATACCTCCAGGAAGACACCTAGGTCAATGGGAAGGGATGAAATGGCCTAACCCATGGCAGGCTCGATGTGCTGGGTGTGAAGCCAACTGTCTCAATGTCTCTCACAAGGTCTGGGCTCAGGCTATGTAAGACAGAGCATAGTGTTTAGGGTAGCCTATGCAATTGGGGTGTTGCCGAGGGCTGAGCAGTTTGATTTTCATTTGGGGTTTCTGAGCAATGCCATAGACAATGTTTTTCTTTGGGGGGCAGGCAGAGTGCTTCGTTCTGGAACCAGAATTCCCAATCATGAGGGCTTTTGGGCCAGGAGTTCTAGGGTAGAGTCTGAAAACAAAAGATAGGGTGAAGTTGGGAGCAGGCACAATCTGCAAAGGCTGAAAGGATATCTCATGCATCTGAAGTCAGGCTGAGGATCAGACGTTGGCTGAGGTTGGATTGTGCCCTTGATAGCACCTTCTTGAAGCAGGTGCCTCATGAGGCCAACGAAATTTTCCCACGCTGAGTTTGGAGGTTGCCACAAACCACAAGGTTTCCTTCTGCAAGACAGTCGAGTCCTGTTGAGTGGCTCCAGTACATACCATACGGAAGGACTGAAGAGGAGGGTTCAAAGGTTGGATCCCTGAACAACATGCCTCGCATTCCCTTTGGCCATTAACGACAAGATATGTTTGATCTGCTGGCTCTGGGGCAAGCTAACCAGCGGGCTGAGTTGAAATGGCCTCTCCTGAGGATGTGTCATAATGTGTGTTTCTGTCCATGGAGAACATGGAATGTGATGGTTGTACTGTGGCCCTGCGGAATTCTCCGACCAGAAGGGTTTGATACAGATCCAGTAAGAAAGCACTCCATGTGGAGACGAGAGAGGTTTGGTTTGGAGCCTCAGAAAAACCTAATATGCTGGTATACGAAACCAGTCCTCTGAGGACAGACACATGAAAACTAAAGCTAAGGTTCATATTAGGGCCTAAGGGCCTGTCCATTTCAATCTTCTGTCTCTGGGGACACTGTCTGAGAGTCTAAGTGGTGATAATGGCTCAGCTGGTGTCAGAGTGCCCCTTTTATTCCAGGGCAGCCTACACTATCAGGATGGCCTCAGGGGCCTTGGAGCTTTTCCCTAACCTGTAGGGTTGTGGTCAATGGATTGGGCACACTTTCCTTGGAGAGGGCAGGCACAATCTTTCGCTGTTTGGTCCAGATGCCCTAGCTGGATGTTGTGTGGGTCCAGGCTGTGGGCACAGAAGTCTGAAAACACAAACTCAGCTTATGAGTGGCGCCGAGGGTATGGCAGGCCGGATGTACAGATAGAGAGTGAGCTCCTTGGCTTGTGAATCAAGGGCGAGATTCCTTCAGGCTTTTGTCTCTGGATGCGTCCAGGATAGCCGTAGATTGTAGGGGGTGGCCTCAGTGACTGTGGACAAGTATCCCTCTCTGGGGATTTGTCCCAGCTAACAGGAGTTTGGGGTCATTTTGTGGGAAGGGTGGAGTCCTGTTGTCTGGCTCATGTGTCTCTCCAAGAAAGTGATTCCAGAGCAGAGCCCCAGGAACGGGGGGGAGACAGGAAAACTCAAACACTGGTGAGGATTGGGTGTATAGGGGCTTGGCATGCCTCATATGCGGGCTCTTGGTCCAGGCCCTGACAGGCCTTTCTTTGATATTGGGCTCATGCTGAGGGTCACAGAGTGATTTGTGCCCAAGGCAGCACTCAAGTTTGGGCGTGGTTTCAGGGGAAATGAAGGTTTCTCCCACCCTGAAGGTGTGACTCCATGCCAAGAGCAAGCCTTACAGCCATGGGGAAGAAGGAGTTCTGATTTGTGATTCAGATGCCCAACTGTGTGGGGAATTGATATAATATCTGGGTTTAGATATCTGAAAACCAAGGTTAGGAAGAGATAACGGCATAAGACCATGGCGTGTCAGAAGTGCTAGGTGTGTGGCCAGCTGTCTCCTTGCCTGTCTGGACGTCTGGCATCAGGCTGTGAAAGGCAGAGCATTAGTGCCCAGAGCAGCCTATCAAATCTGAGTGCCGTCGAGGCAAGAGCAGGATGATCCTCATCTGGGTTTTATGGAGAGCCCCACAAGGAAACGTTTTCTACCGGTGGGCAGTAACTGGGCTGGCTTGTGGTTCTGCAAATCCTACTCTGGAGGGATTGTTTGCCAGGAGTGTGAGGAAGGAAGTCTGAAAACACAAGCTAGCGTGAGGTTTGGGACCGAGGGCACGGCAGGCCACTCTGCAGAGGCTGAATCAAGATCTCCTGCATTGCGGTCATATCTACTATGAGACGTGCTTCAAGCTAGAGTTTTTGTCCATGATGGCCTCTCCCTGAAGGATATGGGGGGCTTCATGAGGCCCGGCAAATTTGCCCTTTTCTCCTACATGAAGGTTTGACTCACGGCCAGCAGCAAGATTTCTTGCCATGGGGAAGGAGGGGTTCTGACTTGTGCATCAGGTTCCCCCTGTGCAGGGATTGGAGATAAGGTCTAGGTTCCGATGACTGAAAACCCAGGTTGGGAATGGATGGTGGCCTAAGGCAGTGGCGGGTCCAATGTGCTGGGTGTGCAGCCAGCTGTGTCGGTGTCTGTTGGAAGGTCTGGGCTCAGGCTATTTGCGACAGAGCATCACTGTTTAAGGTAGCCTATGCAATTGGGGTGTTGCCGAGGGCCAAGCAGTTTGATCCTCATTTGGGGTTTCTGGGCAGCACCATAGACAATGTTTTTCTCCTGGGAGGCAGGCAGTGTGCTTCAGTGTGGCCCCAGAATTCCCAGTAGGGAGGGATTGTGGGCCAGGAGTGTGAGGACGGAAGTCTGAAAACACAAGCTAGGGTGAGGATTGGAGCCAAGGGCAGAGCAGGCCCAATCGGCAGAGGCTGAATCAAAATCTCCTGCATCTGAAGTCAGGCTGAGGATCAGAAGTTGGTTGAGGATGGAGTATGTGACCATGATGGCACCTTCATGAAGCGGGGGCCTCATGAGTTTGGGGTCATTTTGTGGGAAGGGTGGAGTCGTGTTGTCTGGCTCATGTGTCTCTCCAAGAAAGGGATTCCAGAGCAGAGCCCAGGTACAGGTGGGGCGACTGGAAAATTCAAACCGTGGTGAGGATTGGGTGCATAGGGGCTTGGCAAGCCCCATATGCGGGCTCTTGGTCCAGGTCCTGACAGGCCTTTCTTTGACATGGGGCTCATGCTGAGGGTCACAGTGTGAATTTGTGCCCAAGCAGCACTCAAGTTTGGGCGTGGCTTCAGGGGCCATGAAGGTTTCTCCCACCCTGAAGGTGTGACTCCATGCCAAGAGCAAGCTTGACAGTCATTGGGAAGGAGGAGTTCTGTTTTGTGCTTGCGATACCCAGCTGTGTGGAGAATTGATATAATGTCTAGGTTCAGATATCTGAAAACCAAGGTTAGGAAGAGGTGACGGCATAAGACCATGGCGTGTCCGAAGTGCTGGGTGTGCGGCCAGCTGTCTCTTTGTCTGTCTGGACGTCTGGCTTCAGGCTGTGTCAGACAGAGCATGAGTGCCGAGAGCAGCATATCCACTTTGGGGACCGTCGCGGCCCGAGCAGGTTGATCATCATCTGGGTTTTCTGGAGAGCCCCATAGGGAAGCGTTTTTCTTCTGTTGGGCAGACACTGGGCTGGGTTGTGGTTCTGGAGTTCCTAGTCCGTAGGGCTTGTTTGCCAGGAGTGTGAGGAAGGAAGTCTGAAAACAAAAGCTAGCATGAGGTTTGGGACCGAGGGCATGGCAGGGCCACTCTGCAGAGGCTGAAACGAGATCTCCTGCACTGAGGTCATGTCAACTATGAGACGTGCCTCAGGCTAGAGTTTTTGTCCAGCATGGCCTCTTCTTGAAGGTTGTGGGGGCTTCATGAAGCCAGGGAGGTTTGCCTATGATGGGATTTGTGAACTACTCCAAACCTCAAGCTTTCCTTCTGCACGACAGTCGAGTCCTACTGGATGGTTCCAGGAGGCCCCATACGGAAAGACTCGAGAGCAGGTGTCTAAGCATGGATGCCTGGGAACGCCACCTCATATTCCCACTCTTTAGGCAGGACAAGGCAGGCTCAATCTGCAGGCTCCTGGGTGAGCTACCCAGTGGGGAGAGTTGAAATGGACTCTCCTGAAGATGAGTCCTACTGTGGCTTGGTGGCCTGGGAGACCTTGGAATGTGGAGGTGGCTCAGGGACTCTGCAGGGTTTTCCAAACTGAGGTGTTTGACACAGCTCCAACAGGGAAGCTTCCCATGTGGAGACGAGAGGAGTTCTGTTCAGTGCCTCAGGAAAGCCCCATATCCTGTTCTTTGAACCAAAGCCTCTGAGGAGTGACACCTGGAACCCAAAGCAAGAGTTGAGATTACGGCCTAAGGGTCTGTCCGGCTCAACCTTCTATCTCTGTTTACACCTGTGGGCATGCCTTCGTGGAGGTAGCTGCTCAGCTTGTGTCCGAATGCCCCTGTGTGTCCAGGGAGCCTCCCAGTAGTGGGATGTCCTCTGGGGCCTTGAGGTTTCTCATATTCTGGAGGTGTGTGTCCAAAGGAATGGACACAGTTTCCCAGGAGAGAGCAGGCACGGTCCTGTGGTATTGCTCCAGAGGACCCAGCCTAGAGGCTGTGTTTGCCAGGGCTGTGGGGACAGATGTCTGAAAAAGCAAACTTGGCTCAGCTAGTGGCCAAGGTAATGGCAGGCCTGATCTCCAGTCCGTGAGGGGAGATCCTCTGGATATCAAAGGAGGGCAAGTGGGAGGCAGTCACTCAGGATTTTGTCTCTGGGTGTTGCGTTCACAGTGTCCGGTCAGGGTAGGGGTTGTCTCAGAGGCCGAGGAAGAGCCTTCCTCTCGGGGGATTGTCCAAGCTCCCAAGTGTTTGGGTTCATTCTGTGGGAAGGGAAGAGTATTGTTTTCTGCCACAGGGGACCCCCCAGGAGAGGGACTCTAGAGCCCAGCAGTGGGTTCCCTCAACTGGAATACACACCATCTAGTTAATCCTGGGTGCCTATGGGCATGGCAAGCCACATATGCGGGCTCTTGGTCCAGTCACTGAGAGGCGTTACTTGAATAAGGTACTCACGCTGAGGGTCACAATGTGTGTTTGTGCCCAAGGCGGCCCTAAAGCTTGGGCGTTGCCTCATGGGCCATGTCGTTTTTCCTACACTGAAGGTTTGACTCACTGCCAGCAGCAAGTTTTCTTGCCATGGGGAAGGACGGGTTCTGACTTGTGCATCAGGTTCCCCCCTGTGCAGGGATTGGAGATAAGGTCTAGGATCCGATGACTGAAAACCCAGGTTGGGAATGGATGGTGGCCTAAGGCAGTGGCGGGTCCAATGTCCTAGGAGTGCAGCCAGCTGTGTCGGTGTCTGATGGAAGGTCTGGGCTCAGGCTATTTGTGACAGAGCATCAGTGTTTAAGGTAGCCTATGCAATTGGGGTGTTGCCGAGGGCCAAGCAGTTTGATCCTCATTTGGGGTTTCTGGGCAGCACCATAGACAATGTTTTTCTCCTGGGAGGCAGGCACAGTGCTTCAGTGTGGCCCCAGAATTCCCAGTAGGGAGGGTTTGTGGGCAAGGAGTGTGAGGACGGAAGTCTGAAAACACAAGCTAGGGTGAGGATTGGAGCCAAGAGCAGAGCAGGCCCACTCTGCAGAGGCTGAATCAAAATCTCCTGCATCTGAAGTCAGGCTGAGGATCAGACGTTGGCTGAGGCTGGAGTATGTGTCCATGATGGCACCTTCAGGAAGCGGGGGCCTTGAGGCCAAGGAAGTTTTCCCACGCTGAGTTTGGAGGTTGCCCCAAACCACAAGGTTTCCTTCTGCAGGACATTCGAGTCCTGTTGCATGGCTCCAGGACATACCATATGGAAGGACTGGAGAGCAGGGTTCGAAGGATGGATCCCTGTATAGCATTCCTCGCATTCCAATTGGCCATTAGCGACAAGATATGTTTGATCTGCTGCCTCTGGGTCACGCTACCCAGGGGGCTGAGTTGAAATGGCCTCTCCGGAGGATGCGTCATAATGTGCATTTGGGTCCATGGAGACCTTGGAATGTGCTCGTTGTTCGGTGGCCTTGCGGAACTCTCCTACCTGAAGGGTTTGATACATCCCCAGTAAGAAAGCTGCCCATGTGGAGACGAGAGATGCTTGGTTTGGTGCCTCAGAAAAGCCCCATGTGCTGGTCTACGAAAACAGTCCTCTGAGAACGGAAACATGGAAACCAAAGCTAAGGTTCAGATTAGGGCCTGGGGGCCTGTCCATTTCAACCTTCTGTCTCTGGGGACACTGACTGAGAGTCTAAGTGGAGATAGTTGCTCCGCTGGTGTCAGAGAGCCCCTCCTAGTCCAGGGTGGCCTATACTATTGTTGGCCTCAGGGGCCTTGGAGCTTTTCCCTAAACTGTAGGGTTGTGGTCAATGGATTGGACACACTTTCCTTAGAGAGGGCCGGCACAATCTTTCGCTGTGGCTTCAGAGGCCCTAGCCTGGAGGTTGTGTGGGTCCATGCTGTGGGCACAGAAGTCTTAAAACACAAAGTCAGCTTATGAGTGGCGCCTAGGGTATGACAGGCCGGATGTACAGCCCGAGAGGGAACTCCTGGGCCTCTGAAAAAAGGGCGTGTGGAAGGCGTTCCTTCAGGCTTTTGTCTCTGGATGCTGTGTCCGGGATAGCCGTGGATTGGAGCGGTGGCCTCAGGGACTGTGGACGAGTATCCCTCTCTGGGGATTTGTCCCAGCTCCCAAGAGTTTGGGGACATTTTGAGGGAAGGGTGGAGTCGTGTTGTCTGGCTCATGGGTCTCTCCAAGAAAGGGATTCCAGAGCAGAGCCCAGGTACAGGTGGGGCGACTGGAAAACTCAAACACTGGTGAGGATTGGGTGCATAGGGGCTTGGCAAGCCCCATATGCGGGCTCTTGGTCCAGGTCCTGACAGGCCCTTCTTTGACATGGGGCTCATGCTGAGGGTCACAGTGTGAATTTGTGCCCAAGAAGCACTGAAGTTTGGGCGTGATTTCAGGGGCCATGAAGGTTTCACCCACCCTGAAGGTGTGACACCATGCCAAGAGCAAGCTTGACAGCCATGGGGAAGGAGGAGTTCTGTTTTGTGCTTGCGATACCCAGCTGTGTGGAGAATTGATATAATGTCTAGGTTCAGATATCTGAAAACCAAGGTTAGGAAGAGGTGAGGGCATAAGACCATGCCGTGTCCGAAGTGCTGGGTGTGCGGCCATCTGTCTCCTTGTCTGTCTGGACGTCTGGCTTCAGGCTGTGTCAGACAGAGCATGAGTGCCCAGAGCATCCTATCCAGTTCGGGTACCGTCGAGGCCCGAGCAGGTTGATCCTCATCAGGGTTTTCTGGAGAGCCCCACAGGGAAACGTTTTTCTTCCGTTGGGCAGACACTGGGCTGGGTTTTGGTTCTGGAGTTTCTGGTCCGGAGGGCTTGTTTGCCAGGAGTGTGAGGAAGGAAGTCTGAAAACACAAGGTTGCGTGAGGTTTGAGACCGAGGGTACGGCACGCCCACTCTGCAGAGGCTGAATCGAGATCTCCTGCACTGAGGTCATGTCAACTATGAGACGTGCCTCAGGCTAGAGTTTTTGTCCAGCATGCCCTCTTCCTGAAGGGTGAGGGCTTCATTAGGCCAGGGAGGTTTGCCTACGATGGGATTTGTGAACTACTCCAAACCTCAAGGTTTCCTTCTGCACGAGAGTAGAGTCCTATTGGATGGTTCCAGGAGGCCCCATACGGAAAGACTCGAGAGCAGATGTCTAAGCATGGATGCCTGGGAACGCCACCTCATATACCCACTCTTTAGTCAGGACAAGGCAGGCTCAATCTGCAGGCTCCTGGGTGAGCTACCCAGAGGGGAGAGTTGAAATGGACTCTCCTGAAGATGAGTCCTACTGTGGCTTGGTGGCCTGGGAGACCTTGGAATGTGGAGGTGGCTCAGGGACTCTGCAGGGTTCTCCAAACTGAGGTGTTTGACACATCTCCAACAGGGAAGCTTCCCATGTGGAGAGGAGAGGAGTTCTGTTCAGTGCCTCAGGAAAGCCCCATATCCTGTTCTTCGAACCAAAGCCTCTGAGGAGTAACACCTGGAACCCAAAGCAAGAGTTGAGATTACGGCCTAAGGGCCTGTCCGGCTCAACCTTCTATCTCTGTTGACATCTGTGGGCATGCCTTCGTGGAGGTAGCTGCTCAGCTTGTGTCCGAATGCCCCTGTGTGTCCAGGGAGCCTCCCAGTAGTGGGATGTCCTCGGGGGCCTTGAGGTTTCTCATATTCTGGAGGTGTGTGGCCAAAGGAATGGATACAGTTTCCCAGAAGAGAGCATGCACGGTCCTGTGGTATGGCTCCAGAGGACCCAGCCTAGAGGCTGTGTTTGCCAGGGCTGTGGGGACAGATGTCTGAAAAAGCAAACTTGGCTCAGCTAGTGGCCAAGGTAATGGCAGGACTGATCTCCAGTCCGTGAGGGGAGATCCTCTGCATATCAAAGTAGGGCAAGTGGGAGGCAGTCACTCAGGATTTACAGTGTCCGGTCAGGGTAGGGGTTGTCTCAGAGGCCGAGGAAGAGCCTTCCTCTCGGGGGATTGTCCAAGCTCCCAAGTGTTTGGGTTCATTCTGTGGGAATGAAGAGTACTGTTTTCTGCCACAGGGGACCCCCCAGGAGAGGGACTCTAGAGCACAGCAGTGGGTTCCCTCAACTGGAATACACACCATCTATTTAGTCCTGGGTGCCTATGGGCATGGCAAACCACATATGAGGGCTCTTGGTCCAGTCACTGAGAGGCGTTACTTGAATAAGGTACTCACGCTGAGGGTCACAATGTGTGTTTGTGCCCAAGGCGGCCCTCACGCATGTGCGTGGCCTCATGGGTCATGCCGTTTTCTCCAACACTGAAGGTTTGACTCACTGCCAGCAGCAAGGTTTCTTGCCATGGGGTAGGAGGGGTTCTGACTTGTGTGCATCAGAGGGGGTCCCCCCTGTGCAGGGATTGGAGATAAGGTCTAGGTTCCGATGACTGAAAACCCAGGTTGGGAATAGATGGTGGCCTAAGGCAGTGGCGGGTCCAATGTGCTGGGTGTGCAGCCAGCTGTGTCGGTGTCTGTTGGAAGGTCTGGGCTCAGGCTATTTGCCTCAGAGCATCAGTGTTTAAGGTAGCCTATGCAATTGGGGTGTTGCCGAGGGCCAAGCAGTTTGATCCTCATTTGGGGTTTCTGGGCAGCACCATAGACAATGATTTTCTCCTGGGAGGCAGGCAGAGTGCTTCATTGTGGCCCCAGAATTCCCAGTAGGGAGGGCTTGTGGGCCTGGAGTGAGAGGACGGAAGTCTGTAAACACAAGCTAGGGTGAGGATTGGAGCCAAGGGCAGAGCAGGCCCATTCTGCAGAGGCTGAATCAAAATCTCCTGCATCTGAAGTCAGGCTGAGGATCAGACGTTGGCTGAGGCTGGAGTATGTGTCCATGATGGCACCTTCATGAAGCGGGGGCCTCATGAGGCCAAGGAATTTTTCCCACGCTGAGTTTGGAGGTTGCCCCAAACCACAAGGTTTCCTTCTGCGGGACATTCGAGTCCTGTTGCATGGCTCCAGGACATACCATACGGAAGGACTGGAGAGCAGGTTTCGAAGGATGGATCCCTGTACAACATGCCTCGCATTCCAATTGGCCATTAGCGATAAGATATGTTTGATCTGGGGCCTCTGGAACACGCGACCCAGGGGGCTGAGTTGAAATGTCCTCTCCTGAGGATGCGTCATAATGTGCGTTTGGGTCCATGGAGACCTTGGAATGTGCTGGTTGTTCAGTGGCCCTGCGGAACTCTCCTACCTGAAGGGTTTGATACATCCCCAGTAAGAAAGCTGCCCATGTGGAGACGAGAGATCCTTGGTTTGGTGCCTCAGAAAAGCCACATGTGCTGGTCTACGAAAACAGTCCTCTGAGAACGGACACATGGTACAAAGCTAAGGTTCATATTAGGGCCTGGGGGTCTGTCCATTTCAACCTTCTGCCTCTGGGGACACTTTCTGAGAGTCTAAATGAAGATAGTTGCTCTGCTGGTGTCAGAGAGCCCCTCTTAGTCCAGGGTGGCCTACACTATTGATGTCCTCAGGGGCCTTGGTGCTTTTCCCTAACCTGTAGGGCTGTGGTCAATGGATTGGGCACACTTTCCTTGGATAGGGCAGGCACAAACTTTCGCTGTGGCTCCAGAGGCCCTAGTCTGGAGGTGTGTGGGTCCAGGCTGTGGGCACAGAAGTCTGAAAACACAAACTCAGCTTATGAGTGGTGCCTAGTGTATGGCAGGCCGGATGTACAGCCCGAGAGGGAACTCCTGGGCCTCTGAAACAAGGGCGAGTGGGAGGCGTTCCTTCAGGCTTTTGTCTCTGGATGCTGTGTCCGGGATAGCCGTGAATTTGAGGGGTGGCCTCAGGGACTGTGGACGAGTATCCCTCTCTGGGGATTTGTCCCATCTTCCAAGACTGGGGTCATTTTGTGGGAAGGGTGGAGTCGTGTTGTCTGGCTCATGTGTCTCTCCAAGAAAGGGATTCCTGAACAGAGGCCCAGGTACGGGCGGGGTGACTGAAATCTCAAACCCTGGTGAGGATTGGGTGCATAGGGGCTTGGCAAGCCCCATATGCGGGCTCTTTGTCCAGGCCCTGACAGGCCTTTCTTTGACATGGGGCTCATGCTAGGGTCACAGTGTGAATTTGTTCCCAATCAGCACTCAAGTGCTGCTTGGGCACTACCTGAAGGGTTTGATACATCCCCAGTAAGAAAGCTCCCCATGTGGAGACGAGAGGAGTTCTGTTCAGTGCCTCAGGAAAGCCCCATATCCTGTTCTTCGAACCAAAGTTTCTGAGGATTAACACCTGGAACCCAAAGCAAGAGTTGAGATTATGGCCTAAGGGCCTGTCCGGCTCAACCTTCTATCTCTGTTGATATCTGTGTGCATGCCTTCGTGGAGGTAGCTGCTCAGCTTGTGTCCGAATGCCCCTGTGTGTCCAGGGAGGCTCCCAGTAGTTGGATGTCCTCGGGGGCCTTGAGCTTTCTCATATTCTGGAGGTGTGTGTCCAAAGGAATGGACACAGTTTCCCAGGAGAGAGCAGGCACGGTCCTGTGGTATGGCTCCAGAGGACCCAGCCTAGAGGCTGTGTTTGCCAGGGCTGTGGGGACTGATGTCTGAAAAAGCAAACTTGGCTCAGGAAGGGGCCAAGGTAATGGCAGGCCTGATCTCCAGTCCGTGAGGGGAGATTCTCTGGATATCAAAGGAGGGCAAGTGGGAGGCAGTTGCTCAGGCTTTTGTCTCTGGGTGTTGCGTTCACAGTATCCAGTCAGGGTAGGGGTTGCCTCAGGGGCCGAGGAAGAGCCTTCCTCTCGGGGGATTGTCCAAGCTCCCATGTGTTTTGGTTCATTCTGTGGGAAGTGAAGAGTACTGTTTTCTGCCAGAAAGGACCCCCCAGGAGAGGGACTCTAGAGCACAGCAGTGGGTTCCTTCAACTGGAATACACACCATCTAGTTAGTTTTGGGTGCCTATGGGCATGGCAGGGACTATATGCAGGATCTTTGTCACGAACCTGACAGGCCTTTCTTTGACATGGGGCTCATGCTAGGGTCACAGTGTGAATTTGTGCCCAAGCAGCACTCATGTTTTGGCGTGGCATCAGGGGCCATGAAGGGTTCCCCACGTGAAGGTTGACTCCATGTGAAGAACAAGCATTACAGCCATGTGGAAGGCAGAGTTCTGATTGTGATTCCGATACACAAACTCAGCTTTTTTTGGGGACGTCGGTATGGCAGGCCCAATATACAAACAATGAGAAGAACTCATGAAGATTTGAATATAGAGCGAGTCTGAGGCGCTTGCTCAGGCATTTGTCTCTGGAATTTGTATCAGCAATGGCCGTAGAATGTCGGGGATGCTTCATGGGCCATGGACGAATCTACCTCTATGAGGATTTCGCCCGATTCCCAATTTTTTTTCGTCAAACTGTGGGATGGGAGGACTCCTTTCAGTTTTGTTACCTCAGGTGTCCCACGAAAAGAGGAATTCCAAGCAAAGCCGTGGGGAAGACTGAAGGGACCACCAGAACTATGGTTCAAAATTGGGGACTAGGGGCATGGCAAGCCCAATATGCTATCTCTTCATCCAGCCACTGAGAGGCCTTACTTGAGGACTTTGGTCAGGCTGAGGGTCACAATGTGTGTTTGTGACCAATGTAGCCTCCGAGCATGGCGGGGCCTCATGGGCAACACTGGATTCAACTACACTGAAAGTTGGACAACATGTCAACCACAAGGTATCTTGCCATGGGGAAGGAGTTCTGATTTCTGCATCCCGTTCAACCCTGGGCAGTGATTGGAGGTAAGGTCTAGAATCTAAAGCCTGAAAACCGAGGTTGGGAAGAGATGATGACCTAAGGCCATGGCGGCTCGATGTGCTCAGTGTGCGGCCAGCTGTCTGGGACGGGCCAGGGAGTCCAGGATCAGGCTGTGTCAGAAAGGGCATTAGTGCCCTGGTCAGCCTATGTGTTTGGGGTACAGCCAAGGTCGGTGCAGGTTGATCCTCATTTGGGGTTACTGGGTAGCCCCAGAGGACAATGTTTTTCTTCTGGAGGGCCGGCAGAGTGCTGCATTGTAGTTCTGGATTGCCAAACTGGAGGGCTTGTGGGCCAGTAGTCTGACGACAAAAGTTTGAGAACACAAGCTAGGCTTAGGTTTCTGGGTGAGGCCATGGCAGGCACAATCTACAGACCTGAATCGAGATCTCATGCATCTGAAGTCAGGGCGAGGATCAGACGATCGCTCAGGTTGGAGTTTCTGTCCCTGATGGCCCCTTCATGAATGGGGGGGGGGATAACGAGGCCATGGGGGTTTTCCCACGATGGGAGTTGTGAGAAGCTCCAAACTGCAGAGAGTCTTCTGCAGGACAATTGAGACCTGTAGTTTGGCTCCAGGCCAATGATTCTGAGCAGGTTTCTAAGGATGGATGGCTGGGTAGCCCACCTCGCATTCCAATTGTCTCTTAGCAACAAGACAGGTTAGATCTCCTGGATCTGTGGGGAGCAACCGAGGACGCTGCATTGAAATGGACACCCCTGGGAATGGGTCCTAATGTGCTTTTGTGTCTATGGAGACCTTGGAATGAAGCGGTGGCACCTGGGCCCTAAAGAGTTCTACTAAACAGAGGCTTTGACACAGCTCCAACGTGCAAGTATCCCATGTGTAGATGAGATGTTTTCTGTTGGGTGAGTCAAGAAACAGCTATATGCTGCTTTTGAATTCCAGGCCTCTGAGGAGAGATGCCTGGAAACGAAAGCAATGGATCTGATTAGTGCCTAGGGGCCTGTTCTTTCCTTTTTACCTCTGGGGACATCTCTCTATGGTTCTGAGTGCAGGTAGGTGCTCTGTAGTGCTCAGATTGCCCCTGTTTTTCCTGGGAAGCCACCACTATTGAGATGGATCAGGGACTTTGGAGGTTTATCCTATTAGAAGGGTTGTGGCCATTGGAATGGACACAAACAATTCCCTTGGAGAGGGCAAGTACAGTCCTCAGGTTCGGCTCCAGGGGCCTGAGCCTTTAGGTTGTGTAGGCCAGGGCTGTTTGGACAGTTGTCTGAAAACAAACTCAGCTTAGGTTTGGGGACGTAGGTATCCCAGGCCCGATCTACAAACCACGAGAAGAATTGTTCAGGATATGAAGAAAGTGCGAGTCTGAGTCGCTTGCTCAGGCTTTTGTCTCTGGACAAAAGGACCTGAGGTTGGGTCCTAATGTGTTTTTGTGTCCATGAGGGCCTTGGAATGGGGCGGTGGCACCGGGAACCTGAAGTACTCTCCTAAGCTTTGGACATGGCTCCCATGCACAGGTTTCCTTGTGGAGACGAGATGAGTTCTGATGGGTGCCTCAGGAAAACCCCTATGCTCGTATTGGAATCAGGCTTTTGAGGACACATGCCTGTAACCCAAAGCAATGGATCCTATTATGGCCTAGGGTCCTGTCTGGTTCAATCTTCTTCTCTGGGGACATCCATCTATGGTATGAATGGAGGTCGATTATCAGCTGGTGTCAGACAGCCCTAGTTTGTTCCGGGCGACCTACACTATTGGGATGGCCTCAGGGACTTTGGAGGTTTCTCCTAATTTGTACGATTTTGGACCATGGAATGGGCAGAATTCCCATGGATTGGTAGGCACAGTCCTAATGTGTGGCTCCAGGCGCCCAGCCTGGAGGGTGTGTGGCCCAAGAATTTGAGGACAGAAGTCTGAAAACACAAACTCAGCTTAGGTTTGGGGACGTAGGTATGGCAGGCCCGATCGACAAACCATGAGAAGAACTCTTCAGGATATGAAGAAAGTGCGAGTCTGAGGCGCTTGCTCAGGCTTTTGTCTCTGGATTTTGTATCAGCGATGGCCGTGGAATGTCGGGGAGGCCTCATGGGCCACAGACGAATCTTCCTCTCTGAGGATTTGGCCCGATTCCCAATTGCTTTTCGTCAATCTGTGGGATGGGAGGACTCATTTCAGTTTTGTTACCTCAGGTGTCCCACCAAAAGAGGAATTCCAAAGCCAAGCCGTGGGGAAGACTGAAGGGACAACCCGAACTATGGTTTAAAATTGGGGCCTAGGGGCATGGCAAGCCCAATATGCTATCTCTTCATCCAGCCACTGAGTGGCCTTACTTGAGGACTGGGCTCAGCCTGAGCGTCACAATATGTGTTTGTGACCAATGTGGCCCATGAGCATGGGCGGGGCTTCATGGGCCACACTGGTTTCAACTACACTTAACGTTGGACAACATGCCAACCACAAGGTTTCTTGCCATGGAGAAGGAGTTCTGATTTCTGCATCACCTTCAACACTGGGCAGTGATTGGAGATAAGGTCTAGGTTCTGAAACCTGAAAACCGAGGTTGGGAAGAGATGACGACCTAAGGGCATGGCGGCTGGATGTGCTCAGTGTGCGGCCAGCTGTCTGGGAGGGGCCAGAAGGTCCAGGCTCAGGCTGTGTCAGAAAGGGCATTAGTGCCCTGGTCAGCCTATGTATTTGGGGTACAGCCAAGGTCGGTGCAGGTTGATCCTCATTTGGGGTTACTGGGTAGCCCCAGAGGACAATGTTTTTCTTCTGGAGGGCCAGCAAGTGCTGCATTGTAGTTCTGGATTGCCAAACTGGTGGGCTTGTGGGCCAGTAGTCTGACGACAAAAGTCTGAGAACACAAGCTAGGCTTAGGTTTCTGGGTGAGGCCATGGCAGGCACAATCTACAGACCTGAATCGAGATCTCGTGCATCTGAAGTCAGGGCGAGGATCAGACGATCGCTCAGGTTGGAGTTTCTGTCCTTGATGGCCCCTTCATGAATGGGGGGGGCATCACGAGGCCATGGGGGTTTTCCCACTATGGGAGTTGTGAGAAGTTCAAAACAGCAGAGAGTCTTCTGCAGGTCAATTGAGACCTGTTGCTTGGCTCCAGGCCAATGATTCTGAGCAGGGTTCTAAGGATGGATGGCTGCGTAGCCCACCTCGCATTCCAATTGTCTCCTAGCCACAAGACAGGTTAGATCTCCTGGATCTGTGGGGAGCAACCGAGGACGCTGAGTTGAAATGGACACCCCTAAGGATGGGTCCTAATGTGCTTTTGTGTCTATGGAGACCTTGGAATGAAGCGGTGGCACTGGTGCCCTAAATGGTTCTCCTAAACAGAGGCTTTGACACAGCTCCAACGTGCAAGTTTCCCATGTATAGATGAGATGTTTTCTGATGGGTGAGTCATGAAACAGCTATATGCTGCTTTTGAAATCCAGGCCTCTGAGGAGAGATGCCTGGAAACCAAAGCAATGGATCTGATTAGTGCCTAGGGGCCTGTTCTTTCCTTTTTACCTCTGGGGACATCTGTCTATGGGTCTGAGTGCAGGTAGGTGCTCATTTGGGCTCAGATTGCCCCTGTTTTACCTGGGAAGCCACCACAATTGAGATGGATCAGGGACTTTGGAGGTTTATCCTATTAGAAGGGTTGTGGCCATTGGAATGGGCACACACAATTCCCTTGGAGAGAGCAAGTACAGTCCTCAGGTTTGGCTCCAGGGTTCTGAGCCTGTAGGTTGTGTAGGCCAGGGCTGTTTGGACAGTTGTCTGAAAACACAAACTCGGCTTATGTTTCGGGTCATAGGTATGGCAGGACTGATCTACAGACCATGAGGAGAACTCTTCGGGATTTGAAAGAAGGGCGAGTGTGAGGCTCCTGCTCAGGTTTTTGTCTCTGGATATCGTGTCACTCATGGTCGTGGAATTTCTGGGTGACTTCATGGGAAATGGACGAGTCTTACTCTCTGGTGGTTTGGCCCCGTCCAAAGAGTTTGGGGTCATTCTGTGGGCTGGAAGAAGTCCGTTTTTTTTTTTTGTTGTTGTTGTTGTTTTCTTTTTTAACCTCAGGTGTCCCACTAAATGAGGGATTCCAGAGTAAAGCCCTAGGGAGGGGCGACTGGACAATCAGAAATCTGGTTAAAAATTGGGGCCTAGGGACATGTCAAGCCCATTATGACATCTAATGATCCAGCCACTGAGAGGACTTACTAGAGGACAGGACTCATGCTGAGGGTCACAATGCGTGTGTATGCCCTCGTCTCACTCAAGAATGGGCAGGGCCTCAGGGTGAATGCTGGTTTCTCCTACACTGAACGTTGGACAACGTGCCAACCACAAGGGTTCTTGCCATGTGTAAGGAGGAGTACTGATTTCTGCATCACATTCACCCCTGGGCAGTGATTGGAGATAAGGTCTCGGTTCTGAAGCCTGAAAACTGAGGTAGGGAAGAGATGATGACCTAAGGCCATGGCGGGTTTTATGTGCTCCGTGTGCGGTCAGCTTTCTGGGTGTTGGTCAGGAGGTCCAGACTCAGGTTGTGTTCGAAATTGCATTAGTGCCCAGGTTAGATTATATAATTTGGGTAAGGTCGAGTGCTGTGTAGGTTTATCCTCATTTAAGGTGCCTGGGTAGCTCATGAGGCAATATATATATTTTTTTTTTCTAGAGGGCCGGCAGAGTGCTGCATTGTGGGCCCGGAATTGCCAAATTTTAGGACTTCGGGGACAGGAGTGTGAGGACGGAAGTGTGAGAAGACAAGCTAGACTTGGGTTTCAGGGCAAAGGCACAGCAGGTACCCCCTGCAGATCTGAACCAATATATCATGCTTCTGAAGTCAGGGCGAGGATCAGACGTTGGCTCAGGTTGGAGTTTCTGAGCATGACGGCCGCTTCATGAAGGGAGCGGAATCTCGAGGCCATTGATTTTCCCACGTTGGGAGTTGTGGGATGCCCCCTTCAAGGATTCCTTCTGCGGGACAATTGAGACCTGTTGAACAGCTCCAGGACATCCCATATGGAAATACTCTAGAGCACCATTCGCGGTTGGATGCCTGGAAAGCCCGCCTCGCATTCCAATTGTCTACTAGTAACAAGACAGTTTTGATCTGATGGCTCTGCCGGAGCAACCGGGGTGGCTGAGTTGAAATGGACTTTCCTGAGGATGGGTCCTAATGTGTCCATGAGGGCCTTGGAATGGGGCGGTGGCACCGGGACCCTGAAGTACTCTCCTAAGCTTTGGACATGGCTCCCATGCACAGGTTTCCTTGTGGAGACGAGATGAGTTCTGATGGGTGCCTCAGGAAAACCCCTATGCTCGTATTGGAATCAGGCTTTTGAGGACACATGCCTGTAACCCAAAGCAATGGATCCTATTATGGCCTAGGGTCCTGTCTGGTTCAATCTTCTTCTCTGGGGACATCCATCTATGGTATGAATGGAGGTCGATTATCAGCTGGTGTCAGACAGCCCTAGTTTGTTCCGGGCGACCTACACTATTGGGATGGCCTCAGGGACTTTGGAGGTTTCTCCTAATTTGTACGATTTTGGACCATGGAATGGGCAGAATTCCCATGGATTGGTAGGCACAGTCCTAATGTGTGGCTCCAGGGGCCCAGCCTGGAGGGTGTGGGGCCCAAGACTTTGAGGACAGAAGTCTGAAAACACAAACTCAGCTTAGGTTTGGGGACGTAGGTATGGCAGCCCGATCTACAAACCATGAGAAGAACTCTTCAGGATATGAAGAAAGTGCGAGTCTGAGGCGCTTGCTCAGGCTTTTGTCTCTGGATTCTGTATCAGCGATGGCCGTGGAATGTCGGGGAGGCCTCATGGGCGATGGACGAATCTTCCTCTCTGAGGATTTGGCCCGATTCCCAATTGCTTTTCGTCAATCTGTGGGATGGGAGGACTCATTTCAGTTTTGTTACTTCAGGTGTCCCACCAAAAGAGGAATTCCAAAGCCAAGCCTTGGGGAAGACTGAAGGGACAACCCGAACTATGGTTAAAAATTGGGGCCTAGGGGCATGGCAAGCCCAATATGCTATCTCTTCATCCAGCCACTGAGTGGCCTTACTTGAGGACTGGGCTCAGCCTGAGCGTCACAATATGTGTTTGTGACCAATGTGGCCCATGAGCATGGGCGGGGCTTCATGGGCCACACTGGTTTCAACTACACTTAACGTTGGACAACATGCCAACCACAAGGTTTCTTGCCATGGAGAAGGAGTTCTGATTTCTGCATCACCTTCAACACTGGGCAGTGATTGGAGATAAGGTCTAGGTTCTGAAACCTGAAAACCGAGGTTGGGAAGAGATGACGACCTAAGGGCATGGCGGCTGGATGTGCTCAGTGTGCGGCCAGCTGTCTGGGAGGGGCCAGAAGGTCCAGGCTCAGGCTGTGTCAGAAAGGGCATTAGTGCCCTGGTCAGCCTATGTATTTGGGGTACAGCCAAGGTCGGTGCAGGTTGATCCTCATTTGGGGTTACTGGGTAGCCCCAGAGGACAATGTTTTTCTTCTGGAGGGCCAGCAAGTGCTGCATTGTAGTTCTGGATTGCCAAACTGGTGGGCTTGTGGGCCAGTAGTCTGACGACAAAAGTCTGAGAACACAAGCTAGGCTTAGGTTTCTGGGTGAGGCCATGGCAGGCACAATCTACAGACCTGAATCGAGATCTCGTGCATCTGAAGTCAGGGCGAGGATCAGACGATCGCTCAGGTTGGAGTTTCTGTCCTTGATGGCCCCTTCATGAATGGGGGGGGCATCACGAGGCCATGGGGGTTTTCCCACTATGGGAGTTGTGAGAAGTTCAAAACAGCAGAGAGTCTTCTGCAGGTCAATTGAGACCTGTTGCTTGGCTCCAGGCCAATGATTCTGAGCAGGGTTCTAAGGATGGATGGCTGCGTAGCCCACCTCGCATTCCAATTGTCTCCTAGCAACAAGACAGGTTAGATCTCCTGGATCTGTGGGGAGCAACCGAGGACGCTGAGTTGAAATGGACACCCCTAAGGATGGGTCCTAATGTGCTTTTGTGTCTATGGAGACCTTGGAATGAAGCGGTGGCACTGGTGCCCTAAATGGTTCTCCTAAACAGAGGCTTTGACACAGCTCCAACGTGCAAGTTTCCCATGTATAGATGAGATGTTTTCTGATGGGTGAGTCATGAAACAGCTATATGCTGCTTTTGAAATCCAGGCCTCTGAGGAGAGATGCCTGGAATCCAAAGCAATGGATCTGATTAGTGCCTAGGGGCCTGTTCTTTCCTTTTTACCTCTGGGGACATCTGTCTATGGGTCTGAGTGCAGGTAGGTGCTCATTTGGGCTCAGATTGCCCCTGTTTTACCTGGGAAGCCACCGCAATTGAGATGGATCAGGGACTTTGGAGGTTTATCCTATTAGAAGGGTTGTGGCCATTGGAATGGGCACACACAATTCCCTTGGAGAGAGCAAGTACAGTCCTCAGGTTTGGCTCCAGGGTTCTGAGCCTGTAGGTTGTGTAGGCCAGGGCTGTTTGGACAGTTGTCTGAAAACACAAACTCGGCTTATGTTTCGGGTCATAGGTATGGCAGGACTGATCTACAGACCATGAGGAGAACTCTTCGGGATTTGAAAGAAGGGCGAGTGTGAGGCTCCTGCTCAGGTTTTTGTCTCTGGATATCGTGTCACTCATGGTCGTGGAATTTCTGGGTGACTTCATGGGAAATGGACGAGTCTTACTCTCTGGTGGTTTGGCCCCGTCCAAAGAGTTTGGGGTCATTCTGTGGGCTGGAAGAAGTCCGTTTTTTTTTTTTTTGTTGTTGTTGTTTTCTTTTTTAACCTCAGGTGTCCCACTAAATGAGGGATTCCAGAGTAAAGCCCTAGGGAGGGGCGACTGGACAATCAGAAATCTGGTTAAAAATTGGGGCCTAGGGACATGTCAAGCCCATTATGACATCTAATGATCCAGCCACTGAGAGGACTTACTAGAGGACAGGACTCATGCTGAGGGTCACAATGCGTGTGTATGCCCTCGTCTCACTCAAGAATGGGCAGGGCCTCAGGGTGAATGCTGGTTTCTCCTACACTGAACGTTGGACAACGTGCCAACCACAAGGGTTCTTGCCATGTGTAAGGAGGAGTACTGATTTCTGCATCACATTCACCCCTGGGCAGTGATTGGAGATAAGGTCTCGGTTCTGAAGCCTGAAAACTGAGGTAGGGAAGAGATGATGACCTAAGGCCATGGCGGGTTTTATGTGCTCCGTGTGCGGTCAGCTTTCTGGGTGTTGGTCAGGAGGTCCAGACTCAGGTTGTGTTCGAAATTGCATTAGTGCCCAGGTTAGATTATATAATTTGGGTAAGGTCGAGTGCTGTGTAGGTTTATCCTCATTTAAGGTGCCTGGGTAGCTCATGAGGCAATATATATATTTTTTTTTTCTAGAGGGCCGGCAGAGTGCTGCATTGTGGGCCCGGAATTGCCAAATTTTAGGACTTCGGGGACAGGAGTGTGAGGACGGAAGTGTGAGAAGACAAGCTAGACTTGGGTTTCAGGGCAAAGGCACAGCAGGTACCCCCTGCAGATCTGAACCAATATATCATGCTTCTGAAGTCAGGGCGAGGATCAGACGTTGGCTCAGGTTGGAGTTTCTGAGCATGACGGCCGCTTCATGAAGGGAGCGGAATCTCGAGGCCATTGATTTTCCCACGTTGGGAGTTGTGGGATGCCCCCTTCAAGGATTCCTTCTGCGGGACAATTGAGACCTGTTGAACAGCTCCAGGACATCCCATATGGAAATACTCTAGAGCACCATTCGCGGTTGGATGCCTGGAAAGCCCGCCTCGCATTCCAATTGTCTACTAGTAACAAGACAGTTTTGATCTGATGGCTCTGCCGGAGCAACCGGGGTGGCTGAGTTGAAATGGACTTTCCTGAGGATGGGTCCTAATGTGTCCATGAGGGCCTTGGAATGGGGCGGTGGCACCGGGACCCTGAAGTACTCTCCTAAGCTTTGGACATGGCTCCCATGCACAGGTTTCCTTGTGGAGACGAGATGAGTTCTGATGGGTGCCTCAGGAAAACCCCTATGCTCGTATTGGAATCAGGCTTTTGAGGACACATGCCTGTAACCCAAAGCAATGGATCCTATTATGGCCTAGGGTCCTGTCTGGTTCAATCTTCTTCTCTGGGGACATCCATCTATGGTATGAATGGAGGTCGATTATCAGCTGGTGTCAGACAGCCCTAGTTTGTTCCGGGCGACCTACACTATTGGGATGGCCTCAGGGACTTTGGAGGTTTCTCCTAATTTGTACGATTTTGGACCATGGAATGGGCAGAATTCCCATGGATTGGTAGGCACAGTCCTAATGTGTGGCTCCAGGGGCCCAGCCTGGAGGGTGTGGGGCCCAAGACTTTGAGGACAGAAGTCTGAAAACACAAACTCAGCTTAGGTTTGGGGACGTAGGTATGGCAGCCCGATCTACAAACCATGAGAAGAACTCTTCAGGATATGAAGAAAGTGCGAGTCTGAGGCGCTTGCTCAGGCTTTTGTCTCTGGATTTTGTATCAGCGATGGCCGTGGAATGTCGGGGAGGCCTCATGGGCGATGGACGAATCTTCCTCTCTGAGGATTTGGCCCGATTCCCAATTGCTTTTCGTCAATCTGTGGGATGGGAGGACTCATTTCAGTTTTGTTACTTCAGGTGTCCCACCAAAAGAGGAATTCCAAAGCCAAGCCTTGGGGAAGACTGAAGGGACAACCCGAACTATGGTTAAAAATTGGGGCCTAGGGGCATGGCAAGCCCAATATGCTATCTCTTCATCCAGCCACTGAGTGGCCTTACTTGAGGACTGGGCTCAGCCTGAGCGTCACAATATGTGTTTGTGACCAATGTGGCCCATGAGCATGGGCGGGGCTTCATGGGCCACACTGGTTTCAACTACACTTAACGTTGGACAACATGCCAACCACAAGGTTTCTTGCCATGGAGAAGGAGTTCTGATTTCTGCATCACCTTCAACACTGGGCAGTGACTGGAGATAAGGTCTAGGTTCTGAAACCTGAAAACCGATGTTGGGAAGAGATGACGACCTAAGGGCATGGCGGCTGGATGTGCTCAGTGTGCGGCCAGCTGTCTGGGAGGGGCCAGAAGGTCCAGGCTCAGGCTGTGTCAGAAAGGGCATTAGTGCCCTGGTCAGCCTATGTATTTGGGGTACAGCCAAGGTCGGTGCAGGTTGATCCTCATTTGGGGTTACTGGGTAGCCCCAGAGGACAATGTTTTTCTTCTGGAGGGCCAGCAAGTGCTGCATTGTAGTTCTGGATTGCCAAACTGGTGGGCTTGTGGGCCAGTAGTCTGACGACAAAAGTCTGAGAACACAAGCTAGGCTTAGGTTTCTGGGTGAGGCCATGGCAGGCACAATCTACAGACCTGAATCGAGATCTCGTGCATCTGAAGTCAGGGCGAGGATCAGACGATCGCTCAGGTTGGAGTTTCTGTCCTTGATGGCCCCTTCATGAATGGGGGGGGCATCACGAGGCCATGGGGGTTTTCCCACTATGGGAGTTGTGAGAAGTTCAAAACAGCAGAGAGTCTTCTGCAGGTCAATTGAGACCTGTTGCTTGGCTCCAGGCCAATGATTCTGAGCAGGGTTCTAAGGATGGATGGCTGCGTAGCCCACCTCGCATTCCAATTGTCTCCTAGCAACAAGACAGGTTAGATCTCCTGGATCTGTGGGGAGCAACCGAGGACGCTGAGTTGAAATGGACACCCCTAAGGATGGGTCCTAATGTGCTTTTGTGTCTATGGAGACCTTGGAATGAAGCGGTGGCACTGGTGCCCTAAATGGTTCTCCTAAACAGAGGCTTTGACACAGCTCCAACGTGCAAGTTTCCCATGTATAGATGAGATGTTTTCTGATGGGTGAGTCATGAAACAGCTATATGCTGCTTTTGAAATCCAGGCCTCTGAGGAGAGATGCCTGGAAACCAAAGCAATGGATCTGATTAGTGCCTAGGGGCCTGTTCTTTCCTTTTTACCTCTGGGGACATCTGTCTATGGGTCTGAGTGCAGGTAGGTGCTCATTTGGGCTCAGATTGCCCCTGTTTTACCTGGGAAGCCACCACAATTGAGATGGATCAGGGACTTTGGAGGTTTATCCTATTAGAAGGGTTGTGGCCATTGGAATGGGCACACACAATTCCCTTGGAGAGAGCAAGTACAGTCCTCAGGTTTGGCTCCAGGGTTCTGAGCCTGTAGGTTTTGTAGGCCAGGGCTGTTTGGACAGTTGTCTGAAAACACAAACTCGGCTTATGTTTCGGGTCATAGGTATGGCAGGACTGATCTACAGACCATGAGGAGAACTCTTCGGGATTTGAAAGAAGGGCGAGTGTGAGGCTCCTGCTCAAGTTTTTGTCTCTGGATATCGTGTCACTCATGGTCGTGGAATTTCTGGGTGACTTCATGGGAAATGGACGAGTCTTACTCTCTGGTGGTTTGGCCCCGTCCAAAGAGTTTGGGGTCATTCTGTGGGCTGGAAGAAGTCCGTTTTTTTTTTTTTTGTTGTTGTTGTTGTTTTCTTTTTTAACCTCAGGTGTCCCACTAAATGAGGGATTCCAGAGTAAAGCCCTAGGGAGGGGCGACTGGACAATCAGAAATCTGGTTAAAAATTGGGGCCTAGGGACATGTCAAGCCCATTATGACATCTAATGATCCAGCCACTGAGAGGACTTACTAGAGGACAGGACTCATGCTGAGGGTCACAATGCGTGTGTATGCCCTCGTCTCACTCAAGAATGGGCAGGGCCTCAGGGTGAATGCTGGTTTCTCCTACACTGAACGTTGGACAACGTGCCAACCACAAGGGTTCTTGCCATGTGTAAGGAGGAGTACTGATTTCTGCATCACATTCACCCCTGGGCAGTGATTGGAGATAAGGTCTCGGTTCTGAAGCCTGAAAACTGAGGTAGGGAAGAGATGATGACCTAAGGCCATGGCGGGTTTTATGTGCTCCGTGTGCGGTCAGCTTTCTGGGTGTTGGTCAGGAGGTCCAGGCTCAGGTTGTGTTCGAAATTGCATTAGTGCCCAGGTTAGATTATATAATTTGGGTAAGGTCGAGTGCTGTGTAGGTTTATCCTCATTTAAGGTGCCTGGGTAGCTCATGAGGCAATATATATATTTTTTTTTTCTAGAGGGCCGGCAGAGTGCTGCATTGTGGGCCCGGAATTGCCAAATTTTAGGACTTCGGGGACAGGAGTGTGAGGACGGAAGTGTGAGAAGACAAGCTAGACTTGGGTTTCAGGGCAAAGGCACAGCAGGTACCCCCTGCAGATCTGAACCAATATATCATGCTTCTGAAGTCAGGGCGAGGATCAGACGTTGGCTCAGGTTGGAGTTTCTGAGCATGACGGCCGCTTCATGAAGGGAGCGGAATCTCGAGGCCATTGATTTTCCCACGTTGGGAGTTGTGGAATGCCCCCTTCAAGGATTCCTTCTGCGGGACAATTGAGACCTGTTGAACAGCTCCAGGACATCCCATATGGAAATACTCTAGAGCACCATTCGCGGTTGGATGCCTGGAAAGCCCGCCTCGCATTCCAATTGTCTACTAGTAACAAGACAGTTTTGATCTGATGGCTCTGCCGGAGCAACCGGGGTGGCTGAGTTGAAATGGACTTTCCTGAGGATGGGTCCTAATGTGTCCATGAGGGCCTTGGAATGGGGCGGTGGCACCGGGACCCTGAAGTACTCTCCTAAGCTTTGGACATGGCTCCCATGCACAGGTTTCCTTGTGGAGACGAGATGAGTTCTGATGGGTGCCTCAGGAAAACCCCTATGCTCGTATTGGAATCAGGCTTTTGAGGACACATGCCTGTAACCCAAAGCAATGGATCCTATTATGGCCTAGGGTCCTGTCTGGTTCAATCTTCTTCTCTGGGGACATCCATCTATGGTATGAGTGGAGGTCGATTATCAGCTGGTGTCAGACAGCCCTTGTTTGTTCCGGGCGACCTACACTATTGGGATGGCCTCAGGGACTTTGGAGGTTTCTCCTAATTTGTACGATTTTGGACCATGGAATGGGCAGAATTCCCATGGATTGGTAGGCACAGTCCTAATGTGTGGCTCCAGGGGCCCAGCCTGGAGGGTGTGGGGCCCAAGACTTTGAGGACAGAAGTCTGAAAACACAAACTCAGCTTAGGTTTGGGGACGTAGGTATGGCAGCCCGATCTACAAACCATGAGAAGAACTCTTCAGGATATGAAGAAAGTGCGAGTCTGAGGCGCTTGCTCAGGCTTTTGTCTCTGGATTTTGTATCAGCGATGGCCGTGGAATGTCGGGGAGGCTTCATGGGCCATGGACGAATCTTCCTCTCTGAGGATTTGGCCCGATTCCCAATTGCTTTTCGTCAATCTGTGGGATGGGAGGACTCATTTCAGTTTTGTTACTTCAGGTGTCCCACCAAAAGAGGAATTCCAAAGCCAAGCCTTGGGGAAGACTGAAGGGACAACCCGAACTATGGTTAAAAATTGGGGCCTAGGGGCATGGCAAGCCCAATATGCTATCTCTTCATCCAGCCACTGAGTGGCCTTACTTGAGGACTGGGCTCAGCCTGAGCGTCACAATATGTGTTTGTGACCAATGTGGCCCATGAGCATGGGCGGGGCTTCATGGGCCACACTGGTTTCAACTACACTTAACGTTGGACAACATGCCAACCACAAGGTTTCTTGCCATGGAGAAGGAGTTCTGATTTCTGCATCACCTTCAACACTGGGCAGTGATTGGAGATAAGGTCTAGGTTCTGAAACCTGAAAACCGAGGTTGGGAAGAGATGACGACCTAAGGGCATGGCGGCTGGATGTGCTCAGTGTGCGGCCAGCTGTCTGGGAGGGGCCAGAAGGTCCAGGCTCAGGCTGTGTCAGAAAGGGCATTAGTGCCCTGGTCAGCCTATGTATTTGGGGTACAGCCAAGGTCGGTGCAGGTTGATCCTCATTTGGGGTTACTGGGTAGCCCCAGAGGACAATGTTTTTCTTCTGGAGGGCCGGCAAGTGCTGCATTGTAGTTCTGGATTGCCAAACTGGTGGGCTTGTGGGCCAGTAGTCTGACGACAAAAGTCTGAGAACACAAGCTAGGCTTAGGTTTCTGGGTGAGGCCATGGCAGGCACAATCTACAGACCTGAATCGAGATCTCGTGCATCTGAAGTCAGGGCGAGGATCAGACGATCGCTCAGGTTGGAGTTTCTGTCCTTGATGGCCCCTTCATGAATGGGGGGGGCATCACGAGGCCATGGGGGTTTTCCCACTATGGGAGTTGTGAGAAGTTCAAAACAGCAGAGAGTCTTCTGCAGGTCAATTGAGACCTGTTGCTTGGCTCCAGGCCAATGATTCTGAGCAGGGTTCTAAGGATGGATGGCTGCGTAGCCCACCTCGCATTCCAATTGTCTCCTAGCAACAAGACAGGTTAGATCTCCTGGATCTGTGGGGAGCAACCGAGGACGCTGAGTTGAAATGGACACCCCTAAGGATGGGTCCTAATGTGCTTTTGTGTCTATGGAGACCTTGGAATGAAGCGGTGGCACTGGTGCCCTAAATGGTTCTCCTAAACAGAGGCTTTGACACAGCTCCAACGTGCAAGTTTCCCATGTATAGATGAGATGTTTTCTGATGGGTGAGTCATGAAACAGCTATATGCTGCTTTTGAAATCCAGGCCTCTGAGGAGAGATGCCTGGAAACCAAAGCAATGGATCTGATTAGTGCCTAGGGGCCTGTTCTTTCCTTTTTACCTCTGGGGACATCTGTCTATGGGTCTGAGTGCAGGTAGGTGCTCATTTGGGCTCAGATTGCCCCTGTTTTACCTGGGAAGCCACCACAATTGAGATGGATCAGGGACTTTGGAGGTTTATCCTATTAGAAGGGTTGTGGCCATTGGAATGGGCACACACAATTCCCTTGGAGAGAGCAAGTACAGTCCTCAGGTTTGGCTCCAGGGTTCTGAGCCTGTAGGTTTTGTAGGCCAGGGCTGTTTGGACAGTTGTCTGAAAACACAAACTCGGCTTATGTTTCGGGTCATAGGTATGGCAGGACTGATCTACAGACCATGAGGAGAACTCTTCGGGATTTGAAAGAAGGGCGAGTGTGAGGCTCCTGCTCAAGTTTTTGTCTCTGGATATCGTGTCACTCATGGTCGTGGAATTTCTGGGTGACTTCATGGGAAATGGACGAGTCTTACTCTCTGGTGGTTTGGCCCCGTCCAAAGAGTTTGGGGTCATTCTGTGGGCTGGAAGAAGTCCGTTTTTTTTTTTTTGTTGTTGTTGTTGTTTTCTTTTTTAACCTCAGGTGTCCCACTAAATGAGGGATTCCAGAGTAAAGCCCTAGGGAGGGGCGACTGGACAATCAGAAATCTGGTTAAAAATTGGGGCCTAGGGACATGTCAAGCCCATTATGACATCTAATGATCCAGCCACTGAGAGGACTTACTAGAGGACAGGACTCATGCTGAGGGTCACAATGCGTGTGTATGCCCTCGTCTCACTCAAGAATGGGCAGGGCCTCAGGGTGAATGCTGGTTTCTCCTACACTGAACGTTGGACAACGTGCCAACCACAAGGGTTCTTGCCATGTGTAAGGAGGAGTACTGATTTCTGCATCACATTCACCCCTGGGCAGTGATTGGAGATAAGGTCTCGGTTCTGAAGCCTGAAAACTGAGGTAGGGAAGAGATGATGACCTAAGGCCATGGCGGGTTTTATGTGCTCCGTGTGCGGTCAGCTTTCTGGGTGTTGGTCAGGAGGTCCAGGCTCAGGTTGTGTTCGAAATTGCATTAGTGCCCAGGTTAGATTATATAATTTGGGTAAGGTCGAGTGCTGTGTAGGTTTATCCTCATTTAAGGTGCCTGGGTAGCTCATGAGGCAATATATATATTTTTTTTTTCTAGAGGGCCGGCAGAGTGCTGCATTGTGGGCCCGGAATTGCCAAATTTTAGGACTTCGGGGACAGGAGTGTGAGGACGGAAGTGTGAGAAGACAAGCTAGACTTGGGTTTCAGGGCAAAGGCACAGCAGGTACCCCCTGCAGATCTGAACCAATATATCATGCTTCTGAAGTCAGGGCGAGGATCAGACGTTGGCTCAGGTTGGAGTTTCTGAGCATGACGGCCGCTTCATGAAGGGAGCGGAATCTCGAGGCCATTGATTTTCCCACGTTGGGAGTTGTGGGATGCCCCCTTCAAGGATTCCTTCTGCGGGACAATTGAGACCTGTTGAACAGCTCCAGGACATCCCATATGGAAATACTCTAGAGCACCATTCGCGGTTGGATGCCTGGAAAGCCCGCCTCGCATTCCAATTGTCTACTAGTAACAAGACAGTTTTGATCTGATGGCTCTGCCGGAGCAACCGGGGTGGCTGAGTTGAAATGGACTTTCCTGAGGATGGGTCCTAATGTGTCCATGAGGGCCTTGGAATGGGGCGGTGGCACCGGGACCCTGAAGTACTCTCCTAAGCTTTGGACATGGCTCCCATGCACAGGTTTCCTTGTGGAGACGAGATGAGTTCTGATGGGTGCCTCAGGAAAACCCCTATGCTCGTATTGGAATCAGGCTTTTGAGGACACATGCCTGTAACCCAAAGCAATGGATCCTATTATGGCCTAGGGTCCTGTCTGGTTCAATCTTCTTCTCTGGGGACATCCATCTATGGTATGAGTGGAGGTCGATTATCAGCTGGTGTCAGACAGCCCTTGTTTGTTCCGGGCGACCTACACTATTGGGATGGCCTCAGGGACTTTGGAGGTTTCTCCTAATTTGTACGATTTTGGACCATGGAATGGGCAGAATTCCCATGGATTGGTAGGCACAGTCCTAATGTGTGGCTCCAGGGGCCCAGCCTGGAGGGTGTGGGGCCCAAGACTTTGAGGACAGAAGTCTGAAAACACAAACTCAGCTTAGGTTTGGGGACGTAGGTATGGCAGCCCGATCTACAAACCATGAGAAGAACTCTTCAGGATATGAAGAAAGTGCGAGTCTGAGGCGCTTGCTCAGGCTTTTGTCTCTGGATTTTGTATCAGCGATGGCCGTGGAATGTCGGGGAGGCTTCATGGGCCATGGACGAATCTTCCTCTCTGAGGATTTGGCCCGATTCCCAATTGCTTTTCGTCAATCTGTGGGATGGGAGGACTCATTTCAGTTTTGTTACTTCAGGTGTCCCACCAAAAGAGGAATTCCAAAGCCAAGCCTTGGGGAAGACTGAAGGGACAACCCGAACTATGGTTAAAAATTGGGGCCTAGGGGCATGGCAAGCCCAATATGCTATCTCTTCATCCAGCCACTGAGTGGCCTTACTTGAGGACTGGGCTCAGCCTGAGCGTCACAATATGTGTTTGTGACCAATGTGGCCCATGAGCATGGGCGGGGCTTCATGGGCCACACTGGTTTCAACTACACTTAACGTTGGACAACATGCCAACCACAAGGTTTCTTGCCATGGAGAAGGAGTTCTGATTTCTGCATCACCTTCAACACTGGGCAGTGATTGGAGATAAGGTCTAGGTTCTGAAACCTGAAAACCGAGGTTGGGAAGAGATGACGACCTAAGGGCATGGCGGCTGGATGTGCTCAGTGTGCGGCCAGCTGTCTGGGAGGGGCCAGAAGGTCCAGGCTCAGGCTGTGTCAGAAAGGGCATTAGTGCCCTGGTCAGCCTATGTATTTGGGGTACAGCCAAGGTCGGTGCAGGTTGATCCTCATTTGGGGTTACTGGGTAGCCCCAGAGGACAATGTTTTTCTTCTGGAGGGCCGGCAAGTGCTGCATTGTAGTTCTGGATTGCCAAACTGGTGGGCTTGTGGGCCAGTAGTCTGACGACAAAAGTCTGAGAACACAAGCTAGGCTTAGGTTTCTGGGTGAGGCCATGGCAGGCACAATCTACAGACCTGAATCGAGATCTCGTGCATCTGAAGTCAGGGCGAGGATCAGACGATCGCTCAGGTTGGAGTTTCTGTCCTTGATGGCCCCTTCATGAATGGGGGGGGCATCACGAGGCCATGGGGGTTTTCCCACTATGGGAGTTGTGAGAAGTTCAAAACAGCAGAGAGTCTTCTGCAGGTCAATTGAGACCTGTTGCTTGGCTCCAGGCCAATGATTCTGAGCAGGGTTCTAAGGATGGATGGCTGCGTAGCCCACCTCGCATTCCAATTGTCTCCTAGCAACAAGACAGGTTAGATCTCCTGGATCTGTGGGGAGCAACCGAGGACGCTGAGTTGAAATGGACACCCCTAAGGATGGGTCCTAATGTGCTTTTGTGTCTATGGAGACCTTGGAATGAAGCGGTGGCACTGGTGCCCTAAATGGTTCTCCTAAACAGAGGCTTTGACACAGCTCCAACGTGCAAGTTTCCCATGTATAGATGAGATGTTTTCTGATGGGTGAGTCATGAAACAGCTATATGCTGCTTTTGAAATCCAGGCCTCTGAGGAGAGATGCCTGGAAACCAAAGCAATGGATCTGATTAGTGCCTAGGGGCCTGTTCTTTCCTTTTTACCTCTGGGGACATCTGTCTATGGGTCTGAGTGCAGGTAGGTGCTCATTTGGGCTCAGATTGCCCCTGTTTTACCTGGGAAGCCACCACAATTGAGATGGATCAGGGACTTTGGAGGTTTATCCTATTAGAAGGGTTGTGGCCATTGGAATGGGCACACACAATTCCCTTGGAGAGGGCAAGTACAGTCCTCAGGTTTGGCTCCAGGGTTCTGAGCCTGTAGGTTTTGTAGGCCAGGGCTGTTTGGACAGTTGTCTGAAAACACAAACTCGGCTTATGTTTCGGGTCATAGGTATGGCAGGACTGATCTACAGACCATGAGGAGAACTCTTCGGGATTTGAAAGAAGGGCGAGTGTGAGGCTCCTGCTCAAGTTTTTGTCTCTGGATATCGTGTCACTCATGGTCGTGGAATTTCTGGGTGACTTCATGGGAAATGGACGAGTCTTACTCTCTGGTGGTTTGGCCCCGTCCAAAGAGTTTGGGGTCATTCTGTGGGCTGGAAGAAGTCCGTTTTTTTTGTTGTTGTTGTTGTTGTTGTTTTCTTTTTTAACCTCAGGTGTCCCACTAAATGAGGGATTCCAGAGTAAAGCCCTAGGGAGGGGCGACTGGACAATCAGAAATCTGGTTAAAAATTGGGGCCTAGGGACATGTCAAGCCCATTATGACATCTAATGATCCAGCCACTGAGAGGACTTACTAGAGGACAGGACTCATGCTGAGGGTCACAATGCGTGTGTATGCCCTCGTCTCACTCAAGAATGGGCAGGGCCTCAGGGTGAATGCTGGTTTCTCCTACACTGAACGTTGGACAACGTGCCAACCACAAGGGTTCTTGCCATGTGTAAGGAGGAGTACTGATTTCTGCATCACATTCACCCCTGGGCAGTGATTGGAGATAAGGTCTCGGTTCTGAAGCCTGAAAACTGAGGTAGGGAAGAGATGATGACCTAAGGCCATGGCGGGTTTTATGTGCTCCGTGTGCGGTCAGCTTTCTGGGTGTTGGTCAGGAGGTCCATGCTCAGGTTGTGTTCGAAAGTGCATTAGTGCCCAGGTTAGATTATATAATTTGGGTAAGGTCGAGTGCTGTGTAGGTTTATCCTCATTTAAGGTGCCTGGGTAGCTCATGAGGCAATATATTTTTTTTTTTTCTAGAGGGCCGGCAGAGTGCTGCATTGTCGGCCCGGAATTGCCAAATTTTAGGACTTCGGGGACAGGAGTGTGAGGACGGAAGTGTGAGAAGACAAGCTAGACTTGGGTTTCAGGGCAAAGGCACAGCAGGTACCCCCTGCAGATCTGAACCAATATATCATGCTTCTGAAGTCAGGGCGAGGATCAGACGTTGGCTCAGGTTGGAGTTTCTGAGCATGACAGCCGCTTCATGAAGGGAGCGGAATCTCGAGGCCATTGAGATTTTCCCACGTTGGGAGTTGTGGGATGCCCCCTTCAAGGATTCCTTCTGCGGGACAATTGAGACCTGTTGGACAGCTCCAGGACATCCCATATGGAAATACTCTAGAGCACCATTCGCGGTTGGATGCCTGGAAAGCCCGCCTCGCATTACAATTGTCTACTAGTAACAAGACAGTTTTGATCTGATGGCTCTGCCGGAGCAACCGGGGTGGCTGAGTTGAAATGGACTTTCCTGAGGATGGGTCCTAATGTGTCCATGAGGGCCTTGGAATGGGGCGGTGGCACCGGGACCCTGAAGTACTCTCCTAAGCTTTGGACATGGCTCCCATGCACAGGTTTCCTTGTGGAGACGAGATGAGTTCTGATGGGTGCCTCAGGAAAACCCCTATGCTCGTATTGGAATCAGGCTTTTGAGGACACATGCCTGTAACCCAAAGCAATGGATCCTATTATGGCCTAGGGTCCTGTCTGGTTCAATCTTCTTCTCTGGGGACATCCATCTATGGTATGAGTGGAGGTCGATTATCAGCTGGTGTCAGACAGCCCTTGTTTGTTCCCGGCGACCTACACTATTGGGATGGCCTCAGGGACTTTGGAGGTTTCTCCTAATTTGTACGATTTTGGACCATGGAATGGGCAGAATTCCCATGGATTGGTAGGCACAGTCCTAATGTGTGGCTCCAGGGGCCCAGCCTGGAGGGTGTGGGGCCCAAGACTTTGAGGACAGAAGTCTGAAAACACAAACTCAGCTTAGGTTTGGGGACGTAGGTATGGCAGCCCGATCTACAAACCATGAGAAGAACTCTTCAGGATATGAAGAAAGTGCGAGTCTGAGGCGCTTGCTCAGGCTTTTGTCTCTGGATTTTGTATCAGCGATGGCCGTGGAATGTCGGGGAGGCCTCATGGGCCATGGACGAATCTTCCTCTCTGAGGATTTGGCCCGATTCCCAATTGCTTTTCGTCAATCTGTGGGATGGGAGGACTCATTTCAGTTTTGTTACTTCAGGTGTCCCACCAAAAGAGGAATTCCAAAGCAAAGCCGTGGGGAAGACTGAAGGGACAACCCGAACTATGGTTAAAAATTGGGGCCTAGGGGCATGGCAAGCCCAATATGCTATCTCTTCATCCAGCCACTGAGTGGCCTTACTTGAGGACTGGGCTCAGCCTGAGCGTCACAATATGTGTTTGTGACCAATGTGGCCCATGAGCATGGGCGGGGCTTCATGGGCCACACTGGTTTCAACTACACTTAACGTTGGACAACATGCCAACCACAAGGTTTCTTGCCATGGAGAAGGAGTTCTGATTTCTGCATCACCTTCAACACTGGGCAGTGATTGGAGATAAGGTCTAGGTTCTGAAACCTGAAAACCGAGGTTGGGAAGAGATGAAGACCTAAGGCCATGGCGGCTCGATGTGCTCAGTGTGCGGCCAGTTTCTGGGAGGGTCCAAGGGCTCCAGGCTCAGGCTGTGTCAGAAAGGGCATTAGTGCCCTGGTCAGCCTATGTATTTGGGGTAAAGCCAAGGTCGGTGTAGGTTGATCCTCATTTGGGGTTACTGGGTTGCCCCAGAGGACAATGTTTTCTTCTGGAGGGCCGGCAGAGTGCTGCATTGTAGTTCTGGATTGCCAAACTGGAGGGCTTGTGGGCCAGTAGTCTGACGACAAAAGTCTGAGAACACAAGCTAGGCTTAGGTTTCTGGGTGAGGCCATGGCAGGCACAATCTACAGACCTGAATCGAGATCTCGTGCATCTGAAGTCAGGGCGAGGATCAGACGATCGCTCAGGTTGGAGTTTCTGTCCCTGATGGCCCCTTCATGAATGGGGGGGGCATCACGAGGCCATGGGTGTTTTCCCACGATGGGAATTGTGAAAAGCTGCAAACTGCATAGAGTCTTCTGCAGGACAATTGAGACCTGTTGTTTGGCTCCAGGCCAATGATTCTGAGCAGGGTTCTAAGGATGGATGGCTGGGTATCCCACCTCGCATTCCAATTGTCTCCCAGCAACAAGACAGGTTAGATCTCCTGGATCTGTGGGGAGCAACCGAGGACGCTGAGTTGAAATGGACACCCCTGGGGATGGGTCCTTACGTGCTTTTGTGTCTATGGAGACCTTGGAATGAAACGGTGGCACTGGGGCCCTAAAGGTTTCTCCTAAACAGAGGCTTTGACACAGCTCCAACGTACAAGTTTCCCATGTGTAGATGAGATGTTTTCTGATGGGTGAGTCCTGAAACAGCTATATGCTGCTTTTGAAATCCAGGCCTCTGAGGAGAGATGCCTGGAAAACAAAGCAATGGATCTGATTAGTGCCTAGGGGCCTGTTCTTTCCTTTTTACCTCTGGGGACATCTGTCTATGGGTCTGAGTGCAGGTAGGTGCTCAGTTGGGCTCAGATTGCCCCTGTTTTACCTGGGATGCCACCACTATTGAGATGGATCAGGGTCTTTGGAGGTTTATCCTATTAGAAGGGTTGTGGCCATTGGAATGGGCACACACAATTCCCTTGGAGAGGGCAAGTACAGTCCTCAGGTTTGGCTCCAGGGGCCTGAGCCTGTAGGTTGTGTAGGCCAGGGCTGTTTGGACAGTTGTCTGAAAACACAAACTCGGCTTATGTTTCGGGTCATAGGTATGGCAGGACTGATCTACAGACCATGAGGAGAACTCTTCGGGATTTGAAAGAAGGGCGAGTGTGAGGTCCTGCTCAAGTTTTTGTCTCTGGATATCGTGTCACTCATGGTCGTGGAATTTCTGGGTGACTTCATGGGAAAAGGACGAGTCTTACTCTCTGGTGGTTTGGCCCCGTCCAAAGAGTGTGGGGTCATTCTGTGGGCAGGAAGAAGTACGTTTTATTTTGTTGTTGTTGTTGTTGTTGTTTTCTTTTTTAACCTCAGGTGTCCCACCAAATGATGGATTCCAGAGAAGAGCCCTGGGGAGGGGCGACTGGACAATCAGAAATCTGGTTAAAAATTGGGGCCTAGGGACATGTCAAGCCCATTATGACATCTAATGGTCCAGCCACTGAGAGGACTTACTAGAGGACAGGACTCATGCTGAGGGTCACAATGCGTGTGTTTGCACTCGTCGCACTAAAGAATGGGCGGGGCCGCAGGGTGAATGCTGGTTTCTCCTACACTGAACGTTGGACAACGTGCCAACCACAAGGGTTCTTGCCATGGGTAAGGAGGAGTTCTGACTTCTGCATCAAACTCACCCCTGGGCAGTGATCAGAGATTAAGTCTCGGTTCTGAAGTCTGAAAACTGAGGTAGGAAAGAGATGATGACCTAAGGCCATGGCGGGTTTTATGTGCTCAGTGTGCGGTCAGCTTTCTGGGTGTTGGTCAGGAGGTCCGGGCTCAGATTGTGTTCGACAGTGCATTAGTGCCCAGGTTAGACTATATAATTTGGATAAAGTCGAGTGCTGTGTAGGTTTACCCTCATTTAAGTTGCCTGGGCAGCTCATGAGGCAATAATTTTTTTTTTCTAGAGGGCAGGCAGAGTGCTGCATTGTGGGTCCGGAATTGTCAAACTTGAGGGTTTCGGTGCCAGGAGTGTGAGGACGGAAGTCTGAGAAGAAAAGCTAGACTTGGGTTTCAGGGCGAGGGCACGGCAGGTACCCCCTGCAGATCTGACCTATATCTCATGCATCTGAATTCAGGGCGAGGATCAGACGTTGGCTCAGGTTGGAGTTTCTGAGCATGACGGCCACTTCATGAAGAGAGCGGAATCTCGAGGCCATTGAGGTTTTCCCACGTTGGGAGTTTTGGGATGCCCCCTTCAAGGATTCCTTCTGTGGGACAATTGAGACCTGTTGGACAGATCCAGGTCATCCCATATGGAATGACTCCAGAGCACCGTTCGCGAATGGATGCCTGGGAAGCCCGCCTCGCATTCCAATTGTCTCCTAGCAACAAGACAGTTTAGATCTGATGGCTCTGCGGGAGCAACCTGGGTGGCTGAGTTGAAATGGACTTTCCTGAGGATGGGTCCTAATGTGTTATTTTGTCCATGAGGGCCTTGGAATGGGGCGGTGGCACCGGGACCCTGAAGTACTCTCCTAAGCTTTGGTCATGGCTCCCATGCACAGGTTTCCTTGTGGAGACGAGATGAGTTCTGATGGGTGCCTCAGGAAAACCCCTATGCTCGTATTGGAATCAGGCTTTTGAGGACTCATGCCTGTAACCCAAAGCAATGGATCCTATTATGGCCTAGGGTCCTGTCTGGTTCAATCTTCTTCTCCGGGGACATCCATCTATGGTATGAATGGAGGTCGATTATCAGCTGGTGTCAGACAGCCCTTGTTTGTCCCGGGCGACCTATACTATTGGGATGGCCTCAGGGACTTTGGAGGTTTCTCCTAATTTGTACGATTTTGGACCATGGAATGGGCAGAATTCCCATGGATTGGTAGGCACAGTCCTAATGTGTGGCTCCAGGGGCCCAGCCTGGAGGGTGTGGGGCCCAAGACTTTGAGGACAGAAGTCTGAAAACACAAACTCAGCTTAGGTTTGGGGACGTAGGTATGGCAGGCCCGATCTACAAACCATGAGAAGAACTCTTCAGGATATGAAGAAAGTGCGAGTCTGAGGCGCTTGCTCCGGCTTTTGTCTCTGGATTTTGTATCAGCGATGGCCGTGGAATATCGGGGAGGCCTCATGGGCCATGGACGAATCTTCCTCTCTGAGGATTTGGCCCGATTCCCAATTGCTTTTCGTCAATCTGTGGGATGGGAGGTCTCCTTTCAGTTTTGTTACCTCAGGTGTCCCACCAAAAGAGGAATTCCAAAGCCAAGCCGTGGGGAAGACTGAAGGGACAACCCGAACTATGGTTAAAAATTGGGGCCTAGGGGCATGGCAAGCCCAATATTCTATCTCTTCATCCAGCCACTGAGTGGCCTTACTTGAGGACTGGGCTCAGCCTGAGCGTCACAATGTGTGTTTGTGACCAATGTGGCCCGCGAGCATGGGCGGGGCCTCATAGGCCACACTGGTTTCAACTACACTGAACGTTGGACAACATGCCAACCACAAGGTTTCTTGCCATGGGGAAGGAGTTCTGATTTCTACATCACCTTCAACCCTGGGCAGTGATTGGAGATAAGGTCTAGGTTCTGAAACCTGAAAACCGAGTTTGGGAAGAGATGACGACCTAAGGCCATGGCGGCTGGATATGCTCAGTGTCGGCCAGCTGTCTGGGAGGGGCCAGGGGGTCCAGGCTCAGTCTGTCTCAGAAAGGGCATTAGTGCCCTGGTCAGCCTATGTATTTGGGGTAAAGCCAAGGTCGGTGTAGGTTGATCCTCATTTGGGGTTACTGGGTAGCCCCAGAGGACAATGTTTTTCTTCTGGAGGGCCGGCAAGTGCTGCATTGTAGTTCTGGATTGCCAAACTGGTGGGCTTGTGGGCCAGTAGTCTGACGACAAAAGTCTGAGAACACAAGCTAGGCTTAGGTTTCTGGGTGAGGCCATGGCAGGCACAATCTACAGACCTGAATCGAGATCTCGTGCATCTGAAGTCAGGGCGAGGATCAGACGATCGCTCAGGTTGGAGTTTCTGTCCCTGATGGCCCCTTCATGAATGGGGGGGGCATCACGAGGCCATGGGGGTTTTCCCACTATGGGAGTTGTGAGAAGTTCAAAACAGCAGAGAGTCTTCTGCAGGTCAATTGAGACCTGTTGCTTGGCTCCAGGCCAATGATTCTGAGCAGGGTTCTAAGGAGGGATGGCTGCGTAGCCCACCTCGCATTCCAATTGTCTCCTAGCAACAAGACAGGTTAGATCTCCTGGATCTGTGGGGAGCAACCGAGGACGCTGAGTTGAAATGGACACCCCTAAGAATGGGTACTAATGTGCTTTTGTGTCTATGGAGACCTTGGAATGAAGCGGTGGCACTGGTGCCCTAAATGGATCTCCTAAACAGAGGCTTTGACACAGCTCCAACGTGCAAGTTTCCCATGTATAGATGAGATGTTTTCTGATGGGTGAGTCATGAAACAGCTATATGCTGCTTTTGAAATCCAGGCCTCTGAGGAGAGATGCCTGGAAAACAAAGCAATGGATCTGATTAGTGCCTAGGGGCCTGTTCTTTCCTTTTTACCTCTGGGGACATCTGTCTATGGGTCTGAGTGCAGGTAGGTGCTCATTTGGGCTCAGATTGCCCCTGTTTTACCTGGGAAGCCACCACAATTGAGATGGATCAGGGACTTTCGAGGTTTATCCTATTAGAAGGGTTGTGGCCATTGGAATGGGCACTCACAATTCCCTTGGAGAGAGCAAGTACAGTCCTCAGGTTTGGCGCCAGGGTTCTGAGCCTGTAGGTTGTGTAGGCCAGGGCTGTTTGGACAGTTGTCTGAAAACACAAACTCGGCTTATGTTTCGGGTCATAGGTATGGCAGGACTGATCTACAGACCATGAGGAGAACTCTTCGGGATTTGAAAGAAGGGCGAGTGTGAGGCTCCTGCTCAAGTTTTTGTCTCTGGATATCGTGTCACTCATGGTCGTGGAATTTCTGGGTGACTTCATTGGAAATGGACGAGTCTTACTCTCTGGTGGTTTGGCCCCGTCCAAAGAGTTTGGGGTCATTCTGTGGGCTGGAAGAAGTCCGTTTTTTTTTTTTTGTTGTTGTTGTTGTTGTTTTCTTTTTTAACCTCAGGTGTCCCACCAAATGATGGATTCCAGAGTAGAGCCCTGGGGAGGGGCGACTGGACAATCAGAAATCTGGTTAAAAATTGGGCCCAGGGACATGTCAAGCCCATTATGACATCTAATGGTCCAGCCACTGAGAGGACTTACTAGAGGACAGGACTCATGCTGAGGGTCACAATGCGTGTGTTTGCACTCGTCGCACTCAAGAATGGGCGGGGCCGCAGGGTGAATGCTGGTTTCTCCTACACTGAACGTTGGACAACGTGCCAACCACAAGGGTTCTTGCCATGGGTAAGGAGGAGTTCTGACTTCTGCATCACACTCACCCCTGGGCAGTGATCGGAGATTAAGTCTCGGTTCTGAAGTCTGAAAACTGAGGTAGGAAAGAGATGATGACCTAAGGCCATGGCGGGTTTTATGTGCTCAATGTGCGGTCAGCTTTCTGGGTGTTGTTCAGGAGGTCCGGGCTCAGGTTGTGTTCGACAGTGCATTAGTGCCCAGGTTAGACTATATAATTTGGGTAAAGTCGAGTGCTGTGTAGGTTTACCCTCATTTAAGTTGCCTGGGCAGCTCATGAGGCAATAATTTTTTTTTTTCTAGAGGGCAGGCAGAGTGCTGCATTGTGGGTCCGGAATTGCCAAACTTGAGGGTTTCGGGGCCAGGAGTGTGAGGACGGAAGTCTGAGAAGAAAAGCTAGAATTGGGTTTCAGGGCGAGGGCACGGCAGGTACCCCCTGCAGATCTGACCTATATCTCATGCATCTGAATTCAGGGCGAGGATCAGACGTTGGCTCAGGTTGGAGTTTCTGAGCATGACGGCCATTTCATGAAGAGAGCGGAATCTCGAGGCCATTGAGGTTTTCCCACGTTGGGAGTTTTGGGATGCCCCCTTCAAGGATTCCTTCTGTGGGACAATTGAGACCTGTTGGACAGCTCCAGGTCATCCCATATGGAATGACTCCAGAGCACCGTTCGCGAATGGATGCCTGGGAAGCCCGCCTCGCATTCCAATTGACTCCTAGCAACAAGACAGTTTAGATCTGATGGCTCTGCGGGAGCACCCTGGGTGGCTGAGTTGAAATGGACTTTCCTGAGGATGGGTCCTAATGTGTTTTTTTGTCCATGAGGGCCTTGGAATGGGGCGGTGGCACCGGGACCCTGAAGTACTCTCCTAAGCTTTGGACATGGCTCCCATGCACAGGTTTCCTTGTGGAGACGAGATGAGTTCTGATGGGTGCCTCAGGAAAACCCCTATGCTCGTATTGGAATCAGGCTTTTGAGGATACATGCCTGTAACCCAAAGCAATGGATCCTATTATGGCCTAGGGTCCTGTCTGGTTCAATCTTCTTCTCTGGGGACATCCATCTATGGTATGAATGGAGGTCGATTATCAGCTGGTGTCAGACAGCCCTTGTTTGTTCCGGGCGACCTATACTATTGGGATTGCCTCAGGGACTTTGGAGGTTTCTCCTAATTTGTACGATTTTGGACCATGGAATGGGCAGAATTCCCATGGATTGGTAGGCACAGTCCTAATGTGTGGCTCCAGGGGCCCAGCCTGGAGGGTGTGGGGCCCAAGACTTTGAGGACAGAAGTCTGAAAACACAAACTCAGCTTAGGTTTGGGGAGTAGGTATGGCAGGCCCGATTTACAAACCATGAGAAGAACTCTTCAGGATATGAAGAAAGTGCGAGTCTGAGGCGCTTGCTCAGGCTTTTGTCTCTGGATTTTGTATCAGCGATGGCCGTGGAATGTCGGGGAGGCCTCATGGGCCATGGACGAATCTTCCTCTCTGCGGATTTGGCCCGATTCCCAATTGCTTTTCGTCAATCTGTGGGATGGGAGGTCTCCTTTCAGTTTTGTTACCTCAGGTGTCCCACCAAAAGAGGAATTCCAAAGCCAAGCCGTGGGGAAGACTGAAGGGACAACCCGAACTATGGTTAAAAATTGGGGCCTAGGGGCATGGCAAGCCCAATATTCTATCTCTTCATCCAGCCACTGAGTGGCCTTACTTGAGGACTGGGCTCAGCCTGAGCGTCACAATGTGTGTTTGTGACCAATGTGGCCCGCGAGCATGGGCGGGGCCTCATGGGCCACACTGGTTTCAACTACACTGAACGTTGGACAACATGCCAACCACAAGGTTTCTTGCCATGGGGAAGGAGTTCTGATTTCTACATCACCTTCAACCCTGGGCAGTGATTGGAGATAAGGTCTAGGTTCTGAAACCTGAAAACCGAGTTTGGGAAGAGATGACGACCTAAGGCCATGGCGGCTGGATGTGCTCAGTGTCGGCCAGCTGTCTGGGAGGGGCCAGGGGGTCCAGGCTCAGTCTGTCTCAGAAAGGGCATTAGTGCCCTGGTCAGCCTATGTATTTGGGGTAAAGCCAAGGTCGGTGCAGGTTGATCCTCATTTGGGGTTACTGGGTAGCCCCAGAGGACAATGTATTTCTTCTGGAGGGCCGGTAGAGTGCTGCATTGTAGTTCTGGATTGCCAAACTGGAGGGCTTGTGGGCCAGTAGTCTGACGACAAAAGTCTGAGAACACAAGCTAGGCTTAGGTTTCTGGGTGAGGCCATGGCAGGCACAATCTACAGACCTGAATCGAGATCTCGTGCATCTGAAGTCAGGGCGAGGATCAGACGATCGCTCAGGTTGGAGTTTCTGTCCTTGATGGCCCCTTCATGAATGGGGGGGGCATCACGAGGCCATGGGTGTTTTCCCACGATGGGAGTTGTGAAAAGCTCCAAACTGCAGAAAGTCTTCTGCAGGACAATTGAGACCTGTTGTTTGGCTCCAGGCCAATGATTCTGAGCAGGGTTCTAAGGATGGATGGCTGGGTAGCCCACCTCGCATTCCAATTGTCTCTTAGCAACAAGACAGGTTAGATCTCCTGGATCTGTGGGGAGCAACCGAGGACGCTGAGTTGAAATGGACACCCCTGGGGATGGGTCCAAACGTGCTTTTGTGTCTATGGAGACCTTGGAATGAAGCGGTGGCATGGGGCCCTAAAGGGTTCTCCTAAACAGAGGCTTTGACACAGCTCCAATGTGCAAGTTTCCCATGTGTAGATGAGATGTTTTCTGATGGGTGAGTCCAGAAACAGCTATATGCTGCTTTTGAAATCCAGGCCTCTGAGGAGAGATGCCTGGAAACCAAAGCAATGGATCTGATTAGTGCCTAGGGGCCTGTTCTTTCCTTTTTACCTCTGGGGACATCTGTCTATGTGTCTGAGTGCAGGTAGGTGCTCAGTTGGGCTCAGATTGCCCCTGTTTTTTCCTGGGAAGCCACCAGTATTGAGATGGATCAGGGACTTTGGAGGTTTATCCTATTAGAAGGGTTGTGGCCATTGGAATGGGCACACACAATTCCCTTGGAGAGAGCAAGTACAGTCCTCAGGTTTGGCTCCAGGCGCCTGAGCCTGTAGGTTGTGTAGGCAAGGGCTGTTTGGACAGTTGTCTGAAAACACAAACTCGGCTTATGTTTCGGGTCATAGGTATGGCAGAACTGATCTACAGACCATGAGGAGAACTCTTCGGGATTTGAAAGAAGGACGAGTGTGAGGCTCTGCTCAAGTTTTTGTCCTGGATATCGTGTCACTCATGGTCGTTGAATTTCTGGGTGACTTCATGGGAAATGGACGAGTCTTACTCTCTGGTGGTTTGGCCCCGTCCAAAGAGTTTGCGGTCATTCTTTGGGCTGGAAGAAGTCCGTTTTGTTGTTGTTGTTGTTGTTGTTGTTGTTTTTTTCTTTTTTAACCTCAGGTGTCCCACCAAATGATGGATTCCAGAGTAGAGCCCTGGGGAGGGGCGACTGGACAATCAGAAATCTGGTTAAAAATTGGGGCCTAGGGACATGTCAAGCCCATTATGACATCTAATGGTCCAGCCACTGAGAGGACTTACTAGAGGACAGGACTCATGCTGAGGGTCACAATGCGTGTGTATGCACTCGTCGCACTCAAGAATGGGCGGGGCCGCAGGGTGAATGCTGGTTTCTCCTACAATGAACGTTGGACAACGTGCCAACCACAAGGGTTCTTGCCATGGGTAAGGAGGAGTTCTGATTTCTGCATCACACTCACCCCTGGGCAGTGATTGGAGATAATGTCTCGGTTTTGAAGTCTGAAAACTGAGGTAGGAAAGAGATGATGACCTAAGGCCATGGCGGGTTTTATGTGCTCAGTGTGCGGTCAGCTTTCTGGGTGTTGGTCAGGAGGTCCGGGCTCAGGTTGTGTTCGACAGTGCATTAGTGCCCAGGTTAGACTATATAATTTGGGTAAAGTCGAGTGCTGTGTAGGTTTACCCTCATTTAAGTTGCCTGGGCAGCTCATGAGGCAATAATTTTTTTTTCTAGAGGGCAGGCAGAGTGCTGCATTGTGGGTCCGGAATTGCCAAACTTGAGGGCTTCGGGGCCAGGAGTGTGAGGACGGAAGTCTGAGAAGACAAGCTAGACTTGGGTTTCAGGGCGAGGGCACGGCAGGTACCCCCTGCAGATCTGAACCAATATCTCATGCATCTGAAGTCAGGGCGAGGATCAGACGTTGGCTTAGGTTGGAGTTTCTGAGCATGACGGTCACTTCATGAAGGGAGCGGAATCTCGAGGCCATTGAGGTTTTCCCACGTTGGGAGTTTTGGGATGCCCCCTTCAAGGATTCCTTCTGTGGGACAATTGAGACCTGTTGGACAGCTCCAGTACATCCCATATGGAATGAATCCAGAGCACCGTTCGCGAATGGATGCCTGGGAAGCCCGCCTCGCATTCCAATTGTCTCCTAGCAACAAGGCAGTTTAGATCTGATGGCTCTGCGGGAGCAACCGGGGTGGCTGAGTTGAAATGGACTTTTTTGAGGATGGGTCCTAATGTGTTTTTGTGTCCATGAGGGCCTTGGAATGGGGCGGTGGCACCAGGACCCTGAAGTACTCTCCTAAGATTTGGACATTGCTCCCATGCACAGGTTTCCTTGTGGAGACGAGATGAGTTCTGATGGGTGCCTCAGGAAAACCCCTATGCTCGTATTGGAATCAGGCTTTTGAGGAAACATGCCTGTAACCCAAAGCAATGGATCCTATCATGGCCTAGGGTCCTGTCTGGTTCAATCTTCTTCTCTGGGGACATCCATCTATGGTATGAGTGGAGGTCGATTATCAGCTGCTGTCAGACAGCCCTTGTTTGTTCCGAGCGACCTACACTAATGGGATTGCCTCAGGGACTTTGGAGGTTTCTCCTAATTTGTACGATTTTGGACCATGGAATGGGCAGAATTCCCATGGATTGGTAGGCACAGTCCTAATGTGTGGCTCCAGGGGCCCAGCCTGGAGGGTGTGGGGCCCAAGACTTTGAGGACAGAAGTCTGAAAACACAAACTCGGCTTAGGTTTGGGGACGTAGGTATGGCAGGCCCGATCTACAAACCATGAGAAGAACTCTTCAGGATATGAAGAAAGTGCGAGTCTGAGGCGCTTGCTCAGGCTTTTGTCTCTGGATTTTGTATCAGCGATGGCCGTGGAATGTCGGGGAGGCCTCATGGGCCATGGACGAATCTTCCTCTCTGAGGATTTGGCCCGATTCCCAATTGCTTTTCGTCAATCTGTGGGATGGGAGGTCTCCTTTCAGTTTTGTTACCTCAGGTGTCCCACCAAAAGAGGAATTCCAAAGCCAAGCCGTGGGGAAGACTGAAGGGACAACCCGAACTATGGTTAAAAATTGGGGCCTAGGGGCATGGCAAGCCCAATATTCTATCTCTTCATCCAGCCACTGAGTGGCCTTACTTGAGGACTGGACTCAGCCTGAGCGTCACAATGTGTGTTTGTGACCAATGTGGCCCGCGAGCATGGGCGGGGCCTCATGGGCCACACTGATTTCAACGACACTGAACGTTGGACAAGATGCCAATACAAGGTTTCTCGCCATGGGGAAGGAGTTCTGATTTCTGCATCACCTTCAACCCTGGGCAGTGATTGGAGATAAGGTCTAGGTTCTGAAACCTGAAAACCGAGGTTGGGAAGAGATGACGACCTAAGGCCATGGCGGCTCGATGTCCTCAGTGTGCGGCCAGCTGTCTGGGAGGGTCCAGCGGGTCCATGCTCAGGCTGTGTCAGAAAGGGCATTAGTGCCCTGGTCAGCCTATGTATTGGGGGTACAGCCAAGGTCGGTGCAGGTTGATCCTCATTTGGGGTTACTGGGTAGCCCCAGAGGACAATGTTTTTCTTCTGGAGGGCCGGCAGAGTCCTGCATTGTAGTTCTGGATTGCCAAACTGGAGGGCTTGTGGGCCAGTTGTCTGACGACAAAAGTCTGAGAACACAAGCCAGGCTTAGGTTTCTGGGTGAGGCCATGGCAGGCACAATCTACAGACCTGAATCGACATCTCGTGCATCTGAAGTCAGGGCGAGGATCAGACGATCGCTCAGGTTGGAGTTTCTGTCCCTGATGGCCCCTTCATGAATGGGGGGGGCATCACGAGGCCATGGGTGTTTTCCCACGATGGGAGTTGTGAGAAGCTCCAAACTGCAGAGAGTCTTCTGCAGGACAATTGAGACCTGTTGTTTGGCTCCAGGCCAATGATTCTGAGCAGGGTTCTAAGGATGGATGGCGGGGTAGCCCACCTCGCATTCCAATTGTCTCCTAGCAACCAGACAGGTTAGATCTCCTGGATCTGTGGGGAGCAACCGAGGACGCTGAGTTGAAATGGACACCCCTGGGGATGGGTCCTAACGTGCTTTTGTGTCTATGGAGACCTTGGAATAAAGCGGTGGCACTGGAGCCCTAAAGGGTTCTCCTAAACAGAGGCTTTGACACAGCTCCAACGTGCAAGTTTCCCATGTGTAGATGAGATGATTTCTGATGGGTGAGTCAAGAAACAGCTAGATGCTGCTTTTGAAGTCCAGGCCTCTGAGGAGAGATGCCTGGAAACCAAAGCAATGGATCTGATTAGTGCCTAGGGGCCTATTCTTTCCTTTTTACCTCTGGGGACATCTGTCTATGGGTCTGAGTGCAGGTAGGTGCTCAGTTGGGCTCAGATTGCCCCTGTCTTTCCTGGGAAGCCACCACTATTGAGATGGATCAGGGACTTTGGAGGTTTATCCTATTAGAAGGGTTGTGGCCATTGGAATGGGCACACACAATTCCCTTGGAGAGGGCAAGTACAGTCCTCAGGTTTGGCTCCAGGGGCCTGAGCCTGTAGGTTGTGTAGGCCAGGGCTGTTTGGACAGTTGTCTGAAAACACAAACTCGGCTTATGTTTCGGGTCATAGGTATGGCAGGACTGATCTACAGACCATGAGGAGAACTCTTCGGGATTTGAAAGAAGGGCGAGTGTGAGGCTCCTGCTCAAGTTTTTGTCTCTGGATATCGTGTCACTCATGGTCGTGCAATTTCTGGGTGACTTCATGGGAAATGGACGAGTCTTACACTCTGGTGGTTTGGCCTCGTCCAAAGAGTTTGGGGTCATTCTGTGGGCTGGAAGAAGTCCGTTTTTTTGTTGTTGTTGTTTTTGTCGTATTCTTTTTTAACCTCAGGTGTTCCACCAAATAATGGATTCCAGAGTAGAGATCTGGGGAGGGGCGACTGGACAATCAGAAATCTGGTTAAAAATTGGGGCCTTAGGGACATGTCAAGCCCATTATGACATCTATAGGTCCAGCCACTGAGAGGACTTACTAGAGGACAGGACTCATGCTGAGGGTCACAATGTGTGTGTATGCCCTCTTCGCATTCAAGAATGGGCGGGGCCTCAGGGTGAATGCTGGTTTCTCCTACACTGAATGTTGGACAACGTGCCAACCACAAGGGTTCTTTCCATGTGTAAGGAAGAGTTCTGATTTCTGCATCACACTCACCCCTGGGCAGTGTTTGGAGATAAGTACTCGGTTCTGAAGCCTGAAAGCTGAGGTAGGGAAGAGATGATGACCTAAGGCCATGGCGGGTTTTATGTGCTCAGTGTGCGGTCAGCTTTCTGGGTGTTGGTCAGGAGGTCCGGGCTCAGGTTGTGTTCGACAGTGCATTAGTGCCCAGGTTAGACTATATAATTTGGGTAAAGTCGAGTGCTGCGTAGGTTTACCCGCATTTAAGGTGCCTGGGCAGGTTGAGGCAATAATTTTTTTTCTAGAGGGCAGGCAGAGTGCTGCATTGTGGGTCCGGAATTGCCAAACGTGAGGGCTTCGGGGCCAGGAGTGTGAGTACGGAAGTCTGAGAAGACAAGCTAGACTTGGGTTTCAGGGTGAGGGCACGGCAGGTACCCCCTGCAGATCTGAACCAATATCTCATGCATCTGAAGTCAGGGCGAGGATCAGACGTTGGCTCAGGTTGGAGTTACTGAGCATGACGGCCGCTTCATGAAGGGAGCGGAATCTCGAGGCCATTGAGGTTTTCCCACGTTGGGAGTTGTGGGATGCCCCTTTCAAGGATTCCTTCTGCGGGACAATTGAGACCTGTTGGACAGCTCCAGGACATCCCATATGGAATGACTCCAGAGCACTGTTCCTGGATGGATGCCTGGGAAGCCCGCCTCGCATTCCAATTGTCTCCTAGCAACAAGACAGTTTAGATCTGATGGCTCTGCGGGAGCAACCGGGGTGGCTGAGTTGAAATGGACTTTCCTGAGGATGGGTCCTAATGTGTTTTTGTGTCCATGAGGGCCTTGGAATGGGGCGGTGGCACCGGGACCCTGAAGTACTCTCCTAAGCTTTGGACATGGCTCCATGCACAGGTTTCCTTGTGGAGACGAGTTGAGTTCTGATGGGTGCCTCAGGGAAACCCCTATGCTCGTATTGGAATCAGGGTTTTGAGGACACATGCCTGTAACCCAAAGCAATGGATTCTATTATGGCCTATGGTCCTGTCTGGTTCAATCTTCTTCTCTGGGGACATCCATCTATGGTATGAGTGGAGGTCGATTATCAGCTGGTGTCAGACAGCCCTTGTTTGTTCCGGGCGACCAAATCTATTGGGATGGCCTCAGGGACTTTGGAGGTTTCTCCTAATTTGTACGATTTTGGATCATGGAATGGGCAGAATTCCCATGGATTGGTAGGCACAGTCCTAATGTGTGGCTCCAGGGGCCCAGCCTGGAGGGTGTGTGGCCCAAGACTTTGAGAACAGAAGTCTGAAAACACAAACTCAGCTTAGGTTTGGGGACGTAGGTATGGCAGGCCCGATTACAAACCATGAGAAGAACTCTTCAGGATATGAAGAAAGTGCCAGTATGAGGCGCTTGCTCAGGATTTTGTCTCTGGCTTTTGTATCAGCAATGGCCGTGGAATGTCGGGGAGGCCTCATGGGCCATGGACGAATCTTCCTCTCTGAGGATTTGGCCCGATTCCCAATTTCTTTTCGTCAATCTGTGGGATGGGACGACTCATTTCAGGTTTGTTACCTCAGATGTCCCAGCAAAAGAGGAATTCCAAAGCAAAGCCGTGGGGAAGACTGAAGGGACAACTTGAACTATGGTTAAAAATTGGGGCCTAGGGGCATGGCAAGCCCAATATGCTATCTCTTCATCCAGCCAATGAGTGGCCTTACTTGAGGACTGGGCTCAGCTTGAGGGTCACAATGTGTGTTTGTGACCAATGTGGCCCGCGAGCATGGGCGGGGCCTCATGGGCCACACTGGTTTCAACTACACTGAACGTTGGACAACATGCCAACCACAAGGTTTCTTGCCATGGGAAAGGAGTTCTGATTTCTGCATCACCTTCAACCCTGGGCAGTGATTGGAGATAAGGTCTATGTTCTGAAACCTGAAAACCGATGTTGGGAAGAGATGACGACCTAAGGCCACGGCGGCTCGATGTTTTCAGTTGCGGACAGCTGTCTGGGAGGGGCCAGGGGGTCCAGGCTCAGGCTGTGTCAGAAAGGGCATTAGTGCCATGGTCAGCTTATGTATTTGGGGTACAGCCAAGGTCGGTGCAGGTTGATCCTCATTTGGGGTTACTGGGTAGCCCCAGAGGACAATGTTTTTCTTCTGGAGGTCCGGCAGAGTGCTGCATTGTAGTTCTGGATTGCCAACCTGGAGGGCTTGTGGGCCAGTAGTCTGACGACAAAAGTCTGAGAACACAAGCTAGGCTAGGTTTCGGGGTGAGGCCATGGCAGGCACAATCTACAGACCTGAATCGAGATCTCATGCATCTGAAGACAGGGCGAGGATCAGACGATCGCTCAGGTTGGAGTTTCTGTCCCTGATGGCCCCTTCATGCATGGGGGGGCATCACGAGGCCATGGGGCTTTTCCCACTGGGAGTTGTGAGAAGCTCCAAACTGCCGAGTGTCTTCTGCAGGACAATTGAGACCTGTTGTTTGGTTCCAGGCCAATGATTCTGAGCAGGGTTCTAAGGATGGATGGCTGGGTAGCCCACTTCGCATTCCAATTGTCTCCTAGCAACAAGACAGGTTAGATCTCCTGGATCTGTGGGGAGCAACCGAGGACGCTGAGTTGAAATGGACACCCCTGGGGATGGGTCCTAATGTGCTTTTATGTCTATGGAGACCTTGGAATGAAGCGGTGGCACTGGGGCCCTAAAGGGTTCTCCTAAACAGAGGCTTTGACACAGCTCCAACGTGCAAGTTTCCCATGTGTAGATGAGATGTTTCCTGATGGGTGAGTCAAGAAACAGCTAGATGCTGCTTTTGAAATCCAGGCCTCTGAGGAGAGATGCCTGGAAACCAAAGCAATGGATCTGATTAGTGCCTAGAAGCCTGTTCTTTTCTTTTTTCCTCTGGGGACATCTGTCTATGGGTCTGAGTGCAGGTAGGTGCTCAGTTGGGCTCAGATTGCCCCTGTCTTTCCTGGGAAGCCACCACTTTTGAGATGGATCAGGGATTTTGGAGGTTTATCGTATTAGAAGGGTTGTGGCCATTGGAATGGGCACACACAATTCCCTTGGAGAGGGCAAGTACAGTCCTCAGGTTTGGCTCCAGGGGCCTGAGCCTGTAGGTTGTGTAGGCCAGGGCTGTTTGGACAGTTGTCTGAAAACACAAACTCGGCTTATGTTTCGGGTCATAGGTATGGCAGGACTGATCTACAGACCATGAGGAGAACTCTTCGGGATTTGAAAGAAGGGCGAGTGTGAGGCTCCTGCTCAAGTTTTTGTCTCTGGATATCGTGTCACTCATGGTCGTGCAATTTCTGGGTGACTTCATGGGAAATGGACGAGTCTTACTCTCTGGTGGTTTGGCCCGTCCAAAGAGTTTGGGGTCATTCTGTGGGCTGGAAGAAGTCCGTTTTTTTGTTGTTGTTGTTTTTGTTGTTTTCTTTTTTAACCTCAGGTGTCCAACCAAATGATGGATTCAGGAGTAGAGCCCTGGGGAGGGGCGACTGGACAATCAGAAATCTGGTTAAAAATTGGGGCCTTAGGGACATGTCAAGCCCATTATGACATCTATAGGTCCAGCCACTGAGAGGACTTACTAGAGGACAGGACTCATGCTGAGGGTCACAATGCGTGTGTATGCCCTCGTCGCACTCAAGAATGGGCGGGGCCTCAGGGTGAATGCTGGTTTCTCCTACACTGAACGTTGGACAACGTGCCAACCACAAGGGTTCTTTCCATGTGTAAGGAAGAGTTCTGATTTCTGCATCACACTCACCCCTGGGCAGTGATTCGAGAAAAGGTCTCGGTTCTGAAGCCTGAAAGCTGAGGTAGGGAAGAGATGATGACCTAAGGCCATGGCGGGTTTTATGTGCTCAGTGTGCGGTCAGCTTTCTGGGTGTTGGTCAGGAGGTCCGGGCTCAGGTTGTGTTCGACAGTGCATTAGTGCCCAGGTTAGACTATATAATTTGGGTAAAGTCGAGTGCTGTGTAGGTTTACCCGCATTTAAGGTGCCTGGGCAGGTTGAGGCAATAATTTTTTTTCTAGAGGGCAGGCAGAGTGCTGCATTGTGGGTCCGGAATTGCCAAACTTGAGGGCTTCTGGGCCAGGAGTGTGAGGACGGAAGTCTGAGAAGACAAGCTAGACTTGGGTTTCAGGGTGAGGGCTCGGCAGGTACCCCCTGCAGATCTGAACCAATATCTCATGCATCTGAAGTCAGGGCGAGGATCAGACGTTGGCTCAGGTTGGAGTTTCCGAGCATGACGGCCGCTTCATGAAGGGAGCGGAATCTCGAGGCCATGAGGTTTTCCTACGTTGGGAGTTGTGGGATGCCCCCTTCAAGGATTCCTTCTGCGGGACAATTGAGACCTGTTGGACAGCTCCAGGACATCCCATATGGAATGACTCCAGAGCACCATTCGCGGATGGATGCCTGGGAAGCCCGCCTCGCATTCCAATTGTCTCCTAGCAACAAGACAGTTTAGATCTGATGGCTCTGTGGGAGCTACCGGGGTGGCTGAGTTGAAATGGACTTTCCTGAGGATGGGTCCTAATGTGTTTTTGTGTCCATGAGGGCCTTGGAATGGGGCGGTGGCACCGGGACCCTGAAGTACTCTCCTAAGCTTTGGACATGGCTCCCATGCACAGGTTTCCTTGTGGAGACGAGATGAGTTCTGATGGGTGCCTCAGGAAAACCCCTATGCTCGTATTGGAATCAGGCTTTTGAGGACACATGCCTGTAACCCAAAGCAATGGATCCTATTATGGCCTAGGGTTCTGTCTGGTTCAATCTTCTTCTCTGGGGACATCCATCTATGGTATGAGTGGAGGTCGATTATCAGCTGGTGTCAGACAGCCCTTGTTTGTTCCGGACGACCTACACTATTGGGATGGCCTCAGGGACTTTGGAGGTTTCTCCTAATTTGTACGATTTTGGACCATGGAACGGGCAGAATTCCCATGGATTGGTAGGCACAGTCCTAATGTGTGGCTCCAGGGGCCCAGCCTGGAGAGTGTGTGACCCAAGACTTTGAGGACAGAAGTCTGAAAACACAAACTCAGCTTAGGGTTTGGGACGTAGTTAAGGCAGCCACGATTACAAACCATGAGAAGAACCCTTCAGGATATGAAGAAAGTGCGATTCTGAGGCGCTTGCTCAGGCTTTTGTCTCTGGATTTTGTATCAGCGAATGCCGTGGAATGTCGGGGAAGCCTCAGGGGCCATGGACGAATATTCCTCTCTGAGGATTTGGCCCGATTCCCAATTGCTTTTCGTCAATCTGTGGGATGGGAGGACTCATTTCAGGTTTGTTACCTCGGTGTCTCAGCATAAGAGGAACTCCAAAGCCAAGCCGTGGGGAAGACTGAAGGGACAACATGAACTATGGTTAAAAATTGGGGCCTAGAGGAATGGCAAGCCCAATATGCTATCTCTTCATCCAGCCACTGAGTGGTCTTACTTGAGGACTGGGCTAGCCTGAGCGTCACAATGTGTGTTTGTGACGAATGTGGCCCGCGAGCATGGGCGGGGCCTCATGGGCCACACTGGTTTCAACTACACTGAACGTTGGACAACATGCCAACCACAAGGTTTCTTGCCATGGGAAAGGAGTTCTGATTTCTGCATCACCTTCAACCCTGGGCAGTGATTGGAGATAAGGTCTAGGTTCTGAAACCTGAAAACCGAGGTTGGGAAGAGATGACGACCTAAGGCCACGGAGGCTCGATGTGCTCAGTGTGCGGCCAGCTGTCTGGGACGGGCCAGGTAGTCCAGGCTCAGGCTGTGTCAGAAAGGGCATTAGTGCCCTGGTCAGCCTATGTATTTGGGGTACAGCCAAGGTCGGTGCAGGTTGATCCTCATTTGGGGTTACTGGGTAGCCCCAGAGGACAATGATTTTCTTCTGGAGGGCCGGCAAGTGCTGTATTGTAGTTCTGGATTGCCAAACTGGAGGGCTTGTGGGCCAGTAGTCTGACGACAAAAGTCTGAGAACACAAGCTAGGCTTAGGTTTCTGGGTGAGGCCATGGCAGGCACAATCTACAGACCTGAATCGACATCTCGTGCATCTGAAGTCAGGGCGAGGATCAGACGATCGCTCAGGTTGGAGTTTCTGTCCCCGATGGCCCCTTCATGAATGGGGGGGCATCACGAGGCCATGGGGGTTTTCCCACTATGGGAGTTGTGAGAAGCTCCAAACTGCAGAGAGTCTTCTGCAGGACAATTGAGACCTGTAGTTTGGCTCCAGGCCAATGATTCTGAGCAGGGTTCTAAGGATGGATGGCTGGGTAGCCCACCTCGCATTCCAATTGTCTCCTAGCAATAAGACAGGTTAGATCTCCTGGATCTGTGGGGAGCACCCGAGGACGCTGAGTTGAAATGGAAACCCCTGGGGATGGGTCCTAATGTGCTTTTGTGTCTATGGAGACCTTAGAATGAAGCGGTGTCACTGGGGCCCTAAAGGGTTCACCTAAACAGTGGCTTTGACACAGCTCCAACGTGCAAGTTTCCCATGTGTAGATGAGATGTTTTCTGATGGGTGAGTCAAGAAACAGCTATATGCTGCTTTTGAAATCCAGGCCTCTGAGGAGAGATGCCTGGAAACCAAAGCAATGGATCTGATTAGTGCCTAGGGGCCTGTTCTTTCCTTCATACCCCTGGGGACATCTGTCTATGGGTCTGAGTGCAGGTAGGTGCTCTGTTGGGCTCAGATTGACCCTGTCTTTCCTGGGAAGCCACCACTATTGAGATGGATCAGGGACTTTGGAGGTTTATCCTATTAGAAGGGTTGTGGCCATTGGAATGGGCACACACAAATCCCTTGGAGAGGGCAAGTTCAGTCCTCAGGTTTGGCTCCAGGAGCCTGAGCCTGTAGGTTGTCTACGCCAGGGCTGTATGGACAGTTGTCTGAAAACACAAACTCGACTTATGTTTCAGGTCATAGGTATGGCAGGACTGATCTACAGACCATGAGGAGAACTCTTCGAAATTTGAAAGAAGGGCGATGTGAGGCTCCTGCTCAAGTTTTTGTCTCTAGATATCGAGTCACTCCTGGTTTGGAATTTCTGGGTGACTTTATGGGAAATGGACGAGTCTTACTCTCTGGTGGTTTGGCCCCGTCCAAAGAGTTTTGGGTCATTCTGTGGGCTGGAAGAAGTCCGTTTTTTTTTTGTTGTTGTTGTTGTTTTCTTTTTAACCTCAGGTGTCCCACCAAATGAGGTGTTCCAGAGTAGAGCCCTGGGGAGGGCGACTGGACAATCAGAAATCTGGTTAAAAATTGGGGCCTAGGGACATGTCAAGCCCATTATGACATCTAATGGTCCAGCCACTGAGAGGACTTACTAGAGGACAGGACTCATGCTGAGGGTCACAATGCGTGTGTATGTACTCGTCGCACTCAAGAATGGGCGGGGCCTCAGGGTGAATGCTGGTTTCTCCTACACTGAACGTTGGACAACGTCCCAACCACAAGGGTTCTTGCCATGGGTAAGGAGGAGTTCTGATTTCTGCATCACACTCACTTCTGGGCAGTGATTGGAGATAAGGTCTCGGTTCTGAAGCCTGAAAACTGAGGTAGGGAAAAGATGATGACCTAAGGCCATGGCGGGTTTTATGTGCTCAGTGTGCGGTCAGCTTTCTGGGTGTTGCTCAGGAGGTCCCGGCTCAGGTTGTGTTCGACAGTGCATTAGTGCCCAGGTTAGACTATATAATTTGGGTAAAGTCGAGTGCTGTGTAGGTTTATCCTCATTTAAGGTGCCTGGGCAGGTTGAGGCAATAATTTTTTTTCTAGAGGGCAGGCAGAGTGCTGCATTGTGGGTCCGGAATTGCCAAACGTGAGGGCTTCAGGGCCAGGAGTGTGAGGACGGAAGTCTGAGAAGACAAGCTAGACTTGGGTTTCAGGGCCAGGGCACGGCAGGTACCCCCTGCAGATCTGAACCAATATCTCATGCATCTGAAGTCAGGCCGATGATCAGACGTTGGCTCAGTTGGGAATTTCTGAGCATGACGGCCGCTTCATGAAGGGAGCAGAATCTCGAGGCCATTGAGGTTTTCCCATTTTGGGAGTTGTGGGATAGGCCCTTCAAGGATTCCTTCTGCGGGACAATTGAGACCTGTTGGACAGCTCCAGGACATCCCATATGGAATGACTACAAGGCACCGTTTGCAGATGGATGCCTGGGAAGCCCGCCTCGCATTCCAATTGTCTCCTAGCAACAAGACAGTTTAGATCTGATGGCTCTGCGGGAGCAACCGGGGTGGCTGAGTTGAAATGGACTTTCCTGAGGATGGGTCCTAATGTGTTTTTGTGTCCATGAGGGCCTTGGAATGGGGCGGTGGCACCGGGACCCTGAAGTACTCTCCTAAGCTTTGGACATGGCTCCATGCACAGGTTTCCTTGTGGAGACGAGTTGAGTTCTGATGGGTGCCTCAGGGAAACCCCTATGCTCGTATTGGAATCAGGCTTTTGAGGACACATGCCTGTAACCCAAAGCAATGGATTCTATTATGGCCTAGGGTCCTGTCTGGTTCAATCTTCTTCTCTGGGGACATCCATCTATGGTATGAGTGGAGGTCGATTATCAGCTGGTGTCAGACAGCCCTTGTTTGTTCCGGGCGACCAAATCTATTGGGATGGCCTCAGGGACTTTGGAGGTTTCTCCTAATTTGTACGATTTTGGATCATGGAATGGGCAGAATTCCCATGGATTGGTAGGCACAGTCCTAATGTGTGGCTCCAGGGGCCCAGCCTGGAGGGTGTGTGGCCCAAGACTTTGAGAACAGAAGTCTGAAAACACAAACTCAGCTTAGGTTTGGGGACGTAGGTATGGCAGGCCCGATTACAAACCATGAGAAGAACTCTTCAGGATATGAAGAAAGTGCCAGTATGAGGCGCTTGCTCAGGATTTTGTCTCTGGCTTTTGTATCAGCGATGGCCGTGAAATGTCGGGGAGGCCTCATGGGCCATGGACGAATCTTCCTCTCTGAAGATTTGGCCCGATTCCCAATTTCTTTTCGTCAATCTGTGGGATGGGACGACTCATTTCAGGTTTGTTACCTCAGATGTCCCAGCAAAAGAGGAATTCCAAAGCAAAGCCGTGGGGAAGACTGAAGGGACAACCCGAACTATGGTTAAAAATTGGGGCCTAGGGGCATGGCAAGCCCAATATGCTATCTCTTCATCCAGCCAATGAGTGGCCTTACTTGAGGACTGGGCTCAGCCTGAGGGTCACAATGTGTGTTTGTGACCAATGTGGCCCGCGAGCATGGGCGGGGCCTCATGGGCCACACTGGTTTCAACTACACTGAACGTTGGACAACATGCCAACCACAAGGTTTCTTGCCATGGGGAAGGAGTTCTGATTTCTGAATCACCTTCAACCCTGGGCAGTGATTGGAGATAAGGTCTATGTTCTGAAACCTGAAAACCGATGTTGGGAAGAGATGACGACCTAAGGCCACGGCGGCTCGATGTTTTCAGTTGCGGACAGCTGTCTGGGAGGGGCCAGGGGGTCCAGGCTCAGGCTGTGTCAGAAAGGGCATTAGTGCCCTGGTCAGCCTATGTATTTGGGGTACAGCCAAGGTCGGTGCAGGTTGATCCTCATTTGGGGTTACTGGGTAGCCCCAGAGGACAATGTTTTTCTTCTGGAGGTCCGGCAGAGTGCTGCATTGTAGTTCTGGATTGCCAACCTGGAGGGCTTGTGGGCCAGTAGTCTGACGACAAAAGTCTGAGAACACAAGCTAGGCTAGGTTTCGGGGTGAGGCCATGGCAGGCACAATCTACAGACCTGAATCGAGATCTCATGCATCTGAAGTCAGGGCGAGGATCAGACGATCGCTCAGGTTGGAGTTTCTGTCCCTGATGGCCCCTTCATGAATGGGGGGGCATCACGAGGCCATGGGGCTTTTCCCAATGGGAGTTGTGAGAAGCTCCAAACTGCCGAGTGTCTTCTGCCGGACAATTGAGACCTGTTGTTTGGTTCCAGGCCAATGATTCTGAGCAGGGTTCTAAGGATGGATGGCTGGGTAGCCCACCTCGCATTCCAATTGTCTCCTAGCAACAAGACAGGTTAGATCTCCTGGATCTGTGGGGAGCAACCGAGGACGCTGAGTTGAAATGGACACCCCTGGGGATGGGTCCTAATGTGCTTTTGTGTCTATGGAGACCTTGGAATGAAGCGGTTGCACTGGGGCCCTAAAGGGTTCTCCTAAACAGAGGCTTTGACACAGCTCCAACGTGCAAGTTTCCCATGTGTAGATGAGATGTTTCCTGATGGGTGAGTCAAGAAACAGCTAGATGCTGCTTTTGAAATCCAGGCCTCTGAGGAGAGATGCCTGGAAACCAAAGCAATGGATCTGATTAGTGCCTAGAAGCCTGTTCTTTTCTTTTTTCCTCTGGGGACATCTGTCTATGGGTCTGAGTGCAGGTAGGTGCTCACTTGGGCTCAGATTGCCCCTGTCTTTCCTGGGAAGCCACCACTTTTGAGATGGATCAGGGATTTTGGAGGTTTATCCTATTAGAAGGGTTGTGGCCATTGGAATGGGCACACACAATTCCCTTGGAGAGGGCAAGTACAGTCCTCAGGTTTGGCTCCAGGGGCCTGAGCCTGTAGGTTGTGTAGGCCAGGGCTGTTTGGACAGTTGTCTGAAAACACAAACTCGGCTTATGTTTCGGGTCATATATGGCAGGACTGATCTACACACCATGAGAACTCTTCGGGAATTTAAAGAAGGGCGAGAGTGAGGCTCCTGCTCAAGTTTTTGTCTCTGGATATCGTGTCACTCATGGTTGTGGAATTTTTGGGTGACTTCATGGGAAATGGACGAGTCGTACTCTCTGGTGGTTTGGCCCCGTCCAAAGATTTTGGGGTCATTCTGTGGGCTGGAAGAAGTCCGTTTTTTTTTTTGTTGTTGTTGTTTTCTTTTTTATCCTCAGGTGTCCCACCAAATGAGGGATTCCAGAGTAGAGCCCTGGGGAGGGGCGACTGGACAATCAGAAATCTGTTTAAAAATTGGGGCCTAGGGACATGTCAAGCCCATTATGACATCTAATGGTCCAGCAACTGAGAGGACTTACTAGAGGACAGGACTCATGCTGAGGGTCACAATGTGTGTGTATGCCCTCGTCGCATTCAAGAATGGGCGGGGCCTCAGGGTGAATGCTGGTTTCTCCTACACTGAACGTTGGACAACGTGCCAACCACAAGGGTTCTTTCCATGTGTAAGGAAGAGTTCTGATTTCTGCATCACACTCACCCCTGGGCAGTGATTGGAGATAAGGTCTCGGTTCTGAAGCCTGAAAGCTGAGATAGGGAAGAGACGATGACCTAAGGCCATGGCGGGGTTTATGTGCTCAGTGTGCGGTCAGCTTTCTGGGTGTTGGTCAGGAGGTCCGGGCTCAGGTTGTGTTCGACAGTGCATTAGTGCCCAGGTTAGACTATATAATTTGGGTAAAGTCGAGTGCTGCGTAGGTTTACCCGCATTTAAGTTGCCTGGGCAGGGAGGCAATAATTTTTTTTCTAGAGGGCAGGCAGAGTGCTGCATTGTGGGTCCGGAATTGCCAAACTTGAGGGCTTCGGGACCAGGAGTGTGAGGACGGAAGTCTGAGAAGACAAGCTAGACTTGGGTTTCGGGGGGGCATGGCAGGTACCCCCTGCATATCTGAACCAATATCTCATCCATGTGAAGTCAGGGCGAGGATCAGACGTTGGCTCAGGTGGGAGTTTCTGAGCATGACGGCCGCTTCATGAAGGGAGCAGAATCTCGAGGCCATTGAGGTTTTCCCACGTTGGGAGTTGTGGGATGCCCCCTTCAAGGATTCCTTCTGCGGGACAATTGAGACCTGTTGGACAGCTCAGGACATTCCATATGGAATGACTCCAGAGCACCGTTCGCGGATGGATGCCTGGGAAGCCCGCCTCGCATTCCAATTTTCTCCTAGCAACAAGACAGTTTAGATCTGATGGCTCTGCGGGAGCAACCGGGGTGGCTGAGTTGAAATGGACTTTCCTGAGGATGGGTCCTAATGTGCTTTTGTGTCCATGAGGGCCTTGAAATGGGGCGGTGGCACCGGGAACCTGAAGTACTCTCCTAAGCTTTGGACATGGCTCCCATGCACAGGTTTCCTTGTGGAGACGAGATGAGTTCTGATGGGTGCCTCAGGAAAACCCCTATGCTCGAATTGGAATCAGGCTTTTGAGGACACATGCCTGTAACCCAAAGCAATGGATCCTATTATGGCCTAGGGTCCTGTCTGGTTCAATCTTCTTCTCTGGGGACATCCATCTATGGTATGAGTGGAGGTCGATTATCAGCTGGCGTTAGACAGCCCTTGTTTGTTCAGGTCGACCAAATCTATTGGGATGGCCTCAGGGACTTTGGAGGTTTCTCCTAATTTGTACGATTTTGGACCAAGGAATGGGCAGAATTCCCATGGATTGGTAGGCACAGTCCTAATGTGTGGCTCCAGGGGCCCAGCCTGGAGGGTGTGTGGCCAAAGTCTTTGAGGACAGAAATCTGAAAACACAAACTCAGCTTAGTTTTGGGGACGTAGGTATGGCAGGCCCGATCTACAAACCATGAGAAGAACTCTTCAGGATACGAAGAAAGTGCGAATCTGAGGTGCTTGCTCAGGCTTTTTCTCTGGATTTTGAATCAGCGATGGCCGTGGAATGTCGGGGAGGCCTCATGGGCCATGGACGAATCTTCCTCTCTGAGGATTTGGCCCGATTCCCAATTGCTTTTCGTCAATCTGTGGGATGGGAGGACTCATTTCAGTTTTGTTACCTCAGGTGTCCCACCAAAAGAGGAATTCCAAAGCAAAGCCGTGGGGAAGACTGAAGGGACAACCCGAACTATGGTTCAAAATTGGGGCTTAGGGGCATCTCAAGTCCAATATGCTATCTCTTCATCCATCCACTGAGTGGCCTTACTTGAGGACTGGGCTCAGCCTGAGCATCACAATGTGTGTTTGTGACCAATGTGGCCCACGAGCATAAGCGGGGCCTCATGGGCCACACTGGTTTCAACTACACTGAACGTTGGACAACATGCCAACCACAAGGTTTCTTGCCATGGGGAAGGAGTTCTGATTTCTGCATCACCTTCAACCCTGGGCAGTTATTGGAGATAAGGTCTAGGTTGTGAAACCTGAAAACCGAGGTTGGGAAGAGATGACGACCTAAGGCCATGGCGGCTCGATGTGCTCAGTGTGCGGCTAGCTGTCTGGGTGGTCCACGGGGTCCAGGCTCAGGCTGTGTCAGAAAGGGCATTAGTGCCCTGGTCAGCCTATGTATTTGGAGTACATCCAATGTCGGTGCAGGTTGATCCTATTTGGGGTTACTGGGTAGGCCCAGAGGACAGTGTTTTTCTTCTGGAGGGCCGGCAGAGTGCTGCATTGTAGTTCTGGATTGCCAAACTGGAGGGCTTGTGGGCCAGTAGTCTGACGACAAAAGTCTGAGAACACAAGCTAGGCTTAGGTTTCTGGGTGAGGCCATGGCAGGCACAATCTACAGACCTGAATCGAGATCTCGTGCATATGAAGTCAGGGCGAGGATCAGACGATCGCACAGGTTGGAGTTTCTGTCCCTGATGGCCCCTTTATGAATGGGGGGGGGGGCATCACGGGGCCATGGGTGTTTTCACACGATGGGAGTTGTGAGAAGCTCCAAACTGCAGAGAGTCTTCTGCAGGACAATTGAGACCTGTTGTTTGGCTCCAGGCCAATGATTCTGAGCAGGGTTCTAAGGATGGATGGATGGGTAGCCCACCTCGCATTCCAATTGTCTCCTAGCAACAAGACAGGTTAGATCTCCTGGATCTGTGGGGAGCAACCGTGGACGCTGAGTTGAAATGGACACCCCTGGGGATCGGTCCTAATGTGCTTTTGTGTCTATGGAGACCTTGGAATGAAGCGGTGGCACTGGGGCCCTAAAGGGTTCTCCTAAACAGAGGCTTTGACACAGCCCCTACGTGCAAGTTTCCCATGTGTAGATGAGATGTTTTCTGATGGGTGAGTGAAGAAACAGCTATATGCTGCTTTTGAAATCCAGGCCTCTGAGGAGAGATGCCTGGAAACCAAAGCAATGGATCTGATTAGTGCCTAGGCGCCTGTTCTTTCCCTCATACCTCTGGGGACATCTGTCTATGGGTCTGAGTGCAGGTAGGTGCTCAGTTGGGCTCAGATTACCCCTGTTTTTCCTGGGAAACCACCACTATTGAGATGGATCAGGGACTTTGGAGGTTTATCCTATTAGAAGGGTTGTGGCCTTTGGAATGGGCACACACAATTCCCTCTGAGAGGACAAGTACAGTCCTCAGGTTTGGCTCCAGGGGCCTGAGCCTGTAGGTTGTGTAGGCCAGGGCTGTTTGGAAAGTTGTGTGAAAACACACACCCTCCATGCTAGGGCCCCTGGAACCACACATCAGTATTGTTCCTGCCCTCTCAAAGGGAATTCTTCATATTCCATTGGCCACAACCATATAAATCAGGAGAAATCTCCCTTGTCCCTGGGACCATCCCAATATTGTAGGCTGCTCGGAACAAACAGGGGTGATCTGACACTAGCTGAGCAACAAGCTCCACACAGACTCGGAGACAGATGTCCCCAGAGAAGAACATTGAACTGGACAGGCCCCTAGGCCCTAATCAGATCCATTGCTTTGGTTTCCAGGCATCTCTTCTCAGAGGCCTGGTTTCCAATAGCAGCCTATGGGGTTTCCATAGGCTCCTTCAGAGCAAGTCTTGTCTGCACATTGGAAACTTGCTCGAGGAGCTATGTCAGAACCTCAGAGACCTGGTTTTCAATACCACCATATGGAGGTTTCCTGAGGCATCAGTCAGAACAAATGTCTTCTCCACATGGGAAACGTGCTCTTTCAAGCTGTGTCAAAACCTCCGGCTAGGAAAATCCTTCAGAGCCCCGGTGCCACCACCTCATTCCAAGGTCTCCATGGACACAATCCCACATTAGGACCCATCTGCAGGAGAGTCTTTTTCAACTCAGTGCCCTTGGGTGCTCCCCTAGAGCCAGCAGATCGAACCTATCTTGTCACTAGGAGACAATTGGAATGTGAGGCGGACTGGCTAGGCATCCATCTGTAGAAAACTACTCTGAAGTAATTCCATATGGGACGTCCTGGAGCCATCCAACAGGTCACAGCTGTCCTGCAGAAGGAATCCTTGCGCTTTGGAGCACCTCACAACTCCCATCATGGGAAAAGCTCTGTGGCCTAGTGGTGCACTGTCCCCTTCATGAAAGAGCCATCTTGGACAGAAACTCCAACCTGAGCCAACGTCTAATCCTCGCCCTGACTTCAGATGCACGAAATCTTGATTCAACTCTGCAGAGTGTGCCTGCCGAAACCCCGCCCCGAAGCAAAACCTAGCTATTGTTCTCAGACTTCGTCCTCACACTCCGAGCCCACCAGCCCTCCAGTTAGGGAATTCTGGAGAGACACAATGCAGCACTCTGACTGCCCTCCAGAAGAGAAACGTTGTCCTATGGGGCTAACCAGAAACACCAAATGAGGATCAACCTGCATGCCACTTGACTCTACCCCAATTATACAGTTTCGCTTCGGCATTAATGCCCTGTCTTGCACAGCCTGAGGTCTGAATTTTCAACCGACACCCAGACAGCTGGCTGTACACTGAGCACATCAGACCCGCCATGGCTTTAGGTCATCATCTCTTTTCAACCTTGGTTTTCAGGCTTCAGAACCTAGACCTTATATATACTCACTACCCAGGGGTGAACGTGATGCAGAAATGAAACTCCTTCTTCCTCAAGGCAAGAAACCTTGTGGTTGGCATGTTTTCCAACGTTCAGTGTAGGAGAATCCAGTGTAGCCCATGAGTCCCCGCCCATGCTTGAGAACCGCAATGGGCACAAACACATTGGGACCCTCAGTGTGAGCCCTGTCCTCAAGTAAAGCCTCTCAGGGTCTGGTCCAAGAACCCGCATTGCCATCCCTAGTCCCCCAATATTAATGAGAGGTTGAGAGTTCTAATCACCCCTATTCAGGTCTCTACTCTGGAATCCCTGAGGAAAAAAATATCGAAGGGTCTCCTCCATCCCCTGAATGAGCCCCAAAACTTGGGATCTGACCAAATCTTAAAAGAGAAAGAATCATCCATGGCCAAAGAGGCCATCCCGTCATTCCATGGTCACCATTGACACAAAATCTAGAGACAAAAGCCTGGAGATATGCCTCACACTTGCCCTTTGTTCATAGCCTGATAAATTCTTCTCACGGTCTATAGATCAGGCATGTCATACCTACGTCCCCAAATCTAAGCTGAGTTTGGGTTTTCAGGTTTCTGTCCCCACTGTCCTGGCCCACACACCCTCCAGGCTGGGGCCCCTGGAGCCATGCCTCAGGACTGTGCCTGCCTTCTCCAAGCAAATTCTGCCCATTCCATTGGCCACAACCGTAAAGATTAGGAGAACACTCCAACGTCCCTGAGGCCATCCCAATAGTTTTGGCCACTCAGGGCAAACAGCGTGATCTCTCCCAAGATGAGCAACTACCTCAACTCAGATCCATAGACAGATAACCCCAGAGAAGAAGATTGAACCAGACAGGCACCTAGGCCCTAATCAGATCCATTGCTTTTGATTCCAGGCATCTCTCCTCAGAGGCCTGGTTTCCAATACCAGCATATGTGTTCTTCAAGAGGTACCAGTCTGAACAAATCTCATTTCCACATGGGAAACATGCATTTTGGAGCTGTGTCACAACCTCCAGTTAAGGGAAACCTTCAGGTCCCAGCAGCCACCACCCCATTCCAAGGTCTCCATGGACACAAACCCGCATTATGACCCATCCGCAGGCGAGTCCATTTCAACATATCCCCTTTGGTTGCTCCCCAAAAGAAGCAGATCGAACCTGCCTTGTCACTAGGAGACAATAGGAATGTGAGGCGGGCACTCCAGGAATCCATCCTTAGAACCCTGCACTGCCGTGGTTCCGCATGGGACGTCCTGGAGCAATCTGACCGGTCTCGACTGTCCCGTAGAAGGAATCCTTGCCGATTGGAGCAACTTACAATGCCAATCGTGGGAAAGTCTCCATAGCCCCATGATGCCCCCCACCATCTTGAAGGGGCCATCCTGAACAGAAACTTCAACCTGAGCCTACGTCTGATCCTCGCCCTGACTTCAGATGCATGAGATTTAGATTTAGCTCTACAGAGTGTGCCTGCCATGATCTTGACCCAAAACCTAAGCCTAGCTTGTGTTCTCTCACTTCCTTCCTCACAATTCTGGCCCACAAGCCCTCCAGTGTGAGAATTCCGTCGCCACAATGCAGCACTCTTCCTTCCCTCCAGAAGAAAAACGTTGCCCCTGGGGCTACCCAGAAACGCCAAATGAGGATCAACCTGCATGCCACTCAACTTTACTCCAATTATACAGTCTAAGCTTGGCACTAATGCCCTGTCTGACACAGCCTGAGCCTGGACCTCCTGGATGACACCCAGAAAGGTGGTGTCACACCTAAGGACTGTGCCAGTGCTCTCCAAGGGATCTCTGCCCGTTTCATTTGCCACAACCTTACAGATTAGGAGAAACCTCCAATTCCCAAGACCAGCCCAATAGTGTTGGCCTCCCCCAACAAACATGGGTGATCTGACACAAGCTGAGCAGTGACCTCCATTCTGAATCTTAGACAGAGACACTCAGAGGAGAATATTGAAAAGGACAGGCCCCTAGACCGTAATCAGATCCATTGCTTTGGATTCCAGGCATTGTTCCCCAGATGCTTGGTTTCCAATACCAGGTTGTGGGGGTTTCAGAACAAATCTCGTCTCTACATGGGAAACTTGCTCTTTGGAGCTGCATCAAAACCTCAGGTTAGGAGAATTCTTCAGGGCAACAGAGCCACTGCCCCATTCCAAGGGATCCATGGACACAAATCCACATCATGACTGATCCTCATGAGAGTCCATTTCAATTCAGCCCCTCGGTTGTTCCCCCAGTGACAGCAGATCGAATCCTCCTTTTCACTAGGACACAACTGGAATGCAAGTTGGACTGCCCAGGCATCCATCATTAGAACTGTGCTTTGGAGCATTTCTTATGGGACGTCCTTGATCCATCCAAAAGTTCGTGACTGTCCCGCTGACGGAATCCTTGTGGTTTGGAGCATCACACACTCACAAAGTTGGAAATCTTCCATGGTTTCCTGATGCCCCCCCACCTTCATGAAGGGGACATCATGTACAGAAACTCCAACCTAAGCCAACATCTGATCCTCGCCCTGACTTCAGATGCACGAGATCTCATTTCAGGTCTGTAGAGTGTGCCTGCCATGTCACCGCTGCGAATTCTAAGCTGAACTTGTGTTCTCAGAATTCTGTCCAAAAACACCTGGCCCACAAGCCCTGAAGTTGGCAATTCTGGAGCCAGAATGCAGCACTCTGCCTGCCCTGCAGAAGAAAATCTTTGCCCTATGGGGCCAACCAGAAACCCCAAATGAGGACCAACCTTCACATCACTCGACTGTACCCCAATTATACAGTCTAGCCTGGGGACTAATGCCCTGCCTGACACAGCCTGAGCCCAGACCTCATGATGGACACAGACATCTGGCCGCACACTAAGTGCAACGGACCCACCATGGCCTTAGGTCGTCATCTCTTACCAACCTCGGTTTTCAGGCTTCAGAATCTAGACCTTATCTCTACTCACTGCCATGCCGTGTACGTGATGCAGAAATCAGAACTCCTCCTTCCCCATGACCAGAAACCCTGTGGTTGGCATGTTGTCCAACGTGCAGTGTAGGAGAAACCAGCATGGCCCATGAGGCCTCAGACATGCTTGAGGGCTGCGATGGGCACAAACACACATTAGGACCCTAAGCATGAACCCTGGCCTCAAGTAAAGCCTCTCCGGGGCTGGACCAAGAGCCCACATATGGAGATTACCATGCCCCTACTCCCCAAACCTTAACCAGTGCTTGAGAAGTCTAGTCACCCCTACTCAGATCTCTTCTCTAGAATCCCTCCTTGGTGGGACACATGAGGTTAAAAAAAAAATAGAGAAAGGACTCCTACCGTCCAAAGAATGACCGCAAACACTTGGAATTGGGCCAAATTCACAGAGAGAAATACTCGTCCATGGCTGATGAGGCCATCCTGACATTCCACGGCCACCATTGACACAAAATCCGGAGACAAAAGCCTGAAAAAGCGCCACACACTCGCCCTTTGTTCAAAGCCTGAAAAATTCTCACGGTCTGTAGATCGGGCCTGCCATACCTATGTCCCCAAACCTAAGACAAGTTTGTGTTTTCAGACTTCTGTCTCCATTGTCCTGGCCCACACACCCTCAAGGCTTGGCCCCATGGAGCCACACCTCAGGACTGTGCCTGCCCTCTCCATGGGAATTCTGCTCATTCCTTTGGCACAACCTGACAGATTAGGAGAAACATCCGAAGTCCCCGAGGCCACCCCAATATTGTAGGATGTCCGGGACAAACAGGGACCATCTGCCACAAGCTGAGCCACTACCTCCAATCAGACCTGTAGATAGATATCCATAGAAAATAAGATTGAAGAGGACAGGCACCTAGGCCCTAAACGAATTCATTGCTTTTGTTTTCATGTATCTCTCCTCAGAGGCCTGGATTCCAATACGAGCACATGGGGGTTTCTGGAGCTACCAATCAGAACAAATCGCATGCCACATGGGAATCATGCTATATGGAACTGTGTCAAAACCTCCAGTTAGGAGAAAATTTCACGTCACTGGAGCCACCGCCCCATTCCAATGTCTCAATGGACACAATCCCACATTATGACCCATCCTCAGGAGAGTCCATTTCAACACAAACCTGGCGGTTGCTCACCCAGTGCCAGCAGATCAAACCTGCTTTGTCACTAGGAGACAATTGGAATGCGAGTTCGTTGCCCAGGTATCCATGTTAGAACTCTGCTCTGGAGAAATTCCTAATGGTGTGTCCTTGATCCATTCAATAGGTCTCAACTGTCCTGCAGAAGGAATCCTTGTGGTTTGCAGCATCACACACTCGCACCGTGGGAAAACCTCCATGGCCTCGTGATGCCTCCACCTTCAGGTAGAGGACATCATGGACAGAAACTCCCGTCTGATCCTCGCCCTGACCTCAGATGCATGAGATCTCAATTCAGCTCTGCAGAGTGTACCTGCCTTGCCCTCGCCCCAAAACCTAAGCCAGCTCGCGTTCTCAGACTTCCATCCTCACACTCCTGGCCCACAAGCCTTCCACTTTGGGAATTCTGGAGACAAAATGCAGCACTCTGCCTGCCCTCCAGAAGAGAGACTTTGCCCTAGGGGTCTACCCAGAAACATCAAATGAGGATCAACCTGCAATTCTCTAGACTGTACCCCAATTATACAGTCTAGCCTGGGCACTAATGCCCTGTCTGACACAGCCTGACCCCAGACCTCGTGACCGACACCCAGACACCTGGCCTCACACTGAACACATCAAACATGCCATGGCCTTAGGTCATCATCTCTTCCCAACCTTGGTCTTCAGGCTTCAGAACCTAGACATTATCTCCACTCACAACTAAGTGATGTACGTGATGCAGAAATCAGAACTTCACCTTCCCCATGACCAGAAACCTTGTGGTTGGCATGTTGTCCAACGTTCAGTATATGAGAACCCAGCATGGCCAATGAGGCCTCAGACATGCTTGAGGGCTGTGATGGGCACAAACACACATTAGGACCCTAAGCATGAACCCTGGCCTCAAGTAAAGCCTCTCCGGGGCTGGACCAAGAGCCTGCATATGGGACTTGCCATGTCCCTACTCCCCCAATCCTAGCCAGAGCTTGAGAAGTCTAGTCAACCTTATTCAGAGCTCTTTTCTGGAATCCCTATTTGTTGGGACACATAAGGTAAAAAAAAAAAAAAAAAAAAAAACCAAGATAAAGAAAAAAAAAAAAGTAAGGACTCCTACCATCCAAAGAATGACCCCAAACACTTGGAATCTGGCCAAATCCACAGAGAGAAATACTCGTCCATGGTCGATGAGGCCAGCCTGACATTCCTTGGCCACCATTGACACAAAATCCGGAGACAAAAACCTGAAAAAGCGCCACACACTTGCCCTTTGTTCAGAGCCCCCAAAATTCTCAAGGTCTGTAGATCGGGCCTGCCATACCTATGTCCCCAAACCTAAGCCGAGGTTGTGTTTTCAGACTTCTGTCTCCATTGTCCTCACCCACACATTCTAAAGGCTGGGCCCCATGGAGCCACACCTCAGGACTGTGCCTGCCCTCTCCAAGGGATTTCTGCTCATTCATTTGGCACAACCTGACAGATTAGGAGAATCATCCAAAATCTCTGAGGCCATCCCAATAGTGTAGGATGTCCTGGACATACAGGGACCCTCTGGCACAAGCTGAGCCACTACCTCCAATCAGAACCTTAGACAGATATCCATAGAAAAGAATATTGAACAAGACAGGCGCCTAGGCCCTAATTGGATCCATTGCTTTTGTTTTCAGGCATCTCTCCTCAGAGGCCTGGATTCCAATACCAGCATAAGGGGGTTTCCAGAGCTACCTATCAGAAAAAATCTTGTCTCCACATGGGAATCTTGCTCTATGGAGCTGTGTCATAACCTCCAGTTAGGAGAAAACTTCAGGTCACTGGAGCCACTGCCCCATTTGAATATCTCCATGGACACAATCCCAAATTATGACCCATCCTCAGGAGAGTCCATTTCAACTAAACCCCCTCGGTTGCTACTCCAGAGCCAGCAGATTGAACCTGCCTTGTCGCTAGGAGACAATTGAAATCCCAGTTGGGCTCTTCAGGCATCCATCCTTAGAACCCTGCTCTTGCGTCGTTCCTTATGGGACATCCTTGAGCCATCCAACAGGTCTCGACTGTCCCACAGGAGTCCTTGTGCATGGACCACCTAACAACTCATATCATGGAAAGCTTCCAAGGTCACATGATGCCCCCAATCTTCATGAAGGCAGATCATGGAAAGAAACTCCAACCTGAGCCAACAGCTGATCTCGCCTTGACTTCAGATGCACGAGATCTTGATTCAGCTCTTCAGAGTGTACCTGCTGTGCCCTCACCCCAAAACCTAAGCGTAGCTAGTGTTCTCCGACTTCCGTCCTCACTCTCCTGGACCACACGCCCTCTATTTTGGGATTTCCGATGACACAGTGCTGCACTCTGCCTGCCCTCTAGAAGAAAAATATTGCCCTATGGGTCTACCCAGAAACCTCAAATGAGGATAAACCTGCACGTCACTCAACTGTACACCAATTATATAGTCTAGCTTGTGCACTAATGCCCTGTCTGACAGAACCTGAGGCCTGAATTCCCAACCGACACCCAGACAGTTTGCAGTACACTGAGAACATCTGAACCGCCATGGCCTTAGGTCGCCATCTCTTTCCAACTTCGGTTTTCAGGCTACAGAATCCTAGACCTTATCTCTACTCACTTCCCATGGGTGAACGTGATGCAGAAATCAGAACTCCTCCTTCCCTCTCGCCAGAATCTTGTGGTTGGCATCTTGTCCAACGTTCAGTGTAGGACCCCTGTAGGGCCTACAGGGGTATTAGTAGGGCCCCGGAGGGTAGTGTAGGGTCCCTGAGGCCCTGCCTATGCTTAAGAGCTGCGGTGGGCTCAAACACACATTGGGACCCTCAGTTTGAGCCCTGTCCTCAAGTAAAGCCTCTCAGTGGCTGGACCATGAGCCCGCATATGGGGCCTGCCATGCCCCAAGTCACCCAATCTTAACCAGAGGTAGAGACATCTAGTCACCCCTACTCAGGGCTCTGCTCTGGAATCCCTCTTTGGTGGGACATTTGAGGTAAATAAACACAGAAAGGACTCCTCCCACTCACAGAATGACCCCAATCACTTGGGATTGGGCCATCCCAAGTGATTGGGGTCCAGAGAGAAAGACTCGTCCATGGCCCATGAGGCCAGCCCGACATTCCACGGCCACTATTGACACAAAATCCAGAGACATAAGCTTCAGCAAGCGTTCACACTCACCCTTAGGTCATAGCCCAAAAAATTCTCCTCATAGTCTGTAGATTGGGCCTGCCATACCTACGTCCCCAAACCTAAGCCGAGTTTGTGTTTTCAGACTTCTATCCTGACATCCCTGTCCCACACACCCTCCAGACTGAGGCCCCTGGAGCCACACCTCAGGACTGTGCCTGCCCTCTCCAAGGAAATTCTTCCCATTCCATTGGCCACAACCCTACAGATAAGGAGAAACCTCCAAAGTCCCAGAGGCCATTCCAATAGTGTAGGCCACCCAGGTCAAAGAGGGGCGATCTCTCACAAGCTGAGCAACGACGTCAACTCACCCGTAGACAGATAACCCAAGAGAAGAAGATTAAACTTGACTGGCCCCTAGAATGTAATTGGTTCCATTGCTTTTTTTTCTAAGCATCTCTCCTCAGAGGCCTGTTTTCCAATACCAGCATATGGGGGATTCCAGAGATACCAATCAGAACAAATCTTGTCTTCACATGGGAAACTTATCCTTTGGAGCTCTGTAAAAGCCTCCAGTTAGGAGAAAACTTCAGGTAGCCGGAGCAACCGCCCTATTCCAAGGGCTCCATGGACACATACCCGCATTATGACCATTCGGCAGGAGAGTACATTTCAACTCAGCCCCGTTGATTACTCCCCCAGAGGCAGAATATCAAACCTGCCTTGTCGCTAGGAGACAACTGGAATGCAAAGCAGACTCTCTAGGCATCCATCCATGGAATCCTGCTCTGGCGCCGTTCCATATGGAATGTCCTGGAGCCTTCCAAAAGGTCTTGACTGTCCCACAGAAGGAATCCTTGAAGATTGGAGCATCTCACAACTCCTATCGTGGGAAAACCCTCATGGCCTCATGAGATGCTCCCCTTTATAAAGGGGCCATCATGGACAGAAACTCCAACCTGAGCCAACTTCTGATGCATTGCTTTGGTTTCTAGGTATCTCTCCTCAGAGGCCTGGTTTCCAATATCAGAATATGGGGGTTTCCTAAGGAAACAATCAGAACAGATCTCATCTCCACATGGGAAACTTGCTCTTTGGAGCTGTGTCAATACCTCAGGTTAGGAGGATCCTTCAGGGCGCTGGCACCATGGCCCAATCCCAAGGTCTCCAAGGACACAAACTTACATTATGATCCATTCTCAGGAGAGTCCATTTCAAATCAGCCCACTCGGCTGCTCACCCAGAGCCAGCAGATCAAACCTTCCTTGACACTAGGAGACAGTTAGAATGGGAGGCGGGCTTCCCAGGCATCCATCCTTAGAACCCTGCTCTGGAGAACTTCTTTATGGGACGTCTTGAATCCAACCAACCTGTCTTGACTGTCTCGCAGAATGAATCCTTGTGGTTTGAAAATTACACAATAACACTGAGAAAACCTCCATTTCCTCATGATGCCCCACACCTTCATAAATGGGCCATCACGGACAGAAACTCCATCCTAAGCCAAAGACTGATCCTCGCCCTGAATTCAGAAGCATGAGATCTCGATTCAGCACTTGAGAGTGTGCCTGCTGGGCCCGCACCCTGAAACCTAAGCCTAACTTGTGTTCCCAGACTTCCGTCCTCAGAATCCTGGCCACACCCCTCCAGTTTGGAAATTCTGGAGACACAATGCAGCACACTGCCTGGCCTCCAGAAGAAAAATGTTGCCCTATAGGGCTAACCAGAAACGCCAAATGAGTAACAACCTGCATGCCACTCGACCATACCCAAATTATACAGTCTAGCCTGTGCACTAAAGCCCTGTCTGACACAGCCTGAGGGCAGACCTCCAGTCCAACACCCAGACAGTTGGCCGTACACTGAGCATATCAAACCCACAATGGCTTTAGGCCATCATCTCTACCCAACCTCAGTTTTCACCTTCAGAACCTAGACCTTATCTCCACTCACTGCTCAGGAGTGAACGTGATGCAAGAATCAGAACTTCTCCTTCGCCTTGGCAAGAAACCTAGTGGTTGGCATGTTGTCCAATGTTCATTGTAGGAGAAAGCAGCATGGACTATGAGGCCCCACCTATCCCTGAGGGCCACAATTTGCACAAACACACATTGTGACACTCAGCGTGAGCCCTATCCTCATGTAAAGCCTCTTAGTGACTGGAACAACAGCCCCCATATGGGGCTTGCCAAGCCCCTAGTCCCCCAATCTCAACCAGAGTTCGAGATGTCTAGTCACCCCTACTCAGGGCTCTACTCGGGAATCCCTCTTTGGTGGGACACCTGAGGTAAAAAAAAAAAATACAGAAAGGACTCTTCCCATTCACAGAATGATCCCAACCACTTGGGATCAGGCCAAATCACCAGAGAAAGAATTGTCCATGGCCCTTGAGGACACCCCGACATTCCACGGCCACCATTGACACAAAATCCAGAGACAAAAGCCTGAGCAAGCGCCACATACTCGCCCTTTGTTCATAGCCCGGAAAATTCTCACAGTCTGTAGAGCGAGCCTTCATACATACATCCCCAAACCTAAGCTGGGTTTGTGTTTTCAGACTTCTGTCCCCACAGTCCTGGCCCACACAACATCCAAGCTGGGGCCCCTGGAGCCACACCTCAGGACTGTGGCTTCCCTCTCCAGGGGAATTCTGCCATTTCCATTGGCCACAACCCTATAGATTAGGAGAATCCTCCAAACTCCCCCAGGCCATCTGAATTGTGTTGGCTGCCCAGGACAAACAGGGATGATCTTTCACAAGTTAGGAAACCAACTCCACTCAGACCCAGAGACAGATATCCCCATAGAGTAAGATTGAACTGGACGGGCACTGAGGCCCTAATCAGATCCATTGCTTTTGATTCCAGTCATCTCTCCTCAGAGGCCTGGTTTCCAATACCAGCATATGGGAGATTACTTAGGCACTCATCAAAACAATTCTCTTCTCTACATAGGAAACATACTCTTTAGAGCTCCATCAAAACCTCCGGTTATGAACATCCCTCAAGGCCCCGGATCAAGCACCCCATTCCAAGGTCTACATGGACACAAATGCACATTATGACCAATCCTCAACACACCCATTTCAACACACCCGCCTCTGTTGCTCCCCTAGATCCAGCAGATCGAACTTGCCTTGGCTCTATGAGACACCTGGAATGGGAGGCAGGCTGCCCAGGCATCCATCCTTAGAACCCTGCTCTGGATAACTTTCTTATGGGATGTCCTGGAGCCATCCAACAGGTCTCGACTGTCCCACAGAAGAAATCATTGTGGTTTGAAGCATCTCACAATTCCCATCGTGGGAAAACCTCCATGTCCTCGTGACACCCTCCCCTTCATGAAGGGGCCGTCATGGACAGAAACTCCGACCTAAGCCAACGTCTGATCCTAGCTCTGTCTTCAGGTATACGGGATCTCGAATCATCTCTGCAGAGGGTGCCTGCCTTCCCTTCACCTTGAAATCTAAGTCTGGCTTGTGTTCTCAGAATTTTTTCCTCACACTCCTGGCCCACAAGCCTTCCAGTTTGGGAATTTTGGAGTCACTATGTGGCACTGTGTCTTCCCTCCAGAAGAAAAAAGTTGCCCTCTGGGGCTACCCAGTAACCACAAATGAGTACCATCCTGCACGAAACTCGACTGCACCCAAATGATACAGTCTAGCCTGGGCACTTATTCCCTGTCTGCCGCAGCCTGAGCCTGCACCACCCAACCCACACTCAACAGCTGGCCGAACACTGAGCACATCGGACACACCATGGCCTTAGGGCTTCATCTCTTCCCAAGCTCAGTTGTCAGGCTTCAGAACCTAGACCTTAAATCCAATCACAGTCCAGGAGTGAAAGTGTTGCAGAAATTAGAACTCCATCTTCCCCATGGCCAGAAAACTTGTGGTTCCCATACTGTGCAACGTTCAGTGTAGGAGGCACCAGCATGGTACTTTAGGCCACGCCCTGAATTGAAAGGATCCTTGGGCACAAAAATGCATTGTGAAACTCAGTGTGAGACATATCCTCAAGGAAGACCTCTCAGTGTCTGGACCAAGAGCCCACATATGGGGCTTTCCATGTTCTTAGGTCCCAATGTTAACCAGAGGTCTGGTTGTCCAGTTGCCCCCACCCACGACTCTACTCTGGAATCCCTCTTTTGGTGGTCCACCTGAGGTAAAAAAAAAAAACAAAACAAAACAAAACCAAAAAAAAAGTAAACAAAAAAAAACAGAAAGGCCTCCTCCCTTCCCACAGAATGACCCCAAACTTTTAGGATCGGGTTAAATCCCCAGAAAGGGAGCCTCATCGATGGCCCATGAGGACACCCCGACATTCCATGGCAATCGGTGACACATTTCCAGAAAAAAAAAAAAAAAAGCATGAGCAAGCACCTCACATTCGCCCTTTGTTCATATCCCGAAGAGGTCTCCTCACGGTCTATGGATCGGGCCGGCCATACCTACATCCCCCAACCTAAGTGGAGTTTGTGTTTTCAGACTTTTGTCCAAATAGCCCTGGACCACACACGCTCCACACTTGGGTCCCTGGAGCCACACCTCAGGACTGTGCTTCCCTTTCAAGGGAATTCTTCCCATTCCATTGGCCACAACCTTGCAAATTAGGAAAAACCTCCAAAGTCACCGAGGCCATCCCAATAGTGTAGGCCGCCCAGGACAAACAGGGGTGATCTCAAACCAGCTGAGCAACTACCTCCACTCAGACAACAGATGTCCCCAGAGAAGAATATTGAACCGGACAGGCCCCTAGGCCCTAATCAGATCCATTGCTTTGGTTTCCAGGCATCTGTCCTCAGAGGCCTCGTCTCCAATACCAGCATATGGTGGTTTCCTGAGGCACCAATAAGAACAAATCTCGTCTCCCCATGGAAAACTTGCTCATTGGAGCTTTGTCATAACCTCTGGTTAGGAGAATCCTTCAGGGCCCTGGTGCCACTGCCCCATACCAAGGTCTCCATGGACTCAAACCAACATTAAGACCATCCTCAGGAAAGTCCATTTCAACTCAGCCCCCTCTGTTGCTACCCCAAGCCAGCAGATCAAACGTTTCTTGTTGCTAGGAGAAAATTGGAATGTGAGGCTGGCTGCCCAGGCATCCATACTTAGAACCCTGTTCTGGAAAAATACCTTATAAGACGTCCTGGAGCCATCCAACAAATCTTAATTGTCCCACAGAAGGAATCCTTGCGGTTTGGAGCATCTCACAACTCCAATAGTGGGAAAACCCCCATGGCCTCCTAATGCCCCCCCTTCCTGAAGGGGCCAACATGGACAGAAACTCAAACCTGAGCCAAAGTCTGAACCTCGACCTGACTTCAGACGCATGAGATCTCAATTCAGCTCTGCAGAGTGTGCCTGCCATGTCCTTGCCCCGAAACCTAAGCCTAGCTTGTGTTCTCAGACTTCCGTCCTCACTCTCCTGGCCCACAAGCCCTCCAGTTTGGGAATTCCGAAGCCACAATGCAGCATGCTGCCTGCCCTCCAGAAGAAAAACTTTGCCCTATGCTGCTAATAAGAAACCCCAAATGATTTTCTAATGCATGCCACTCGATTGTAAAGCAATTATACAGCCCACCCTGTATACTAATGCCCTGTCTGGTCAGCCTGAGACAAGACATCCCAAACGACACCCAGACAGCTGGCCCCAACCTGGACACATAGGACCCGCTATGGCTGTAGGTCGTCATCTCTTCCCAACCTCGGTTTTCAGGCTTCAGAACCTAGACCTTATCTCCAATCACTGCCCAGGGGTGAACGTGATGCAGGAATTAGAATTCCTCCTTCCCCATGGCCAGAAACCTTGTGGTTGGCATGTTGTCCAACGTTCAATGTGGGAAAACCTGCATTGTCCGAAAGGCCACGCCAGTGCTTGAGGGCCGCCTAGGGCACAGACATGCATTGTGACCTGCAGCGTGAGTCCCGTATTAAAGTAACGCCTCTCAGTGGCTGGACCAAGATCCTGCATATGGGGCTTGTCATATCCATAGGCCCCCAGGCTTAACCAGAGGGCGAGTATTCCAGTTGTCAGTACCCACTGCTATGCTCTAGAATCCCTCTACTGGGGGGACACATGAAGCAGAAAACAGGACACTTCCCTTCCCACAGAATGACCCCAAACTCTTGGGGGCTGGACAAACTACCAGAGAGGGAGACTTCTACGACCAATGAGGCAACTCCTACATTAAACGGCCATTGTGGACAAAACATCCAGAGACAAAAGCCTGAGCGACTGCCTCCCTCTCACCCTTCTTTCATATCCAGAGGAGCTCCCCGCATGGACTGTAGATCAGGCCTGCCGTAACCTCGGCCCCAAACCTGAGCTGAGTTAGGGTTTTTGGATGTCTGTTTTCACAGCCATGGCCCACACAGCCTCCAGGCTGGGGTCTCTGGAGCCACACCACAGAACTGTGCCTGCTCTCTCCTAAGAAACTGCCCATTCCATTGGCCACAACTCTACAAAATAGTAGAAACCTCAAGGTCCCCAAGGACATCCCACTACCGCAAGCCACACTGGACAAATAGGGGCATTATGACACAAGCTGAGCAACTACTACCTCCATGCAGACACACAGACAGATATCCGCAGAGACAGAAGATTGAACCAGACAGGCCCCTAGGCCCTATTATGAACTCTTGCTTTGGTGTCCAGGTATCACTCCTCAGAGGCCTGGGTTCGAAGACCAGCATATGGGGCTTTCCTGAGGCACCAGACAGAAGACCTCTCATCTCCACATGGGAAGCTTCCTTGTTGGAGTTGTGTCAAGCCCTTCGGGTTGGAGAATCCTGCAGAGTCCCTTAACTACTGCCACATTCCAAGGTCTCCATGGCCACCAACCCACATTATGACTCATCCTCGGCAGAGTCCATTTAAACTCAGCCTTCTGGGTAGCTCACCCAAGAGCCCGCAGATTGAGCGTGCCTTGTCTCGACCAGGCAATGGGAAGGTGAGTTGGCGTTTCTCGGTATCCATGCTTAGGCCCCTGCTCTCGAGTCTTTCTGTATGGGGCATCCTGGAACCATCCATAGTACTCGACTGTCCTGAAGAAGTAAACTTTGAAGTTGGGAGCAGCTCACAACTCCCAGCGTAGGGAAAGCCCCCTGGACTCATGACGCCCCCACCCCCTTCAGGAAGGGGCCGTCATGGACACAAACTACAGCTTGAGGCAACATCTGATAATCGCCCTGACCACACCTGCAGGAGATCTCGATTCAGCCTTGCAGAGTGGGCCTGCCATGCTCTTGGCCCCAAAACTCGTGCTAGCTTGTGTTTTCAGACTTACTTCCTCACAATCCTGACCACACCCCTCCAGTTTGGCAATTCTGGAGACACAATGCAGCACTCTGCCTGCCCTCCAGAAGAAAAATGTTGCCCTATAGGGCTAACCAGAAACGCCAAATGAGTAACAACCTGCATGCCACTCGACCATACCCCAATTATACACTCTAGCCTGTGCACTAAAGCCCTGTCTGACACAGCCTGAGGGCAGACCTCCAGTCAAACACCCAGATAGCTGGCCATACACAGAGCATATCACACCCACAATGGCTTTAGGACATCATCTATACCCAAACTCAGTTTTCACCTTCAGAACCTAGACCTTATCTCCACTCACTGCTCAGGAGTGAACGTGATGCAAAAATCAGAACTTCTCCTTCGCCTTGGCAAGAAACCTAGTGGTTGGCATGTTGTCCAATGTTCATTGTAGGAGAAAGCAGCATGGACTATGAGGCCCCACCTATCCCTGACGGCCGCAATGTGCACAAACACACATTGTGACCCTCAGCGTGATCCCTATCCTCATGTAAAGCCTCTTAGTGACTGGAACAACAGCCCACATATGGGGCTTGCCAAGCCCCTAGTCCCCCAATCTCAACCAGAGTTCGAGATGTCTAGTCACCCCTACTCAGGGCTCTACTCTGGAATCCCTCTTTGGTGGGACACCTGAGGTAAAAAAAAAAAATACAGAAAGGACTCTTCCCATCCACAGAATGATCCCAACCACTTGGGATCAGGCCAAATCACCAGAGAAAGAATTGTCCATGGCCCTTGAGGACACCACAACATTCCATGGCCACCATTGACACAAAATCCAGAGACAAAAGCCTGAGCAAGCGCCACATACTCGCCCTTTGTTCATAGCCCGGAAAATTCTCACGGTCTGTAGATCAAGCCTTCATACATACATCCCCAAACCTAAGCTGAGATTGTGTTTTCAGACTTCTGTCCCCACAGTCCTGGCCCACACAACATCCAAGCTGGGGCCCCTGGAGCCACACCTCAGGACTGTGGCTTCCCTCTCCAGGGGAATTTTGCCATTTCCATTGGCCACAACCCTATAGATTAGGAGAATCCTCCAAACTCCCCCAGGCCATCTGAATTGTGTTGGCTGCCCAGGACACACAGGGATGATCTTTCACAAGTTAGGAAACCACCTCCACTCAGACCCAGAGACAGATAACCCCATAGAGTAAGATTGAACTGGACAAGCACTGAGGCCCTAATCAGATCCATTGATTTTGATTCCAGTCATCTCTCCTCAGAGGCCTGGTTTCCAATACCAGCATATGGGAGATTCCTTAGGCACTCATCAAAACAATTCTCTTCTCTACATAGGAAACATACTCTTTAGAGCTCCATCAAAACCTCCGGTTATGAACATCCCTCAAGGCCCCGGATCAAGCACCCCATTCCAAGGTCTACATGGACACAAATGCACATTATGACCCATCCTCAACTCACCCATTTCAACACACCCGCCTCGGTTGCTCCCCTAGATCCAGCAGATCGAACTTGCCTTGGCTCTATGAGACACCTGGAATGGGAGGCAGGCTGCCCAGGCATCCATCCTTAGAACCCTGCTCTGGATAACTTCCTTATGGGATGTCGTGGCGCCATACAACAGGTCTCGACTGTCCCACAGAAAGAATCATTGTGGTTTGGAGCAACTCACAATTCCCATCGTCGGACAACCTCCATGTCCTCGTGACCCCCTCCCTTCATGAAGGGGCCATCATGGACAGAAACTCCGACCTAAGAAAACGTCTGATCCTAGCTCTGTCTTCAGGTATACGGGATCTTGAATCATCTCTGCAGAGGGTGCCTGCCATCCCCTCACCCCGAAATCTAAGTCTGGCTTGTGTTCTCAGAATTTTTTCCTCACACTCCTGGCCCACAAGCCTTCCAGTATGAGAATTCTGGAGCCACTATGTGGCACTGTGTCTTCCCTCCAGAAGAAAAACTTTGCCCTCTGGGGCTACCCAGTAACCACAAATGAGTACCATCCTGCACGAAACTCGACTGCATCCCAATGATGCAGTCTAGCCTGGGCACTAATTCCCTCTCTGCCACAGCCTGAGCCTGCACCTCCCAACCCACACTCAACAGCTGGCCGAACACTGAGCACATCAGACAAACCATGGCCTTAGGGCTTCATCTCTTCCCAACCTCAGTTTTCAGGCTTCAGAACCTAGACCTTAAATCCAATCACAGTCCAGGAGTGAAAGTGTTGCAGAAATTAGAACTCCATCTTCCCCATTGCCAGAAAACTTGTGGTTCCCGTACTGTGCAACGTACAGTGTAGGAGAAACCAGCATGGTACATTAGGCCACGCCCTGACTTTAGGAACTCCTTGGGAAAAAAAACACATTGTGAAACTCAGTGTGAGACATATCCTCAAGGAAGGCCTCTCAGTGTCTGGACCAAGAGCCCACATATGGGGCTTGCCATGTTCTTAGGTCCCAATGTTAACCAGAGGTCTGGTTGTGCAGTTGCTCCCACACACGACTCTGCTCTGGAATCCCTCTATTGGAGGTCCACATGAGGTAAAAAAAAAAAAAAAAAAACAAAAACAAACAAACAAAAAAAAAACAAAACAAAAAAAACAGAAAGGCCTCCTCCCTTCCCACAGAATTTCACCAAACTCTTGGGATCGGTTCAAATCCCCAGAAAGGAAGCCTCATCGATGGCCCATGAGGACACCCCGACATTCCATGGCAATCGGTGACACATTTCCAGAAAAAAAAAAAAAAACGCATGAGCAAGCACCTCACATTCGCCCTTTGTTCATATCCCGAAGAGGTCTCCTCACGGTCTATAGATCGGGCCGGTCTAACCTACATCCCCCAACCTAAGTGGAGTTTGTGTTTTAAGACTTTTGTCCAAATAGCCCTGGACTACACACCCTCCAAACTTGGGTCCCTGGAGCCACACCTCAGGACTGTGCTTCCCTTTCAAGGGAATTCTTCCCATTCCATTGGCCACAACCTTGCAAATTAGGAAAAACCTCCAAAGTCACCGAGGCCATCCCAATAGTGGAGGCCGCCCAGGACAAACAGGGGTGATCTCAAACCAGCTGAGCAACTACCTCCACTCAGACAACAGATGTCCCCAGAGAAGAATATTGAACCGGACAGGCCCCTAGGCCCTAATCAGATCCATTGCTTTGGTTTCCAGGCATCTGTCCTCAGAGGCCTCGTTTCCAATACCAGCATATGGTGGTTTCCTGAGGCACCAATGAAAACAAATCTCGTCTCCCCATGGAAAACTTGCTCATTGGAGCTTTGTCATAACCTCTGGTTAGGAGAATCCTTCAGGGCCCTGGTGCCACTGCTCCATACCAAGGTCTCCATGGACTCAAACCAACATTAAGACCATCCTCAGGAAAGTCCATTTCAACTCACCCCCCTCTGTTGCTACCCCAAGCCAGCAGATCAAACGTTTCTTGTTGCTAGGAGACAATTGGAATGTGAGGCTGGCTGCCCAGGCATCCATACTTAGAACCCTGTTCTGGAAAAATACCTTATAAGACGTCCTGGAGCCATCCAACAAATCTTAATTGTCCCACAGAAGGAATCCTTGCAGTTTGGAGCATCTCACAACTCCAAAAGTGGGAAAACCCCCATGGCCTCCTAATGCCCCCCCTTCCTGAAGGGGCCAACATGGACAGAAACTCAAACCTGAGCCAAAGTCTGAACCTCGACCTGACATCAGACACATGAGATCTCAATTCAGCTCTGCAGAGTGTGCCTGCCATGTCCTTGCCCCGAAACCTAAGCCTAGTTTGTGTTCTCAGACTTCCGTCCTCACTCTCCTGGCCCACAAGCCCTCCAGTTTGGGAATTCCGATGCCACAATGCAGCACTCTGCCTGCCCTCCAGAAGAAAAACTTTGCCCTATGCTGCTAATAAGAAACCCCAAATGATTTTCTAATGCATGCCACTCGATTGTAAAGCAATTATACAGCCCACCCTATATACTAATGCCCTGTCTGGCACAGCCAGAGACAAGACATCCCAAACGACACCCAGACAGCTGGCCCCAACCTGGACACATAGGACCCGCTATGGCTGTAGGTCGTCATCTCTTCCCAACCTCGGTTTTCAGGCTTCAGAAACTAGACCTTATCTCCAATCACTGCCCAGGGGTGAACGTGATGCAGAAATTAGAATTCCTCCTTCCCCATGGCCAGAAACCTTGTGGTTGGCATGTTGTCCAACGTTCAATGTGGGAAAACCTGCATTGTCCGAAAGGCCACGCCAATGCTTGAGGGCCGCCTAGGGCACAGACATGCATTGTGACCTGCAGCGTGAGTCCCGTATTAAAGTAACGCCTCTCAGTGGCTGGACCAAATCTTGCATATGGGGCTTGTCTTATCCTTAGGCCCCCAGGCTTAACCAGAGGGCGAGTATTCCAGTTGTCAGTACCCACTGCTATGCTCTAGAATCCCTCTACTGGGGGGACACATGAAGCAGAAAACAGGACACTTCCCTTCCCACAGAATCACCCCAAACTCTTGGGGCCTGGACAAACTACCAGAGAGGGAGACTTCTACGACCCATGAGGCAACTCCTACACTAAACGGCCATTGTGGACAAAACATCCAGAGACAAAAGCCTGAGCGACGGCCTCCCTCTCACCCTTCTTTCATATCCAGAGGAGCTCCCCTCATGGACTGTAGATCAGGCCTGCCGTAACCTCGGCCCCAAACCTGAGCTGGGTTAGGGTATTTGGATGTCTGTCTGCACAGCCATGGCCCACACAGCCTCCAGGCTGGGGTCTCTGGAGCCACACCACAGAACTGTGCCTGCTCTCTCCTAAGAAACTGCCCATTCCATTGGCCACAACTCTACAAAATACTAGAAACCTCAAGGTCCCCAAGGACATCCCACTACCGCAAGCCGCACTGGACAAATAGGGGCATTATGACTCAAGCTGAGCAACTACTACCTCCATGCAGACACACAGACAGATATCCGCAGAGACAGAAGATTGAACCAGACAGGCCCCTAGGCCCTATTATGAACTCTTGCTTTGGTGTCCAGGTATCACTCCTCAGAGGCCTGGGTTCGAGACCAGCATACGGGGCTTTCCTGAGGCACCAGACAGAAGACCTCTCATCTCCACATGGGAAGCTTCCTGTTGGAGTTGTGTCAAGCCCTTCGGGTTGAGAATCCTGCAGAGTCCCTTAGCTACTGCCACATTCCAAGTTCTCCATGGCCCCCAACCCACATTATGACTCATCCTCAGCAGAGTCCATTTAAATTCAGCCTTCTGGGTAGCTCACCCAAGAGCCCACAGATTGAGCGTTCCTTGTCTCGACCAGGCAATGGGAAGGTGAGTTGGCGTTTCTCGGCATCCATGCTTAGGGTCCTGCTCTCGAGTCTTTCTGTATGGGGCATCCTGGAACCATCCAATAGTACTCGACTGTCCTGAAGAAGGAAACTTTGAAGTTTGGAGCAGCTCACAACTCCCAGCGTAGGGAAACCTCCCTGGCCTCATGACGCCCCCACCCCCTTCAGGAAGGGGCCGTCATGGACACAAACTACAGCTTGAGGCAACATCTGATAATCGCTCTGACCTCACGTGCAGGAGATCTCGATTCAGCCTCTGCAGAGTGGGACTGCCATGCTCTTGGCCCCAAAACTTCTGCTATATTGTGTTTTCAGTCTTCCTTCCTCACAATCCTGGCCACACCCCTCCAGTTTGGCAATTCTGGAGACACAATGCAGCACTCTGCCTGCCCTCCAGAAGAAAAATGTTGCCCTATAGGGCTAACCAGAAACGCCAAATGAGTAACAACCTGCATGCCACTCGACCATACCCCAATTATACAGTCTAGCCTGTGCACTAAAGCCCTGTCTGACACAGCCTGAGGGCAGACCTCCAGTCAAACACCCAGACAGCTGGACATACACAGAGCATATCACACCCACAATGGCTTTAGGCCATCATCTCTACCCAACCTCAGTTTTCACCTTCAGAACCTTGACCTTATCTCCACTCACTGCTCAGGAGTGAACGTGATGCAAGAATCAGAACTTCTCCTTCGCCTTGGCAAGAAACCTAGTGGTTGGCATGTTGTCCAATGTTCATTGTAGGAGAAAGCAGCATGGACTATGAGGCCCTACCTATCCCTGAGGGCCACAATGTGCACAAACACACATTGTGACCCTCTGCGTGATCCCTATCCTCATGTAAAGCCTCTTAGTGACTGGAACAACAGCCCACATATGGGGCTTGCCAAGCCCCTAGTCCCCCAAACTCAACCAGAGTTTGAGATGTCTAGTCACCCCTACTCAATGCTCTACTCGGGAATCCCTCTTTGGTGGGACACCTGAGGTAAAAAAATAAAAATACAGAAAGGAATCTTCCCATCCACAGAATGATCCCAACCACTTGGGATCAGGCCAAATGACCAGAGAAAGAATTGTCCATGGCCCTTGAGGACACCCCGACATTCCACGGCCACCATTGACACAAAATCCAGAGACAAAACCCTGAGCAAGCGCCACATACTCGCCCTTTGTTCATAGCCCAGAAAATTCTCACGGTCTGTAGATCGAGCCTTCATACATACATCCCCAAACCTAAGCTGAGTTTGTGTTTTCAGACTTCTGTCCCCACAGTCCTGGCCCACACACCATCCAAGCTGGGGCCCCTGGAGCCACACCTCAGGACTGTGGCTTCCCTCTCCTGGGGAATTTTGCCATTTCCATTGGCCACAACCCTATAGATTAGGAGAATCCTCCAAACTCCCCCAGGCGATCCGAATTGTGTTGGCTGCCCAGGACACACAGGGATGATCTTTCACAAGTTAGGAAACCACCTCCACTCAGACCCAGAGACAGATATCCCCATAGAATAAGATTGAACTGGACGGGCACTTAGGCCCTAATCAGATCCATTACTTTTGATTCCAGTCATTTCTCCTCAGAGGCCTGGTTTCCAATACCAGCATATGGGAGATTCCTTAGGCACTCATCAAAACAATTCTCTTCTCTACATAGGAAATATACTCTTTAGAGCTCCATCAAAACCTCCGGTTATGAACATCCCTCAAGGCCCCGGATCAAGCACCCCATTCCAAGGTCTACATGGACACAAATGCACATTATGACCCATCCTCAACTCACCCATATCAAAACACCCGCCTCGGTTTCTCCCCTAGAACCAGCAGATCGAACTTGCCTTGGCTCTATGAGACACCTGGAATGGGAGGCAGGCTGCCCAGGCATCCATCCTTAGAACTCTGCTCTGGATAACTTCCTTATGGGATGTCCTGGAGCCATCCAACATGTCTCGACTGTCCCACAGAAGGAATCATTGTGGTTCGGAGCATCTCACAATTCCCATCGTGGGAAAACCTCCATGTCCTCGTGACACCCTCCCCTTCATGAATGGGCCGTCATGGACAGAAACTCCGACCTAAGAAAACGTCTGATCCTAGCTCTGTCTTCAGGTATACGGGACCTCGAATCATCTCTGCAGAGGGTGCCTGCCGTCCCCTCACCCCGATATCTAAGTCTGGCTTGTGTTCTCAGAATTTTTTCCTCACACTCCTGGCTCACAAGCGTTCCAGTCTGGGAATTTTGGAGTCACTATGTGGCACTGTGTCTTCCCTCCAGAAGAAAAACGTTGCCCTCTGGGGCTACCCAGTAACCACAAATGAGTACCATCCTGCACAAATCTCGACTGCACCCCAATGATGCAGTCTAGCCTGGGAACTAATTCCCTGTCTTCCACAGCCTGAGCCTGCACCTCCCAACCCACACTCAACAGCTGGCCGAACACTGAGCACATCAGACACACCATGGCCTTAGGGCTTCATCTCTTCCCAACCTCAGTTTTCAGGCTTCAGAACCTAGACCTTAAATCCAATCACAGTCCAGGAGTGAATGTGTTGCAGAAATTAGAACTCCATCTTCCCCATTGCCAGAATACTTGTGGTTCCCATACTGTGCAACGTTCAGTGTAGGAGAAACCAGCATGGTACATTAGGCCACGTCCTGACTTGAGGGGCTCCTTGGGCACAAAAACACATTGTGAAACTCAGTGTGAGACCTATCCTCAAGGAAGGCCTCTCAGTGTCTGGACCAAGAGCCCACATAAGGGGCTTGCCATGTTCTTAGGTCCCAATGTTAACCAGATTTGTGGTTGTCCTGTTGCCCCCACCCACGACTCTGCTCTGGAATCCCTCTTTTGGTGGACCACAGGAGGTTAAAAAAACAAAAAACAAAAAACAAAAAAAAATAAACAAAAAAAACCCAGAAAGGCCTCCTCCCTTCCCACAGAATGACCCCAAACTCTTGGGATCGGGTCAAATCCCCAGAAAGGGAGCCTCATCGATGGCCCATGAGGACACCCCGACATTCCATAGCAATCGGTGACACATTTCCAGAAAAAAAAAAGAAAAAAAGCATGAGCAAGCACCTCACATACGCCCTTTGTTCATATCCCGAAGAGGTCTCCTCACGGTCTATAGATCGTGCCGGCCATACCTACAACCCACAACCTAAGTGGAGTTTGTGTTTTCAGGCTTTTGTCCAAACACTTGGGTCCCTGGAGCCACACCTCAGGACTGTGCTTCCCTTTCAAGGGAATTCTTCCCATTCCATTGGCCACAACCTTGCAAATTAGGAAAAACCTCCAAAGTCACCGAGGCCATCCCAATAGTGTAGGCTGCCCAGGACAAACAGGGGTGATCTCAAACCAGCTGAGCAACTACCTCCACTCAGACAACAGATGTCCCCAGAGAAGAATATTGAACCGGACAGGCCCCTAGGCCCTAATCAGATCCATTGCTTTGGTTTCCAGGCATCTGTCCTCAGAGGCCTCGTTTCCAATACCAGCATATGGTGGTTTCCTGAGGCACCAATGAAAACAAATCTCGTCTCCCCATGGAAACTTGCTCATTGGAGCTTTGTCATAACCTCTGGTTAGGAGAATCCTTCAGGGCCCTGGTGCCACTGCCCCATACAAAGGTCTCCATGGACTCAAACCAACATTAAGACCATCCTCAGAAAAGTCCATTTCAACTCAGCCCCCTCTGTTGCTACCCCAAGCCAGCAGATCAAACGTTTCTTGTTGCTAGGAGACAATTGGAATGTGAGGCTGGCTGCCCAGGCATCCATACTTAGAACCCTGTTCTGGAAAAATACCTTATAAGACGTCCTGGAGCCATCCAACAAATCTTAATTGTCCCACAGAAGGAATCCTTGCGGTTTGGAGCATCTCACAACTCCAATAGTGGGAAAACCCCCATGGCCTCATAATGCCCCCCCTTCCTGAAGGGGCCAACATGGACAGAAACTCAAACCTGAGCCAAAGTCTGAACCTCGACCTGACTTCAGACACATGAGATCTCAATTCAGCTCTGCAGAGTGTGCCTGCCATGTCCTTGCCCCGAAACCTAAGCCTAGCTTGTGTTCTCAGACTTCCGTCCTCACTCTCCTGGCCCACAAGCCCTCCAGATTGGGAATTCCGAAGCCACAATGCCGCACTCTGCCTGCCATCCAGAAGAAAAACTTTGCCCTATGCTGCTAATAAGAAACCCCAAATGATTTTCTAATGCATGCCACTCGATTGTAAAGCAATTATACAGCCCACCCTGTATACTAATGCCCTGTCTGGTCAGCCTGAGACAAGACATCCCAAACGACACCCAGACATCTGGCCCCAACCTGGACACATAGGACCCGCTATGGCTGTAGGTCGTCATCTCTTCCCAACCTCGGTTTTCAGGCTTCAGAACCTAGACCTTATCTCCAATCACTGCCCAGGGGTGAACGTGATGCAGGAATTAGAATTCCTCCTTCCCCATGGCCAGAAACCTTGTGGTTGGCATGTTGTCCAACGTTCAATGTGGGAAAACCTGCATTGTCCGAAAGGCCACGCCAGTGCTTGAGGGCCGCCTAGGGCACAGACATGCATTGTGACCTGCAGCGTGAGTCCCGTATTAAAGTAACGCCTCTCAGTGGCTGGACCAAGATCCTGCATATGGGGCTTGTCATATCCATAGGCCCCCAGGCTTAACCAGAGGGCGAGTATTCCAGTTGTCAGTACCCACTGCTATGCTCTAGAATCCCTCTACTGGGGGGACACATGAAGCAGAAAACAGGACACTTCCCTTCCCACAGAATGACCCCAAACTCTTGGGGGCTGGACAAACTACCAGAGAGGGAGACTTCTACGACCCATGAGGCAACTCCTACATTAAACGGCCATTGTGGACAAAACATCCAGAGACAAAACCCTGAGCGACTGCCTCCCTCTCACCCTTCTTTCATATCCAGAGGAGCTCCCCTCATGGACTGTAGATCAGGCCTGCCGTAACCTCGGCCCCAAACCTGAGCTGAGTTAGGGTTTTTGGATGTCTGTCTGCACAGCCATGGCCCACACAGCCTCCAGGCTGAGGTCTCTGGAGCCACACCACAGAACTGTGCCTGCTCTCTCCTAAGAAACTGCCCATTCCATTGGCCACAACTCTACAAAATAGTAGAAACCTCAAGGTCCCCAAGGACATCCCACTACCGCAAGCCGCACTGGACAAATAGGGGCATTATGACACAAGCTGAGCAACTACTACCTCCATGCAGACACACAGACAGATATCCGCAGAGACAGAAGATTGAACCAGACAGGCCCCTAGGCCCTATTATTAACTCTTGCTTTGGTGTCCAGGTATCACTCCTCAGAGGCCTGGGTTCGAAGACCAGCATACGGGGCTTTCCTGAGGCACCAGACAGAAGACCTCTCATCTCCACATGGGAAGCTTCCTTGTTGGAGTTGTGTCAAGCCCTTCGGGTTGGAGAATCCTGCAGAGTCCCTTAGCTACTGCCACATTCCAAGGTCTCCATGGCCTCCAACCCACATTATGACTCAACCTCAGGAGAGTCCATTTAAACTCAGGCTTCTGGGTAGCTCACCCAAGAGCCCGCAGATTGAGCGTGCCTTGTCTCGACCAGGCAATGGGAAGGTGAGTTGGCGTTTCTCGGCATCCATGCTTAGGCCCTTGCTCTCGAGTCTTTCTGTATGGGGCATCCTGGAACCATCCAATAATACTCGACTGTCCTGAAGAAGGAAACTTTAAAGTTTGGAGCAGCTCACAACTCCCAGCGTAGGGAAACCTCCCTGGCCTCATGACGCCCCCACCCCCTTCAGGAAGGGGCCGTCATGGACACAAACTCCAGCTTGAGGCAACATCTGATACTCGCCCTGACCTCACGTGCAGGAGATCTCGATTCAGCCTCTGCAGAGTGGGCCTGCGATGCTCTTGGCCCCAAAACTCGTGCTAGCTTGTGTTTTCTGACTTCCTTCCTCACAATCCTGGCCACACCCCTCCAGTTTGGCAATTCTGGAGACACAATGCAGCACTCCGCCTGCCCTCCAGAAGAAAAATGTTGCCCTATAGGGCTAACCAGAAACGCCAAATGAGTAACAACCTGCATGCCACTCGACCATACCCCAATTATACAGTCTAGCCTGTGCACTAAAGCCCTGTCTGACACAGCCTGAGGACAGACCTCCAGTCCAACACCCAGACAGCTGGCCATACACAGAGCATATCACACCCACAATGGCTTTAGGCCATCAACTCTACCCAACCTCAGTTTTCACCTTCAGAACCTAGAACTTATCTCCACTCACTGCTCAGGAGTGAATGTGATGCAAGAATCAGAACTTCTCCTTCGCCTTGGCAAGAAACCTAGTGGTTGGCATGTTGTCCAATGTTCATTGTAGGAGAAAGCAGCATGGACTATGAGGCCCCACCTATCCCTGAGGGCCACAATTTGCACAAACACACATTGAGACCCTCAGCGTGAGCCCTATCCTCATGTAAAGCCTATTAGTGACTGGAACAACAGCCCACATATGGGGCTTGCCAAGCCCCTAGTCCCCCAATATCAACCAGAGTTCGAGATGTCTAGTCACCCCTACTCAGGGCTCTACTCTGGAATCCCTCTTTGGTGGGACACCTGAGGTAAAAAAAAAAATACAGAAAGGACTCTTCCCATCCACAGAATGATCCCAACCACTTGGGTTCAGGCCAAATGACCAGAGAAAGGATTGTCCATGGCCCTTGAGGACACCCCGACATTCCACGGCCACCATTGACACAAAATCCAGAGTCAAAACCCTGAGCAAGCGCCACATACTCGCCCTTTGTTCATAGCCCGGAAAATTCTCACGGTCTGTTGATCGAGCCTTCATACATACATCCCCAAACCTAAGCTGAGTTTGTGTTTTCAGACTTCTGTCCCCACAGTCCTGGCCCACACACCATCCAAGCTGGGGCCCCTGGAGCCACACCTCAGGACTGTGGCTTCCCTCTCCAGGGGAATTCTGCCATTTCCATTGGCCACAACCCTATAGATTAGGAGAATCCTCCAAACTCCCCCAGGCCATCCGAATTGTGTTGGCTGCCCAGGACACACAGGGATGATCTTTCACAACTTAGGAAACCACCTCCACTCAGACCCAGAGACAGATATCCCCATAGAATAAGATTGAACTGGACGGGTACTGAGGCCCTAATCAGATCCATTGATTTTGATTCCAGTCATCTCTCCTCAGAGGCCTAGTTTCCAATACCAGCATATGGGAGATTCCTTAGGCACTCATCAACACAATTCTCTTCTCTACATAGGAAACATACTCTTTAGAGCTCCATCAAAACCTCCGGTTATGAACATCCCTCAAGGCCCCGGATCATGCACCCCATTCCAAAGTCTACATGGACACAAATGCACATTATGACCCATCCTCAACTCACCCATTTCAAAACACCCGCCTCGGTTGCTCCCCTAGATCCAGCAGATCGAACTTGCCTTGGCTCTATGAGACTCCTGGAATGGGAGGCAGGCTGCCCACGCATCCATCCTTAGAACCCTGCTCTGGATAACTTCCTTATGGGATGTCCTGGAGCCATCCAACATGTCTCGACTGTCCCACAGAAGGAATCATTGTGGTTTGGAGCATCTCACAATTCCCATCGTGGGAAAACCTCCATGTCCTCGTGACACCCTCCCCTTCATGAATGGGCCGTCATGGACAGAAACTCCGACCTAAGAAAACGTCTGATCCTAGCTCTGTCTTCAGGTATACGGGACCTTGAATCATCTCTGCAGAGGGTGCCTGCCGTCCCCTCACCCCGAAATCTAAGTCTGGCTTGTGTTCTCAGAATTTTTTCCTCACACTCCTGGCTCACAAGCCTTCCAGTCTGGGAATTTTGGAGTCACTATGTGGCACTGTGTCTTCCCTCCAGAAGAAAAACGTTGCCCTCTGGGGCTACCCAGTAACCACAAATGAGTACCATCCTGCACAATTCTCGACTGCACCCCAATGATGCAGTCTAGCCTGGGCACTAATTCCCTGTCTGCCACAGCCTGAGCCTGCACCTCCCAACCCACACTCAAAAGCTGGCCGAACACTGAGCACATCAGACACACCATGGCCTTAGGGCTTCATCTCTTCCCAACCTCAGTTTTCAGGCTTCAGAACCTAGACCTTAAATCCAATCACAGTCCAGGAGTGAAAGTGTTGCAGAAATTAGAACTCCATCTTCCCCATTGCCAGAAAACTTGTGGTTCCCATACTGTGCAACGTTCAGTGTAGGAGAAACCAGCATGGTACATTAGGCCACGCCCTGACTTGAGGGGCTTCTTGGGCACAAAAACACATTGTGAAACTCAGTGTGAGACCTATCCTCAAGGAAGGCCTCTCAGTGTCTGGACCAAGAGCCCACATAAGGGGCTTGCCATGTTCTTAGGTCCCAATGTTAACCAGAAGTCTGGTTGTCCAGTTGCCCCTACCCACGACTCTGCTCTGGAATCCCTCTTTTGGTGGTCCACCTGAGGTTAAAAAAAAAAAAAAAAAAAAAAAAAAAAACAGAAAGGCCTCCTTCCTTCCCACAGAATGACCCCAATCTCTTGGGATCGGGTCAAATCCCCAGAAAGGAAGCCTCATCGATGGCCCATGAGGACACCCCGACATTCCATGGCAATCGGTGACACATTTCCAGAAAAAAAAAAAAAAAAGCATGAGCATGCACATCACATTCGCCCTTTGTTCATATCCCGAAGAGGTCTCCTCACGGTCTATAGATCGGGCTGGCCATACCTAAATCCCACAAACTAAGTGGAGTTTGTGTTTTCAGACTTTTGTCCAAATAGCCCTGGACCACACACGCTCCACACTTGGGTCCCTGGAGCTACACCTCAGTACTGTGCTTCCCTTTCAAGGGAATTCTTCCCATTCCATTGGCCACAACCTTGCAAATTAGGAAAAACCTCCAAAGTCACCAAGGCCATCCCAATAGTGTAGGCCGCCCATGACAAACAGGGGTGATCTCAAACCAGCTGAGCAACTACCTCCACTCAGACAACAGATGTCCCCGAGAAGAATATTGAACCGGACAGGCCCCTAGGCCCTAATCAGATCCATTGCTTTGGTTTCCCGGCATCTCTCCTCAGAGGCCTCGTTTCCAATACCAGCATATGGTGGTTTCCTGAGGCACCAATAAGAAAAAATCTCGTCTCCCCATGGAAACTTGCTCATTGGAGCTTTGTCATAATCTCTGGTTAGGAGAATCCTTCAGGGCCCTGGTGCCACTGCCCCATACAAAGGTCTCCATGGACTCAAACCAACATTAAGACCATCCTCAGAAAAGTCCATTTCAACTCAGCCCCCTCTGTTGCTACCCCAAGCCAGCAGATCAAACGTTTCTTGTTGCTAGGAGACAATTGGAATGTGAGGCTGGCTGCCCAGGCATCCATACTTAGAACCCTGTTCTGGAAAAATACCTTATAAGACGTCCTGAAGCCATCCAACAAATCTTAATTGTCCCACAGAAGGAATCCTTGCGGTTTGGAGCATTTCACAACTCCAATAGTGGGAAAACCCCCATGGCCTCATAATGCCCCCCCTTCCTGAAGGGGCCAACATGGACAGAAACTCAAACCTGAGCCAAAGTCTGAACCTCGACCTGACTTCAGACGCATGAGATCTCAATTCAGCTCTGCAGAGTGTGCCTGCCATGTCCTTGCCCCGAAACCTAAGCCTAGCTTGTGTTCTCAGACTTCCGTCCTCACTCTCCTGGCCCACAAGCCCTCCAGTTTGGGAATTCCGAAGCCACAATGCAGCATGCTGCCTGCCCTCCAGACGAAAAACTTTGCCCTATGCTGCTAATAAGAAACCCCAAATGATTTTCTAATGCATGCCACTCGATTGTAAAGCAATTATACAGCCCACCCTGTATACTAATGCCCTGTCTGGTCAGCCTGAGACAAGACATCCCAAACGACACCCAGACAGCTGGCCCCAACCTGGACACATAGGACCCGCTATGGCTGTAGGTCGTCATCTCTTCCCAACCTCGGTTTTCAGGCTTCAGAACCTAGACCTTATCTCCAATCACTGCCCAGGGGTGAACGTGATGCAGAAATTAGAATTCCTCCTTCCCCATGGCCAGAAACCTTGTGGTTGGCATGTTGTCCAACGTTCAATGTGGGAAAACCTGCATTGTCCGAAAGGCCACGCCAGTGCTTGAGGGCCGCCTAGGGCACAGACATGCATTGTGACCTGCAGCGTGAGTCCCGTATTAAAGTAACGCCTCTCAGTGGCTGGACCAAGATCCTGCATATGGGGCTTGTCATATCCATAGGCCCCCAGGCTTAACCAGAGGGCGAGTATTCCAGTTGTCAGTACCCACTGCTATGCTCTAGAATCCCTCTACTGGGGGGACACATGAAGCAGAAAACAGGACACTTCCCTTCCCACAGAATGACCCCAAACTCTTGGGGGCTGGACAAACTACCAGAGAGGGAGACTTCTACGACCCATGAGGCAACTCCTACATTAAACGGCCATTGTGGACAAAACATCCAGAGACAAAACCCTGAGCGACTGCCTCCCTCTCACCCTTCTTTCATATCCAGAGGAGCTCCCCTCATGGACTGTAGATCAGGCCTGCCGTAACCTCGGCCCCAAACCTGAGCTGAGTTAGGGTTTTTGGATGTCTGTCTGCACAGCCATGGCCCACACAGCCTCCAGGCTGAGGTCTCTGGAGCCACACCACAGAACTGTGCCTGCTCTCTCCTAAGAAACTGCCCATTCCATTGGCCACAACTCTACAAAATAGTAGAAACCTCAAGGTCCCCAAGGACATCCCACTACCGCAAGCCGCACTGGACAAATAGGGGCATTATGACACAAGCTGAGCAACTACTACCTCCATGCAGACACACAGACAGATATCCGCAGAGACAGAAGATTGAACCAGACAGGCCCCTAGGCCCTATTATGAACTCTTGCTTTGGTGTCCAGGTATCACTCCTCAGAGGCCTGGGTTCGAAGACCAGCATACGGGGCTTTCCTGAGGCACCAGACAGAAGACCTGTCATCTCCACATGGGAAGCTTCCTTGTTGGAGTTGTGTCAAGCCCTTCTGGTTGGAGAATCCTGAAGAGTCCCTTAGCTACTGCCACATTACAAGGTCTCCATGGCCACCAACCCACATTATGACTCATCCTCAGGAGAGTCCATTTAAACTCAGCCTTCTGGGTAGCTCACCCAAGAGCCCGCAGATTGAGCGTGCCTTGTCTCGACCAGGCAATGGGAAGGTGAGTTGGCGTTTCTCGGCATCCATGCTTAGGCCCTTGCTCTCGAGTCTTTCTGTATGGGGCATCCTGGAACCATCCAATAATACTCGACTGTCCTGAAGAAGGAAACTTTAAAGTTTGGAGCAGCTCACAACTCCCAGCGTAGGGAAACCTCCCTGGCCTCATGACGCCCCCACCCCCTTCAGGAAGGGGCCGTCATGGACACAAACTCCAGCTTGAGGCAACATCTGATACTCGCCCTGACCTCACGTGCAGGAGATCTCGATTCAGCCTCTGCAGAGTGGGCCTGCCATGCTCTTGGCCCCAAAACTCGTGCTAGCTTGTGTTTTCAGACTTCCTTCCTCACAATCCTGGCCACACCCCTCCAGTTTGGCAATTCTGGAGACACAATGCAGCACTCTGCCTGCCCTCCAGAAGAAAAATGTTGCCCTATAGGGCTAACCAGAAACGCCAAATGAGTAACAACCTGCATGCCACTCGACCATACCCCAATTATACAGTCTAGCCTGTGCACTAAAGCCCTGTCTGACACAGCCTGAGGACAGACCTCCAGTCCAACACCCAGACAGCTGGCCATACACAGAGCATATCACACCCACAATGGCTTTAGGCCATCATCTCTACCCAACCTCAGTTTTCACCTTCAGAACCTAGAACTTATCTCCACTCACTGCTCAGGAGTGAATGTGATGCAAGAATCAGAACTTCTCCTTCGCCTTGGCAAGAAACCTAGTGGTTGGCATGTTGTCCAATGTTCATTGTAGGAGAAAGCAGCATGGACTATGAGGCCCCACCTATCCCTGAGGGCCACAATTTGCACAAACACACATTGTGACCCTCAGCGTGAGCCCTATCCTCATGTAAAGCCTCTTAGTGACTGGAACAACAGCCCACATATGGGGCTTGCCAAGCCCCTAGTCCCCCAATCTCAACCAGAGTTCGAGATGTCTAGTCACCCCTACTCAGGGCTCTACTCTGGAATCCCTCTTTGGTGGGACACCTGAGGTAAAAAAAAAAAATACAGAAAGGACTCTTCCCATCCACAGAATGATCCCAACCACTTGGGATCAGGCCAAATGACCAGAGAAAGAATTGTCCATGGCCCTTGAGGACACCCCGACATTCCACGGCCACCATTGACACAAAATCCAGAGTCAAAACCCTGAGCAAGCGCCACATACTCGCCCTTTGTTCATAGCCCGGAAAATTCTCACGGTCTGTTGATCGAGCCTTCCTACATACATCCCCAAACCTAAGCTGAGTTTGTGTTTTCAGACTTCTGTCCCCACAGTCCTGGCCCACACACCATCCAAGCTGGGGCCCCTGGAGCCACACCTCAGGACTGTGGCTTCCCTCTCCAGGGGAATTCTGCCATTTCCATTGGCCACAACCCTATAGATTAGGAGAATCCTCCAAACTCCCCCAGGCCATCCGAATTGTGTTGGCTGCCCAGGACACACAGGGATGATCTTTCACAAGTTAGGAAACCACCTCCACTCAGACCCAGAGACAGATATCCCCATAGAATAAGATTGAACTGGACGGGCACTGAGGCCCTAATCAGATCCATTGATTTTGATTCCAGTCATCTCTCCTCAGAGGCCTAGTTTCCAATACCAGCATATGGGAGATTCCTTAGGCACTCATCAAAACAATTCTCTTCTCTACATAGGAAACATACTCTTTAGAGCTCCATCAAAACCTCCGGTTATGAACATCCCTCAAGGCCCCGGATCAAGCACCCCATTCCAAAGTCTACATGGACACAAATGCACATTATGACCCATCCTCAACTCACCCATTTCAAAACACCCGCCTCGGTTGCTCCCCTAGATCCAGCAGATCGAACTTGCCTTGGCTCTATGAGACTCCTGGAATGGGAGGCAGGCTGCCCACGCATCCATCCTTAGAACCCTGCTCTGGATAACTTCCTTATGGGATGTCCTGGAGCCATCCAACATGTCTCGACTGTCCCACAGAAGGAATCATTGTGGTTTGGAGCATCTCACAATTCCCATCGTGGGAAAACCTCCATGTCCTCGTGACACCCTCCCCTTCATGAATGGGCCGTCATGGACAGAAACTCCGACCTAAGAAAACGTCTGATCCTAGCTCTGTCTTCAGGTATACGGGACCTTGAATCATCTCTGCAGAGGGTGCCTGCCGTCCCCTCACCCCGAAATCTAAGTCTGGCTTGTGTTCTCAGAATTTTTTCCTCACACTCCTGGCTCACAAGCCTTCCAGTCTGGGAATTCTGGAGCCACTATGTGGCACTGTGTCTTCCCTCCAGAAGAAAAACGTTGCCCTCTGGGGCTACCCAGTAACCACAAATGAGTACCATCCTGCACAAATCTCGACTGCACCCCAATGATGCAGTCTAGCCTGGGCACTAATTCCCTGTCTGCCACAGCCTGAGCCTGCACCTCCCAACCCACACTCAACAGCTGGCCGAACACTGAGCACATCAGACACACCATGGCCTTAGGGCTTCATCTCTTCCCAACCTCAGTTTTCAGGCTTCAGAACCTAGACCTTAAATCCAATCACAGTCCAGGTGTGAATGTGTTGCAGAAATTAGAACTCCATCTTCCCCATTGCCAGAATACTTGTGGTTCCCATACTGTGCAACGTTCAGTGTAGGAGAAACGAGCATGGTACATTAGGCCACGCCCTGACTTGAGGGGCTCCTTGGGCACAAAAACACATTGTGAAACTCAGTGTGAGACCTATCCTCAAGGAAGGCCTCTCAGTGTCTGGACCAAGAGCCCACATAAGGGGCTTGCCATGTTCTTAGGTCCCAATGTTAACCAGAGTTGTGGTTGTCCTGTTGCCCCCAACCACGACTCTGCTCTGGAATCCCTCTTTTGGTGGTTCACAGGAGGTTAAAAAAACAAAAAACAAAAAACAAAAAAAAATAAACAAAAGAAAACCAGAAAGGCCTCCTCCCTTCCCACAGAATGACCCCAAACTCTTGGGATCGGGTCAAATCCCCAGAAAGGGAGCCTCATCGATGGCCCATGAGGACACCCGGCATTCCTTAGCAATCGGTGACACATTTCCAGAAAAAAAAAAAAAAAAGCATGAGCAAGCACCTCACATACGCCCTTTGTTCATATCCCGAAGAGGTCTCCTCACGGTCTATAGATCGTGCCGGCCATACCTACAACCCACAACCTAAGTGGAGTTTGTGTTTTCAGGCTTTTGTCCAAACACTTGGGTCCCTGGAGCCACACCTCAGGACTGTGCTTCCCTTTCAAGGGAATTCTTCCCATTCCATTGGCCACAACCTTGCAAATTAGGAAAAACCTCCAAAGTCACCGAGGCCATCCCAATAGTGTAGGCTGCCCAGGACAAACAGGGGTGATCTCAAACCAGCTGAGCAACTACCTCCACTCAGACAACAGATGTCCCCAGAGAAGAATATTGAACCGGACAGGCCCCTAGGCCCTAATCAGATCCATTGCTTTGGTTTCCAGGCATCTGTCCTCAGAGGCCTCGTTTCCAATACCAGCATATGGTGGTTTCCTGAGGCACCAATAAGAACAAATCTCGTCTCCCCATGGAAACTTGCTCATTGGAGCTTTGTCATAACCTCTGGTTAGGAGAATCCTTCAGGGCCCTGGTGCCACTGCCCCATACCAAGGTCTCCATGGACTCAAACCAACATTAAGACCATCCTCAGGAAAGTCCATTTCAACTCAGCCCCCTCTGTTGCTACCCCAAGCCAGCAGATCAAACGTTTCTTGTTGCTAGGAGACAATTGGAATGTGAGGCTGGCAGCCCAGGCATCCATACTTAGAACCCTGTTCTGGAAAAATACCTTATAAGACGTCCTGGAGCCATCCAACAAATCTTAATTGTCCCACAGAAGGAATCCTTGCGGTTTGGAGCATCTCACAACTCCAATAGTGGGAAAACCCCCATGGCCTCATAATGCCCCCCCTTCCTGAAGGGGCCAACATGGACAGAAACTCAAACCTGAGCCAAAGTCTGAACCTCGACCTGACTTCAGACACATGAGATCTCAATTCAGCTCTGCAGAGTGTGCCTGCCATGTCCTTGCCCCGAAACCTAAGCCTAGCTTGTGTTCTCAGACTTCCGTCCTCACTCTCCTGGCCCACAAGCCCTCCAGATTGGGAATTCCGAAGCCACAATGCCGCACTCTGCCTGCCCTCCAGAAGAAAAACTTTGCCCTATGCTGCTAATAAGAAACCCCAAATGATTTTCTAATGCATGCCACTCGATTGTAAAGCAATTATACAGCCCACCCTGTATACTAATGCCCTGTCTGGCACAGCCTGAGACAAGACATCCCAAACGACACCCAGACAGCTGGCCCCAACCTGGACACATAGGACCCGCTATGGCTGTAGTTCGTCATCTCTTCCCAACCTCGGTTTTCAGGCTTCAGAACCTAGACCTTATCTCCAATCACTGCCCAGGGGTGAACGTGATGCAGAAATTAGAATTCCTCCTTCCCCATGGCCAGAAACCTTGTGGTTGGCATGTTGTCCAACGTTCAATGTGGGAAAACCTGCATTGTCCGAAAGGCCACGCCAGTGCTTGAGGGCCGCCTAGGGCACAGACATGCATTGTGACCTGCAGCGTGAGTCCCGTATTAAAGTAACGCCTCTCAGTGGCTGGACCAAGATCCTGCATATGGGGCTTGTCATATCCATAGGTCCCCAGGCTTAACCAGAGGGCGAGTATTCCAGTTGTCAGTACCCACTGCTATGCTCTAGAATCCCTCTACTGGGGGGACACATGAAGCAGAAAACAGGACACTTCCCTTCCCACAGAATGACCCCAAACTCTTGGGGGCTGGACAAACTACCAGAGAGGGAGACTTCTACGACCCATGAGGCAACTCCTACATTAAACGGCCATTGTGGACAAAACATCCAGAGACAAAACCCTGAGCGACTGCCTCCCTCTCACCCTTCTTTCATATCCAGAGGAGCTCCCCTCATGGACTGTAGATCAGGCCTGCCGTAACCTCGGCCCCAAACCTGAGCTGAGTTAGGGTATTTGGATGTCTGTCTGCACAGCCATGGCCCACACAGCCTCCAGGCTGAGGTCTCTGGAGCCACACCACAGAACTGTGCCTGCTCTCTCCTAAGAAACTGCCCATTCCATTGGCCACAACTCTACAAAATAGTAGAAACCTCAAGGTCCCCAAGGACATCCCACTACCGCAAGCCGCACTGGACAAATAGGGGCATTATGACACAAGCTGAGCAACTACTACCTCCATGCAGACACACAGACAGATATCCGCAGAGACAGAAGATTGAACCAGACAGGCCCCTAGGCCCTATTATGAACTCTTGCTTTGGTGTCCAGGTATCACTCCTCAGAGGCCTGGGTTCGAAGACCAGCATACGGGGCTTTCCTGAGGCACCAGACAGAAGACCTGTCATCTCCACATGGGAAGCTTCCTTGTTGGAGTTGTGTCAAGCCCTTCTGGTTGGAGAATCCTGAAGAGTCCCTTAGCTACTGCCACATTACAAGGTCTCCATGGCCACCAACCCACATTATGACTCATCCTCAGGAGAGTCCATTTAAACTCAGCCTTCTGGGTAGCTCACCCAAGAGCCCGCAGATTGAGCGTGCCTTGTCTCGACCAGGCAATGGGAAGGTGAGTTGGCGTTTCTCGGCATCCATGCTTAGGCCCTTGCTCTCGAGTCTTTCTGTATGGGGCATCCTGGAACCATCCAATAATACTCGACTGTCCTGAAGAAGGAAACTTTAAAGTTTGGAGCAGCTCACAACTCCCAGCGTAGGGAAACCTCCCTGGCCTCATGACGCCCCCACCCCCTTCAGGAAGGGGCCGTCATGGACACAAACTCCAGCTTGAGGCAACATCTGATACTCGCCCTGACCTCACCTGCAGGAGATCTCGATTCAGCCTCTGCAGAGTGGGCCTGCCATGCTCTTGGCCCCAAAACTCGTGCTAGCTTGTGTTTTCAGACTTCCTTCCTCACAATCCTGGCCACACCCCTCCAGTTTGGCAATTCTGGAGACACAATGCAGCACTCTGCCTGCCCTCCAGAAGAAAAATGTTGCCCTATAGGGCTAACCAGAAACGCCAAATGAGTAACAACCTGCATGCCACTCGACCATACCCCAATTATACAGTCTAGCCTGTGCACTAAAGCCCTGTCTGACACAGCCTGAGGACAGACCTCCAGTCCAACACCCAGACAGCTGGCCATACACAGAGCATATCACACCCACAATGGCTTTAGGCCATCATCTCTACCCAACCTCAGTTTTCACCTTCAGAACCTAGAACTTATCTCCACTCACTGCTCAGGAGTGAATCAAGAATCAGAACTTCTCCTTCGCCTTGGCAAGAAACCTAGTGGTTGGCATGTTGTCCAATGTTCATTGTAGGAGAAAGCAGCATGGACTATGAGGCCCCACCTATCCCTGAGGGCCACAATTTGCACAAACACACATTGTGACCCTCAGCGTGAGCCCTATCCTCATGTAAAGCCTCTTAGTGACTGGAACAACAGCCCACATATGGGGCTTGCCAAGCCCCTAGTCCCCCAATCTCAACCAGAGTTCGAGATGTCTAGTCACCCCTACTCAGGGCTCTACTCTGGAATCCCTCTTTGGTGGGACACCTGAGGTAAAAAAAAAAAATACAGAAAGGAATATTCCCATCCACAGAATGATCCCAACCACTTGGGATCAGGCCAAATGACCAGAGAAAGAATTGTCCATGGCCCTTGAGGACACCCCGACATTCCACGGCCACCATTGACACAAAATCCAGAGACAAAAGCCTGAGCAAGCGCCACATACTCGCCCTTTGTTCATAGCCCGGAAAATTCTCACGGTCTGTTGATCGAGCCTTCATACATACATCCCCAAACCTAAGCTGAGTTTGTGTTTTCAGACTTCTGTCCCCACAGTCCTGGCCCACACACCATCCAAGCTGGGGCCCCTGGAGCCACACCTCAGGACTGTGGCTTCCTTCTCCAGGGGAATTCTGCCATTTCCATTGGCCACAACCCTATAGATTAGGAGAATCCTCCAAACTCCCCCAGGCCATCCGAATTGTGTTGGCTGCCCAGGACACACAGGGATGATCTTTCACAAGTTAGGAAACTACCTCCACTCAGACCCAGAGACAGATATCCCCATAGAATAAGATTGAACTGGACGGGCACTGAGGCCCTAATCAGATCCATTGATTTTGATTCCAGTCATCTCTCCTCAGAGGCCTGGTTTCCAATACCAGCATATGGGAGATTCCTTAGGCACTCATCAAAACAATTCTCTTCTCTACATAGGAAATATACTCTTTAGAGCTCCATCAAAACCTCCGGTTATGAACATCCCTCAAGGCCCCGGATCAAGCACCCCATTCCAAGGTCTACATGGACACAATTGCACATTATGACCCATCCTCAACTCACCCATTTCAAAACACCCGCCTCGGTTGCTCCCCTAGATCCAGCAGATCGAACTTGCCTTGGCTCTATGAGACACCTGGAATGGGAGGCAGGCTGCCCAGGCATCCATCCTTAGAACCCTGTTCTGGATAACTTCCTTATGGGATGTCCTGGAGCCATCCAACATGTCTCGACTGTCCCACAGAAGGAATCATTGTGGTTTGGAGCATCTCACAATTCCCATCGTGGGAAAACCTCCATGTCCTCGTGACACCCTCCCCTTCATGAATGGGCCGTCATGGACAGAAACTCCGACCTAAGAAAACTTCTGATCCTAGCTCTGTCTTCAGGTATACGGGATCTCGAATCATCTCTGCAGAGGGTGCCTGCCGTCCCCTCACCCCGAAATCTAAGTCTGGCTTGTGTTCTCAGAATTTTTTCCTCAAACTCCTGGCCCACAAGCCTTCCAGTCTGGGAATTTTGGAGTCACTTGTGGCACTGTGTCTTCCCTCCAGAAGAAAAACGTTGCCCTCTGGGGCTACCCAGTAACCACAAATGAGTATCATCCTGCACGAAACTCGACTGCACCCCAATGATTCAGTCTACTGGGCACTAATTCCCTGTCTACCACAGCCTGAGCCTGCACCTCCCAACCCACACTCAACAGCTGGCCGAACACTGAGCACATCAGACACACCATGGCCTTAGGGCTTCATCTCTTCCCAACCTCAGTTTTCAGGCTTCAGAACCTAGACCTTAAATCCAATCACAGTCCAGGAGTGAAAGTGTTGCAGAAATTAGAACTCCATCTTCCCCATTGCCAGAAAACTTGTGGTTCCCATACTGTGCAACGTTCAGTGTAGGAGAAACCAGCATGGTACATTAGGCCACGCCCTGACTTGAGGGGCTTCTTGGGCACAAAAACACATTGTGAAACTCAGTGTGAGACCTATCCTCAAGGAAGGCCTCTCAGTGTCTGGACCAAGAGCCCACATAAGGGGCTTGCCATGTTCTTAGGTCCCAATGTTAACCAGAGGTCTGGTTGTCCAGTTGCCCCTACCCACGACTCTGCTCTGGAATCCCTCTTTTGGTGGTCCACCTGAGGTTAAAAAAAAAAAAAAAAAAAAAAAAAACAGAAAGGCCTCCTTCCTTCCCACAGAATGACCCCAATCTCTTGGGATCGGGTCAAATCCCCAGAAAGGAAGCCTCATCGATGGCCCATGAGGACAACCCGACATTCCATGGCAATCGGTGACACATTTCCAGAAAAAAAAAAAAAAAGCATGAGCATGCACATCACATTCGCCCTTTGTTCATATCCCGAAGAGGTCTCCTCACGGTCTATAGATCGGGCTGGCCATACCTAAATCCCACAACCTAAGTGGAGTTTGTGTTTTCAGACTTTTGTCCAAATAGCCCTGGACCACACACGCTCCACACTTGGGTCCCTGGAGCTACACCTCAGTACTGTGCTTCCCTTTCAAGGGAATTCTTCCCATTCCATTGGCCACAACCTTGCAAATTAGGAAAAACCTCCAAAGTCACCAAGGCCATCCCAATAGTGTAGGCCGCCCATGACAAACAGGGGTGATCTCAAACCAGCTGAGCAACTACCTCCACTCAGACAACAGATGTCCCCAGAGAAGAATATTGAACCGGACAGGCCCCTAGGCCCTAATCAGATCCATTGCTTTGGTTTCCCGGCATCTCTCCTCAGAGGCCTCGTTTCCAATACCAGCATATGGTGGTTTCCTGAGGCACCAATAAGAACAAATCTCGTCTCCCCATGGAAACTTGCTCATTGGAGCTTTGTCATAACCTCTGGTTAGGAGAATCCTTCAGGGCCCTGGTGCCACTGCCCCATACAAAGTTCTCCATGGACTCAAACCAACATTAAGACCATCCTCAGAAAAGTCCATTTCAACTCAGCCCCCTCTGTTGCTACCCCAAGCCAGCAGATCAAACGTTTCTTGTTGCTAGGAGACAATTGGAATGTGAGGCTGGCTGCCCAGGCATCCATACTTAGAACCCTGTTCTGGAAAAATACCTTATAAGACGTCCTGAAGCCATCCAACAAATCTTAATTGTCCCACAGAAGGAATCCTTGCGGATTGGAGCATCTCACAACTCCAATAGTGGGAAAACCCCCATGGCCTCATAATGCCCCCCCTTCCTGAAGGGGCCAACATGGACAGAAACTCAAACCTGAGCCAAAGTCTGAACCTCGACCTGACTTCAGACGCATGAGATCTCAATTCAGCTCTGCAGAGTGTGCCTGCCATGTCCTTGCCCCGAAACCTAAGCCTAGCTTGTGTTTTCAGACTTCCGTCCTCACTCTCCTGGCCCACAAGCCCTCCAGTTTGGGAATTCCGAAGCCACAATGCAGAAGAAAAACTTTGCCCTATGCTGCTAATAAGAAACCCCAAATGATTTTCTAATGCATGCCACTCGATTGTAAAGCAATTATACAGCCCACCCTGTATACTAATGCCCTGTCTGGCACAGCCTGAGACAAGACATCCCAAACGACACCCAGACAGCTGGCCCCAACCTGGACACATAGGACCCGCTATGGCTGTAGGTCGTCATCTCTTCCCAACCTCGGTTTTCAGGCTTCAGAACCTAGACCTTATCTCCAATCACTGCCCAGGGGTGAACGTGATGCAGAAATTAGAATTCCTCCTTCCCCATGGCCAGAAACCTTGTGGTTGGCATGTTGTCCAACGTTCAATGTGGGAAAACCTGCATTGTCCGAAAGGCCACGCCAGTGCTTGAGGGCCGCCTAGGGCACAGACATGCATTGTGACCTGCAGCGTGAGTCCCGTATTAAAGTAACGCCTCTCAGTGGCTGGACCAAGATCCTGCATATGGGGCTTGTCATATCCATAGGTCCCCAGGCTTAACCAGAGGGCGAGTATTCCAGTTGTCAGTACCCACTGCTATGCTCTAGAATCCCTCTACTGGGGGGACACATGAAGCAGAAAACAGGACACTTCCCTTCCCACAGAATGACCCCAAACTCTTGGGGGCTGGACAAACTACCAGAGAGGGAGACTTCTACGACCCATGAGGCAACTCCTACATTAAACGGCCATTGTGGACAAAACATCCAGAGACAAAACCCTGAGCGACTGCCTCCCTCTCACCCTTCTTTCATATCCAGAGGAGCTCCCCTCATGGACTGTAGATCAGGCCTGCCGTAACCTCGGCCCCAAACCTGAGCTGAGTTAGGGTATTTGGATGTCTGTCTGCACAGCCATGGCCCACACAGCCTCCAGGCTGAGGTCTCTGGAGCCACACCACAGAACTGTGCCTGCTCTCTCCTAAGAAACTGCCCATTCCATTGGCCACAACTCTACAAAATAGTAGAAACCTCAAGGTCCCCAAGGACATCCCACTACCGCAAGCCGCACTGGACAAATAGGGGCATTATGACACAAGCTGAGCAACTACTACCTCCATGCAGACACACAGACAGATATCCGCAGAGACAGAAGATTGAACCAGACAGGCCCCTAGGCCCTATTATGAACTCTTGCTTTGGTGTCCAGGTATCACTCCTCAGAGGCCTGGGTTCGAAGACCAGCATACGGGGCTTTCCTGAGGCACCAGACAGAAGACCTGTCATCTCCACATGGGAAGCTTCCTTGTTGGAGTTGTGTCAAGCCCTTCTGGTTGGAGAATCCTGAAGAGTCCCTTAGCTACTGCCACATTACAAGGTCTCCATGGCCACCAACCCACATTATGACTCATCCTCAGGAGAGTCCATTTAAACTCAGCCTTCTGGGTAGCTCACCCAAGAGCCCGCAGATTGAGCGTGCCTTGTCTCGACCAGGCAATGGGAAGGTGAGTTGGCGTTTCTCGGCATCCATGCTTAGGCCCTTGCTCTCGAGTCTTTCTGTATGGGGCATCCTGGAACCATCCAATAATACTCGACTGTCCTGAAGAAGGAAACTTTAAAGTTTGGAGCAGCTCACAACTCCCAGCGTAGGGAAACCTCCCTGGCCTCATGACGCCCCCACCCCCTTCAGGAAGGGGCCGTCATGGACACAAACTCCAGCTTGAGGCAACATCTGATACTCGCCCTGACCTCACCTGCAGGAGATCTCGATTCAGCCTCTGCAGAGTGGGCCTGCCATGCTCTTGGCCCCAAAACTCGTGCTAGCTTGTGTTTTCAGACTTCCTTCCTCACAATCCTGGCCACACCCCTCCAGTTTGGCAATTCTGGAGACACAATGCAGCACTCTGCCTGCCCTCCAGAAGAAAAATGTTGCCCTATAGGGCTAACCAGAAACGCCAAATGAGTAACAACCTGCATGCCACTCGACCATACCCCAATTATACAGTCTAGCCTGTGCACTAAAGCCCTGTCTGACACAGCCTGAGGACAGACCTCCAGTCCAACACCCAGACAGCTGGCCATACACAGAGCATATCACACCCACAATGGCTTTAGGCCATCATCTCTACCCAACCTCAGTTTTCACCTTCAGAACCTAGAACTTATCTCCACTCACTGCTCAGGAGTGAATGTGATGCAAGAATCAGAACTTCTCCTTCGCCTTGGCAAGAAACCTAGTGGTTGGCATGTTGTCCAATGTTCATTGTAGGAGAAAGCAGCATGGACTATGAGGCCCCACCTATCCCTGAGGGCCACAATTTGCACAAACACACATTGTGACCCTCAGCGTGAGCCCTATCCTCATGTAAAGCCTCTTAGTGACTGGAACAACAGCCCACATATGGGGCTTGCCAAGCCCCTAGTCCCCCAATCTCAACCAGAGTTCGAGATGTCTAGTCACCCCTACTCAGGGCTCTACTCTGGAATCCCTCTTTGGTGGGACACCTGAGGTAAAAAAAAAAAATACAGAAAGGAATATTCCCATCCACAGAATGATCCCAACCACTTGGGATCAGGCCAAATGACCAGAGAAAGAATTGTCCATGGCCCTTGAGGACACCCCGACATTCCACGGCCACCATTGACACAAAATCCAGAGACAAAAGCCTGAGCAAGCGCCACATACTCGCCCTTTGTTCATAGCCCGGAAAATTCTCACGGTCTGTTGATCGAGCCTTCATACATACATCCCCAAACCTAAGCTGAGTTTGTGTTTTCAGACTTCTGTCCCCACAGTCCTGGCCCACACACCATCCAAGCTGGGGCCCCTGGAGCCACACATCAGGACTGTGGCTTCCTTCTCCAGGGGAATTCTGCCATTTCCATTGGCCACAACCCTATAGATTAGGAGAATCCTCCAAACTCCCCCAGGCCATCCGAATTGTGTTGGCTGCCCAGGACACACAGGGATGATCTTTCACAAGTTAGGAAACTACCTCCACTCAGACCCAGAGACAGATATCCCCATAGAATAAGATTGAACTGGACGGGCACTGAGGCCCTAATCAGATCCATTGATTTTGATTCCAGTCATCTCTCCTCAGAGGCCTGGTTTCCAATACCAGCATATGGGAGATTCCTTAGGCACTCATCAAAACAATTCTCTTCTCTACATAGGAAATATACTCTTTAGAGCTCCATCAAAACCTCCGGTTATGAACATCCCTCAAGGCCCCGGATCAAGCACCCCATTCCAAGGTCTACATGGACACAATTGCACATTATGACCCATCCTCAACTCACCCATTTCAAAACACCCGCCTCGGTTGCTCCCCTAGATCCAGCAGATCGAACTTGCCTTGGCTCTATGAGACACCTGGAATGGGAGGCAGGCTGCCCAGGCATCCATCCTTAGAACCCTGTTCTGGATAACTTCCTTATGGGATGTCCTGGAGCCATCCAACATGTCTCGACTGTCCCACAGAAGGAATCATTGTGGTTTGGAGCATCTCACAATTCCCATCGTGGGAAAACCTCCATGTCCTCGTGACACCCTCCCCTTCATGAATGGGCCGTCATGGACAGAAACTCCGACCTAAGAAAACTTCTGATCCTAGCTCTGTCTTCAGGTATACGGGATCTCGAATCATCTCTGCAGAGGGTGCCTGCCGTCCCCTCACCCCGAAATCTAAGTCTGGCTTGTGTTCTCAGAATTTTTTCCTCAAACTCCTGGCCCACAAGCCTTCCAGTCTGGGAATTTTGGAGTCACTTGTGGCACTGTGTCTTCCCTCCAGAAGAAAAACGTTGCCCTCTGGGGCTACCCAGTAACCACAAATGAGTATCATCCTGCACGAAACTCGACTGCACCCCAATGATTCAGTCTACTGGGCACTAATTCCCTGTCTACCACAGCCTGAGCCTGCACCTCCCAACCCACACTCAACAGCTGGCCGAACACTGAGCACATCAGACACACCATGGCCTTAGGGCTTCATCTCTTCCCAACCTCAGTTTTCAGGCTTCAGAACCTAGACCTTAAATCCAATCACAGTCCAGGAGTGAAAGTGTTGCAGAAATTAGAACTCCATCTTCCCCATTGCCAGAAAACTTGTGGTTCCCATACTGTGCAACGTTCAGTGTAGGAGAAACCAGCATGGTACATTAGGCCACGCCCTGACTTGAGGGGCTTCTTGGGCACAAAAACACATTGTGAAACTCAGTGTGAGACCTATCCTCAAGGAAGGCCTCTGAGTGTCTGGACCAAGAGCCCACATAAGGGGCTTGCCATGTTCTTAGGTCCCAATGTTAACCAGAGGTCTGGTTGTCCAGTTGCCCCTACCCACGACTCTGCTCTGGAATCCCTCTTTTGGTGGTCCACCTGAGGTTAAAAAAAAAAAAAAAAAAAAAACAGAAAGGCCTCCTTCCTTCCCACAGAATGACCCCAATCTCTTGGGATCGGGTCAAATCCCCAGAAAGGAAGCCTCATCGATGGCCCATGAGGACAACCCGACATTCCATGGCAATCGGTGACACATTTCCAGAAAAAAAAAAAAAAGCATGAGCATGCACATCACATTCGCCCTTTGTTCATATCCCGAAGAGGTCTCCTCACGGTCTATAGATCGGGCTGGCCATACCTAAATCCCACAACCTAAGTGGAGTTTGTGTTTTCAGACTTTTGTCCAAATAGCCCTGGACCACACACGCTCCACACTTGGGTCCCTGGAGCTACACCTCAGTACTGTGCTTCCCTTTCAAGGGAATTCTTCCCATTCCATTGGCCACAACCTTGCAAATTAGGAAAAACCTCCAAAGTCACCAAGGCCATCCCAATAGTGTAGGCCGCCCATGACAAACAGGGGTGATCTCAAACCAGCTGAGCAACTACCTCCACTCAGACAACAGATGTCCCCAGAGAAGAATATTGAACCGGACAGGCCCCTAGGCCCTAATCAGATCCATTGCTTTGGTTTCCCGGCATCTCTCCTCAGAGGCCTCGTTTCCAATACCAGCATATGGTGGTTTCCTGAGGCACCAATAAGAACAAATCTCGTCTCCCCATGGAAACTTGCTCATTGGAGCTTTGTCATAACCTCTGGTTAGGAGAATCCTTCAGGGCCCTGGTGCCACTGCCCCATACAAAGTTCTCCATGGACTCAAACCAACATTAAGACCATCCTCAGAAAAGTCCATTTCAACTCAGCCCCCTCTGTTGCTACCCCAAGCCAGCAGATCAAACGTTTCTTGTTGCTAGGAGACAATTGGAATGTGAGGCTGGCTGCCCAGGCATCCATACTTAGAACCCTGTTCTGGAAAAATACCTTATAAGACGTCCTGAAGCCATCCAACAAATCTTAATTGTCCCACAGAAGGAATCCTTGCGGATTGGAGCATCTCACAACTCCAATAGTGGGAAAACCCCCATGGCCTCATAATGCCCCCCCTTCCTGAAGGGGCCAACATGGACAGAAACTCAAACCTGAGCCAAAGTCTGAACCTCGACCTGACTTCAGACGCATGAGATCTCAATTCAGCTCTGCAGAGTGTGCCTGCCATGTCCTTGCCCCGAAACCTAAGCCTAGCTTGTGTTTTCAGAATTCCGTCCTCACTCTCCTGGCCCACAAGCCCTCCAGTTTGGGAATTCCGAAGCCACAATGCAGAAGAAAAACTTTGCCCTATGCTGCTAATAAGAAACCCCAAATGATTTTCTAATGCATGCCACTCGATTGTAAAGCAATTATACAGCCCGCCCTGTATACTAATGCCCTGTCTGGCACAGCCTGAGACAAGACATCCCAAACGACACCCAGACAGCTGGCCCCAACCTGGACACATAGGACCCGCTATGGCTGTAGGTCGTCATCTCTTCCCAACCTCGGTTTTCAGGCTTCAGAACCTAGACCTTATCTCCAATCACTGCCCAGGGGTGAACGTGATGCAGAAATTAGAATTCCTCCTTCCCCATGGCCAGAAACCTTGTGGTTGGCATGTTGTCCAACGTTCAATGTGGGAAAACCTGCATTGTCCGAAAGGCCACGCCAGTGCTTGAGGGCCGCCTAGGGCACAGACATGCATTGTGACCTGCAGCGTGAGTCCCGTATTAAAGTAACGCCTCTCAGTGGCTGGACCAAGATCCTGCATATGGGGCTTGTCATATCCATAGGCCCCCAGGCTTAACCAGAGGGCGAGTATTCCAGTTGTAAGTACCCACTGCTATGCTCTAGAATCCCTCTACTGGGGGGACACATGAAGCAGAAAACAGGACACTTCCCTTCCCACAGAATGACCCCACTCTTGGGGGCTGGACAAACTACCAGAGAGGGAGACTTCTACGACCCATGAGGCAACTCCTACATTAAACGGCCATTGTGGACAAAACATCCAGAGACAAAACCCTGAGCGACTGCCTCCCTCTCACCCTTCTTTCATATCCAGAGGAGCTCCCCTCATGGACTGTAGATCAGGCCTGCCGTAACCTCGGCCCCAAACCTGAGCTGAGTTAGGGTTTTTGGATGTCTGTCTGCACAGCCATGGCCCACACAGCCTCCAGGCTGAGGTCTCTGGAGCCACACCACAGAACTGTGCCTGCTCTCTCCTAAGAAACTGCCCATTCCATTGGCCACAACTCTACAAAATAGTAGAAACCTCAAGGTCCCCAAGGACATCCCACTACCGCAAGCCGCACTGGACAAATAGGGGCATTATGACACAAGCTGAGCAACTACTACCTCCATGCAGACACACAGACAGATATCCGCAGAGACAGAAGATTGAACCAGACAGGCCCCTAGGCCCTATTATGAACTCTTGCTTTGGTGTCCAGGTATCACTCCTCAGAGGCCTGGGTTCGAAGACCAGCATACGGGGCTTTCCTGAGGCACCAGACAGAAGACCTGTCATCTCCACATGGGAAGCTTCCTTGTTGGAGTTGTGTCAAGCCCTTCTGGTTGGAAAATCCTGAAGAGTCCCTTAGCTACTGCCACATTACAAGGTCTCCATGGCCACCAACCCACATTATGACTCATCCTCAGGAGAGTCCATTTAAACTCAGCCTTCTGGGTAGCTCACCCAAGAGCCCGCAGATTGAGCGTGCCTTGTCTCGACCAGGCAATGGGAAGGTGAGTTGGGGTTTCTCGGCATCCATGCTTAGGCCCTTGCTCTCGAGTCTTTCTGTATGGGGCATCCTGGAACCATCCAATAATACTCGACTGTCCTGAAGAAGGAAACTTTAAAGTTTGGAGCAGCTCACAACTCCCAGCGTAGGGAAACCTCCCTGGCCTCATGACGCCCCCACCCCCTTCAGGAAGGGGCCGTCATGGACACAAACTCCAGCTTGAGGCAACATCTGATACTCGCCCTGACCTCACCTGCAGGAGATCTCGATTCAGCCTCTGCAGAGTAGGCCTGCCATGCTCTTGGCCCCAAAACTCGTGCTAGCTTGTGTTTTCAGACTTCCTTCCTCACAATCCTGGCCACACCCCTCCAGTTTGGCAATTCTGGAGACACAATGCAGCACTCTGCCTGCCCTCCAGAAGAAAAATGTTGCCCTATAGGGCTAACCAGAAACGCCAAATGAGTAACAACCTGCATGCCACTCGACCATACCCCAATTATACAGTCTAGCCTGTGCACTAAAGCCCTGTCTGACACAGCCTGAGGACAGACCTCCAGTCCAACACCCAGACAGCTGGCCATACACAGAGCATATCACACCCACAATGGCTTTAGGCCATCATCTCTACCCAACCTCAGTTTTCACCTTCAGAACCTAGAACTTATCTCCACTCACTGCTCAGGAGTGAATGTGATGCAAGAATCAGAACTTCTCCTTCGCCTTGGCAAGAAACCTAGTGGTTGGCATGTTGTCCAATGTTCATTGTAGGAGAAAGCAGCATGGACTATGAGGCCCCACCTATCCCTGAGGGCCACAATTTGCACAAACACATATTGTGACCCTCAGCGTGAGCCCTATCCTCATGTAAAGCCTATTAGTGACTGGAACAACAGCCCACATATGGGGCTTGCCAAGCCCCTAGTCCCCCACTCTCAACCAGAGTTCGAGATGTCTAGTCACCCCTACTCAGGGCTCTACTCTGGAATCCCTCTTTGGTGGGACACCTGAGGTAAAAAAAAAAAATACAGAAAGGACTCTTCCCATCCACAGAATGATCCCAACCACTTGGGATCAGGCCAAATGACCAGAGAAAGAATTGTCCATGGCCCTTGAGGACACCCCGACATTCCACGGCCACCATTGACACAAAATCCAGAGTCAAAAGCCTGAGCAAGCGCCACATACTCGCCCTTTGTTCATAGCCCGGAAAATTCTCACGGTCTGTTGATCGAGCCTTCATACATACATCCCCAAACCTAAGCTGAGTTTGTGTTTTCAGACTTCTGTCCCCACAGTCCTGGCCCACACACCATCCAAGCTGGGGCCCCTGGAGCCACACCTCAGGACTGTGGCTTCCCTCTCCAGGGGAATTCTGCCATTTCCATTGGCCACAACCCTATAGATTAGGAGAATCCTCCAAACTCCCCCAGGCCATCCGAATTGTGTTGGCTGCCCAGGACACACAGGGATGATCTTTCACAAGTTAGGAAACCACCTCCACTCAGACCCAGAGACAGATATCCCCATAGAATAAGATTGAACTGGACGGGCACTGAGGCCCTAATCAGATCCATTGATTTTGATTCCAGTCATCTCTCCTCAGAGGCCTAGTTTCCAATACCAGCATATGGGAGATTCCTTAGGCACTCATCAAAACAATTCTCTTCTCTACATAGGAAACATACTCTTTAGAGCTCCATCAAAACCTCCGGTTATGAACATCCCACAAGGCCCCGGATCAAGCACCCCATTCCAAAGTCTACATGGACACAAATGCACATTATGACCCATCCTCAACTCACCCATTTCAAAACACCCGCCTCGGTTGCTCCCCTAGATCCAGCAGATCGAACTTGCCTTGGCTCTATGAGACTCCTGGAATGGGAGGCAGGCTGCCCACGCATCCATCCTTAGAACCCTGCTCTGGATAACTTCCTTATGGGATGTCCTGGAGCCATCCAACATGTCTCGACTGTCCCACAGAAGGAATCATTGTGGTTTGGAGCATCTCACAATTCCCATCGTGGGAAAACCTCCATGTCCTCGTGACACCCTCCCCTTCATGAATGGGCCGTCATGGACAGAAACTCCGACCTAAGAAAACGTCTGATCCTAGCTCTGTCTTCAGGTATACGGGACCTTGAATCATCTCTGCAGAGGGTGCCTGCCGTCCCCTCACCCCGAAATCTAAGTCTGGCTTGTGTTCTCAGAATTTTTTCCTCACACTCCTGGCTCACAAGCCTTCCAGTCTGGGAATTTTGGAGTCACTATGTGGCACTGTGTCTTCCCTCCAGAAGAAAAACGTTGCCATCTGGGGCTACCCAGTAACCACAAATGAGTACCATCCTGCACAAATCTCGACTGCACCCCAATGATGCAGTCTAGCCTGGGCACTAATTCCCTGTCTGCCACAGCCTGAGCCTGCACCTCCCAACCCACACTCAACAGCTGGCCGAACACTGAGCACATCAGACACACCATGGCCTTAGGGCTTCATCTCTTCCCAACCTCAGTTTTCAGGCTTCAGAACCTAGACCTTAAATCCAATCACAGTCCAGGTGTGAATGTGTTGCAGAAATTAGAACTCCATCTTCCCCATTGCCAGAATACTTGTGGTTCCCATACTGTGCAACGTTCAGTGTAGGAGAAACCAGCATGGTACATTAGGCCACGCCCTGACTTGAGGGGCTCCTTGGGCACAAAAACACATTGTGAAACTCAGTGTGAGACCTATCCTCAAGGAAGGCCTCTCAGTGTCTGGACCAAGAGCCCACATAAGGGGCTTACCATGTTCTTAGGTCCCAATGTTAACCAGAGTTGTGGTTGTCCTGTTGCCCCCACCCACGACTCTGCTCTGGAATCCCTCTTTTGGTGGTTCACAGGAGGTTAAAAAAACAAAAAACAAAAAACAAAAAAAAATAAACTAAAAAAAACCAGAAAGGCCTCCTCCCTTCCCACAGAATGACCCCAAACTCTTGGGATCGGGTCAAATCCCCAGAAAGGGAGCCTCATCGATGGCCCATGAGGACACCCCGACATTCCTTAGCAATCGGTGACACATTTCCAGAAAAAAAAAAAAAAAAGCATGAGCAAGCACCTCACATACGCCCTTTGTTCATATCCCGAAGAGGTCTCCTCACGGTCTATAGATCGTGCCGGCCATACCTACAACCCACAACCTAAGTGGAGTTTGTGTTTTCAGGCTTTTGTCCAAACACTTGGGTCCCTGGAGCCACACCTCAGGACTGTGCTTCCCTTTCAAGGGAATTCTTCCCATTCCATTGGCCACAACCTTGCAAATTAGGAAAAACCTCCAAAGTCACCGAGGCCATCCCAATAGTGTAGGCTGCCCAGGACAAACAGGGGTGATCTCAAACCAGCTGAGCAACTACCTCCACTCAGACAACAGATGTCCCCAGAGAAGAATATTGAACCGGACAGGCCCCTAGGCCCTAATCAGATCCATTGCTTTGGTTTCCAGGCATCTGTCCTCAGAGGCCTCGTTTCCAATACCAGCATATGGTGGTTTCCTGAGGCACCAATAAGAACAAATCTCGTCTCCCCATGGAAACTTGCTCATTGGAGCTTTGTCATAACCTCTGGTTAGGAGAATCCTTCAGGGCCCTGGTGCCACTGCCCCATACCAAGGTCTCCATGGACTCAAACCAACATTAAGACCATCCTCAGGAAAGTCCATTTCAACTCAGCCCCCTCTGTTGCTACCCCAAGCCAGCAGATCAAACGTTTCTTGTTGCTAGGAGACAATTGGAATGTGAGGCTGGCTGCCCAGGCATCCATACTTAGAACCCTGTTCTGGAAAAATACCTTATAAGACGTCCTGGAGCCATCCAACAAATCTTAATTGTCCCACAGAAGGAATCCTTGCGGTTTGGAGCATCTCACAACTCCAATAGTGGGAAAACCCCCATGGCCTCATAATGCCCCCCCTTCCTGAAGGGGCCAACATGGACAGAAACTCAAACCTGAGCCAAAGTCTGAACCTCGACCTGACTTCAGACACATGAGATCTCAATTCAGCTCTGCAGAGTGTGCCTGCCATGTCCTTGCCCCGAAACCTAAGCCTAGCTTGTGTTCTCAGACTTCCGTCCTCACTCTCCTGGCCCACAAGCCCTCCAGATTGGGAATTCCGAAGCCACAATGCCGCACTCTGCCTGCCCTCCAGAAGAAAAACTTTGCCCTATGCTGCTAATAAGAAACCCCAAATGATTTTCTAATGCATGCCACTCGATTGTAAAGCAATTATACAGCCCACCCTGTATACTAATGCCCTGTCTGGCACAGCCTGAGACAAGACATCCCAAACGACACCCAGACAGCTGGCCCCAACCTGGACACATAGGACCCGCTATGGCTGTAGGTCGTCATCTCTTCCCAACCTCGGTTTTCAGGCTTCAGAACCTAGACCTTATCTCCAATCACTGCCCAGGGGTGAACGTGATGCAGAAATTAGAATTCCTCCTTCCCCATGGCCAGAAACCTTGTGGTTGGCATGTTGTCCAACGTTCAATGTGGGAAAACCTGCATTGTCCGAAAGGCCACGCCAGTGCTTGAGGGCCGCCTAGGGCACAGACATGCATTGTGACCTGCAGCGTGAGTCCCGTATTAAAGTAACGCCTCTCAGTGGCTGGACCAAGATCCTGCATATGGGGCTTGTCATATCCATAGGTCCCCAGGCTTAACCAGAGGGCGAGTATTCCAGTTGTCAGTACCCACTGCTATGCTCTAGAATCCCTCTACTGGGGGGACACATGAAGCAGAAAACAGGACACTTCCCTTCCCACAGAATGACCCCAAACTCTTGGGGGCTGGACAAACTACCAGAGAGGGAGACTTCTACGACCCATGAGGCAACTCCTACATTAAACGGCCATTGTGGACAAAACATCCAGAGACAAAACCCTGAGCGACTGCCTCCCTCTCACCCTTCTTTCATATCCAGAGGAGCTCCCCTCATGGACTGTAGATCAGGCCTGCCGTAACCTCGGCCCCAAACCTGAGCTGAGTTAGGGTTTTTGGATGTCTGTCTGCACAGCCATGGCCCACACAGCCTCCAGGCTGCGGTCTCTGGAGCCACACCACAGAACTGTGCCTGCTCTCTCCTAAGAAACTGCCCATTCCATTGGCCACAACTCTACAAAATAGTAGAAACCTCAAGGTCCCCAAGGACATCCCACTACCGCAAGCCGCACTGGACAAATAGGGGCATTATGACACAAGCTGAGCAACTACTACCTCCATGCAGACACACAGACAGATATCCGCAGAGACAGAAGATTGAACCAGACAGGCCCCTAGGCCCTATTATGAACTCTTGCTTTGGTGTCCAGGTATCACTCCTCAGAGGCCTGGGTTCGAAGACCAGCATACGGGGCTTTCCTGAGGCACCAGACAGAAGACCTGTCATCTCCACATGGGAAGCTTCCTTGTTGGAGTTGTGTCAAGCCCTTCTGGTTGGAGAATCCTGAAGAGTCCCTTAGCTACTGCCACATTACAAGGTCTCCATGGCCACCAACCCACATTATGACTCATCCTCAGGAGAGTCCATTTAAACTCAGCCTTCTGGGTAGCTCACCCAAGAGCCCGCAGATTGAGCGTGCCTTGTCTCGACCAGGCAATGGGAAGGTGAGTTGGCGTTTCTCGGCATCCATGCTTAGGCCCTTGCTCTCGAGTCTTTCTGTATGGGGCATCCTGGAACCATCCAATAATACTCGACTGTCCTGAAGAAGGAAACTTTAAAGTTTGGAGCAGCTCACAACTCCCAGCGTAGGGAAACCTCCCTGGCCTCATGACGCCCCCACCCCCTTCAGGAAGGGGCCGTCATGGACACAAACTCCAGCTTGAGGCAACATCTGATACTCGCCCTGACCTCACGTGCAGGAGATCTCGATTCAGCCTCTGCAGAGTGGGCCTGCCATGCTCTTGGCCCCAAAACTCGTGCTAGCTTGTGTTTTCAGACTTCCTTCCTCACAATCCTGGCCACACCCCTCCAGTTTGGCAATTCTGGAGACACAATGCAGCACTCTGCCTGCCCTCCAGAAGAAAAATGTTGCCCTATAGGGCTAACCAGAAACGCCAAATGAGTAACAACCTGCATGCCACTCGACCATACCCCAATTATACAGTCTAGCCTGTGCACTAAAGCCCTGTCTGACACAGCCTGAGGACAGACCTCCAGTCCAACACCCAGACAGCTGGCCATACACAGAGCATATCACACCCACAATGGCTTTAGGCCATCATCTCTACCCAACCTCAGTTTTCACCTTCAGAACCTAGAACTTATCTCCACTCACTGCTCAGGAGTGAATGTGATGCAAGAATCAGAACTTCTCCTTCGCCTTGGCAAGAAACCAAGTGGTTGGCATGTTGTCCAATGTTCATTGTAGGAGAAAGCAGCATGGACTATGAGGCCCCACCTATCCCTGAGGGCCACAATTTGCACAAACACACATTGTGACCCTCAGCGTGAGCCCTATCCTCATGTAAAGCCTATTAGTGACTGGAACAACAGCCCACATATGGGGCTTGCCAAGCCCCTAGTCCCCCAATCTCAACCAGAGTTCGAGATGTCTAGTCACCCCTACTCAGGGCTCTACTCTGGAATCCCTCTTTGGTGGGACACCTGAGGTAAAAAAAAAAAATACAGAAAGGACTCTTCCCATCCACAGAATGATCCCAACCACTTGGGATCAGGCCAAATGACCAGAGAAAGAATTGTCCATGGCCCTTGAGGACACCCCGACATTCCACGGCCACCATTGACACAAAATCCAGAGTCAAAACCCTGAGCAAGCGCCACATACTCGCCCTTTGTTCATAGCCCGGAAAATTCTCACGGTCTGTTGATCGAGCCTTCATACATACATCCCCAAACCTAAGCTGAGTTTGTGTTTTCAGACTTCTGTCCCCACAGTCCTGGCCCACACACCATCCAAGCTGGGGCCCCTGGAGCCACACCTCAGGACTGTGGCTTCCCTCTCCAGGGGAATTCTGCCATTTCCATTGGCCACAACCCTATAGATTAGGAGAATCCTCCAAACTCCCCCAGGCCATCCGAATTGTGTTGGCTGCCCAGGACACACAGGGATGATCTTTCACAAGTTAGGAAACCACCTCCACTCAGACCCAGAGACAGATATCCCCATAGAATAAGATTGAACTGGACGGGCACTGAGGCCCTAATCAGATCCATTGATTTTGATTCCAGTCATCTCTCCTCAGAGGCCTAGTTTCCAATACCAGCATATGGGAGATTCCTTAGGCACTCATCAAAACAATTCTCTTCTCTACATAGGAAACATACTCTTTAGAGCTCCATCAAAACCTCCGGTTATGAACATCCCTCAAGGCCCCGGATCAAGCACCCCATTCCAAAGTCTACATGGACACAAATGCACATTATGACCCATCCTCAACTCACCCATTTCAAAACACCCGCCTCGGTTGCTCCCCTAGATCCAGCAGATCGAACTTGCCTTGGCTCTATGAGACTCCTGGAATGGGAGGCAGGCTGCCCACGCATCCATCCTTAGAACCCTGCTCTGGATAACTTCCTTATGGGATGTCCTGGAGCCATCCAACATGTCTCGACTGTCCCACAGAAGGAATCATTGTGGTTTGGAGCATCTCACAATTCCCATCGTGGGAAAACCTCCATGTCCTCGTGACACCCTCCCCTTCATGAATGGGCCGTCATGGACAGAAACTCCGACCTAAGAAAACGTCTGATCCTAGCTCTGTCTTCAGGTATACGGGACCTTGAATCATCTCTGCAGAGGGTGCCTGCCGTCCCCTCACCCCGAAATCTAAGTCTGGCTTGTGTTCTCAGAATTTTTTCCTCACACTCCTGGCTCACAAGCCTTCCAGTCTGGGAATTTTGGAGTCACTATGTGGCACTGTGTCTTCCCTCCAGAAGAAAAACGTTGCCCTCTGGGGCTACCCAGTAACCACAAATGAGTACCATCCTGCACAAATCTCGACTGCACCCCAATGATGCAGTCTAGCCTGGGCACTAATTCCCTGTCTGCCACAGCCTGAGCCTGCACCTCCCAACCCACACTCAACAGCTGGCCGAACACTGAGCACATCAGACACACCATGGCCTTAGGGCTTCATCTCTTCCCAACCTCAGTTTTCAGGCTTCAGAACCTAGACCTTAAATCCAATCACAGTCCAGGTGTGAATGTGTTGCAGAAATTAGAACTCCATCTTCCCCATTGCCAGAATACTTGTGGTTCCCATACTGTGCAACGTTCAGTGTAGGAGAAACCAGCATGGTACATTAGGCCACGCCCTGACTTGAGGGGCTCCTTGGGCACAAAAACACATTGTGAAACTCAGTGTGAGACCTATCCTCAAGGAAGGCCTCTCAGTGTCTGGACCAAGAGCCCACATAAGGGGCTTGCCATGTTCTTAGGTCCCAATGTTAACCAGAGTTGTGGTTGTCCTGTTGCCCCCACCCACGACTCTGCTCTGGAATCCCTCTTTTGGTGGTTCACAGGAGGTTAAAAAAACAAAAAACAAAAAACAAAAAAAAATAAACAAAAAAAAACCAGAAAGGCCTCCTCCCTTCCCACAGAATGACCCCAAACTCTTGGGATCGGGTCAAATCCCCAGAAAGGGAGCCTCATCGATGGCCAATGAGGACACCCCGACATTCCTTAGCAATCGGTGACACATTTCCAGAAAAAAAAAAAAAAAAGCATGAGCAAGCACCTCACATAAGCCCTTTGTTCATATCCCGAAGAGGTCTCCTCACGGTCTATAGATTGTGCCGGCCATACCTACAACCCACAACCTAAGTGGAGTTTGTGTTTTCAGGCTTTTGTCCAAACACTTGGGTCCCTGGAGCCACACCTCAGGACTGTGCTTCCCTTTCAAGGGAATTCTTCCCATTCCATTGGCCACAACCTTGCAAATTAGGAAAAACCTCCAAAGTCACCGAGGCCATCCCAATAGTGTAGGCTGCCCAGGACAAACAGGGGTGATCTCAAACCAGCTGAGCAACTACCTCCACTCAGACAACAGATGTCCCCAGAGAAGAATATTGAACCGGACAGGCCCCTAGGCCCTAATCAGATCCATTGCTTTGGTTTCCAGGCATCTGTCCTCAGAGGCCTCGTTTCCAATACCAGCATATGATGGTTTCCTGAGGCACCAATAAGAACAAATCTCGTCTCCCCATGGAAACTTGCTCATTGGAGCTTTGTCATAACCTCTGGTTAGGAGAATCCTTCAGGGCCCTGGTGCCACTGCCCCATACCAAGGTCTCCATGGACTCAAACCAACATTAAGACCATCCTCAGGAAAGTCCATTTCAACTCAGCCCCCTCTGTTGCTACCCCAAGCCAGCAGATCAAACGTTTCTTGTTGCTAGGAGACAATTGGAATGTGAGGCTGGCTGCCCAGGCATCCATACTTAGAACCCTGTTCTGGAAAAATACCTTATAAGACGTCCTGGAGCCATCCAACAAATCTTAATTGTCCCACAGAAGGAATCCTTGCGGTTTGGAGCATCTCACAACTCCAATAGTGGGAAAACCCCCATGGCCTCATAATGCCCCCCCTTCCTGAAGAGGCCAACATGGACAGAAACTCAAACCTGAGCCAAAGTCTGAACCTCGACCTGACTTCAGACACATGAGATCTCAATTCAGCTCTGCAGAGTGTGCCTGCCATGTCCTTGCCCCGAAACCTAAGCCTAGCTTGTGTTCTCAGACTTCCGTCCTCACTCTCCTGGCCCACAAGCCCTCCAGATTGGGAATTCCGAAGCCACAATGCCGCACTCTGCCTGCCCTCCAGAAGAAAAACTTTGCCCTATGCTGCTAATAAGAAACCCCAAATGATTTTCTAATGCATGCCACTCGATTGTAAAGCAATTATACAGCCCACCCTGTATACTAATGCCCTGTCTGGCACAGCCTGAGACAAGACATCCCAAACGACACCCAGACAGCTGGCCCCAACCTGGACACATAGGACCCGCTATGGCTGTAGGTCGTCATCTCTTCCCAAGCTCGGTTTTCAGGCTTCAGAACCTAGACCTTATCTCCAATCACTGCCCAGGGGTGAACGTGATGCAGAAATTAGAATTCCTCCTTCCCCATGGCCAGAAACCTTGTGGTTGGCATGTTGTCCAACGTTCAATGTGGGAAAACCTGCATTGTCCGAAAGGCCACGCCAGTGCTTGAGGGCCGCCTAGGGCACAGACATGCATTGTGACCTGCAGCGTGAGTCCCGTATTAAAGTAACGCCTCTCAGTGGCTGGACCAAGATCCTGCATATGGGGCTTGTCATATCCATAGGTCCCCAGGCTTAACCAGAGGGCGAGTATTCCAGTTGTCAGTACCCACTGCTATGCTCTAGAATCCCTCTACTGGGGGGACACATGAAGCAGAAAACAGGACACTTCCCTTCCCACAGAATGACCCCAAACTCTTGGGGGCTGGACAAACTACCAGAGAGGGAGACTTCTACGACCCATGAGGCAACTCCTACATTAAACGGCCATTGTGGACAAAACATCCAGAGACAAAACCCTGAGCGACTGCCTCCCTCTCACCCTTCTTTCATATCCAGAGGAGCTCCCCTCATGGACTGTAGATCAGGCCTGCCGTAACCTCGGCCCCAAACCTGAGCTGAGTTAGGGTATTTGGATGTCTGTCTGCACAGCCATGGCCCACACAGCCTCCAGGCTGAGGTCTCTGGAGCCACACCACAGAACTGTGCCTGCTCTCTCCTAAGAAACTGCCCATTCCATTGGCCACAACTCTACAAAATAGTAGAAACCTCAAGGTCCCCAAGGACATCCCACTACCGCAAGCCGCACTGGACAAATAGGGGCATTATGACACAAGCTGAGCAACTACTACCTCCATGCAGACACACAGACAGATATCCGCAGAGACAGAAGATTGAACCAGACAGGCCCCTAGGCCCTATTATGAACTCTTGCTTTGGTGTCCAGGTATCACTCCTCAGAGGCCTGGGTTCGAAGACCAGCATACGGGGCTTTCCTGAGGCACCAGACAGAAGACCTGTCATCTCCACATGGGAAGCTTCCTTGTTGGAGTTGTGTCAAGCCCTTCTGGTTGGAGAATCCTGAAGAGTCCCTTAGCTACTGCCACATTACAAGGTCTCCATGGCCACCAACCCACATTATGACTCATCCTCAGGAGAGTCCATTTAAACTCAGCCTTCTGGGTAGCTCACCCAAGAGCCCGCAGATTGAGCGTGCCTTGTCTCGACCAGGCAATGGGAAGGTGAGTTGGCGTTTCTCGGCATCCATGCTTAGGCCCTTGCTCTCGAGTCTTTCTGTATGGGGCATCCTGGAACCATCCAATAATACTCGACTGTCCTGAAGAAGGAAACTTTAAAGTTTGGAGCAGCTCACAACTCCCAGCGTAGGGAAACCTCCCTGGCCTCATGACGCCCCCACCCCCTTCAGGAAGGGGCCGTCATGGACACAAACTCCAGCTTGAGGCAACATCTGATACTCGCCCTGACCTCACGTGCAGGAGATCTCGATTCAGCCTCTGCAGAGTGGGCCTGCCATGCTCTTGGCCCCAAAACTCGTGCTAGCTTGTGTTTTCAGACTTCCTTCCTCACAATCCTGGCCACACCCCTCCAGTTTGGCAATTCTGGAGACACAATGCAGCACTCTGCCTGCCCTCCAGAAGAAAAATGTTGCCCTATAGGGCTAACCAGAAACGCCAAATGAGTAACAACCTGCATGCCACTCGACCATACCCCAATTATACAGTCTAGCCTGTGCACTAAAGCCCTGTCTGACACAGCCTGAGGACAGACCTCCAGTCCAACACCCAGACAGCTGGCCATACACAGAGCATATCACACCCACAATGGCTTTAGGCCATCATCTCTACCCAACCTCAGTTTTCACCTTCAGAACCTAGAACTTATCTCCACTCACTGCTCAGGAGTGAATGTGATGCAAGAATCAGAACTTCTCCTTCGCCTTGGCAAGAAACCTAGTGGTTGGCATGTTGTCCAATGTTCATTGTAGGAGAAAGCAGCATGGACTATGAGGCCCCACCTATCCCTGAGGGCCACAATTTGCACAAACACACATTGTGACCCTCAGCGTGAGCCCTATCCTCATGTAAAGCCTATTAGTGACTGGAACAACAGCCCACATATGGGGCTTGCCAAGCCCCTAGTCCCCCAATCTCAACCAGAGTTCGAGATGTCTAGTCACCCCTACTCAGGGCTCTACTCTGGAATCCCTCTTTGGTGGGACACCTGAGGTAAAAAAAAAAAATACAGAAAGGACTCTTCCCATCCACAGAATGATCCCAACCACTTGGGATCAGGCCAAATGACCAGAGAAAGAATTGTCCATGGCCCTTGAGGACACCCCGACATTCCACGGCCACCATTGACACAAAATCCAGAGTCAAAACCCTGAGCAAGCGCCACATACTCGCCCTTTGTTCATAGCCCGGAAAATTCTCACGGTCTGTTGATCGAGCCTTCATACATACATCCCCAAACCTAAGCTGAGTTTGTGTTTTCAGACTTCTGTCCCCACAGTCCTGGCCCACACACCATCCAAGCTGGGGCCCCTGGAGCCACACCTCAGGACTGTGGCTTCCCTCTCCAGGGGAATTCTGCCATTTCCATTGGCCACAACCCTATAGATTAGGAGAATCCTCCAAACTCCCCCAGGCCATCCGAATTGTGTTGGCTGCCCAGGACACACAGGGATGATCTTTCACAAGTTAGGAAACCACCTCCACTCAGACCCAGAGACAGATATCCCCATAGAATAAGATTGAACTGGACGGGCACTGAGGCCCTAATCAGATCCATTGATTTTGATTCCAGTCATCTCTCCTCAGAGGCCTAGTTTCCAATACCAGCATATGGGAGATTCCTTAGGCACTCATCAAAACAATTCTCTTCTCTACATAGGAAACATACTCTTTAGAGCTCCATCAAAACCTCCGGTTATGAACATCCCTCAAGGCCCCGGATCAAGCACCCCATTCCAAAGTCTACATGGACACAAATGCACATTATGACCCATCCTCAACTCACCCATTTCAAAACACCCGCCTCGGTTGCTCCCCTAGATCCAGCAGATCGAACTTGCCTTGGCTCTATGAGACTCCTGGAATGGGAGGCAGGCTGCCCACGCATCCATCCTTAGAACCCTGCTCTGGATAACTTCCTTATGGGATGTCCTGGAGCCATCCAACATGTCTCGACTGTCCCACAGAAGGAATCATTGTGGTTTGGAGCATCTCACAATTCCCATCGTGGGAAAACCTCCATGTCCTCGTGACACCCTCCCCTTCATGAATGGGCCGTCATGGACAGAAACTCCGACCTAAGAAAACGTCTGATCCTAGCTCTGTCTTCAGGTATACGGGACCTTGAATCATCTCTGCAGAGGGTGCCTGCCGTCCCCTCACCCCGAAATCTAAGTCTGGCTTGTGTTCTCAGAATTTTTTCCTCACACTCCTGGCTCACAAGCCTTCCAGTCTGGGAATTTTGGAGTCACTATGTGGCACTGTGTCTTCCCTCCAGAAGAAAAACGTTGCCCTCTGGGGCTACCCAGTAACCACAAATGAGTACCATCCTGCACAAATCTCGACTGCACCCCAATGATGCAGTCTAGCCTGGGCACTAATTCCCTGTCTGCCACAGCCTGAGCCTGCACCTCCCAACCCACACTCAACAGCTGGCCGAACACTGAGCACATCAGACACACCATGGCCTTAGGGCTTCATCTCTTCCCAACCTCAGTTTTCAGGCTTCAGAACCTAGACCTTAAATCCAATCACAGTCCAGGTGTGAATGTGTTGCAGAAATTAGAACTCCATCTTCCCCATTGCCAGAATACTTGTGGTTCCCATACTGTGCAACGTTCAGTGTAGGAGAAACCAGCATGGTACATTAGGCCACGCCCTGACTTGAGGGGCTCCTTGGGCACAAAAACACATTGTGAAACTCAGTGTGAGACCTATCCTCAAGGAAGGCCTCTCAGTGTCTGGACCAAGAGCCCACATAAGGGGCTTGCCATGTTCTTAGGTCCCAATGTTAACCAGAGTTGTGGTTGTCCTGTTGCCCCCACCCACGACTCTGCTCTGGAATCCCTCTTTTGGTGGTTCACAGGAGGTTAAAAAAACAAAAAACAAAAAACAAAAAAAAATAAACAAAAAAAAACCAGAAAGGCCTCCTCCCTTCCCACAGAATGACCCCAAACTCTTGGGATCGGGTCAAATCCCCAGAAAGGGAGCCTCATCGATGGCCCATGAGGACACCCCGACATTCCTTAGCAATCGGTGACACATTTCCAGAAAAAAAAAAAAAAAAGCATGAGCAAGCACCTCACATAAGCCCTTTGTTCATATCCCGAAGAGGTCTCCTCACGGTCTATAGATTGTGCCGGCCATACCTACAACCCACAACCTAAGTGGAGTTTGTGTTTTCAGGCTTTTGTCCAAACACTTGGGTCCCTGGAGCCACACCTCAGGACTGTGCTTCCCTTTCAAGGGAATTCTTCCCATTCCATTGGCCACAACCTTGCAAATTAGGAAAAACCTCCAAAGTCACCGAGGCCATCCCAATAGTGTAGGCTGCCCAGGACAAACAGGGGTGATCTCAAACCAGCTGAGCAACTACCTCCACTCAGACAACAGATGTCCCAGAGAAGAATATTGAACCGGACAGGCCCCTAGGCCCTAATCAGATCCATTGCTTTGGTTTCCAGGCATCTGTCCTCAGAGGCCTCGTTTCCAATACCAGCATATGATGGTTTCCTGAGGCACCAATAAGAACAAATCTCGTCTCCCCATGGAAACTTGCTCATTGGAGCTTTGTCATAACCTCTGGTTAGGAGAATCCTTCAGGGCCCTGGTGCCACTGCCCCATACCAAGGTCTCCATGGACTCAAACCAACATTAAGACCATCCTCAGGAAAGTCCATTTCAACTCAGCCCCCTCTGTTGCTACCCCAAGCCAGCAGATCAAACGTTTCTTGTTGCTAGGAGACAATTGGAATGTGAGGCTGGCTGCCCAGGCATCCATACTTAGAACCCTGTTCTGGAAAAATACCTTATAAGACGTCCTGGAGCCATCCAACAAATCTTAATTGTCCCACAGAAGGAATCCTTGCGGTTTGGAGCATCTCACAACTCCAATAGTGGGAAAACCCCCATGGCCTCATAATGCCCCCCCTTCCTGAAGGGGCCAACATGGACAGAAACTCAAACCTGAGCCAAAGTCTGAACCTCGACCTGACTTCAGACACATGAGATCTCAATTCAGCTCTGCAGAGTGTGCCTGCCATGTCCTTGCCCCGAAACCTAAGCCTAGCTTGTGTTCTCAGACTTCCGTCCTCACTCTCCTGGCCCACAAGCCCTCCAGATTGGGAATTCCGAAGCCACAATGCCGCACTCTGCCTGCCCTCCAGAAGAAAAACTTTGCCCTATGCTGCTAATAAGAAACCCCAAATGATTTTCTAATGCATGCCACTCGATTGTAAAGCAATTATACAGCCCACCCTGTATACTAATGCCCTGTCTGGCACAGCCTGAGACAAGACATCCCAAACGACACCCAGACAGCTGGCCCCAACCTGGACACATAGGACCCGCTATGGCTGTAGGTCGTCATCTCTTCCCAAGCTCGGTTTTCAGGCTTCAGAACCTAGACCTTATCTCCAATCACTGCCCAGGGGTGAACGTGATGCAGAAATTAGAATTCCTCCTTCCCCATGGCCAGAAACCTTGTGGTTGGCATGTTGTCCAACGTTCAATGTGGGAAAACCTGCATTGTCCGAAAGGCCACGCCAGTGCTTGAGGGCCGCCTAGGGCACAGACATGCATTGTGACCTGCAGCGTGAGTCCCGTATTAAAGTAACGCCTCTCAGTGGCTGGACCAAGATCCTGCATATGGGGCTTGTCATATCCATAGGTCCCCAGGCTTAACCAGAGGGCGAGTATTCCAGTTGTCAGTACCCACTGCTATGCTCTAGAATCCCTCTACTGGGGGGACACATGAAGCAGAAAACAGGACACTTCCCTTCCCACAGAATGACCCCAAACTCTTGGGGGCTGGACAAACTACCAGAGAGGGAGACTTCTACGACCCATGAGGCAACTCCTACATTAAACGGCCATTGTGGACAAAACATCCAGAGACAAAACCCTGAGCGACTGCCTCCCTCTCACCCTTCTTTCATATCCAGAGGAGCTCCCCTCATGGACTGTAGATCAGGCCTGCCGTAACCTCGGCCCCAAACCTGAGCTGAGTTAGGGTTTTTGGATGTCTGTCTGCACAGCCATGGCCCACACAGCCTCCAGGCTGCGGTCTCTGGAGCCACACCACAGAACTGTGCCTGCTCTCTCCTAAGAAACTGCCCATTCCATTGGCCACAACTCTACAAAATAGTAGAAACCTCAAGGTCCCCAAGGACATCCCACTACCGCAAGCCGCACTGGACAAATAGGGGCATTATGACACAAGCTGAGCAACTACTACCTCCATGCAGACACACAGACAGATATCCGCAGAGACAGAAGATTGAACCAGACAGGCCCCTAGGCCCTATTATGAACTCTTGCTTTGGTGTCCAGGTATCACTCCTCAGAGGCCTGGGTTCGAAGACCAGCATACGGGGCTTTCCTGAGGCACCAGACAGAAGACCTGTCATCTCCACATGGGAAGCTTCCTTGTTGGAGTTGTGTCAAGCCCTTCTGGTTGGAGAATCCTGAAGAGTCCCTTAGCTACTGCCACATTACAAGGTCTCCATGGCCACCAACCCACATTATGACTCATCCTCAGGAGAGTCCATTTAAACTCAGCCTTCTGGGTAGCTCACCCAAGAGCCCGCAGATTGAGCGTGCCTTGTCTCGACCAGGCAATGGGAAGGTGAGTTGGCGTTTCTCGGCATCCATGCTTAGGCCCTTGCTCTCGAGTCTTTCTGTATGGGGCATCCTGGAACCATCCAATAATACTCGACTGTCCTGAAGAAGGAAACTTTAAAGTTTGGAGCAGCTCACAACTCCCAGCGTAGGGAAACCTCCCTGGCCTCATGACGCCCCCACCCCCTTCAGGAAGGGGCCGTCATGGACACAAACTCCAGCTTGAGGCAACATCTGATACTCGCCCTGACCTCACGTGCAGGAGATCTCGATTCAGCCTCTGCAGAGTGGGCCTGCCATGCTCTTGGCCCCAAAACTCGTGCTAGCTTGTGTTTTCAGACTTCCTTCCTCACAATCCTGGCCACACCCCTCCAGTTTGGCAATTCTGGAGACACAATGCAGCACTCTGCCTGCCCTCCAGAAGAAAAATGTTGCCCTATAGGGCTAACCAGAAACGCCAAATGAGTAACAACCTGCATGCCACTCGACCATACCCCAATTATACAGTCTAGCCTGTGCACTAAAGCCCTGTCTGACACAGCCTGAGGACAGACCTCCAGTCCAACACCCAGACAGCTGGCCATACACAGAGCATATCACACCCACAATGGCTTTAGGCCATCATCTCTACCCAACCTCAGTTTTCACCTTCAGAACCTAGAACTTATCTCCACTCACTGCTCAGGAGTGAATGTGATGCAAGAATCAGAACTTCTCCTTCGCCTTGGCAAGAAACCAAGTGGTTGGCATGTTGTCCAATGTTCATTGTAGGAGAAAGCAGCATGGACTATGAGGCCCCACCTATCCCTGAGGGCCACAATTTGCACAAACACACATTGTGACCCTCAGCGTGAGCCCTATCCTCATGTAAAGCCTATTAGTGACTGGAACAACAGCCCACATATGGGGCTTGCCAAGCCCCTAGTCCCCCAATCTCAACCAGAGTTCGAGATGTCTAGTCACCCCTACTCAGGGCTCTACTCTGGAATCCCTCTTTGGTGGGACACCTGAGGTAAAAAAAAAAAATACAGAAAGGACTCTTCCCATCCACAGAATGATCCCAACCACTTGGGATCAGGCCAAATGACCAGAGAAAGAATTGTCCATGGCCCTTGAGGACACCCCGACATTCCACGGCCACCATTGACACAAAATCCAGAGTCAAAACCCTGAGCAAGCGCCACATACTCGCCCTTTGTTCATAGCCCGGAAAATTCTCACGGTCTGTTGATCGAGCCTTCATACATACATCCCCAAACCTAAGCTGAGTTTGTGTTTTCAGACTTCTGTCCCCACAGTCCTGGCCCACACACCATCCAAGCTGGGGCCCCTGGAGCCACACCTCAGGACTGTGGCTTCCCTCTCCAGGGGAATTCTGCCATTTCCATTGGCCACAACCCTATAGATTAGGAGAATCCTCCAAACTCCCCCAGGCCATCCGAATTGTGTTGGCTGCCCAGGACACACAGGGATGATCTTTCACAAGTTAGGAAACCACCTCCACTCAGACCCAGAGACAGATATCCCCATAGAATAAGATTGAACTGGACGGGCACTGAGGCCCTAATCAGATCCATTGATTTTGATTCCAGTCATCTCTCCTCAGAGGCCTAGTTTCCAATACCAGCATATGGGAGATTCCTTAGGCACTCATCAAAACAATTCTCTTCTCTACATAGGAAACATACTCTTTAGAGCTCCATCAAAACCTCCGGTTATGAACATCCCTCAAGGCCCCGGATCAAGCACCCCATTCCAAAGTCTACATGGACACAAATGCACATTATGACCCATCCTCAACTCACCCATTTCAAAACACCCGCCTCGGTTGCTCCCCTAGATCCAGCAGATCGAACTTGCCTTGGCTCTATGAGACTCCTGGAATGGGAGGCAGGCTGCCCACGCATCCATCCTTAGAACCCTGCTCTGGATAACTTCCTTATGGGATGTCCTGGAGCCATCCAACATGTCTCGACTGTCCCACAGAAGGAATCATTGTGGTTTGGAGCATCTCACAATTCCCATCGTGGGAAAACCTCCATGTCCTCGTGACACCCTCCCCTTCATGAATGGGCCGTCATGGACAGAAACTCCGACCTAAGAAAACGTCTGATCCTAGCTCTGTCTTCAGGTATACGGGACCTTGAATCATCTCTGCAGAGGGTGCCTGCCGTCCCCTCACCCCGAAATCTAAGTCTGGCTTGTGTTCTCAGAATTTTTTCCTCACACTCCTGGCTCACAAGCCTTCCAGTCTGGGAATTTTGGAGTCACTATGTGGCACTGTGTCTTCCCTCCAGAAGAAAAACGTTGCCCTCTGGGGCTACCCAGTAACCACAAATGAGTACCATCCTGCACAAATCTCGACTGCACCCCAATGATGCAGTCTAGCCTGGGCACTAATTCCCTGTCTGCCACAGCCTGAGCCTGCACCTCCCAACCCACACTCAACAGCTGGCCGAACACTGAGCACATCAGACACACCATGGCCTTAGGGCTTCATCTCTTCCCAACCTCAGTTTTCAGGCTTCAGAACCTAGACCTTAAATCCAATCACAGTCCAGGTGTGAATGTGTTGCAGAAATTAGAACTCCATCTTCCCCATTGCCAGAATACTTGTGGTTCCCATACTGTGCAACGTTCAGTGTAGGAGAAACCAGCATGGTACATTAGGCCACGCCCTGACTTGAGGGGCTCCTTGGGCACAAAAACACATTGTGAAACTCAGTGTGAGACCTATCCTCAAGGAAGGCCTCTCAGTGTCTGGACCAAGAGCCCACATAAGGGGCTTGCCATGTTCTTAGGTCCCAATGTTAACCAGAGTTGTGGTTGTCCTGTTGCCCCCACCCACGACTCTGCTCTGGAATCCCTCTTTTGGTGGTTCACAGGAGGTTAAAAAAACAAAAAACAAAAAACAAAAAAAAATAAACAAAAAAAAACCAGAAAGGCCTCCTCCCTTCCCACAGAATGACCCCAAACTCTTGGGATCGGGTCAAATCCCCAGAAAGGGAGCCTCATCGATGGCCCATGAGGACACCCCGACATTCCTTAGCAATCGGTGACACATTTCCAGAAAAAAAAAAAAAAAAGCATGAGCAAGCACCTCACATAAGCCCTTTGTTCATATCCCGAAGAGGTCTCCTCACGGTCTATAGATTGTGCCGGCCATACCTACAACCCACAACCTAAGTGGAGTTTGTGTTTTCAGGCTTTTGTCCAAACACTTGGGTCCCTGGAGCCACACCTCAGGACTGTGCTTCCCTTTCAAGGGAATTCTTCCCATTCCATTGGCCACAACCTTGCAAATTAGGAAAAACCTCCAAAGTCACCGAGGCCATCCCAATAGTGTAGGCTGCCCAGGACAAACAGGGGTGATCTCAAACCAGCTGAGCAACTACCTCCACTCAGACAACAGATGTCCCAGAGAAGAATATTGAACCGGACAGGCCCCTAGGCCCTAATCAGATCCATTGCTTTGGTTTCCAGGCATCTGTCCTCAGAGGCCTCGTTTCCAATACCAGCATATGATGGTTTCCTGAGGCACCAATAAGAACAAATCTCGTCTCCCCATGGAAACTTGCTCATTGGAGCTTTGTCATAACCTCTGGTTAGGAGAATCCTTCAGGGCCCTGGTGCCACTGCCCCATACCAAGGTCTCCATGGACTCAAACCAACATTAAGACCATCCTCAGGAAAGTCCATTTCAACTCAGCCCCCTCTGTTGCTACCCCAAGCCAGCAGATCAAACGTTTCTTGTTGCTAGGAGACAATTGGAATGTGAGGCTGGCTGCCCAGGCATCCATACTTAGAACCCTGTTCTGGAAAAATACCTTATAAGACGTCCTGGAGCCATCCAACAAATCTTAATTGTCCCACAGAAGGAATCCTTGCGGTTTGGAGCATCTCACAACTCCAATAGTGGGAAAACCCCCATGGCCTCATAATGCCCCCCCTTCCTGAAGAGGCCAACATGGACAGAAACTCAAACCTGAGCCAAAGTCTGAACCTCGACCTGACTTCAGACACATGAGATCTCAATTCAGCTCTGCAGAGTGTGCCTGCCATGTCCTTGCCCCGAAACCTAAGCCTAGCTTGTGTTCTCAGACTTCCGTCCTCACTCTCCTGGCCCACAAGCCCTCCAGATTGGGAATTCCGAAGCCACAATGCCGCACTCTGCCTGCCCTCCAGAAGAAAAACTTTGCCCTATGCTGCTAATAAGAAACCCCAAATGATTTTCTAATGCATGCCACTCGATTGTAAAGCAATTATACAGCCCACCCTGTATACTAATGCCCTGTCTGGCACAGCCTGAGACAAGACATCCCAAACGACACCCAGACAGCTGGCCCCAACCTGGACACATAGGACCCGCTATGGCTGTAGGTCGTCATCTCTTCCCAAGCTCGGTTTTCAGGCTTCAGAACCTAGACCTTATCTCCAATCACTGCCCAGGGGTGAACGTGATGCAGAAATTAGAATTCCTCCTTCCCCATGGCCAGAAACCTTGTGGTTGGCATGTTGTCCAACGTTCAATGTGGGAAAACCTGCATTGTCCGAAAGGCCACGCCAGTGCTTGAGGGCCGCCTAGGGCACAGACATGCATTGTGACCTGCAGCGTGAGTCCCGTATTAAAGTAACGCCTCTCAGTGGCTGGACCAAGATCCTGCATATGGGGCTTGTCATATCCATAGGTCCCCAGGCTTAACCAGAGGGCGAGTATTCCAGTTGTCAGTACCCACTGCTATGCTCTAGAATCCCTCTACTGGGGGGACACATGAAGCAGAAAACAGGACACTTCCCTTCCCACAGAATGACCCCAAACTCTTGGGGGCTGGACAAACTACCAGAGAGGGAGACTTCTACGACCCATGAGGCAACTCCTACATTAAACGGCCATTGTGGACAAATCATCCAGAGACAAAACCCTGAGCGACTGCCTCCCTCTCACCCTTCTTTCATATCCAGAGGAGCTCCCCTCATGGACTGTAGATCAGGCCTGCCGTAACCTCGGCCCCAAACCTGAGCTGAGTTTGGGTATTTGGATGTCTGTCTGCACAGCCATGGCCCACACAGCCTCCAGGCTGAGGTCTCTGGAGCCACACCACAGAACTGTGCCTGCTCTCTCCTAAGAAACTGCCCATTCCATTGGCCACAACTCTACAAAATAGTAGAAACCTCAAGGTCCCCAAGGACATCCCACTACCGCAAGCCGCACTGGACAAATAGGGGCATTATGACACAAGCTGAGCAACTACTACCTCCATGCAGACACACAGACAGATATCCGCAGAGACAGAAGATTGAACCAGACAGGCCCCTAGGCCCTATTATGAACTCTTGCTTTGGTGTCCAGGTATCACTCCTCAGAGGCCTGGGTTCGAAGACCAGCATACGGGGCTTTCCTGAGGCACCAGACAGAAGACCTGTCATCTCCACATGGGAAGCTTCCTTGTTGGAGTTGTGTCAAGCCCTTCTGGTTGGAGAATCCTGAAGAGTCCCTTAGCTACTGCCACATTACAAGGTCTCCATGGCCACCAACCCACATTATGACTCATCCTCAGGAGAGTCCATTTAAACTCAGCCTTCTGGGTAGCTCACCCAAGAGCCCGCAGATTGAGCGTGCCTTGTCTCGACCAGGCAATGGGAAGGTGAGTTGGCGTTTCTCGGCATCCATGCTTAGGCCCTTGCTCTCGAGTCTTTCTGTATGGGGCATCCTGGAACCATCCAATAATACTCGACTGTCCTGAAGAAGGAAACTTTAAAGTTTGGAGCAGCTCACAACTCCCAGCGTAGGGAAACCTCCCTGGCCTCATGACGCCCCCACCCCCTTCAGGAAGGGGCCGTCATGGACACAAACTCCAGCTTGAGGCAACATCTGATACTCGCCCTGACCTCACGTGCAGGAGATCTCGATTCAGCCTCTGCAGAGTGGGCCTGCCATGCTCTTGGCCCCAAAACTCGTGCTAGCTTGTGTTTTCAGACTTCCTTCCTCACAATCCTGGCCACACCCCTCCAGTTTGGCAATTCTGGAGACACAATGCAGCACTCTGCCTGCCCTCCAGAAGAAAAATGTTGCCCTATAGGGCTAACCAGAAACGCCAAATGAGTAACAACCTGCATGCCACTCGACCATACCCCAATTATACAGTCTAGCCTGTGCACTAAAGCCCTGTCTGACACAGCCTGAGGACAGACCTCCAGTCCAACACCCAGACAGCTGGCCATACACAGAGCATATCACACCCACAATGGCTTTAGGCCATCATCTCTACCCAACCTCAGTTTTCACCTTCAGAACCTAGAACTTATCTCCACTCACTGCTCAGGAGTGAATGTGATGCAAGAATCAGAACTTCTCCTTCGCCTTGGCAAGAAACCTAGTGGTTGGCATGTTGTCCAATGTTCATTGTAGGAGAAAGCAGCATGGACTATGAGGCCCCACCTATCCCTGAGGGCCACAATTTGCACAAACACACATTGTGACCCTCAGCGTGAGCCCTATCCTCATGTAAAGCCTATTAGTGACTGGAACAACAGCCCACATATGGGGCTTGCCAAGCCCCTCTTCCCCCAATCTCAACCAGAGTTCGAGATGTCTAGTCACCCCTACTCAGGGCTCTACTCTGGAATCCCTCTTTGGTGGGACACCTGAGGTAAAAAAAAAAAATACAGAAAGGACTCTTCCCATCCACAGAATGATCCCAACCACTTGGGATCAGGCCAAATGACCAGAGAAAGAATTGTCCATGGCCCTTGAGGACACCCCGACATTCCACGGCCACCATTGACACAAAATCCAGAGTCAAAACCCTGAGCAAGCGCCACATACTCGCCCTTTGTTCATAGCCCGGAAAATTCTCACGGTCTGTTGATCGAGCCTTCATACATACATCCCCAAACCTAAGCTGAGTTTGTGTTTTCAGACTTCTGTCCCCACAGTCCTGGCCCACACACCATCCAAGCTGGGGCCCCTGGAGCCACACCTCAGGACTGTGGCTTCCCTCTCCAGGGGAATTCTGCCATTTCCATTGGCCACAACCCTATAGATTAGGAGAATCCTCCAAACTCCCCCAGGCCATCCGAATTGTGTTGGCTGCCCAGGACACACAGGGATGATCTTTCACAAGTTAGGAAACCACCTCCACTCAGACCCAGAGACAGATATCCCCATAGAATAAGATTGAACTGGACGGGCACTGAGGCCCTAATCAGATCCATTGATTTTGATTCCAGTCATCTCTCCTCAGAGGCCTAGTTTCCAATACCAGCATATGGGAGATTCCTTAGGCACTCATCAAAACAATTCTCTTCTCTACATAGGAAACATACTCTTTAGAGCTCCATCAAAACCTCCGGTTATGAACATCCCACAAGGCCCCGGATCAAGCACCCCATTCCAAAGTCTACATGGACACAAATGCACATTATGACCCATCCTCAACTCACCCATTTCAAAACACCCGCCTCGGTTGCTCCCCTAGATCCAGCAGATCGAACTTGCCTTGGCTCTATGAGACTCCTGGAATGGGAGGCAGGCTGCCCACGCATCCATCCTTAGAACCCTGCTCTGGATAACTTCCTTATGGGATGTCCTGGAGCCATCCAACATGTCTCGACTTTCCCACAGAAGGAATCATTGTGGTTTGGAGCATCTCACAATTCCCATAGTGGGAAAACCTCCATGTCCTCGTGACACCCTCCCCTTCATGAATGGGCCGTCATGGACAGAAACTCCGACCTAAGAAAACGTCTGATCCTAGCTCTGTCTTCAGGTATACGGGACCTTGAATCATCTCTGCAGAGGGTGCCTGCCGTCCCCTCACCCCGAAATCTAAGTCTGGCTTGTGTTCTCAGAATTTTTTCCTCACACTCCTGGCTCACAAGCCTTCCAGTCTGGGAATTTTGGAGTCACTATGTGGCACTGTGTCTTCCCTCCAGAAGAAAAACGTTGCCCTCTGGGGCTACCCAGTAACCACAAATGAGTACCATCCTGCACAAATCTCGACTGCACCCCAATGATGCAGTCTAGCCTGGGCACTAATTCCCTGTCTGCCACAGCCTGAGCCTGCACCTCCCAACCCACACTCAACAGCTGGCCGAACACTGAGCACATCAGACACACCATGGCCTTAGGGCTTCATCTCTTCCCAACCTCAGTTTTCAGGCTTCAGAACCTAGACCTTAAATCCAATCACAGTCCAGGTGTGAATGTGTTGCAGAAATTAGAACTCCATCTTCCCCATTGCCAGAATACTTGTGGTTCCCATACTGTGCAACGTTCAGTGTAGGAGAAACCAGCATGGTACATTAGGCCACGCCCTGACTTGAGGGGCTCCTTGGGCACAAAAACACATTGTGAAACTCAGTGTGAGACCTATCCTCAAGGAAGGCCTCTCAGTGTCTGGACCAAGAGCCCACATAAGGGGCTTGCCATGTTCTTAGGTCCCAATGTTAACCAGAGTTGTGGTTGTCCTGTTGCCCCCAACCACGACTCTGCTCTGGAATCCCTCTTTTGGTGGTTCACAGGAGGTTAAAAAAACAAAAAACAAAAAACAAAAAAAAATAAACAAAAAAAACCCAGAAAGGCCTCCTCCCTTCCCACAGAATGACCCCAAACTCTTGGGATCGGGTCAAATCCCCAGAAAGGGAGCCTCATCGATGGCCCATGAGGACACCCCGACATTCCTTAGCAATCGGTGACACATTTCCAGAAAAAAAAAAAAAAAAAGCATGAGCAAGCACCTCACATACGCCCTTTGTTCATATCCCGAAGAGGTCTCCTCACGGTCTATAGATTGTGCCGGCCATACCTACAACCCACAACCTAAGTGGAGTTTGTGTTTTCAGGCTTTTGTCCAAACACTTGGGTCCCTGGAGCCACACCTCAGGACTGTGCTTCCCTTTCAAGGGAATTCTTCCCATTCCATTGGCCACAACCTTGCAAATTAGGAAAAACCTCCAAAGTCACCGAGGCCATCCCAATAGTGTAGGCTGCCCAGGACAAACAGGGGTGATCTCAAACCAGCTGAGCAACTACCTCCACTCAGACAACAGATGTCCCCAGAGAAGAATATTGAACCGGACAGGCCCCTAGGCCCTAATCAGATCCATTGCTTTGGTTTCCAGGCATCTGTCCTCAGAGGCCTCGTTTCCAATACCAGCATATGGTGGTTTCCTGAGGCACCAATAAGAACAAATCTCGTCTCCCCATGGAAACTTGCTCATTGGAGCTTTGTCATAACCTCTGGTTAGGAGAATCCTTCAGGGCCCTGGTGCCACTGCCCCATACCAAGGTCTCCATGGACTCAAACCAACATTAAGACCATCCTCAGGAAAGTCCATTTCAACTCAGCCCCCTCTGTTGCTACCCCAAGCCAGCAGATCAAACGTTTCTTGTTGCTAGGAGACAATTGGAATGTGAGGCTGGCTGCCCAGGCATCCATACTTAGAACCCTGTTCTGGAAAAATACCTTATAAGACGTCCTGGAGCCATCCAACAAATCTTAATTGTCCCACAGAAGGAATCCTTGCGGTTTGGAGCATCTCACAACTCCAATAGTGGGAAAACCCCCATGGCCTCATAATGCCCCCCCTTCCTGAAGAGGCCAACATGGACAGAAACTCAAACATGAGCCAAAGTCTGAACCTCGACCTGACTTCAGACACATGAGATCTCAATTCAGCTCTGCAGAGTGTGCCTGCCATGTCCTTGCCCCGAAACCTAAGCCTAGCTTGTGTTCTCAGACTTCCGTCCTCACTCTCCTGGCCCACAAGCCCTCCAGATTGGGAATTCCGAAGCCACAATGCCGCACTCTGCCTGCCCTCCAGAAGAAAAACTTTGCCCTATGCTGCTAATAAGAAACCCCAAATGATTTTCTAATGCATGCCACTCGATTGTAAAGCAATTATACAGCCCACCCTGTATACTAATGCCCTGTCTGGCACAGCCTGAGACAAGACATCCCAAACGACACCCAGACAGCTGGCCCCAACCTGGACACATAGGACCCGCTATGGCTGTAGGTCGTCATCTCTTCCCAACCTCGGTTTTCAGGCTTCAGAACCTAGACCTTATCTCCAATCACTGCCCAGGGGTGAACGTGATGCAGAAATTAGAATTCCTCCTTCCCCATGGCCAGAAACCTTGTGGTTGGCATGTTGTCCAACGTTCAATGTGGGAAAACCTGCATTGTCCGAAAGGCCACGCCAGTGCTTGAGGGCCGCCTAGGGCACAGACATGCATTGTGACCTGCAGCGTGAGTCCCGTATTAAAGTAACGCCTCTCAGTGGCTGGACCAAGATCCTGCATATGGGGCTTGTCATATCCATAGGCCCCCAGGCTTAACCAGAGGGCGAGTATTCCAGTTGTCAGTACCCACTGCTATGCTCTAGAATCCCTCTACTGGGGGGACACATGAAGCAGAAAACAGGACACTTCCCTTCCCACAGAATGACCCCAAACTCTTGGGGGCTGGACAAACTACCAGAGAGGGAGACTTCTACGACCCATGAGGCAACTCCTACATTAAACGGCCATTGTGGACAAAACATCCAGAGACAAAACACTGAGCGACTGCCTCCCTCTCACCCTTCTTTCATATCCAGAGGAGCTCCCCTCATGGACTGTAGATCAGGCCTGCCGTAACCTCGGCCCCAAACCTGAGCTGAGTTAGGGTTTTTGGATGTCTGTCTGCACAGCCATGGCCCACACAGCCTCCAGGCTGAGGTCTCTGGAGCCACACCACAGAACTGTGCCTGCTCTCTCCTAAGAAACTGCCCATTCCATTGGCCACAACTCTACAAAATAGTAGAAACCTCAAGGTCCCCAAGGACATCCCACTACCGCAAGCCGCACTGGACAAATAGGGGCATTATGACACAAGCTGAGCAACTACTACCTCCATGCAGACACACAGACAGATATCCGCAGAGACAGAAGATTGAACCAGACAGGCCCCTAGGCCCTATTATGAACTCTTGCTTTGGTGTCCAGGTATCACTCCTCAGAGGCCTGGGTTCGAAGACCAGCATACGGGGCTTTCCTGAGGCACCAGACAGAAGACCTGTCATCTCCACATGGGAAGCTTCCTTGTTGGAGTTGTGTCAAGCCCTTCTGGTTGGAGAATCCTGAAGAGTCCCTTAGCTACTGCCACATTACAAGGTCTCCATGGCCACCAACCCACATTATGACTCATCCTCAGGAGAGTCCATTTAAACTCAGCCTTCTGGGTAGCTCACCCAAGAGCCCGCAGATTGAGCGTGCCTTGTCTCGACCAGGCAATGGGAAGGTGAGTTGGCGTTTCTCGGCATCCATGCTTAGGCCCTTGCTCTCGAGTCTTTCTGTATGGGGCATCCTGGAACCATCCAATAATACTCGACTGTCCTGAAGAAGGAAACTTTAAAGTTTGGAGCAGCTCACAACTCCCAGCGTAGGGAAACCTCCCTGGCCTCATGACGCCCCCACCCCCTTCAGGAAGGGGCCGTCATGGACACAAACTCCAGCTTGAGGCAACATCTGATACTCGCCCTGACCTCACGTGCAGGAGATCTCGATTCAGCCTCTGCAGAGTGGGCCTGCCATGCTCTTGGCCCCAAAACTCGTGCTAGCTTGTGTTTTCAGACTTCCTTCCTCACAATCCTGGCCACACCCCTCCAGTTTGGCAATTCTGGAGACACAATGCAGCACTCTGCCTGCCCTCCAGAAGAAAAATGTTGCCCTATAGGGCTAACCAGAAACGCCAAATGAGTAACAACCTGCATGCCACTCGACCATACCCCAATTATACAGTCTAGCCTGTGCACTAAAGCCCTGTCTGACACAGCCTGAGGACAGACCTCCAGTCCAACACCCAGACAGCTGGCCATACACAGAGCATATCACACCCACAATGGCTTTAGGCCATCATCTCTACCCAACCTCAGTTTTCACCTTCAGAACCTAGAACTTATCTCCACTCACTGCTCAGGAGTGAATGTGATGCAAGAATCAGAACTTCTCCTTCGCCTTGGCAAGAAACCTAGTGGTTGGCATGTTGTCCAATGTTCATTGTAGGAGAAAGCAGCATGGACTATGAGGCCCCACCTATCCCTGAGGGCCACAATTTGCACAAACACACATTGTGACCCTCAGCGTGAGCCCTATCCTCATGTAAAGCCTCTTAGTGACTGGAACAACAGCCCACATATGGGGCTTGCCAAGCCCCTAGTCCCCCAATCTCAACCAGAGTTCGAGATGTCTAGTCACCCCTACTCAGGGCTCTACTCTGGAATCCCTCTTTGGTGGGACACCTGAGGTAAAAAAAAAAAATACAGAAAGGACTCTTCCCATCCACAGAATGATCCCAACCACTTGGGATCAGGCCAAATGACCAGAGAAAGAATTGTCCATGGCCCTTGAGGACACCCCGACATTCCACGGCCACCATTGACACAAAATCCAGAGTCAAAACCCTGAGCAAGCGCCACATACTCGCCCTTTGTTCATAGCCCGGAAAATTCTCACGGTCTGTTGATCGAGCCTTCCTACATACATCCCCAAACCTAAGCTGAGTTTGTGTTTTCAGACTTCTGTCCCCACAGTCCTGGCCCACACACCATCCAAGCTGGGGCCCCTGGAGCCACACCTCAGGACTGTGGCTTCCCTCTCCAGGGGAATTCTGCCATTTCCATTGGCCACAACCCTATAGATTAGGAGAATCCTCCAAACTCCCCCAGGCCATCCGAATTGTGTTGGCTGCCCAGGACACACAGGGATGATCTTTCACAAGTTAGGAAACCACCTCCACTCAGACCCAGAGACAGATATCCCCATAGAATAAGATTGAACTGGACGGGCACTGAGGCCCTAATCAGATCCATTGATTTTGATTCCAGTCATCTCTCCTCAGAGGCCTAGTTTCCAATACCAGCATATGGGAGATTCCTTAGGCACTCATCAAAACAATTCTCTTCTCTACATAGGAAACATACTCTTTAGAGCTCCATCAAAACCTCCGGTTATGAACATCCCTCAAGGCCCCGGATCAAGCACCCCATTCCAAAGTCTACATGGACACAAATGCACATTATGACCCATCCTCAACTCACCCATTTCAAAACACCCGCCTCGGTTGCTCCCCTAGATCCAGCAGATCGAACTTGCCTTGGCTCTATGAGACTCCTGGAATGGGAGGCAGGCTGCCCACGCATCCATCCTTAGAACCCTGCTCTGGATAACTTCCTTATGGGATGTCCTGGAGCCATCCAACATGTCTCGACTGTCCCACAGAAGGAATCATTGTGGTTTGGAGCATCTCACAATTCCCATCGTGGGAAAACCTCCATGTCCTCGTGACACCCTCCCCTTCATGAATGGGCCGTCATGGACAGAAACTCCGACCTAAGAAAACGTCTGATCCTAGCTCTGTCTTCAGGTATACGGGACCTTGAATCATCTCTGCAGAGGGTGCCTGCCGTCCCCTCACCCCGAAATCTAAGTCTGGCTTGTGTTCTCAGAATTTTTTCCTCACACTCCTGGCTCACAAGCCTTCCAGTCTGGGAATTCTGGAGCCACTATGTGGCACTGTGTCTTCCCTCCAGAAGAAAAACGTTGCCCTCTGGGGCTACCCAGTAACCACAAATGAGTACCATCCTGCACAAATCTCGACTGCACCCCAATGATGCAGTCTAGCCTGGGCACTAATTCCCTGTCTGCCACAGCCTGAGCCTGCACCTCCCAACCCACACTCAACAGCTGGCCGAACACTGAGCACATCAGACACACCATGGCCTTAGGGCTTCATCTCTTCCCAACCTCAGTTTTCAGGCTTCAGAACCTAGACCTTAAATCCAATCACAGTCCAGGTGTGAATGTGTTGCAGAAATTAGAACTCCATCTTCCCCATTGCCAGAATACTTGTGGTTCCCATACTGTGCAACGTTCAGTGTAGGAGAAACGAGCATGGTACATTAGGCCACGCCCTGACTTGAGGGGCTCCTTGGGCACAAAAACACATTGTGAAACTCAGTGTGAGACCTATCCTCAAGGAAGGCCTCTCAGTGTCTGGACCAAGAGCCCACATAAGGGGCTTGCCATGTTCTTAGGTCCCAATGTTAACCAGAGTTGTGGTTGTCCTGTTGCCCCCAACCACGACTCTGCTCTGGAATCCCTCTTTTGGTGGTTCACAGGAGGTTAAAAAAACAAAAAACAAAAAACAAAAAAAAATAAACAAAAGAAAACCAGAAAGGCCTCCTCCCTTCCCACAGAATGACCCCAAACTCTTGGGATCGGGTCAAATCCCCAGAAAGGGAGCCTCATCGATGGCCCATGAGGACACCCGGCATTCCTTAGCAATCGGTGACACATTTCCAGAAAAAAAAAAAAAAAAGCATGAGCAAGCACCTCACATACGCCCTTTGTTCATATCCCGAAGAGGTCTCCTCACGGTCTATAGATCGTGCCGGCCATACCTACAACCCACAACCTAAGTGGAGTTTGTGTTTTCAGGCTTTTGTCCAAACACTTGGGTCCCTGGAGCCACACCTCAGGACTGTGCTTCCCTTTCAAGGGAATTCTTCCCATTCCATTGGCCACAACCTTGCAAATTAGGAAAAACCTCCAAAGTCACCGAGGCCATCCCAATAGTGTAGGCTGCCCAGGACAAACAGGGGTGATCTCAAACCAGCTGAGCAACTACCTCCACTCAGACAACAGATGTCCCCAGAGAAGAATATTGAACCGGACAGGCCCCTAGGCCCTAATCAGATCCATTGCTTTGGTTTCCAGGCATCTGTCCTCAGAGGCCTCGTTTCCAATACCAGCATATGGTGGTTTCCTGAGGCACCAATAAGAACAAATCTCGTCTCCCCATGGAAACTTGCTCATTGGAGCTTTGTCATAACCTCTGGTTAGGAGAATCCTTCAGGGCCCTGGTGCCACTGCCCCATACCAAGGTCTCCATGGACTCAAACCAACATTAAGACCATCCTCAGGAAAGTCCATTTCAACTCAGCCCCCTCTGTTGCTACCCCAAGCCAGCAGATCAAACGTTTCTTGTTGCTAGGAGACAATTGGAATGTGAGGCTGGCAGCCCAGGCATCCATACTTAGAACCCTGTTCTGGAAAAATACCTTATAAGACGTCCTGGAGCCATCCAACAAATCTTAATTGTCCCACAGAAGGAATCCTTGCGGTTTGGAGCATCTCACAACTCCAATAGTGGGAAAACCCCCATGGCCTCATAATGCCCCCCCTTCCTGAAGGGGCCAACATGGACAGAAACTCAAACCTGAGCCAAAGTCTGAACCTCGACCTGACTTCAGACACATGAGATCTCAATTCAGCTCTGCAGAGTGTGCCTGCCATGTCCTTGCCCCGAAACCTAAGCCTAGCTTGTGTTCTCAGACTTCCGTCCTCACTCTCCTGGCCCACAAGCCCTCCAGATTGGGAATTCCGAAGCCACAATGCCGCACTCTGCCTGCCCTCCAGAAGAAAAACTTTGCCCTATGCTGCTAATAAGAAACCCCAAATGATTTTCTAATGCATGCCACTCGATTGTAAAGCAATTATACAGCCCACCCTGTATACTAATGCCCTGTCTGGCACAGCCTGAGACAAGACATCCCAAACGACACCCAGACAGCTGGCCCCAACCTGGACACATAGGACCCGCTATGGCTGTAGTTCGTCATCTCTTCCCAACCTCGGTTTTCAGGCTTCAGAACCTAGACCTTATCTCCAATCACTGCCCAGGGGTGAACGTGATGCAGAAATTAGAATTCCTCCTTCCCCATGGCCAGAAACCTTGTGGTTGGCATGTTGTCCAACGTTCAATGTGGGAAAACCTGCATTGTCCGAAAGGCCACGCCAGTGCTTGAGGGCCGCCTAGGGCACAGACATGCATTGTGACCTGCAGCGTGAGTCCCGTATTAAAGTAACGCCTCTCAGTGGCTGGACCAAGATCCTGCATATGGGGCTTGTCATATCCATAGGTCCCCAGGCTTAACCAGAGGGCGAGTATTCCAGTTGTCAGTACCCACTGCTATGCTCTAGAATCCCTCTACTGGGGGGACACATGAAGCAGAAAACAGGACACTTCCCTTCCCACAGAATGACCCCAAACTCTTGGGGGCTGGACAAACTACCAGAGAGGGAGACTTCTACGACCCATGAGGCAACTCCTACATTAAACGGCCATTGTGGACAAAACATCCAGAGACAAAACCCTGAGCGACTGCCTCCCTCTCACCCTTCTTTCATATCCAGAGGAGCTCCCCTCATGGACTGTAGATCAGGCCTGCCGTAACCTCGGCCCCAAACCTGAGCTGAGTTAGGGTATTTGGATGTCTGTCTGCACAGCCATGGCCCACACAGCCTCCAGGCTGAGGTCTCTGGAGCCACACCACAGAACTGTGCCTGCTCTCTCCTAAGAAACTGCCCATTCCATTGGCCACAACTCTACAAAATAGTAGAAACCTCAAGGTCCCCAAGGACATCCCACTACCGCAAGCCGCACTGGACAAATAGGGGCATTATGACACAAGCTGAGCAACTACTACCTCCATGCAGACACACAGACAGATATCCGCAGAGACAGAAGATTGAACCAGACAGGCCCCTAGGCCCTATTATGAACTCTTGCTTTGGTGTCCAGGTATCACTCCTCAGAGGCCTGGGTTCGAAGACCAGCATACGGGGCTTTCCTGAGGCACCAGACAGAAGACCTGTCATCTCCACATGGGAAGCTTCCTTGTTGGAGTTGTGTCAAGCCCTTCTGGTTGGAGAATCCTGAAGAGTCCCTTAGCTACTGCCACATTACAAGGTCTCCATGGCCACCAACCCACATTATGACTCATCCTCAGGAGAGTCCATTTAAACTCAGCCTTCTGGGTAGCTCACCCAAGAGCCCGCAGATTGAGCGTGCCTTGTCTCGACCAGGCAATGGGAAGGTGAGTTGGCGTTTCTCGGCATCCATGCTTAGGCCCTTGCTCTCGAGTCTTTCTGTATGGGGCATCCTGGAACCATCCAATAATACTCGACTGTCCTGAAGAAGGAAACTTTAAAGTTTGGAGCAGCTCACAACTCCCAGCGTAGGGAAACCTCCCTGGCCTCATGACGCCCCCACCCCCTTCAGGAAGGGGCCGTCATGGACACAAACTCCAGCTTGAGGCAACATCTGATACTCGCCCTGACCTCACCTGCAGGAGATCTCGATTCAGCCTCTGCAGAGTGGGCCTGCCATGCTCTTGGCCCCAAAACTCGTGCTAGCTTGTGTTTTCAGACTTCCTTCCTCACAATCCTGGCCACACCCCTCCAGTTTGGCAATTCTGGAGACACAATGCAGCACTCTGCCTGCCCTCCAGAAGAAAAATGTTGCCCTATAGGGCTAACCAGAAACGCCAAATGAGTAACAACCTGCATGCCACTCGACCATACCCCAATTATACAGTCTAGCCTGTGCACTAAAGCCCTGTCTGACACAGCCTGAGGACAGACCTCCAGTCCAACACCCAGACAGCTGGCCATACACAGAGCATATCACACCCACAATGGCTTTAGGCCATCATCTCTACCCAACCTCAGTTTTCACCTTCAGAACCTAGAACTTATCTCCACTCACTGCTCAGGAGTGAATCAAGAATCAGAACTTCTCCTTCGCCTTGGCAAGAAACCTAGTGGTTGGCATGTTGTCCAATGTTCATTGTAGGAGAAAGCAGCATGGACTATGAGGCCCCACCTATCCCTGAGGGCCACAATTTGCACAAACACACATTGTGACCCTCAGCGTGAGCCCTATCCTCATGTAAAGCCTCTTAGTGACTGGAACAACAGCCCACATATGGGGCTTGCCAAGCCCCTAGTCCCCCAATCTCAACCAGAGTTCGAGATGTCTAGTCACCCCTACTCAGGGCTCTACTCTGGAATCCCTCTTTGGTGGGACACCTGAGGTAAAAAAAAAAAATACAGAAAGGAATATTCCCATCCACAGAATGATCCCAACCACTTGGGATCAGGCCAAATGACCAGAGAAAGAATTGTCCATGGCCCTTGAGGACACCCCGACATTCCACGGCCACCATTGACACAAAATCCAGAGACAAAAGCCTGAGCAAGCGCCACATACTCGCCCTTTGTTCATAGCCCGGAAAATTCTCACGGTCTGTTGATCGAGCCTTCATACATACATCCCCAAACCTAAGCTGAGTTTGTGTTTTCAGACTTCTGTCCCCACAGTCCTGGCCCACACACCATCCAAGCTGGGGCCCCTGGAGCCACACCTCAGGACTGTGGCTTCCTTCTCCAGGGGAATTCTGCCATTTCCATTGGCCACAACCCTATAGATTAGGAGAATCCTCCAAACTCCCCCAGGCCATCCGAATTGTGTTGGCTGCCCAGGACACACAGGGATGATCTTTCACAAGTTAGGAAACTACCTCCACTCAGACCCAGAGACAGATATCCCCATAGAATAAGATTGAACTGGACGGGCACTGAGGCCCTAATCAGATCCATTGATTTTGATTCCAGTCATCTCTCCTCAGAGGCCTGGTTTCCAATACCAGCATATGGGAGATTCCTTAGGCACTCATCAAAACAATTCTCTTCTCTACATAGGAAATATACTCTTTAGAGCTCCATCAAAACCTCCGGTTATGAACATCCCTCAAGGCCCCGGATCAAGCACCCCATTCCAAAGTCTACATGGACACAAATGCACATTATGACCCATCCTCAACTCACCCATTTCAAAACACCCGCCTCGGTTGCTCCCCTAGATCCAGCAGATCGAACTTGCCTTGGCTCTATGAGACTCCTGGAATGGGAGGCAGGCTGCCCACGCATCCATCCTTAGAACCCTGCTCTGGATAACTTCCTTATGGGATGTCCTGGAGCCATCCAACATGTCTCGACTTTCCCACAGAAGGAATCATTGTGGTTTGGAGCATCTCACAATTCCCATAGTGGGAAAACCTCCATGTCCTCGTGACACCCTCCCCTTCATGAATGGGCCGTCATGGACAGAAACTCCGACCTAAGAAAACGTCTGATCCTAGCTCTGTCTTCAGGTATACGGGACCTTGAATCATCTCTGCAGAGGGTGCCTGCCGTCCCCTCACCCCGAAATCTAAGTCTGGCTTGTGTTCTCAGAATTTTTTCCTCACACTCCTGGCTCACAAGCCTTCCAGTCTGGGAATTTTGGAGTCACTATGTGGCACTGTGTCTTCCCTCCAGAAGAAAAACGTTGCCCTCTGGGGCTACCCAGTAACCACAAATGAGTACCATCCTGCACAAATCTCGACTGCACCCCAATGATGCAGTCTAGCCTGGGCACTAATTCCCTGTCTGCCACAGCCTGAGCCTGCACCTCCCAACCCACACTCAACAGCTGGCCGAACACTGAGCACATCAGACACACCATGGCCTTAGGGCTTCATCTCTTCCCAACCTCAGTTTTCAGGCTTCAGAACCTAGACCTTAAATCCAATCACAGTCCAGGTGTGAATGTGTTGCAGAAATTAGAACTCCATCTTCCCCATTGCCAGAATACTTGTGGTTCCCATACTGTGCAACGTTCAGTGTAGGAGAAACCAGCATGGTACATTAGGCCACGCCCTGACTTGAGGGGCTCCTTGGGCACAAAAACACATTGTGAAACTCAGTGTGAGACCTATCCTCAAGGAAGGCCTCTCAGTGTCTGGACCAAGAGCCCACATAAGGGGCTTGCCATGTTCTTAGGTCCCAATGTTAACCAGAGTTGTGGTTGTCCTGTTGCCCCCAACCACGACTCTGCTCTGGAATCCCTCTTTTGGTGGTTCACAGGAGGTTAAAAAAACAAAAAACAAAAAACAAAAAAAAATAAACAAAAAAAAACCAGAAAGGCCTCCTCCCTTCCCACAGAATGACCCCAAACTCTTGGGATCGGGTCAAATCCCCAGAAAGGGAGCCTCATCGATGGCCCATGAGGACACCCCGACATTCCTTAGCAATCGGTGACACATTTCCAGAAAAAAAAAAAAAAAAAGCATGAGCAAGCACCTCACATACGCCCTTTGTTCATATCCCGAAGAGGTCTCCTCACGGTCTATAGATTGTGCCGGCCATACCTACAACCCACAACCTAAGTGGAGTTTGTGTTTTCAGGCTTTTGTCCAAACACTTGGGTCCCTGGAGCCACACCTCAGGACTGTGCTTCCCTTTCAAGGGAATTCTTCCCATTCCATTGGCCACAACCTTGCAAATTAGGAAAAACCTCCAAAGTCACCGAGGCCATCCCAATAGTGTAGGCTGCCCAGGACAAACAGGGGTGATCTCAAACCAGCTGAGCAACTACCTCCACTCAGACAACAGATGTCCCCAGAGAAGAATATTGAACCGGACAGGCCCCTAGGCCCTAATCAGATCCATTGCTTTGGTTTCCAGGCATCTGTCCTCAGAGGCCTCGTTTCCAATACCAGCATATGGTGGTTTCCTGAGGCACCAATAAGAACAAATCTCGTCTCCCCATGGAAACTTGCTCATTGGAGCTTTGTCATAACCTCTGGTTAGGAGAATCCTTCAGGGCCCTGGTGCCACTGCCCCATACCAAGGTCTCCATGGACTCAAACCAACATTAAGACCATCCTCAGGAAAGTCCATTTCAACTCAGCCCCCTCTGTTGCTACCCCAAGCCAGCAGATCAAACGTTTCTTGTTGCTAGGAGACAATTGGAATGTGAGGCTGGCTGCCCAGGCATCCATACTTAGAACCCTGTTCTGGAAAAATACCTTATAAGACGTCCTGGAGCCATCCAACAAATCTTAATTGTCCCACAGAAGGAATCCTTGCGGTTTGGAGCATCTCACAACTCCAATAGTGGGAAAACCCCCATGGCCTCATAATGCCCCCCCTTCCTGAAGAGGCCAACATGGACAGAAACTCAAACATGAGCCAAAGTCTGAACCTCGACCTGACTTCAGACACATGAGATCTCAATTCAGCTCTGCAGAGTGTGCCTGCCATGTCCTTGCCCCGAAACCTAAGCCTAGCTTGTGTTCTCAGACTTCCGTCCTCACTCTCCTGGCCCACAAGCCCTCCAGATTGGGAATTCCGAAGCCACAATGCCGCACTCTGCCTGCCCTCCAGAAGAAAAACTTTGCCCTATGCTGCTAATAAGAAACCCCAAATGATTTTCTAATGCATGCCACTCGATTGTAAAGCAATTATACAGCCCACCCTGTATACTAATGCCCTGTCTGGCACAGCCTGAGACAAGACATCCCAAACGACACCCAGACAGCTGGCCCCAACCTGGACACATAGGACCCGCTATGGCTGTAGGTCGTCATCTCTTCCCAACCTCGGTTTTCAGGCTTCAGAACCTAGACCTTATCTCCAATCACTGCCCAGGGGTGAACGTGATGCAGAAATTAGAATTCCTCCTTCCCCATGGCCAGAAACCTTGTGGTTGGCATGTTGTCCAACGTTCAATGTGGGAAAACCTGCATTGTCCGAAAGGCCACGCCAGTGCTTGAGGGCCGCCTAGGGCACAGACATGCATTGTGACCTGCAGCGTGAGTCCCGTATTAAAGTAACGCCTCTCAGTGGCTGGACCAAGATCCTGCATATGGGGCTTGTCATATCCATAGGCCCCCAGGCTTAACCAGAGGGCGAGTATTCCAGTTGTCAGTACCCACTGCTATGCTCTAGAATCCCTCTACTGGGGGGACACATGAAGCAGAAAACAGGACACTTCCCTTCCCACAGAATGACCCCAAACTCTTGGGGGCTGGACAAACTACCAGAGAGGGAGACTTCTACGACCCATGAGGCAACTCCTACATTAAACGGCCATTGTGGACAAAACATCCAGAGACAAAACACTGAGCGACTGCCTCCCTCTCACCCTTCTTTCATATCCAGAGGAGCTCCCCTCATGGACTGTAGATCAGGCCTGCCGTAACCTCGGCCCCAAACCTGAGCTGAGTTAGGGTATTTGGATGTCTGTCTGCACAGCCATGGCCCACACAGCCTCCAGGCTGAGGTCTCTGGAGCCACACCACAGAACTGTGCCTGCTCTCTCCTAAGAAACTGCCCATTCCATTGGCCACAACTCTACAAAATAGTAGAAACCTCAAGGTCCCCAAGGACATCCCACTACCGCAAGCCGCACTGGACAAATAGGGGCATTATGACACAAGCTGAGCAACTACTACCTCCATGCAGACACACAGACAGATATCCGCAGAGACAGAAGATTGAACCAGACAGGCCCCTAGGCCCTATTATGAACTCTTGCTTTGGTGTCCAGGTATCACTCCTCAGAGGCCTGGGTTCGAAGACCAGCATACGGGGCTTTCCTGAGGCACCAGACAGAAGACCTGTCATCTCCACATGGGAAGCTTCCTTGTTGGAGTTGTGTCAAGCCCTTCTGGTTGGAGAATCCTGAAGAGTCCCTTAGCTACTGCCACATTACAAGGTCTCCATGGCCACCAACCCACATTATGACTCATCCTCAGGAGAGTCCATTTAAACTCAGCCTTCTGGGTAGCTCACCCAAGAGCCCGCAGATTGAGCGTGCCTTGTCTCGACCAGGCAATGGGAAGGTGAGTTGGCGTTTCTCGGCATCCATGCTTAGGCCCTTGCTCTCGAGTCTTTCTGTATGGGGCATCCTGGAACCATCCAATAATACTCGACTGTCCTGAAGAAGGAAACTTTAAAGTTTGGAGCAGCTCACAACTCCCAGCGTAGGGAAACCTCCCTGGCCTCATGACGCCCCCACCCCCTTCAGGAAGGGGCCGTCATGGACACAAACTCCAGCTTGAGGCAACATCTGATACTCGCCCTGACCTCACCTGCAGGAGATCTCGATTCAGCCTCTGCAGAGTGGGCCTGCCATGCTCTTGGCCCCAAAACTCGTGCTAGCTTGTGTTTTCAGACTTCCTTCCTCACAATCCTGGCCACACCCCTCCAGTTTGGCAATTCTGGAGACACAATGCAGCACTCTGCCTGCCCTCCAGAAGAAAAATGTTGCCCTATAGGGCTAACCAGAAACGCCAAATGAGTAACAACCTGCATGCCACTCGACCATACCCCAATTATACAGTCTAGCCTGTGCACTAAAGCCCTGTCTGACACAGCCTGAGGACAGACCTCCAGTCCAACACCCAGACAGCTGGCCATACACAGAGCATATCACACCCACAATGGCTTTAGGCCATCATCTCTACCCAACCTCAGTTTTCACCTTCAGAACCTAGAACTTATCTCCACTCACTGCTCAGGAGTGAATCAAGAATCAGAACTTCTCCTTCGCCTTGGCAAGAAACCTAGTGGTTGGCATGTTGTCCAATGTTCATTGTAGGAGAAAGCAGCATGGACTATGAGGCCCCACCTATCCCTGAGGGCCACAATTTGCACAAACACACATTGTGACCCTCAGCGTGAGCCCTATCCTCATGTAAAGCCTCTTAGTGACTGGAACAACAGCCCACATATGGGGCTTGCCAAGCCCCTAGTCCCCCAATCTCAACCAGAGTTCGAGATGTCTAGTCACCCCTACTCAGGGCTCTACTCTGGAATCCCTCTTTGGTGGGACACCTGAGGTAAAAAAAAAAAATACAGAAAGGAATATTCCCATCCACAGAATGATCCCAACCACTTGGGATCAGGCCAAATGACCAGAGAAAGAATTGTCCATGGCCCTTGAGGACACCCCGACATTCCACGGCCACCATTGACACAAAATCCAGAGACAAAAGCCTGAGCAAGCGCCACATACTCGCCCTTTGTTCATAGCCCGGAAAATTCTCACGGTCTGTTGATCGAGCCTTCATACATACATCCCCAAACCTAAGCTGAGTTTGTGTTTTCAGACTTCTGTCCCCACAGTCCTGGCCCACACACCATCCAAGCTGGGGCCCCTGGAGCCACACCTCAGGACTGTGGCTTCCTTCTCCAGGGGAATTCTGCCATTTCCATTGGCCACAACCCTATAGATTAGGAGAATCCTCCAAACTCCCCCAGGCCATCCGAATTGTGTTGGCTGCCCAGGACACACAGGGATGATCTTTCACAAGTTAGGAAACTACCTCCACTCAGACCCAGAGACAGATATCCCCATAGAATAAGATTGAACTGGACGGGCACTGAGGCCCTAATCAGATCCATTGATTTTGATTCCAGTCATCTCTCCTCAGAGGCCTGGTTTCCAATACCAGCATATGGGAGATTCCTTAGGCACTCATCAAAACAATTCTCTTCTCTACATAGGAAATATACTCTTTAGAGCTCCATCAAAACCTCCGGTTATGAACATCCCTCAAGGCCCCGGATCAAGCACCCCATTCCAAAGTCTACATGGACACAAATGCACATTATGACCCATCCTCAACTCACCCATTTCAAAACACCCGCCTCGGTTGCTCCCCTAGATCCAGCAGATCGAACTTGCCTTGGCTCTATGAGACTCCTGGAATGGGAGGCAGGCTGCCCACGCATCCATCCTTAGAACCCTGCTCTGGATAACTTCCTTATGGGATGTCCTGGAGCCATCCAACATGTCTCGACTTTCCCACAGAAGGAATCATTGTGGTTTGGAGCATCTCACAATTCCCATAGTGGGAAAACCTCCATGTCCTCGTGACACCCTCCCCTTCATGAATGGGCCGTCATGGACAGAAACTCCGACCTAAGAAAACGTCTGATCCTAGCTCTGTCTTCAGGTATACGGGACCTTGAATCATCTCTGCAGAGGGTGCCTGCCGTCCCCTCACCCCGAAATCTAAGTCTGGCTTGTGTTCTCAGAATTTTTTCCTCACACTCCTGGCTCACAAGCCTTCCAGTCTGGGAATTTTGGAGTCACTATGTGGCACTGTGTCTTCCCTCCAGAAGAAAAACGTTGCCCTCTGGGGCTACCCAGTAACCACAAATGAGTACCATCCTGCACAAATCTCGACTGCACCCCAATGATGCAGTCTAGCCTGGGCACTAATTCCCTGTCTGCCACAGCCTGAGCCTGCACCTCCCAACCCACACTCAACAGCTGGCCGAACACTGAGCACATCAGACACACCATGGCCTTAGGGCTTCATCTCTTCCCAACCTCAGTTTTCAGGCTTCAGAACCTAGACCTTAAATCCAATCACAGTCCAGGTGTGAATGTGTTGCAGAAATTAGAACTCCATCTTCCCCATTGCCAGAATACTTGTGGTTCCCATACTGTGCAACGTTCAGTGTAGGAGAAACCAGCATGGTACATTAGGCCACGCCCTGACTTGAGGGGCTCCTTGGGCACAAAAACACATTGTGAAACTCAGTGTGAGACCTATCCTCAAGGAAGGCCTCTCAGTGTCTGGACCAAGAGCCCACATAAGGGGCTTGCCATGTTCTTAGGTCCCAATGTTAACCAGAGTTGTGGTTGTCCTGTTGCCCCCAACCACGACTCTGCTCTGGAATCCCTCTTTTGGTGGTTCACAGGAGGTTAAAAAAACAAAAAACAAAAAACAAAAAAAAATAAACAAAAAAAAACCAGAAAGGCCTCCTCCCTTCCCACAGAATGACCCCAAACTCTTGGGATCGGGTCAAATCCCCAGAAAGGGAGCCTCATCGATGGCCCATGAGGACACCCCGACATTCCTTAGCAATCGGTGACACATTTCCAGAAAAAAAAAAAAAAAAAGCATGAGCAAGCACCTCACATACGCCCTTTGTTCATATCCCGAAGAGGTCTCCTCACGGTCTATAGATTGTGCCGGCCATACCTACAACCCACAACCTAAGTGGAGTTTGTGTTTTCAGGCTTTTGTCCAAACACTTGGGTCCCTGGAGCCACACCTCAGGACTGTGCTTCCCTTTCAAGGGAATTCTTCCCATTCCATTGGCCACAACCTTGCAAATTAGGAAAAACCTCCAAAGTCACCGAGGCCATCCCAATAGTGTAGGCTGCCCAGGACAAACAGGGGTGATCTCAAACCAGCTGAGCAACTACCTCCACTCAGACAACAGATGTCCCCAGAGAAGAATATTGAACCGGACAGGCCCCTAGGCCCTAATCAGATCCATTGCTTTGGTTTCCAGGCATCTGTCCTCAGAGGCCTCGTTTCCAATACCAGCATATGGTGGTTTCCTGAGGCACCAATAAGAACAAATCTCGTCTCCCCATGGAAACTTGCTCATTGGAGCTTTGTCATAACCTCTGGTTAGGAGAATCCTTCAGGGCCCTGGTGCCACTGCCCCATACCAAGGTCTCCATGGACTCAAACCAACATTAAGACCATCCTCAGGAAAGTCCATTTCAACTCAGCCCCCTCTGTTGCTACCCCAAGCCAGCAGATCAAACGTTTCTTGTTGCTAGGAGACAATTGGAATGTGAGGCTGGCTGCCCAGGCATCCATACTTAGAACCCTGTTCTGGAAAAATACCTTATAAGACGTCCTGGAGCCATCCAACAAATCTTAATTGTCCCACAGAAGGAATCCTTGCGGTTTGGAGCATCTCACAACTCCAATAGTGGGAAAACCCCCATGGCCTCATAATGCCCCCCCTTCCTGAAGAGGCCAACATGGACAGAAACTCAAACATGAGCCAAAGTCTGAACCTCGACCTGACTTCAGACACATGAGATCTCAATTCAGCTCTGCAGAGTGTGCCTGCCATGTCCTTGCCCCGAAACCTAAGCCTAGCTTGTGTTCTCAGACTTCCGTCCTCACTCTCCTGGCCCACAAGCCCTCCAGATTGGGAATTCCGAAGCCACAATGCCGCACTCTGCCTGCCCTCCAGAAGAAAAACTTTGCCCTATGCTGCTAATAAGAAACCCCAAATGATTTTCTAATGCATGCCACTCGATTGTAAAGCAATTATACAGCCCACCCTGTATACTAATGCCCTGTCTGGCACAGCCTGAGACAAGACATCCCAAACGACACCCAGACAGCTGGCCCCAACCTGGACACATAGGACCCGCTATGGCTGTAGGTCGTCATCTCTTCCCAACCTCGGTTTTCAGGCTTCAGAACCTAGACCTTATCTCCAATCACTGCCCAGGGGTGAACGTGATGCAGAAATTAGAATTCCTCCTTCCCCATGGCCAGAAACCTTGTGGTTGGCATGTTGTCCAACGTTCAATGTGGGAAAACCTGCATTGTCCGAAAGGCCACGCCAGTGCTTGAGGGCCGCCTAGGGCACAGACATGCATTGTGACCTGCAGCGTGAGTCCCGTATTAAAGTAACGCCTCTCAGTGGCTGGACCAAGATCCTGCATATGGGGCTTGTCATATCCATAGGCCCCCAGGCTTAACCAGAGGGCGAGTATTCCAGTTGTCAGTACCCACTGCTATGCTCTAGAATCCCTCTACTGGGGGGACACATGAAGCAGAAAACAGGACACTTCCCTTCCCACAGAATGACCCCAAACTCTTGGGGGCTGGACAAACTACCAGAGAGGGAGACTTCTACGACCCATGAGGCAACTCCTACATTAAACGGCCATTGTGGACAAAACATCCAGAGACAAAACACTGAGCGACTGCCTCCCTCTCACCCTTCTTTCATATCCAGAGGAGCTCCCCTCATGGACTGTAGATCAGGCCTGCCGTAACCTCGGCCCCAAACCTGAGCTGAGTTAGGGTTTTTGGATGTCTGTCTGCACAGCCATGGCCCACACAGCCTCCAGGCTGAGGTCTCTGGAGCCACACCACAGAACTGTGCCTGCTCTCTCCTAAGAAACTGCCCATTCCATTGGCCACAACTCTACAAAATAGTAGAAACCTCAAGGTCCCCAAGGACATCCCACTACCGCAAGCCGCACTGGACAAATAGGGGCATTATGACACAAGCTGAGCAACTACTACCTCCATGCAGACACACAGACAGATATCCGCAGAGACAGAAGATTGAACCAGACAGGCCCCTAGGCCCTATTATGAACTCTTGCTTTGGTGTCCAGGTATCACTCCTCAGAGGCCTGGGTTCGAAGACCAGCATACGGGGCTTTCCTGAGGCACCAGACAGAAGACCTGTCATCTCCACATGGGAAGCTTCCTTGTTGGAGTTGTGTCAAGCCCTTCTGGTTGGAGAATCCTGAAGAGTCCCTTAGCTACTGCCACATTACAAGGTCTCCATGGCCACCAACCCACATTATGACTCATCCTCAGGAGAGTCCATTTAAACTCAGCCTTCTGGGTAGCTCACCCAAGAGCCCGCAGATTGAGCGTGCCTTGTCTCGACCAGGCAATGGGAAGGTGAGTTGGCGTTTCTCGGCATCCATGCTTAGGCCCTTGCTCTCAAGTCTTTCTGTATGGGGCATCCTGGAACCATCCAATAATACTCGACTGTCCTGAAGAAGGAAACTTTAAAGTTTGGAGCAGCTCACAACTCCCAGCGTAGGGAAACCTCCCTGGCCTCATGACGCCCCCACCCCCTTCAGGAAGGGGCCGTCATGGACACAAACTCCAGCTTGAGGCAACATCTGATACTCGCCCTGACCTCACCTGCAGGAGATCTCGATTCAGCCTCTGCAGAGTGGGCCTGCCATGCTCTTGGCCCCAAAACTCGTGCTAGCTTGTGTTTTCAGACTTCCTTCCTCACAATCCTGGCCACACCCCTCCAGTTTGGCAATTCTGGAGACACAATGCAGCACTCTGCCTGCCCTCCAGAAGAAAAATGTTGCCCTATAGGGCTAACCAGAAACGCCAAATGAGTAACAACCTGCATGCCACTCGACCATACCCCAATTATACAGTCTAGCCTGTGCACTAAAGCCCTGTCTGACACAGCCTGAGGACAGACCTCCAGTCCAACACCCAGACAGCTGGCCATACACAGAGCATATCACACCCACAATGGCTTTAGGCCATCATCTCTACCCAACCTCAGTTTTCACCTTCAGAACCTAGAACTTATCTCCACTCACTGCTCAGGAGTGAATGTGATGCAAGAATCAGAACTTCTCCTTCGCCTTGGCAAGAAACCTAGTGGTTGGCATGTTGTCCAATGTTCATTGTAGGAGAAAGCAGCATGGACTATGAGGCCCCACCTATCCCTGAGGGCCACAATTTGCACAAACACACATTGTGACCCTCAGCGTGAGCCCTATCCTCATGTAAAGCCTATTAGTGACTGGAACAACAGCCCACATATGGGGCTTGCCAAGCCCCTAGTCCCCCAATCTCAACCAGAGTTCGAGATGTCTAGTCACCCCTACTCAGGGCTCTACTCTGGAATCCCTCTTTGGTGGGACACCTGAGGTAAAAAAAAAAAATACAGAAAGGACTCTTCCCATCCACAGAATGATCCCAACCACTTGGGATCAGGCCAAATGACCAGAGAAAGAATTGTCCATGGCCCTTGAGGACACCCCGACATTCCACGGCCACCATTGACACAAAATCCAGAGTCAAAACCCTGAGCAAGCGCCACATACTCGCCCTTTGTTCATAGCCCGGAAAATTCTCACGGTCTGTTGATCGAGCCTTCATACATACATCCCCAAACCTAAGCTGAGTTTGTGTTTTCAGACTTCTGTCCCCACAGTCCTGGCCCACACACCATCCAAGCTGGGGCCCCTGGAGCCACACCTCAGGACTGTGGCTTCCCTCTCCAGGGGAATTCTGCCATTTCCATTGGCCACAACCCTATAGATTAGGAGAATCCTCCAAACTCCCCCAGGCCATCCGAATTGTGTTGGCTGCCCAGGACACACAGGGATGATCTTTCACAAGTTAGGAAACCACCTCCACTCAGACCCAGACACAGATATCCCCATAGAATAAGATTGAACTGGACGGGCACTGAGGCCCTAATCAGATCCATTGATTTTTGATTCCAGTCATCTCTCCTCAGAGGCCTAGCTTCCAATACCAGCATATGGGAGATTCCTTAGGCACTCATCAAAACAATTCTCTTCTCTACATAGGAAACATACTCTTTAGAGCTCCATCAAAACCTCCGGTTATGAACATCCCTCAAGGCCCCGGATCAAGCACCCCATTCCAAAGTCTACATGGACACAAATGCACATTATGACCCATCCTCAACTCACCCATTTCAAAACACCCGCCTCGGTTGCTCCCCTAGATCCAGCAGATCGAACTTGCCTTGGCTCTATGAGACTCCTGGAATGGGAGGCAGGCTGCCCACGCATCCATCCTTAGAACCCTGCTCTGGATAACTTCCTTATGGGATGTCCTGGAGCCATCCAACATGTCTCGACTGTCCCACAGAAGGAATCATTGTGGTTTGGAGCATCTCACAATTCCCATCGTGGGAAAACCTCCATGTCCTCGTGACACCCTCCCCTTCATGAATGGGCCGTCATGGACAGAAACTCCGACCTAAGAAAACGTCTGATCCTAGCTCTGTCTTCAGGTATACGGGACCTTGAATCATCTCTGCAGAGGGTGCCTGCCGTCCCCTCACCCCGAAATCTAAGTCTGGCTTGTGTTCTCAGAATTTTTTCCTCACACTCCTGGCTCACAAGCCTTCCAGTCTGGGAATTTTGGAGTCACTATGCGGCACTGTGTCTTCCCTCCAGAAGAAAAACGTTGCCCTCTGGGGCTACCCAGTAACCACAAATGAGTACCATCCTGCACAAATCTCGACTGCACCCCAATGATGCAGTCTAGCCTGGGCACTAATTCCCTGTCTGCCACAGCCTGAGCCTGCACCTCCCAACCCACACTCAACAGCTGGCCGAACACTGAGCACATCAGACACACCATGGCCTTAGGGCTTCATCTCTTCCCAACCTCAGTTTTCAGGCTTCAGAACCTAGACCTTAAATCCAATCACAGTCCAGGTGTGAATGTGTTGCAGAAATTAGAACTCCATCTTCCCCATTGCCAGAATACTTGTGGTTCCCATACTGTGCAACGTTCAGTGTAGGAGAAACCAGCATGGTACATTAGGCCACGCCCTGACTTGAGGGGCTCCTTGGGCACAAAAACACATTGTGAAACTCAGTGTGAGACCTATCCTCAAGGAAGGCCTCTCAGTGTCTGGACCAAGAGCCCACATAAGGGGCTTGCCATGTTCTTAGGTCCCAATGTTAACCAGAGTTGTGGTTGTCCTGTTGCCCCCAACCACGACTCTGCTCTGGAATCCCTCTTTTGGTGGTTCACAGGAGGTTAAAAAAACAAAAAACAAAAAACAAAAAAAAATAAACAAAAAAAAACCAGAAAGGCCTCCTCCCTTCCCACAGAATGACCCCAAACTCTTGGGATCGGGTCAAATCCCCAGAAAGGGAGCCTCATCGATGGCCCATGAGGACACCCCGACATTCCTTAGCAATCGGTGACACATTTCCAGAAAAAAAAAAAAAAAGCATGAGCAAGCACCTCACATACGCCCTTTGTTCATATCCCGAAGAGGTCTCCTCACGGTCTATAGATCGTGCCGGCCATACCTACAACCCACAACCTAAGTGGAGTTTGTGTTTTCAGGCTTTTGTCCAAACACTTGGGTCCCTGGAGCCACACCTCAGGACTGTGCTTCCCTTTCAAGGGAATTCTTCCCATTCCATTGGCCACAACCTTGCAAATTAGGAAAAACCTCCAAAGTCACCGAGGCCATCCCAATAGTGTAGGCTGCCCAGGACAAACAGGGGTGATCTCAAACCAGCTGAGCAACTACCTCCACTCAGACAACAGATGTCCCCAGAGAAGAATATTGAACCGGACAGGCCCCTAGGCCCTAATCAGATCCATTGCTTTGGTTTCCAGGCATCTGTCCTCAGAGGCCTCGTTTCCAATACCAGCATATGGTGGTTTCCTGAGGCACCAATAAGAACAAATCTCGTCTCCCCATGGAAACTTGCTCATTGGAGCTTTGTCATAACCTCTGGTTAGGAGAATCCTTCAGGGCCCTGGTGCCACTGCCCCATACCAAGGTCTCCATGGACTCAAACCAACATTAAGACCATCCTCACGAAAGTCTATTTCAACTCAGCCCCCTCTGTTGCTACCCCAAGCCAGCAGATCAAACGTTTCTTGTTGCTAGGAGACAATTGGAATGTGAGGCTGGCTGCCCAGGCATCCATACTTAGAACCCTGTTCTGGAAAAATACCTTTTAAGACGTCCTGAAGCCATCCAACAAATCTTAATTGTCCCACAGAAGGAATCCTTGCGGTTTGGAGCATCTCACAACTCCAATAGTGGGAAAACCCCCATGGCCTCATAATGCCCCCCCTTCCTGAAGGGGCCAACATGGACAGAAACTCAAACCTGAGCCAAAGTCTGAACCTCGACGTGACTTCAGACACATGAGATCTCAATTCAGCTCTGCAGAGTGTGCCTGCCATGTCCTTGCCCCGAAACCTAAGCCTAGCTTGTGTTCTCAGACTTCCGTCCTCACTCTCCTGGCCCACAAGCCCTCCAGATTGGGAATTCCGAAGCCACAATGCCGCACTCTGCCTGCCCTCCAGAAGAAAAACTTTGCCCTATGCTGCTAATAAGAAACCCCAAATGATTTTCTAATGCATGCCACTCGATTGTAAAGCAATTATACAGCCCACCCTGTATACTAATGCCCTGTCTGGCACAGCCTGAGACAAGACATCCCAAACGACACCCAGACAGCTGGCCCCAACCTGGACACATAGGACCCGCTATGGCTGTAGGTCGTCATCTCTTCCCAACCTCGGTTTTCAGGCTTCAGAACCTAGACCTTATCTCCAATCACTGCCCAGGGGTGAACGTGATGCAGAAATTAGAATTCCTCCTTCCCCATGGCCAGAAACCTTGTGGTTGGCATGTTGTCCAACGTTCAATGTGGGAAAACCTGCATTGTCCGAAAGGCCACGCCAGTGCTTGAGGGCCGCCTAGGGCACAGACATGCATTGTGACCTGCAGCGTGAGTCCCGTATTAAAGTAACGCCTCTCAGTGGCTGGACCAAGATCCTGCATATGGGGCTTGTCATATCCATAGGCCCCCAGGCTTAACCAGAGGGCGAGTATTCCAGTTGTCAGTACCCACTGCTATGCTCTAGAATCCCTCTACTGGGGGGACACATGAAGCAGAAAACAGGACACTTCCCTTCCCACAGAATGACCCCAAACTCTTGGGGGCTGGACAAACTACCAGAGAGGGAGACTTCTACGACCCATGAGGCAACTCCTACATTAAACGGCCATTGTGGACAAAACATCCAGAGACAAAACCCTGAGCGACTGCCTCCCTCTCACCCTTCTTTCATATCCAGAGGAGCTCCCCTCATGGACTGTAGATCAGGCCTGCCGTAACCTCGGCCCCAAACCTGAGCTGAGTTAGGGTTTTTGGATGTCTGTCTGCACAGCCATGGCCCACACAGCCTCCAGGCTGAGGTCTCTGGAGCCACACCACAGAACTGTGCCTGCTCTCTCCTAAGAAACTGCCCATTCCATTGGCCACAACTCTACAAAATAGTAGAAACCTCAAGGTCCCCAAGGACATCCCACTACCGCAAGCCGCACTGGACAAATAGGGGCATTATGACACAAGCTGAGCAACTACTACCTCCATGCAGACACACAGACAGATATCCGCAGAGACAGAAGATTGAACCAGACAGGCCCCTAGGCCCTATTATGAACTCTTGCTTTGGTGTCCAGGTATCACTCCTCAGAGGCCTGGGTTCGAAGACCAGCATACGGGGCTTTCCTGAGGCACCAGACAGAAGACCTGTCATCTCCACATGGGAAGCTTCCTTGTTGGAGTTGTGTCAAGCCCTTCTGGTTGGAGAATCCTGAAGAGTCCCTTAGCTACTGCCACATTACAAGGTCTCCATGGCCACCAACCCACATTATGACTCATCCTCAGGAGAGTCCATTTAAACTCAGCCTTCTGGGTAGCTCACCCAAGAGCCCGCAGATTGAGCGTGCCTTGTCTCGACCAGGCAATGGGAAGGTGAGTTGGCGTTTCTCGGCATCCATGCTTAGGCCCTTGCTCTCGAGTCTTTCTGTATGGGGCATCCTGGAACCATCCAATAATACTCGACTGTCCTGAAGAAGGAAACTTTAAAGTTTGGAGCAGCTCACAACTCCCAGCGTAGGGAAACCTCCCTGGCCTCATGACGCCCCCACCCCCTTCAGGAAGGGGCCGTCATGGACACAAACTCCAGCTTGAGGCAACATCTGATACTCGCCCTGACCTCACGTGCAGGAGATCTCGATTCAGCCTCTGCAGAGTGGGCCTGCCATGCTCTTGGCCCCAAAACTCGTGCTAGCTTGTGTTTTCAGACTTCCTTCCTCACAATCCTGGCCACACCCCTCCAGTTTGGCAATTCTGGAGACACAATGCAGCACTCTGCCTGCCCTCCAGAAGAAAAATGTTGCCCTATAGGGCTAACCAGAAACGCCAAATGAGTAACAACCTGCATGCCACTCGACCATACCCCAATTATACAGTCTAGCCTGTGCACTAAAGCCCTGTCTGACACAGCCTGAGGACAGACCTCCAGTCCAACACCCAGACAGCTGGCCATACACAGAGCATATCACACCCACAATGGCTTTAGGCCATCATCTCTACCCAACCTCAGTTTTCACCTTCAGAACCTAGAACTTATCTCCACTCACTGCTCAGGAGTGAATGTGATGCAAGAATCAGAACTTCTCCTTCGCCTTGGCAAGAAACCTAGTGGTTGGCATGTTGTCCAATGTTCATTGTAGGAGAAAGCAGCATGGACTATGAGGCCCCACCTATCCCTGAGGGCCACAATTTGCACAAACACACATTGTGACCCTCAGCGTGAGCCCTATCCTCATGTAAAGCCTATTAGTGACTGGAACAACAGCCCACATATGGGGCTTGCCAAGCCCCTCTTCCCCCAATCTCAACCAGAGTTCGAGATGTCTAGTCACCCCTACTCAGGGCTCTACTCTGGAATCCCTCTTTGGTGGGACACCTGAGGTAAAAAAAAAAAATACAGAAAGGACTCTTCCCATCCACAGAATGATCCCAACCACTTGGGATCAGGCCAAATGACCAGAGAAAGAATTGTCCATGGCCCTTGAGGACACCCCGACATTCCACGGCCACCATTGACACAAAATCCAGAGTCAAAACCCTGAGCAAGCGCCACATACTCGCCCTTTGTTCATAGCCCGGAAAATTCTCACGGTCTGTTGATCGAGCCTTCATACATACATCCCCAAACCTAAGCTGAGTTTGTGTTTTCAGACTTCTGTCCCCACAGTCCTGGCCCACACACCATCCAAGCTGGGGCCCCTGGAGCCACACCTCAGGACTGTGGCTTCCCTCTCCAGGGGAATTCTGCCATTTCCATTGGCCACAACCCTATAGATTAGGAGAATCCTCCAAACTCCCCCAGGCCATCCGAATTGTGTTGGCTGCCCAGGACACACAGGGATGATCTTTCACAAGTTAGGAAACCACCTGCACTCAGACCCAGAGACAGATATCCCCATAGAATAAGATTGAACTGGACGGGCACTGAGGCCCTAATCAGATCCATTGATTTTGATTCCAGTCATCTCTCCTCAGAGGCCTAGTTTCCAATACCAGCATATGGGAGATTCCTTAGGCACTCATCAAAACAATTCTCTTCTCTACATAGGAAACATACTCTTTAGAGCTCCATCAAAACCTCCGGTTATGAACATCCCTCAAGGCCCCGGATCAAGCACCCCATTCCAAAGTCTACATGGACACAAATGCACATTATGACCCATCCTCAACTCACCCATTTCAAAACACCCGCCTCGGTTGCTCCCCTAGATCCAGCAGATCGAACTTGCCTTGGCTCTATGAGACTCCTGGAATGGGAGGCAGGCTGCCCACGCATCCATCCTTAGAACCCTGCTCTGGATAACTTCCTTATGGGATGTCCTGGAGCCATCCAACATGTCTCGACTGTCCCACAGAAGGAATCATTGTGGTTTGGAGCATCTCACAATTCCCATCGTGGGAAAACCTCCATGTCCTCGTGACACCCTCCCCTTCATGAATGGGCCGTCATGGACAGAAACTCCGACCTAAGAAAACGTCTGATCCTAGCTCTGTCTTCAGGTATACGGGACCTTGAATCATCTCTGCAGAGGGTGCCTGCCGTCCCCTCACCCCGAAATCTAAGTCTGGCTTGTGTTCTCAGAATTTTTTCCTCACACTCCTGGCTCACAAGCCTTCCAGTCTGGGAATTTTGGAGTCACTATGTGGCACTGTGTCTTCCCTCCAGAAGAAAAACGTTGCCCTCTGGGGCTACCCAGTAACCACAAATGAGTACCATCCTGCACAAATCTCGACTGCACCCCAATGATGCAGTCTAGCCTGGGCACTAATTCCCTGTCTGCCACAGCCTGAGCCTGCACCTCCCAACCCACACTCAACAGCTGGCCGAACACTGAGCACATCAGACACACCATGGCCTTAGGGCTTCATCTCTTCCCAACCTCAGTTTTCAGGCTTCAGAACCTAGACCTTAAATCCAATCACAGTCCAGGTGTGAATGTGTTGCAGAAATTAGAACTCCATCTTCCCCATTGCCAGAATACTTGTGGTTCCCATACTGTGCAACGTTCAGTGTAGGAGAAACCAGCATGGTACATTAGGCCACGCCCTGACTTGAGGGGCTCCTTGGGCACAAAAACACATTGTGAAACTCAGTGTGAGACCTATCCTCAAGGAAGGCCTCTCAGTGTCTGGACCAAGAGCCCACATAAGGGGCTTGCCATGTTCTTAGGTCCCAATGTTAACCAGAGTTGTGGTTGTCCTGTTGCCCCCACCCACGACTCTGCTCTGGAATCCCTCTTTTGGTGGTTCACAGGAGGTTAAAAAAACAAAAAACAAAAAACAAAAAAAAATAAACAAAAAAAAACCAGAAAGGCCTCCTCCCTTCCCACAGAATGACCCCAAACTCTTGGGATCGGGTCAAATCCCCAGAAAGGGAGCCTCATCGATGGCCCATGAGGACACCCCGACATTCCTTAGCAATCGGTGACACATTTCCAGAAAAAAAAAAAAAAAGCATGAGCAAGCACCTCACATACGCCCTTTGTTCATATCCCGAAGAGGTCTCCTCACGGTCTATAGATCGTGCCGGCCATACCTACAACCCACAACCTAAGTGGAGTTTGTGTTTTCAGGCTTTTGTCCAAACACTTGGGTCCCTGGAGCCACACCTCAGGACTGTGCTTCCCTTTCAAGGGAATTCTTCCCATTCCATTGGCCACAACCTTGCAAATTAGGAAAAACCTCCAAAGTCACCGAGGCCATCCCAATAGTGTAGGCTGCCCAGGACAAAAAGGGGGGATCTCAAACCAGCTGAGCAACTACCTCCACTCAGACAACAGATGTCCCCAGAGAAGAATATTGAACCGGACAGGCCCCTAGGCCCTAATCAGATCCATTGCTTTGGTTTCCAGGCATCTGTCCTCAGAGGCCTCGTTTCCAATACCAGCATATGGTGGTTTCCTGAGGCACCAATAAGAACAAATCTCGTCTCCCCATGGAAACTTGCTCATTGGAGCTTTGTCATAACCTCTGGTTAGGAGAATCCTTCAGGGCCCTGGTGCCACTGCCCCATACCAAGGTCTCCATGGACTCAAACCAACATTAAGACCATCCTCAGGAAAGTCCATTTCAACTCAGCCCCCTCTGTTGCTACCCCAAGCCAGCAGATCAAACGTTTCTTGTTGCTAGGAGACAATTGGAATGTGAGGCTGGCTGCCCAGGCATCCATACTTAGAACCCTGTTCTGGAAAAATACCTTATAAGACGTCCTGGAGCCATCCAACAAATCTTAATTGTCCCACAGAAGGAATCCTTGCGGTTTGGAGCATCTCACAACTCCAATAGTGGGAAAACCCCCATGGCCTCATAATGCCCCCCCTTCCTGAAGGGGCCAACATGGACAGAAACTCAAACCTGAGCCAAAGTCTGAACCTCGACCTGACTTCAGACACATGAGATCTCAATTCAGCTCTGCAGAGTGTGCCTGCCATGTCCTTGCCCCGAAACCTAAGCCTAGCTTGTGTTCTCAGACTTCCGTCCTCACTCTCCTGGCCCACAAGCCCTCCAGATTGGGAATTCCGAAGCCACAATGCCGCACTCTGCCTGCCCTCCAGAAGAAAAACTTTGCCCTATGCTGCTAATAAGAAACCCCAAATGATTTTCTAATGCATGCCACTCGATTGTAAAGCAATTATACAGCCCACCCTGTATACTAATGCCCTGTCTGGCACAGCCTGAGACAAGACATCCCAAACGACACCCAGACAGCTGGCCCCAACCTGGACACATAGGACCCGCTATGGCTGTAGGTCGTCATCTCTTCCCAACCTCGGTTTTCAGGCTTCAGAACCTAGACCTTATCTCCAATCACTGCCCAGGGGTGAACGTGATGCAGAAATTAGAATTCCTCCTTCCCCATGGCCAGAAACCTTGTGGTTGGCATGTTGTCCAACGTTCAATGTGGGAAAACCTGCATTGTCCGAAAGGCCACGCCAGTGCTTGAGGGCCGCCTAGGGCACAGACATGCATTGTGACCTGCAGCGTGAGTCCCGTATTAAAGTAACGCCTCTCAGTGGCTGGACCAAGATCCTGCATATGGGGCTTGTCATATCCATAGGCCCCCAGGCTTAACCAGAGGGCGAGTATTCCAGTTGTCAGTACCCACTGCTATGCTCTAGAATCCCTCTACTGGGGGGACACATGAAGCAGAAAACAGGACACTTCCCTTCCCACAGAATGACCCCAAACTCTTGGGGGCTGGACAAACTACCAGAGAGGGAGACTTCTACGACCCATGAGGCAACTCTTACACTAAACGGCCATTGTGGACAAAACATCCAGAGACAAAAGCCTGAGCGACGGCCTCCCTCTCACCCTTCTTTCATATCCAGAGGAGCTCCCCTCATGGACTGTAGATCAGGCCTGCCGTAACCTCGGCCCCAAACCTGAGCTGAGTTAGGGTATTTGGATGTCTGTCTGCACAGCCATGGCCCACACAGCCTCCAGGCTGGGGTCTCTGGAGCCACACCACAGAACTGTGCCTGCTCTCTCCTAAGAAACTGCCCATTCCATTGGCCACAACTCTACAAAATGGTAGAAACCTCAAGGTCCCCAAGGACATCCCACTACCGCAAGCCGCACTGGACAAATAGGGGCATTATGACACAAGCTGAGCAACTACTACCTCCATGCAGACACACAGACAGATATACGCAGAGACAGAAGATTGAACAAGACAGTCCCCTAGGCCCTTATGAACTCTTGCTTTGGTGTCCAGGTATCACTCCTCAGAGGCCTGGGTTCGAAGACCAGCATACGGGGCTTTCCTGAGGCACCAGACAGAAGACCTGTCATCTCCACATGGGAAGCTTCCTTGTTGGAGTTGTGTCAAGCCCTTCGGGTTTGAGAATCCTGCAGAGTCCCTTAGCTACTGCCACATTCCAAGGTCTCCATGGCCTCCAACCCACATTATGACTCATCCTCAGGAGAGTCCATTTAAACTCAGCCTTCTGGGTAGCTCACCCAAGAGCCCGCAGATTGAGCGTGCCTTGTCTCGACCAGGCAATGGGAAGGTGACTTGGCGTTTCTCGGCATCCATGCTTAGGCCCCTGCTCTCGAGTCTTTCTGTATGGGGAATCCTTGAACCATCCAATAGTACTCGACTGTCCTGAAGAAGGAAACTTTGAAGTTTGGAGCAGCTCACAACTCCCAGCGTAGGGAAACCTCCCTGGCCTCATGACGCCCCGACCCCCTTTAGGAAGGGGCCGTCATGGACACAAACTCCAGCTTGAGGCAACATCTGATACTCGCCCTGACCTCACGTGCAGGAGATCTCGATTCATCCTCTGCAGAGTGGGCCTGCCATGCTCTTGGCCCCAAAACTCGTGCTAGCTTGTGTTTTCAGTCTTCCTTCCTCACAATCCTGGCCACACCCCTCCAGTTTGGCAACTCTGGAGACACAATGCAGCACTCTGCCTACCCTCCAGAAGAAAAATGTTGCCCTATAGGGCTAACCAGAAACGCCAAATGAGTAACAACCTGCATGCCACTCGACCATCCCCCAATTATACAGTCTAGCCTGTGCACTAAAGCCCTGTCTGACACAGCCTGAGGGCAGACCTCCAGTCCAACACCCAAACAGCTGGCCGTACACAGAGCATATCACACCCACAATGGCTTTAGGCCATCATCTCTACCCAACCTCAGTTTTCACCTTCAGAACCTTGACCTTATCTCCACTCACTGCTCAGGAGTGAACGTGATGCAAGAATCAGAACTTCTCCTTCGCCTTGGCAAGAAACCTAGTGGTTGGCATGTTGTCCAATGTTCATTGTAGGACAAAGCAGCATGTACTATGAGGCCCCACCTATCCCTGAGGGCCACAATTTGCACAAACACACATTGAGACCCTCAGCGTGAGCCCTATCCTCATGTAAAGCCTCTTAGTGACAGGAACAACAGCCCACTTATGGGGCATGCCAAGCCCCAGTCCCCCAATATCAACACGAGTTCGAGATGTCTAGTCACCCCTACTCAGGGCTCTATTCGGGAATCCCTCTTTGGTGGGACACCTGAGGTAAAAAAAAAAAAAATATATATATATATATATATATATATATATATATATATATATATATATTTATATATATACACAGAAAGGACTCTTCCAATCCACAGAATGATTCCAACCACTTGGGATCAGGCCATATCACTAGAGAAAAAATTGTCCATGGCCCTTGAGGACATCCCGAAATTCCACGGCCACCGTTGACACAAAATTCAGAGACAAAAGCCTGAGCAAGCGCCACATACTCGCCCTTTGTTCATAGCGCGGAAAATTCTCACGGTCTGTAGATCGAGCCTTCATACATACATCCCCAAACCTAAGCTGAGTTTGTGTTTTCAGAATTCTGTCCCCACAGGTATGACCCACACACCATCCAAGCTGGGGACCCTGGAGCCACACCTCAGGACTGTGGCTTCCCTCTCCAGGGGAATTCTGCCATTTCCATTGGCCACAACCCTATAGATTAGGAGAATCCTCCAAACTCCCCCAGGCCATCCGAATTGTGTTGGCTGCCCAGGACACACAGGGATGATCTTTCACAAGTTAGGAAACCACCTCCACTCAGACCCAGAGACAGATATCCCCATAGAATAAGATTGAACTGGACGGGCACTGAGGCCCTAATCAGATCCATTGATTTTGATTCCAGTCATCTCTCCTCAGAGGCCTGGTTTCCAATACCAGCATATGGGAGATTCCTTAGGCACTCATCAAAACAATTCTCTTCTCTACATAGGAAATATACTCTTTAGAGCTCCATCAAAACCTCCGGTTATGAACATCCCTCAAGGCCCCGGATCAAGCACCCCATTCCAAGGTCTACATGGACACAATTGCACATTATGACCCATCCTCAACTCACCCATTTCAAAACACCCGCCTCGGTTGCTCCCCTAGATCCAGCAGATCGAACTTGCCTTGGCTCTATGAGACTCCTGGAATGGGAGGCAGGCTGCCCACGCATCCATCCTTAGAACCCTGCTCTGGATAACTTCCTTATGGGATGTCCTGGAGCCATCCAACATGTCTCGACTGTCCCACAGAAGGAATCATTGTGGTTTGGAGCATCTCACAATTCCCATCGTGGGAAAACCTCCATGTCCTCGTGACACCCTCCCCTTCATGAATGGGCCGTCATGGACAGAAACTCCGACCTAAGAAAACGTCTGATCCTAGCTCTGTCTTCAGGTATACGGGACCTTGAATCATCTCTGCAGAGGGTGCCTGCCGTCCCCTCACCCCGAAATCTAAGTCTGGCTTGTGTTCTCAGAATTTTTTCCTCACACTCCTGGCTCACAAGCCTTCCAGTCTGGGAATTTTGGAGTCACTATGTGGCACTGTGTCTTCCCTCCAGAAGAAAAACGTTGCCCTCTGGGGCTACCCAGTAACCACAAATGAGTACCATCCTGCACAAATCTCGACTGCACCCCAATGATGCAGTCTAGCCTGGGCACTAATTCCCTGTCTGCCACAGCCTGAGCCTGCACCTCCCAACCCACACTCAACAGCTGGCCGAACACTGAGCACATCAGACACACCATGGCCTTAGGGCTTCATCTCTTCCCAACCTCAGTTTTCAGGCTTCAGAACCTAGACCTTAAATCCAATCACAGTCCAGGTGTGAATGTGTTGCAGAAATTAGAACTCCATCTTCCCCATTGCCAGAATGCTTGTGGTTCCCATACTGTGCAACGTTCAGTGTAGGAGAAACCAGCATGGTACATTAGGCCACGCCCTGACTTGAGGGGCTCCTTGGGCACAAAAACACATTGTGAAACTCAGTGTGAGACCTATCCTCAAGGAAGGCCTCTCAGTGTCTGGACCAAGAGCCCACATAAGGGGCTTGCCATGTTCTTAGGTCCCAATGTTAACCAGAGTTGTGGTTGTCCTGTTGCCCCCAACCACGACTCTGCTCTGGAATCCCTCTTTTGGTGGTTCACAGGAGGTTAAAAAAACAAAAAACAAAAAACAAAAAAAAATAAACAAAAAAAAACCAGAAAGGCCTCCTCCCTTCCCACAGAATGACCCCAAACTCTTGGGATCGGGTCAAATCCCCAGAAAGGGAGCCTCATCGATGGCCCATGAGGACACCCCGACATTCCTAAGCAATCGGTGACACATTTCCAGAAAAAAAAAAAAAAAAGCATGAGCAAGCACCTCACATACGCCCTTTGTTCATATCCCGAAGAGGTCTCCTCACGGTCTATAGATCGTGCCGGCCATACCTACAACCCACAACCTAAGTGGAGTTTGTGTTTTCAGGCTTTTGTCCAAACACTTGGGTCCCTGAAGCCACACCTCAGGACTGTGCTTCCCTTTCAAGGGAATTCTTCCCATTCCATTGGCCACAACCTTGCAAATTAGGAAAAACCTCCAAAGTCACCGAGGCCATCCCAATAGTGTAGGCTGCCCAGGACAAACAGGGGTGATCTCAAACCAGCTGAGCAACTACCTCCACTCAGACAACAGATGTCCCCAGAGAAGAATATTGAACCGGACAGGCCCCTAGGCCCTAATCAGATCCATTGCTTTGGTTTCCAGGCATCTGTCCTCAGAGGCCTCGTTTCCAATACAAGCATATGGTGGTTTCCTGAGGCACCAATAAGAACAAATCTCGTCTCCCCATGGAAACTTGCTCATTGGAGCTTTGTCATAACCTCTGGTTAGGAGAATCCTTCAGGGCCCTGGTGCCACTGCCCCATACCAAGGTCTCCATGGACTCAAACCAACATTAAGACCATCCTCAGGAAAGTCCATTTCAACTCAGCCCCCTCTGTTGCTACCCCAAGCCAGCAGATCAAACGTTTCTTGTTGCTAGGAGACAATTGGAATGTGAGGCTGGCTGCCCAGGCATCCATACTTAGAACCCTGTTCTGGAAAAATACCTTATAAGACGTCCTGGAGCCATCCAACAAATCTTAATTGTCCCACAGAAGGAATCCTTGCGGTTTGGAGCATCTCACAACTCCAATAGTGGGAAAACCCCCATGGCCTCATAATGCCCACCCTTCCTGAAGGGGCCAACATGGACAGAAACTCAAACCTGAGCCAAAGTCTGAACCTCGACCTGACTTCAGACACATGAGATCTCAATTCAGCTCTGCAGAGTGTGCCTGCCATGTCCTTGCCCCGAAACCTAAGCCTAGCTTGTGTTCTCAGACTTCCGTCCTCACTCTCCTGGCCCACAAGCCCTCCAGTTTGGGAATTCCGAAGCCACAATGCCGCACTCTGCCTGCCCTCCAGAAGAAAAACTTTGCCCTATGCTGCTAATAAGAAACCCCAAATGATTTTCTAATGCATGCCACTCGATTGTAAAGCAATTATACAGCCCACCCTGTATACTAATGCACTGTCTGGCACAGCCTGAGACAAGACATCCCAAACGACACCCAGACAGCTGGCCCCAACCTGGACACATAGGACCCGCTATGGCTGTAGGTCGTCATCTCTTCCCAAACTCGGTTTTCAGGCTTCAGAACCTAGACCTTATCTCCAATCACTGCCCAGGGGTGAACGTGATGCAGGAATTAGAATTCCTCCTTCCCCATGGCCAGAAACCTTGTGGTTGGCATGTTGTCCAACGTTCAATGTGGGAAAACCTGCATTGTCCGAAAGGCCACGCCAGTGCTTGAGGGCCGCCTAGGGCACAGACATGCATTGTGACCTGCAGCGTGAGTCCCGTATTAAAGTAACGCCTCTCAGTGGCTGGACCAAGATCCTGCATATGGGGCTTGTCATATCCATAGGCCCCCAGGCTTAACCAGAGGGCGAGTATTCCAGTTGTCAGTACCCACTGCTATGCTCGAGAATCCCTCTACTGGGAGGACACATGAAGCAGAAAACAGGACACTTCCCTTCCCACAGAATGACCCCAAACTCTTGGGGGCTGGACAAACTACCAGAGAGGGAGACTTCTACGACCCATGAGGCAACTCTTACACTAAACGGCCATTGTGGACAAAACATCCAGAGACAAAAGCCTGAGCGACGGCCTCCCTCTCACCCTTCTTTCATATCCAGAGGAGCTCCCCTCATGGACTGTAGATCAGGCCTGCCGTAACCTCGGCCCCAAACCTGAGCTGAGTTAGGGTATTTGGATGTCTGTCTGCACAGCCATGGCCCACACAGCCTCCAGGCTGGGGTCTCTGGAGCCACACCACAGAACTGTGCCTGCTCTCTCCTAAGAAACTGCCCATTCCATTGGCCACAACTCTACAAAATGGTAGAAACCTCAAGGTCCCCAAGGACATCCCACTACCGCAAGCCGCACTGGACAAATAGGGGCATTATGACACAAGCTGAGCAACTACTACCTCCATGCAGACACACAGACAGATATCCGCAGAGACAGAAGATTGAACCAGACAGGCCCCTAGGCCCTATTATGAACTCTTGCTTTGGTGTCCAGGTATCACTCCTCAGAGGCCTGGGTTCGAAGACCAGCATACGGGGCTTTCCTGAGGCACCAGACAGATGACCTCTCATCTCCACATGGGAAGCTTCCTTGTTGGAGTTGTGTCAAGCCCTTCGGGTTGGAGAATCCTGCAGAGTCCCTTAGCTACTGCCACATTCCAAGGTCTCCATGGCCTCCAACCCACATTATGACTCATCCTCAGGAGAGTCCATTTAAACTCAGGCTTCTGGGTAGCTCACCCAAGAGCCCGCAGATTGAGCGTGCCTTGTCTCGACCAGGCAATGGGAAGGTGACTTGGCGTTTCTCGGCATCCATGCTTAGGCCCCTGCTCTCGAGTCTTTCTGTATGGGGCATCCTGGAACCATCCAATAGTACTCGACTGTCCTGAAGAAGGAAACTTTGAAGTTTGGAGCAGCTCACAACTCCCAGCGTAGGGAAACCTCCCTGGCCTCATGACGCCTCCACCCCCTTCAGGAAGGGGCCGTCATGGACACAAACTCCAGCTTGAGGCAACATCTGATACTCGCCCTGACCTCACATGCAGGAGATCTCGATTCAGCCTCTGCAGAGTGGGCCTGACATGCTCTTGGCCCCAAAACTCGTACTAGCTTGTGTTTTCAGTCTTCCTTCCTCACAATCCTGGCCACACCCCTCCAGTTTGGCAACTCTGGAGACACAATGCAGCACTCTGCCTACCCTCCAGAAGAAAAATGTTGCCCTATAGGGCTAACCAGAAACGCCAAATGAGTAACAACCTGCATGCCACTCGACCATACCCCAATTAGACAGTCTAGCCTGTGCACTAAAGCCCTGTCTGACACAGCCTGAGGGCAGACCTCCAGTCCAACACCCAAACAGCTGGCCGTACACAGAGCATATCACACCCACAATGGCTTTAGGCCATCATCTCTACCCAACCTCAGTTTTCACCTTCAGAACCTAGACCTTATCTCCACTCACTGCTCAGGATTGAACGTGATGCAAGAATCAGAACTTCTCCTTCGCCTTGGCAAGAAACCTAGTGGTTGGCATGTTGTCCAATGTTCATTGTAGGAGAAAGCAGCATGGACTATGAGGCCCCACCTATCCCTGAGGGCCACAATTTGCACAAACACACATTGAGACCCTCAGCGTGAGCCCTATCCTCATGTAAAGCCTCTTAGTGACAGGAACAACAGCCCACATATGGGGCATGCCAAGCCCCAGTCCCCCAATATCAACACGAGTTCGAGATGTCTAGTGACCCCTACTCAGGGCTCTATTCGGGAATCCCTCTTTGGTGGGACACCTGAGGTAAAAAAAAAAAAATATATATATATATATATATATACACAGAAAGGACTCTTCCAATCCACAGAATGATTCCAACCACTTGGGATCAGGCCATATCACTAGAGAAAAAATTGTCCATGGCCCTTGAGGACATCCCGAAATTCCACGGCCACCGTTGACACAAAATTCAGAGACAAAAGCCTGAGCAAGCGCCACATACTCGCCCTTTGTTCATAGCGCGGAAAATTCTCACGGTCTGTAGATCGAGCCTTCATACATACATCCCCAAACCTAAGCTGAGTTTGTGTTTTCAGAATTCTGTCCCCACAGGTATGACCCACACACCATCCAAGCTGGGGACCCTGGAGCCACACCTCAGGACTGTGGCTTCCCTCTCCAGGGGAATTCTGCCATTTCCATTGGCCACAACCCTATAGATTAGGAGAATCCTCCAAACTCCCCCAGGCCATCCGAATTGTGTTGGCTGCCCAGGACACACAGGGATGATCTTTCACAAGTTAGGAAACCACCTCCACTCAGACCCAGAGACAGATATCCCCATAGAATAATATTGAACTGGACGGGCACTGAGGCCCTAATCAGATCCATTGATTTTGATTCCAGTCATCTCTCCTCAGAGGCCTGGTTTCCAATACCAGCATATGGGAGATTCCTTAGGCACTCATCAAAACAATTCTCTTCTCTACATAGGAAATATACTCTTTAGAGCTCCATCAAAACCTCCGGTTATGAACATCCCTCAAGGCCCCGGATCAAGCACCCCATTCCAAGGTCTACATGGACACAATTGCACATTATGACCCATCCTCAACTCACCCATTTCAAAACACCCGCCTCGGTTGCTCCCCTAGATCCAGCAGATCGAACTTGCCTTGGCTCTATGAGACTCCTGGAATGGGAGGCAGGCTGCCCACGCATCCATCCTTAGAACCCTGCTCTGGATAACTTCCTTATGGGATGTCCTGGAGCCATCCAACATGTCTCGACTGTCCCACAGAAGGAATCATTGTGGTTTGGAGCATCTCACAATTCCCATCGTGGGAAAACCTCCATGTCCTCGTGACACCCTCCCCTTCATGAATGGGCCGTCATGGACAGAAACTCCGACCTAAGAAAACGTCTGATCCTAGCTCTGTCTTCAGGTATACGGGACCTTGAATCATCTCTGCAGAGGGTGCCTGCCGTCCCCTCACCCCGAAATCTAAGTCTGGCTTGTGTTCTCAGAATTTTTTCCTCACACTCCTGGCTCACAAGCCTTCCAGTCTGGGAATTTTGGAGTCACTATGTGGCACTGTGTCTTCCCTCCAGAAGAAAAACGTTGCCCTCTGGGGCTACCCAGTAACCACAAATGAGTACCATCCTGCACAAATCTCGACTGCACCCCAATGATGCAGTCTAGCCTGGGCACTAATTCCCTGTCTGCCACAGCCTGAGCCTGCACCTCCCAACCCACACTCAACAGCTGGCCGAACACTGAGCACATCAGACACACCATGGCCTTAGGGCTTCATCTCTTCCCAACCTCAGTTTTCAGGCTTCAGAACCTAGACCTTAAATCCAATCACAGTCCAGGTGTGAATGTGTTGCAGAAATTAGAACTCCATCTTCCCCATTGCCAGAATGCTTGTGGTTCCCATACTGTGCAACGTTCAGTGTAGGAGAAACCAGCATGGTACATTAGGCCACGCCCTGACTTGAGGGGCTCCTTGGGCACAAAAACACATTGTGAAACTCAGTGTGAGACCTATCCTCAAGGAAGGCCTCTCAGTGTCTGGACCAAGAGCCCACATAAGGGGCTTGCCATGTTCTTAGGTCCCAATGTTAACCAGAGTTGTGGTTGTCCTGTTGCCCCCAACCACGACTCTGCTCTGGAATCCCTCTTTTGGTGGTTCACAGGAGGTTAAAAAAACAAAAAACAAAAAACAAAAAAAAATAAACAAAAAAAAACCAGAAAGGCCTCCTCCCTTCCCACAGAATGACCCCAAACTCTTGGGATCGGGTCAAATCCCCAGAAAGGGAGCCTCATCGATGGCCCATGAGGACACCCCGACATTCCTAAGCAATCGGTGACACATTTCCAGAAAAAAAAAAAAAAAAGCATGAGCAAGCACCTCACATACGCCCTTTGTTCATATCCCGAAGAGGTCTCCTCACGGTCTATAGATCGTGCCGGCCATACCTACAACCCACAACCTAAGTGGAGTTTGTGTTTTCAGGCTTTTGTCCAAACACTTGGGTCCCTGGAGCCACACCTCAGGACTGTGCTTCCCTTTCAAGGGAATTCTTCCCATTCCATTGGCCACAACCTTGCAAATTAGGAAAAACCTCCAAAGTCACCGAGGCCATCCCAATAGTGTAGGCTGCCCAGGACAAACAGGGGTGATCTCAAACCAGCTGAGCAACTACCTCCACTCAGACAACAGATGTCCCCAGAGAAGAATATTGAACCGGACAGGCCCCTAGGCCCTAATCAGATCCATTGCTTTGGTTTCCAGGCATCTGTCCTCAGAGGCCTCGTTTCCAATACAAGCATATGGTGGTTTCCTGAGGCACCAATAAGAACAAATCTCGTCTCCCCATGGAAACTTGCTCATTGGAGCTTTGTCATAACCTCTGGTTAGGAGAATCCTTCAGGGCCCTGGTGCCACTGCCCCATACCAAGGTCTCCATGGACTCAAACCAACATTAAGACCATCCTCAGGAAAGTCCATTTCAACTCAGCCCCCTCTGTTGCTACCCCAAGCCAGCAGATCAAACGTTTCTTGTTGCTAGGAGACAATTGGAATGTGAGGCTGGCTGCCCAGGCATCCATACTTAGAACCCTGTTCTGGAAAAATACCTTATAAGACGTCCTGGAGCCATCCAACAAATCTTAATTGTCCCACAGAAGGAATCCTTGCGGTTTGGAGCATCTCACAACTCCAATAGTGGGAAAACCCCCATGGCCTCATAATGCCCACCCTTCCTGAAGGGGCCAACATGGACAGAAACTCAAACCTGAGCCAAAGTCTGAACCTCGACCTGACTTCAGACACATGAGATCTCAATTCAGCTCTGCAGAGTGTGCCTGCCATGTCCTTGCCCCGAAACCTAAGCCTAGCTTGTGTTCTCAGACTTCCGTCCTCACTCTCCTGGCCCACAAGCCCTCCAGTTTGGGAATTCCGAAGCCACAATGCCGCACTCTGCCTGCCCTCCAGAAGAAAAACTTTGCCCTATGCTGCTAATAAGAAACCCCAAATGATTTTCTAATGCATGCCACTCGATTGTAAAGCAATTATACAGCCCACCCTGTATACTAATGCACTGTCTGGCACAGCCTGAGACAAGACATCCCAAACGACACCCAGACAGCTGGCCCCAACCTATACACATAGGACCCGCTATGGCTGTAGGTCGTCATCTCTTCCCAAACTCGGTTTTCAGGCTTCAGAACCTAGACCTTATCTCCAATCACTGCCCAGGGGTGAACGTGATGCAGGAATTAGAATTCCTCCTTCCCCATGGCCAGAAACCTTGTGGTTGGCATGTTGTCCAACGTTCAATGTGGGAAAACCTGCATTGTCCGAAAGGCCACGCCAGTGCTTGAGGGCCGCCTAGGGCACAGACATGCATTGTGACCTGCAGCGTGAGTCCCGTATTAAAGTAACGCCTCTCAGTGGCTGGACCAAGATCCTGCATATGGGGCTTGTCATATCCATAGGCCCCCAGGCTTAACCAGAGGGCGAGTATTCCAGTTGTCAGTACCCACTGCTATGCTCGAGAATCCCTCTACTGGGAGGACACATGAAGCAGAAAACAGGACACTTCCCTTCCCACAGAATGACCCCAAACTCTTGGGGGCTGGACAAACTACCAGAGAGGGAGACTTCTACGACCCATGAGGCAACTCTTACACTAAACGGCCATTGTGGACAAAACATCCAGAGACAAAAGCCTGAGCGACGGCCTCCCTCTCACCCTTCTTTCATATCCAGAGGAGCTCCCCTCATGGACTGTAGATCAGGCCTGCCGTAACCTCGGCCCCAAACCTGAGCTGAGTTAGGGTATTTGGATGTCTGTCTGCACAGCCATGGCCCACACAGCCTCCAGGCTGGGGTCTCTGGAGCCACACCACAGAACTGTGCCTGCTCTCTCCTAAGAAACTGCCCATTCCATTGGCCACAACTCTACAAAATGGTAGAAACCTCAAGGTCCCCAAGGACATCCCACTACCGCAAGCCGCACTGGACAAATAGGGGCATTATGACACAAGCTGAGCAACTACTACCTCCATGCAGACACACAGACAGATATCCGCAGAGACAGAAGATTGAACCAGACAGGCCCCTAGGCCCTATTATGAACTCTTGCTTTGGTGTCCAGGTATCACTCCTCAGAGGCCTGGGTTCGAAGACCAGCATACGGGGCTTTCCTGAGGCACCAGACAGATGACCTCTCATCTCCACATGGGAAGCTTCCTTGTTGGAGTTGTGTCAAGCCCTTCGGGTTGGAGAATCCTGCAGAGTCCCTTAGCTACTGCCACATTCCAAGGTCTCCATGGCCTCCAACCCACATTATGACTCATCCTCAGGAGAGTCCATTTAAACTCAGGCTTCTGGGTAGCTCACCCAAGAGCCCGCAGATTGAGCGTGCCTTGTCTCGACCAGGCAATGGGAAGGTGACTTGGCGTTTCTCGGCATCCATGCTTAGGCCCCTGCTCTCGAGTCTTTCTGTATGGGGCATCCTGGAACCATCCAATAGTACTCGACTGTCCTGAAGAAGGAAACTTTGAAGTTTGGAGCAGCTCACAACTCCCAGCGTAGGGAAACCTCCCTGGCCTCATGACGCCTCCACCCCCTTCAGGAAGGGGCCGTCATGGACACAAACTCCAGCTTGAGGCAACATCTGATACTCGCCCTGACCTCACATGCAGGAGATCTCGATTCAGCCTCTGCAGAGTGGGCCTGACATGCTCTTGGCCCCAAAACTCGTACTAGCTTGTGTTTTCAGTCTTCCTTCCTCACAATCCTGGCCACACCCCTCCAGTTTGGCAACTCTGGAGACACAATGCAGCACTCTGCCTACCCTCCAGAAGAAAAATGTTGCCCTATAGGGCTAACCAGAAACGCCAAATGAGTAACAACCTGCATGCCACTCGACCATACCCCAATTAGACAGTCTAGCCTGTGCACTAAAGCCCTGTCTGACACAGCCTGAGGGCAGACCTCCAGTCCAACACCCAAACAGCTGGCCGTACACAGAGCATATCACACCCACAATGGCTTTAGGCCATCATCTCTACCCAACCTCAGTTTTCACCTTCAGAACCTAGACCTTATCTCCACTCACTGCTCAGGATTGAACGTGATGCAAGAATCAGAACTTCTCCTTCGCCTTGGCAAGAAACCTAGTGGTTGGCATGTTGTCCAATGTTCATTGTAGGAGAAAGCAGCATGGACTATGAGGCCCCACCTATCCCTGAGGGCCACAATTTGCACAAACACACATTGAGACCCTCAGCGTGAGCCCTATCCTCATGTAAAGCCTCTTAGTGACAGGAACAACAGCCCACATATGGGGCATGCCAAGCCCCAGTCCCCCAATATCAACACGAGTTCGAGATGTCTAGTGACCCCTACTCAGGGCTCTATTCGGGAATCCCTCTTTGGTGGGACACCTGAGGTAAAAAAAAAATATATATATATATATATATATATACACAGAAAGGACTCTTCCAATCCACAGAATGATTCCAACCACTTGGGATCAGGCCATATCACTAGAGAAAAAATTGTCCATGGCCCTTGAGGACATCCCGAAATTCCACGGCCACCGTTGACACAAAATTCAGAGACAAAAGCCTGAGCAAGCGCCACATACTCGCCCTTTGTTCATAGCGCGGAAAATTCTCACGGTCTGTAGATCGAGCCTTCATACATACATCCCCAAACCTAAGCTGAGTTTGTGTTTTCAGAATTCTGTCCCCACAGGTATGACCCACACACCATCCAAGCTGGGGACCCTGGAGCCACACCTCAGGACTGTGGCTTCCCTCTCCAGGGGAATTCTGCCATTTCCATTGGCCACAACCCTATAGATTAGGAGAATCCTCCAAACTCCCCCAGGCCATCCGAATTGTGTTGGCTGCCCAGGACACACAGGGATGATCTTTCACAAGTTAGGAAACCACCTCCACTCAGACCCAGAGACAGATATCCCCATAGAATAATATTGAACTGGACGGGCACTGAGGCCCTAATCAGATCCATTGATTTTGATTCCAGTCATCTCTCCTCAGAGGCCTGGTTTCCAATACCAGCATATGGGAGATTCCTTAGGCACTCATCAAAACAATTCTCTTCTCTACATAGGAAATATACTCTTTAGAGCTCCATCAAAACCTCCGGTTATGAACATCCCTCAAGGCCCCGGATCAAGCACCCCATTCCAAGGTCTACATGGACACAATTGCACATTATGACCCATCCTCAACTCACCCATTTCAAAACACCCGCCTCGGTTGCTCCCCTAGATCCAGCAGATCGAACTTGCCTTGGCTCTATGAGACTCCTGGAATGGGAGGCAGGCTGCCCACGCATCCATCCTTAGAACCCTGTTCTGGATAACTTCCTTATGGGATGTCCTGGAGCCATCCAACATGTCTCAACTGTCCCACAGAAGGAATCATTGTGGTTTGGAGCATCTCACAATTCCCATAGTGGGAAAACCTCCATGTCCTCGTGACACCCTCCCCTTCATGAATGGGCCGTCATGGACAGAAACTCCGACCTCAGAAAACGTCTGATCCTAGCTCTGTCTTCAGGTATACGGGATCTCGAATCATCTCTGCAGAGGGTGCCTGCCGTCCCCTCACCCCGAAATCTAAGTCTGGCTTGTGTTCTCAGAATTTTTTCCTCACACTCCTGGCCCACAAGCCTTCCATTCTTGGAATTTTGGAGTCACTATGTGGCACTGTGTCTTCCCTCCAGAAGAAAAACGTTGCCCTCTGGGGCTACCCAGTAACCACAAATGAGTACCATCCTGCACGAAACTCGACTGCACCCCAATGATGCAGTCTAGCCTGGGCACTAATTCCCTGTCTACCACAGCCTGAGCCTGCACCTCCCAACCCACACTCAACAGCTGGCCGAACACTGAGCACATCAGACACACCATGGCCTTAGGGCTTCATCTCTTCCCAACCTCAGTTTTCAGGCTTCAGAACCTAGACCTTAAATCCAATCACAGTCCAGGAGTGAAAGTGTTGCAGAAATTAGAACTCCATCTTCCCCATTGCCAGAATACTTGTGGTTCCCATACTGTGCAACGTTCAGTGTAGGAGAAACCAGCATGGTACATTAGGCCACGCCCTGACTTGAGGGGCTCCTTGGGCACAAAAACACATTGTGAAACTCAGTGTGAGACCTATCCTCAAGGAAGGCCTCTCAGTGTCTGGACCAAGAGCCCACATAAGGGGCTTGCCATGTTCTTAGGTCCCAATGTTAACCAGAGGTCTGGTTGTCCAGTTGCCCCTACCCACGACTCTGCTCTGGAATCCCTCTTTTGGTGGTCCACCTGAGGTTAAAAAAAAAAAAAAAAAAAACAGAAAGGCCTCCTTCCTTCCCACAGAATGACCCCAATCTCTTGGGATCGGGTCAAATCCCCAGAAAGGAAGCCTCATCGATGGCCCACGAGGACAACCCGACATTCCATGGCAATCGGTGACACATTTCCAGAAAAAAAAAAAAAAAAGCATGAGCATGCACATCACATTCGCCCTTTGTTCGTATCCCGAAGAGGTCTCCTCACGGTCTATAGATCGGGCCGGCCATACCTAAATCCCACAACCTAAGTGGAGTTTGTGTTTTCAGACTTTTGTCCAAATAGCCCTGGACCACACACGCTCCACACTTGGGTCCCTGGAGCCACACCTCAGGACTGTGCTTCCCTTTCAAGGGAATTCTTCCCATTCCATTGGCCACAACCTTGCAAATTAGGAAAAACCTCCAAAGTCACCAAGGCCATCCCAATAGTGTAGGCCGCCCATGACAAACAGGGGTGATCTCAAACCAGCTGAGCAACTACCTCCACTCAGACAACAGATGTCCCCAGAGAAGAATATTGAACCGGACAGGCCCCTAGGCCCTAATCAGATCCATTGCTTTGGTTTCCAGGCATCTGTCCTCAGAGGCCTCGTTTCCAATACCAGCATATGGTGGTTTCCTGAGGCACCAATAAGAACAAATCTCGTCTCCCCATGGAAACTTGCTCATTGGAGCTTTGTCATAACCTCTGGTTAGGAGAATCCTTCAGGGCCCTGGTGCCACTGCCCCATACCAAGGTCTCCATGGACTCAAACCAACATTAAGACCATCCTCAGGAAAGTCCATTTCAACTCAGCCCCCTCTGTTGCTACCCCAAGCCAGCAGATCAAACGTTTCTTGTTGCTAGGAGACAATTGGAATGTGAGGCTGGCTGCCCAGGCATCCATACTTAGAACCCTGTTCTGGAAAAATACCTTATAAGACGTCCTGGAGCCATCCAACAAATCTTAATTGTCCCACAGAAGGAATCCTTGCGGTTTGGAGCATCTCACAACTCCAATAGTGGGAAAACCCCCATGGCCTCATAATGCCCCCCCTTCCTGAAGGGGCCAACATGGACAGAAACTCAAACCTGAGCCAAAGTCTGAACCTCGACCTGACTTCAGACACATGAGATCTCAATTCAGCTCTGCAGAGTGTGCCTGCCATGTCCTTGCCCCGAAACCTAAGCCTAGCTTGTGTTCTCAGACTTCCGTCCTCACTCTCCTGGCCCACAAGCCCTCCAGTTTGGGAATTCCGAAGCCACAATGCAGCACTCTGCCTGCCCTCCAGAAGAAAAACTTTGCCCTATGCTGCTAATAAGAAACCCCAAATGATTTTCTAATGCATGCCACTCGATTGTAAAGCAATTATACAGCCCACCCTGTATACTAATGCCCTGTCTGGCACAGTCTGAGACAAGACATCCCAAACGACACCCAGATACCTGGCCCCAACCTGGACACATAGGACCCGCTATGGCTGTAGGTCGTCATCTCTTCCCAACCTCGGTTTTCAGGCTTCAGAACCTAGACCTTATCTCCAATCACTGCCCAGGGGTGAACGTGATGCAGAAATTAGAATTCCTCCTTCCCCATGGCCAGAAACCTTGTGGTTGGCATGTTGTCCAACGTTCAATGTGGGAAAACCTGCATTGTCCGAAAGGCCACGCCAGTGCTTGAGGGCCGCCTAGGGCACAGACATGCATTGTGACCTGCAGCGTGAGTCCCGTATTAAAGTAACGCCTCTCAGTGGCTGGACCAAGATCCTGCATATGGGGCTTGTCATATCCATAGGCCCCCAGGCTTAACCAGAGGGCGAGTATTCCAGTTGTCAGTACCCACTGCTATGCTCTAGAATCCCTCTACTGGGGGGACACATGAAGCAGAAAACAGGACACTTCCCTTCCCACAGAATGACCCCAAACTCTTGGGGGCTGGACAAACTACCAGAGAGGGAGACTTCTACGACCCATGAGGCAACTCCTACATTAAACGGCCATTGTGGACAAAACATCCAGAGACAAAAGCCTGAGCGACTGCCTCCCTCTCACCCTTCTTTCATATCCAGAGGAGCTCCCCTCATGGACTGTAGATCAGGCCTGCCGTAACCTCGGCCCCAAACCTGAGCTGAGTTAGGGTTTTTGGATGTCTGTCTGCACAGCCATGGCCCACACAGCCTCCAGGCTGGGGTCTCTGGAGCCACACCACAGAACTGTGCCTGCTCTCTCCTAAGAAACTGCCCATTCCATTGGCCACAACTCTACAAAATAGTAGAAACCTCAAGGTCCCCAAGGACATCCCACTACCGCAAGCCGCACTGGACAAATAGGGGCCTTTTGACACAAGCTGAGCAACTACTACCTCCATGCAGACACACAGACAGATATCCGCAGAGACAGAAAATTGAACCAGACAGGCCCCAAGGCCCTATTATGAACTCTTGCTTTGGTGTCCAGGTATCACTCCTCAGAGGCCTGGGTTCGAAGACCAGCATACGGGGCTTTCCTGAGGCACCAGACAGATGACCTCTCATCTCCACATGGGAAGCTTCCTTGTTGGAGTTGTGTCAAGCCCTTCGGGTTGGAGAATCCTGCAGAGTCCCTTAGCTACTGCCACATTCCAAGGTCTCCATGGCCACCAACCCACATTATGACTCATCTTCAGGAGAGTCCATTTAAACTCAGCCTTCTGGGTAGCTCACCCAAGAGCCCGCAGATTGAGCGTGCCTTGTCTCGACCAGGCAATGGGAAGGTGAGTTGACGTTTCTCGGCATCCATGCTTAGGGCCCTGCTCTCGAGTCTTTCTGTATGGGGCATCCTGGAACCATCCAATAATACTCGACTGTCCTGAAGAAGGAAACTTTAAAGTTTGGAGCAGCTCACAACTCCCAGCGTAGGGAAACCTCCCTGGCATCATGACGCCCCCACCCCCTTCAGGAAGGGGCCGTCATGGACACAAACTCCAGCTTGAGGCAACATCTGATACTCGCCCTGACCTCACCTGCAGGAGATCTCGATTCAGCCTCTGCAGAGTGGGCCTGCCATGCTCTTGGCCCCAAAACTCGTGCTAGCTTGTGTTTTCAGACTTCCTTCCTCACAATCCTGGCCACACCCCTCCAGTTTGGCCCTCACAATCCTGGCCACACCCCTCCAGTTTGGCAATTCTGGAGACACAATGCAGCACTCTGCCTGCCCTCCAGAAGAAAAATGTTGCCCTATAGGGCTAACCAGAAACGCCAAATGAGTAACAACCTGCATGCCACTCGACCATACCCAATTTTACAGTCTAGCCTGTGCACTAAAGCCCTGTCTGACACAGCCTGAGGGCAGACCTCCAGTCCAACACCCAAACAGCTGGCCGTACACAGAGCATATCACACCCACAATGGCTTTAGGCCATCATCTCTACCCAACCTCAGTTTTCACCTTCAGAACCTAGACCTTATCTCCACTCACTGTCAGGAGTGAACGTGATGCAAGAATCAGAACTTCTCCTTCGCCTTGGCAAGAAATCTAGTGGTTGGCATGTTGTCCAATGTATATTGTAGGAGAAAGCAGCATGGACTATGAGGCCCCACCTATCCCTGAGGGCCACAATGTGCACAAACACACATTGAGACCCTCAGCGTGAGCCCTATCCTCATGTAAAGCCTCTTAGTGACTGGAACAACAGCCCACATATGGGGCTTACCAAGCCCCAGTCCCCCAATATCAACAAGAGTTCGAGATGTCTAGTCACCCCTACTCAGGGCTCTACTCGGGAATCCCTCTTTGGTGGGACACCTGAGGTAAAAAGAAAATATATATATATATATATATATATATATATATATATATATATATATACACAGAACGGACTCTTCCAATCCACAGAATGATCCCAACCACTTGGGATCAGGCCATATCACCAGAGAAAAAATTGTCCATGATCCTTGAGGACATCCCGAAATTCCACGGCCACCATTGACACAAAATTCAGAGACAAAAGCCTGAGCAAGCGCCACATACTCGCCCTTTGTTCATAGCCCGGAAAATTCTCACGGTCTGTAGATCGAGCCTTCATACATACATCCCCAAACCTAAGCTGAGTTTGTGTTTTCAGAATTCTGTCCCCACAGGCATGGCCCACACACCATCCAAGCTGGGGCCCCTGGAGCCACACCTCAGGACTGTGGCTTCCCTCTCCAGGGGAATTCTGCCATTTCCATTGGCCACAACCCTATAGATTAGGAGAATCCTCCAAACTCCCCCAGGCCATCCGAATTGTGTTGGCTGCCCAGGACACACAGGGATGATCTTTCACAAGTTAGGAAACCACCTCCACTCAGACCCAGAGACAGATATCCCCATAGAATAAGATTGAACTGGACGGGCACTGAGGCCCTAATCAGATCCATTGATTTTGATTCCAGTCATCTCTCCTCAGAGGCCTAGTTTCCAATACCAGCATATGGGAGATTCCTTAGGCACTCATCAAAACAATTCTCTTCTCTACATAGGAAATATACTCTTTAGAGCTCCATCAAAACCTCCGGTTATGAACATCCCTCAAGGCCCCGGATCAAGCACCCCATTCCAAGGTCTACATGGACACAAATGCACATTATGACCCATCCTCAACTCACCCATTTCAAAACACCCGCCTCGGTTGCTCCCCTAGATCCAGCAGATCGAACTTGCCTTGGCTCTATGAGACACCTGGAATGGGAGGCAGGCTGCCCAGGCATCCATCCTTAGAACCCTGCTCTGGATAACTTCCTTATGGGATGTCCTGGAGCCATCCAACCTGTCTCGACTGTCCCACAGAAGGAATCATTGTGGTTTGGAGCATCTCACAATTCCCATAGTGGGAAAACCTCCATGTCCTCGTGACACCCTCCCCTTCATGAATGGGCCGTCATGGACAGAAACTCCGACCTAAGAAAACGTCTGATCCTAGCTCTGTCTTCAGGTATACGGGATCTCGAATCATCTCTGCAGAGTGTGCCTGCCGTCCCCTCACCCCGAAATCTAAGTCTGGCTTGTGTTCTCAGAATTTTTTCCTCACACTCCTGGCCCACAAGCCTTCCATTCTTGGAATTTTGGAGTCACTATGTGGCACTGTGTCTTCCCTCCAGAAGAAAAACGTTGCCCTCTGGGGCTACCCAGTAACCACAAATGAGTACCATCCTGCACGAAACTCGACTGCACCCCAATGATGCAGTCTAGCCTGGGCACTAATTCCCTGTCTGCCACAGCCTGAGCCTGCACCTCCCAACCCACACTCAACAGCTGGCCGAACACTGAGCACATCAGACACACCATGGCCTTAGGGCTTCATCTCTTCCCAACTTCAGTTTTCAGGCTTCAGAACCTAGACCTTAAATCCAATCACAGTCCAGGAGTGAAAGTGTTGCAGAAATTAGAACTCCATCTTCCCCATTGCCAGAAAACTTGTGGTTCCCATACTGTGCAACGTTCAGTGTAGGAGAAACCAGCATGGTACATTAGGCCACGCCCTGACTTGAGGGGCTCCTTGGGCACAAAAACACATTGTGAAATTCAGTGTGAGACCTATCCTCAAGGAAGGCCTCTCAGTGTCTGGACCAAGAGCCCATATATGGGGCTTGCCATGTTCTTAGTTCCCAATGTTAACCAGAGGTCTGGTTGTCCAGTTGCCCCCACCCACTACTCTGCTCTGGAATCCCTCTTTTGGTGGTCCACCTGAGGTAAAAAAAACAAAATAAACAAAAAACAAAAAAAATAAAAAAAAAAAACAAGAAAGGCCTCCTGCCTTCCCATAGAATGACCCCAATCTCTTGGGATCGGTCAAATCCCCAGAAAGGGAGCCTCATCAATGGCCCATGAGGACACCCCGACATTCCATGGCAATCGGTGACACATTTCCAGAAAAAAAAAAAAAAAAAAAAAAAAAGCATGAGCATGCACATCACATTCGCCCTTTGTTCATATCCCGAAGACGTCTCCTCACGGTCTATAGATCGGGCCGGCCATACCTAAATCCCACAACCTAAGTGGAGTTTGTGTTTTCAGACTTTTGTCCAAATAGCCCTGGACCACACACGCTCCACACTTGGGTCCCTGGAGCCACACCTCAGGACTGTGCTTCCCTTTCAAGGGAATTCTTCCCATTCCATTGGCCACAACCTTGCAAATTAGGAAAAACCTCCAAAGTCACCGAGGCCATCCCAATAGTGTAGGCCGCCCATGACAAACAGGGGTGATCTCAAACCAGCTGAGCAACTACCTCCACTCAGACAACAGATGTCCCCAGAGAAGAATATTGAACCGGACAGGCCCCTAGACCCTAAACAGATCCATTGCTTTGGTTTCCAGGCATCTCTCCTCAGAGGCCTCGTTTCCAATACCAGCATATGGTGGTTTCCTGAGGCACCAATAGGAACAAATCTCCTCTCCCCATGGAAACTTGCTCATTGGAGCTTTGTCATAACCTCTGGTTAGGAGAATCCTTCAGGGCCCTGGTGCCACTGCCCCATACCAAGGTCTCCATGGACTCAAACCAACATGAAGACCATCCTCAGGAAAGTCCATTTCAACTCAGCCCCCTCTGTTGCTACCCCAAGCCAGCAGATCAAACGTTTCTTGTTGCTAGGAGACAATTGGAATGTGAGGCTGGCTGCCCAGGCATCCATACTTAGAACCCTGTTCTGGGAAAATACCTTATAAGACGTCCTGGAGCCATCCAACAAATCTTAATTGTCCCACAGAAGGAATCCTTGCGGTTTGGAGCATCTCACAACTCCAATAGTGGGAAAACCCCCATGGCCTCATAATGCCCCCCCTTCCTGAAGGGGCCAACATGGACAGAAACTCAAACCTGAGCCAAAGTCTGAACCTCGACCTGACTTCAGACGCACGAGATCTCAATTCAGCTCTGCAGAGTGTGCCTGCCATGTTCTTGCCCTGAAACCTAAGCCTAGCTTGTGTTCTCAGACTTCCGTCCTCACTCTCCTGGCCCACAAGCCCTCCAGTTTGGGAATTCCGAAGCCACAATGCAGCACTCTGCCTGCCCTCCAGAAGAAAAACTTTGCCCTATGCTGCTAATAAGAAACCACAAATGATTTTCTAATGCATGCCACTCGATTGTAAAGCAATTATACAGCCCACCCTGTATTCTAATGCCCTGTCTGGCACAGCCTGAGACAAGACATTCCAAACGACACCCAGACAGCTGGCCCCAACCTGGACACATAGGACCCGCTATGGCTGTAGGTCGTCATCTCTTCCCAACCTCGGTTTTCAGGCTTCAGAACCTAGACCTTATCTCCAATCACTGCCCAGGGGTGAACGTGATGCAGAAATTAGAATTCCTCCTTCCCCATGGCCAGAAACCTTGTGGTTGGCATGTTGTCCAACGTTCAATGTGGGAAAACCTGCATTGTCTGAAAGGCCACGCCAGTGCTTGAGGGCAGCCTAGGGCACAGACATGCATTGTGACCTGCAGCGTGAGTCCCGTATTAAAGTAACGCCTCTCAGTGGCTGGACCAAGATCCTGCATATGGGGCTTGTCATATCCATAGGCCCCCAGGCTTAACCAGTGGGCGAGTATTCCAGTTGTCAGTACCCACTGCTATGCTCTAGAATCCCTCTACTGGGGGGACACATGAAGCAGAAAACAGGACACTTCCCTTCCCACAGAATGACCCCAAACTCTTGGGGGCTGGACAAACTACCAGAGAGGGAGACTTCTACACCCATGAGGCAACTCCTACATTAAACGGCCATTGTGGACAAAACATCCAGAGACAAAAGCCTGAGCGACTGCCTCCCTCTCACCCTTCTTTCATATCCAGAGGAGCTCCCCTCATGGACTGTAGATCAGGCCTGCCGTAACCTCGGCCCCAAACCTGAGCTGAGTTAGGGTTTTTGGATGTCTGTCTGCACAGCCATGGCCCACACAGCTTCCAGGCTGGGGTCTCTGGAGCCACACCACAGAACTGTGCCTGCTCTCTCCTAAGAAACTGCCCATTCCATTGGCCACAACTCTACAAAATAGTAGAAACCTCAAGGTCCCCAAGGACATCCCACTACCGCAAGCCGCACTGGACAAATAGGGGCATTATGACACAAGCTGAGCAACTACTACCTCCATGCAGACACACAGACAGATATCCGCAGAGACAGAAGATTGAACAAGACAGGCCCCTAGGCCCTATTATGAACTCTTGCTTTGGTGTCCAGGTATCACTCCTCAGAGGCCTGGGTTCGAAGACCAGCATACGGGGCTTTCCTGAGGCACCAGACAGAAGACCTCTCATCTCCACATGGGAAGCTTCCTTGTTGGAGTTGTGTCAAGCCCTTTGGGTTGGAGAATCCTGCAGAGTCCCTTAGCTACTGCCACATTCCAAGGTCTCCATGGCCACCAACCCACATTATGACTCATCCTCAGGAGAGTCCATTTAAACTCAGCCTTCTGGGTAGCTCACCCAAGAGCCCGCAGATTGAGCGTGCCTTGTCTCGACCAGGCATTGGGAAGGTGAGTTGGCGTTTCTCGGCATCCATGCTTAGGGCCCTGCTCTCGAGTCTTTCTGTATGGGGCATCAAGGGACCATCCAATAGTACTCGACTGTCCTGAAGAAGGAAACTTTGAAGTTTGGAGCAGCTCACAACTCCCAGCGTAGGGAAACCTCCCTGGCCTCATGACGCCCCCACCCCCTTCATGTAAGGGCCCTCATGGACACAAACTCCAGCTTGAGGCAACATCTGATTCTCGCCCTGACTTCACCTGAAGGAGATCTCGATTCAGCCTCTGCAGAGTGGGCCTGCCATGCTCTTGGCCCCAAAACTCGTGCTAGCTTGTGTTTTCAGACTTCCTTCCTCACAATCCTGGCCACACCCCTCCAGTTTGGCAATTCTGGAGACACAATGCAGCACTCTGCCTGCCCTCCAGAAGAAAAATGTTGCCCTATAGGGCTAACCGGAAACGCCAAATGAGTAACAACCTGCATGCCACTCGACCATACCCCAATTATACAGTCTAGCCTGTGCACTAAAGCCCTGTCTGACACAGCCTGAGGGCAGACCTCCAGTCCAACACCCAGACAGCTGGCCATACACAGAGCATATCACACCCACAATGGCTTTAGGCCATCATCTCTACCCAACCTCAGTTTTCATCTTCAGAACCTAGACCTTATCTCCACTCACTGTTCAGGAGTTAACGTGATGCAAGAATCAGAACTTCTCCTTCGCCTTGGCAAGAAACCTAGTGGTTGGCATGTTTTCCAACGTTCAGTGTAGTTGAAAACAGTGTGGCCCGTGAGGCCCCGCCCATGTTTATGGGCCACATTGGTCACAAACACACATTGTGTCCCTCAGCCTGATCCCAGGCCTCAGGTAAGGCTTCTCAGTGGCTGGATGAAGAGACAGCATATTGGGCTTGCCATGCCCCTAGGCCCCAAATTTTACCCATAGTTCGGGTTCTCCCTTCACTTCTCCCCAAGGCACTTCTTTGGAATTACTCTTTTGGCGGGACACCTGAGGTAACAAACCTGAAAGGAGTCCTCCCATTCCACAGATTGACGAAAAACAATTGGGATCGGGCCAAATCCACAGAGAGGAAAATTCGTCCATGGCCCATGAGGCCTCCCCGACATTCCACGGCCATCTCTGATACAAAATCCAGAGACAAAAGCCTGAGCAAGCGCCTCAGACTCGCTCTCTCTTCATATCCGGAAGAGTTCTTCTCATGGTTTATAGATCGGGCCTGCCATACCTACGTCCCCAAACCTAAGCTGAGTTTGTGTTTTCAGACTTCTGTCCTCAAAGTCCTGGGCCACACACCCTCCAGGCTGGGGCCCCTGGAGTCACACATTAGGACTGTGCCAACCCAATCCATGGGAATTCTGCCGATGCCATTGTCCAAAACAGTAAAATTTGGAGAACCCTACAAATCCCTGAGGCCATCCCAATAGTGCAGGTCGCCCGGGACAAACAAGGGCATTCTGATACCTGCTGAGCATCTACCTCCACTCATACCATAGATGGATGTCCCCTGAGAAGAAGATTGAACCAGACAGGACCCTAGGCCATAATCGGATACATTGCTTTGGATTACAGGCATGTCTCCTCAAAAGCCTTGATTCCAATACCAGCATAGAAGTATTCCTGAGGCACCCATCAAAACAAATCTCGTCTCCACAAGGAACCTTGTGCATCGAGCTATGTCAAAAGCTTAAGAGAATACTTCAGGGTCCCGGTGCCACCGCCCCTTTTTAAGGCCCTCATGGACACAAACACACATTAGGAACCATCCTCAGGAAAGTCCATTACAAGTCAGCCACCCCGGTTGCTCCCGCAGAGCCATCAGATCTAAACTGTCTTGTTGCTGGGAGACATTTGGAATGCGAGGCTGGCTTCCCAGGCATCCATCCTCGAATAGTGCTCTGGAGTCATTCCATATGGGATGTCCTGAAGCTGCCCAACAGGTCTCAATTGTCCCGCAGAAGGAATCCTTGATGGGGGCATCCCACAACTCCCAACGTGGGAAAAACTCCATGGTCTTGAGATTCCGCTCCCTTCATGAAGGGTCCGTCATGCACAGAAACTCCAACCTGAGCCAACGTCTGATCCTCACCCTGACTTCAGATGCATGAGATATTGGTTCAGATCTACAGTGGTACCTGCCGTGTCCTCGCCCTGAAACCCAAGTCTAGCTTGTGTTCTCAGACTTCCGTCCTCACACTCCTCTACACGAAGCCCTCAAGTTTAGCAATTCCGGACTGACAATGAAGCACTCTGCCTGCCCTCTAGAAAACAAATTTTGCCTAATGAGCTGCCCAGACAACTTATATGAGGATAAATCTACATGGCACTCGACTGTACCCAAATTATATAGTCTAACCTGGGCACTAATGCACTGTCTGACACAACCTGAGCTCGGACCTCCTGACCAACACCCAGACAGCTGACCGCACACTGAGCACATCAGAACCGCCATGGCCTTAGGTCATCATCTCTTCCCTACCTCAGTTTTTAGGCTTCAGTACCTAGACCTTATCTCCAATCACTGCCCAGGGGTGCCTGTGATGCAGAAATCAGAACTCTTCCTTACCCATGGCAAGAAACCTTGTGGTTGGCATGTTGTCCAACGTTCAGTGTAGGAGAAACCAGGATTCACCATGAGGCCCTGCCCATTCTTGTTTGCGAAGTGGGCATAAACACGCATTGTGACCCTCAGCGTGAGTCCTGTCCTCTAGTAAGTCCTCTCAGTGGCTCGACCATTAGATGTCATAATGGGCTTGACATGTCCCTAGGCCACAATTTTTAACCAGATTTCTAGTTGTCCGTTCGGCCCTCCCCAGGGCTCTACTCTGGAATCCCTCATTTGGTGGGACACCTGAGGTTAAAAAACAAAACATGGCAAATCAACAACAACAACAAAACGGACTTCTTCCATCCCACAGAATGACCCCAAACTCTTTGGACGGGGCCAAACCCCCAGAGTGTAAGACTCGTCCATTTCCCATGAAGTCACCAGGGAATTTCACGACCATGAGTGACACGATATCCAGAGACAAAAACTTGAGCACGAGCCTCACACTCGCCCCTTATTCATATCCCGAAGAGTTCTCCTCATGGTCTGTAGATCAATCCTGCCATACCTATGACCTGAAACAGAAGCCGCATTTGTGTTTTCAGACGACTGTCCAAACAGCTCTGCCTACACACCCTACAGGCTCAGGCCCCTGGAGCCAAACCTGAGGACTGTACTTGCCCTCTCCAAGGGAATTGTATGTGCCCATTCCAATGGCCACAACCCTACTAATAGGATCAACCTGCAAACTTTCTGAGGCAATCCCAATAGTGGTGGCTTCCCAGGACAAACTCGGGCAATCTGAGCCCATCTGAGAACCTACATGCACTCAGACGCATAGACTGATGTTCCCAGAGGTAAAAAGGTACGAACAGGCCCGTAGGCACTATTCAGATTCATTGTTGTGGTATCCAGTCATCTCTCCTCAGAGGCCTGGATTTCAATACCAGCATATGGCTGTTTCCTGACTCATCCGTCATAAAAAATCTCATCTACATATGGGAAACTTGCACGTTGGAGCTGTGTCAAAGCCTCTGTTTGAAAAAACCCTTCAGTACCCCAGTGCCACCGCTTCATTTCAAGGTCTCCATAGACACAAAAACATATTAGGATCCATCCACAGGACAGTCCATTTCAACTCAGATCCAGATTGCTCGCCCAGATCCAGCAGATATAACCTGTCTTGTTGCTAGGACACAATTGGAATGCAAGGTGGGCTACCCAGGCATCCATCCTTAGAACCCTGCTCGGAATCGTTGGCCTGGAGCCAACCAACATGTCTCAATTGTCCTGCACAAGAATCTTTGCAGTTTGGAGCTTCTCACAACTAACATCGTGGGAAAAACCCCACGGCCTCTTGACCCCCCCGCCCCTTCATGAAGGGGCCATCAGGGACAGAAACACCAACCTGAGCGATCTTCTGATCCTCGCCCTGAATTCAGAAGCATGAGATCTCGATTCAGGTCTGTAGATTGTTCCTGCCTTGTCCTCACCCAGAAACCTAAGCCTAGCTTGTGTTCTCAGATTTCCGTCTTCAGACTACTGGCCCACAAGCCTCCAGTTTGCAAACCAGAACTATAATGCAGCACTCTTCCAGCCTTCAGGAAGAAAAACATTGCCCTGTGGGGCTACCCAGAATCTCCAAATGAGGATCAACCTGCACGCCATTCGACTGTACCCCAAATATATAGGATGACCTGGGCACTATTGCCCTTTCTACACAGCCTGAGCCTGGACTTCCTGGCCCCACCCAGAAAGCTGGTCGAACACTGAGCACGCCGGACGAGCCATGTCCTTAGGTCGTCATCTCTTCCCAACCTCGATTCTCAAGTTTCAGAACCTAGACCTTATCTCCAATCACTGCCCAGGCTTGTAAGTGATGCAGAAATAACAACTCCTTCCCCGTGGCTAGAAACCATGTGGTTGGCATGTTTTCCAATGTTCAGTGTAGTTGAAACCAGTGTGGCCCATGAGGCCCTGCCCATGTTTATGGGCCACATTGGTCACAAACACACATTGTGACCCTCAGCCTGATCCCAGTCCTCAGGTAAGGCCTCTCAGTGGCTGGATGAAGAGACAGCATATTGAGCTTGCCATGCCCCTAGGCCCCAAATTTTACCCATAGTTCGGGTTGTCCCTTCGCTTTTCCACAGGGCTCTTCTTTGGAATTCCTCTTTTGGCGGGACACCTAAGGTAACCAACCTGAAAGGAGACCTCCCATTCCACAGATTGACGAAAAAGAATTGGGATCGGGCCAATTCCACAGAGAGGAAGATTCGTCAATGGCCCATGAGGTTTCCCAGACAATCCACGGCCATCGCTGATACCGAATCTAGAGACAAAAGACTGAACAGGCACCTCAGACTCGCTCTTTCTTCATATCCTGAAGAGTTCTTCTCATGGTTTATAGATCGGGCCTGCCATACCTATGTCTCCAAACCTAAGCTGAGTTTATGTTTTCAGACTTCAGTCCTCAAAGTCCTGGGCCACACACCCTCCACGCTGCGGTCCCTGGAGCCACACATAAGGACTGTGCCTACCCAATCCATGGGAACTCTGCCCATTCCATTGTCCAAAACCGTAAAATTAGGAGAACCCTCCAAATCCCTGAGGCCATCCCAATAGTGCAGGTCTCCCGTGACAAACAAGCGCGGTCTGATAGCAGCTGAGCATCAACCTCCACTCATACCATAGATGGATGTCTGCAGAGAAGAAGATTGAACCAGACAGGACCCTGGCCATATCGGATCCATTGCTTTGGTTACAGGCATGTCTCCTCAAAAGCCTGGATTCCAATACCAGCATAGGGGTTTTCCTGAGGCAGCAATCAGAACAAATCTCGTCTCCACAAGGAAACATGTGCATCGAGCTATGTCAAAAGCTTAGGAGAATACTTCAGGGTCCTGGTGCCACGGCCCCATTCCAAGGCCCCATGGACACAAACACACATTAGGACTCATCCTCAGGAAAGTCCATATCAAGTCAGCCACCCCGGTTGCTCCCGCAGAGCCATCAGATCTAAACTGGCTTGTTGCTAGGAGACAATTGGAATGCGAGGCTGGCTTCCCAGGCATCCTCCCTCGAACGGTGCTCTGGAGTCATTCCATATGGGATGTCCTGGAGCTGCCCAAAGGTCTCAATTGTCCCGCAGAAGGAATTCTTGAAGGGGGCAACCCACAACTCCCACGTGGGAAAAACTCCATGGACACGAGATTCCCGCTCCCTTCATGAAGGGGCCGTCAGGCACAGACACTCCAACCTAAGCCAAAGTCTAATTCTCTCCCTGACTTGAAATGGATGAGATATTGGTTCAGATCTGCAGGGGGTACCTGCCGTGCCCTTGCCCTGAGCCCAAGTATAGCTTTTGTTCTCAGAATTCCGACCTCACTCTCCTGGCCTCAAAGCCCTCATGATTGGTAAATCCGGTCCCACAATGCAGCACATGGCCTGTTTTCTGGAAAAAAAATATTGCCTAAAGAGCTGCCAAGGCACCTTATATGAAGATAAACCTACACGGTACTCGATTTGCCCGAATTATATAGTCTAACCTGGGCACTAATGCACTGTCTGACACAACCTGAGCCCGGACTTCCTGACCAACACCCAGACAGCTGACCGCACACTGAGCACATCAGACCTGCCATGGCCTTAGGTCGTCATCTCTTCCCTACCTCAGTTTTCAGGCCTCAGAAACTAGACTTTATCTCCAATCACTGCCCAGGGGTGAGTGTGATGCAGAAATCAGAACTTCTCCTTACACATGGCAAGAAACTTTGTGGTTGGCATGTTGTCCAACGTTCATTGTAGGAGAAACTAGCATTCACCCTGAGGCCCGCCTATTCTTGAGTGCGACGAGGGCATAAATATGCATTGTGACCCTCAGTGTGAGTCCTGTCCTCTAGTAATTCCTCTCAGAGCCTGGAACACTAGATGTCATAATGGGCTTGACATAGCCCTAGGCCCCAATTTTTAACCAGATTTCTGGTTGTCCAGTCACCCCTCCCCAGAGCTCTATCCTGGAATTCCTCATTTGGTGGGACAACGGAGGTTAAAAAATGAAACAAAACAAAGCAACAACAACAAAAAAAACGACTTCTTCCATCCCACAGAATGACCCCAACCTCTTTGGAAGGGGCCAAATCCCCAGAGAGTAAGACTCGTCCATTTCCCATGAAGTCACCCGGAAATTTCACGACCATGAGTGACATGATATGCAGAGACAAAAACATGAGCAATAGCCTCACACTCGCTTTTTTTTCATATACCGAAATGTTCTCCTCATGGTCTGTAGATCAGTCCTGCCCTACCTATGACCCGAAACAGAAGTCGAGTTTGTGTTTTCAGACAACTGTCCAAACAGCCCTGGCTTACACACCCTATAGGCTCAGGCCCCTGAAGCCAAACCTGAGGACTGTTCTTGCCCTCGCAAGGGAATTGTGTGAGCCCATTCCAATGGCGACAACGCAACTAAAAGTATAAACCTTTAAATTCCCTGAGGCCATCCCATAGTGTTGGCTTCCAAGGACAAACACGGGCAATCTGAGTTCATCTGAGCACCTACCTGCACTCTGACCCATAGATAGATGTCGCCCGAGGTAAAAAGAAATCAACAGGCCCCTAGGCACTAATCGGATTCATTGCTTTGGTTTCCAGGCATCTCTCCTCAGAGGCCTGGATTTCAATACCAGAATATGGCTGTTTCTTGACTCACCCATCAAACAAATCTCCTCTACACATGGGAAACTTGCATGGTGGAGCTGTGTCAAACCTCTGTTTAGGAGAAGCCTTCAGGGCCCTAGTGCCACCGCTTAATGCCACAGTCTCCATAGACACAAAAACATATTAGGACCCATCCACAGGAGAGTCCATTTAAACTCAGCCTCCTCGGTTGCTCCCCGAGATCCAACAGATCTAGCCTATCTTGTAGCTAGGAGAATATTGGAATGCGAGGTGGGCTACCCAGCCATCCATCCTTAGAACCCTGCTCAGAATCGTTGGCCTGGAGCCAACCAACTGGTCTCAATTGTCCCACAGTAGAATCTTTGCAGTTTGGAGCTTCTCACAACTCCCATGGTGGGAAAACCCCCACGGCCTCGAGATTCCCCCCCTTTATGAAGGGGCCATCAGGGACAGAAAGTCAAATCTGAGGCATCGTCTGATGCTCAACCTGACTTCAGGTGCAAGAGATCTCGATTCAGGTCTGTAGATTGTGCCTGCCATGTCCTCACCATAAAACCTAAGCCTAGCTTGTGTTCCCAGAGTTCCGTCCTCAGACTACCGGCCCACAAGCCCTCCAGTTTGGCAATCCGGAAGTACAATGCAGCACACTGTGGGCCCTCCAAGAGAAACATTGCCCTCTGGGGCTACCTAGAAACCCCAAATGAAGATCAACCTGCACGCCATTTGGCTGTACACCAAATATATAGGCTGACCTGGGCATCATTGCCTTCTCTGACACAGCCTGAGCTGGACCTCCTGGCCCCACCCAGACAGCTGGCCGCACACTAGGCACATTGGAACCGCCATGGACTTAGTTCGTCATCTCTTCCCAACCTCGGTTTTCAGGCTTCAGTACCTAGACCTTATCTCTAATCACTGCCCAGGTTTGAAAATGTTGCAGAAATCAGAACTCGTTCCCTTGGCAAGAAACCTCGTGGTTGGCATGGTGTCCAACGTTCAGTGTAGTTGAAATCAGTGTGGCACATGAGACCCAGCCCATGCTTGAGGGCTACATTGGTCTCAAACACACATTGTGACCCTCAGCCTGAGCCCGGTCCTCAGGCAAGGCCTCTCAGTGGCTGCATGAAGAAACAGCATATTGGGCTTGCCATGCCCCTAGACCCTAATTTTTAACCATAGTTCGGGTTGTCCCTTTACTCTTGCCCAGGGCTCTGCTTTGGAATTCCTCTTTTGGTGGGACACCTCAGGTAACAAACCTTAAAGGAGTCCTCCCATCCCACAGATTCACGAAAAAGAATTGGGATCGGACCAGATCCACAGAGAGGAAGATTTGTCCATGGCCCAGGAGGCCTCCCCGACATTCCTCGGCCATCGCTGATACAAAATCCAGAGACAAAAGCCTGAGCAAGCGCCTCAGACTCGCTCTTTCTTCATATCCTGAAGAGTTCTTCTCCTGGTTTGTAGGTCGGGCTTGCCATACCTACGTTCCCAAACCTAAGATGAGTTTGTGTTTTTTGTTTTCTGTCCTCAAATTCCTGGGCCACATACCCTCCAGACTGAGCCCCTGGAGCCACACATTAGTACTGTGCCTACCCAATCCATGGGAATTCTGCCCATGCCATTGTCTCAAACCGTTCAAATTAGGAGAACCCTCCATAGTCCCTGAGGCCATCTCAATGGTGTAGGTTGTCCCGGACAAACAAGGGCCGTCTGACACCAGCTGAGCATCAACCTCCACTCATACCATAGATGGATGTCCCCAGAGAAGAAGATTGAACCAGGCAGGACCCTAGGACATAATGGGATCCATAGCTTTGGTTTACAGGCATGTCTCCTCAAAAGCCTGGATTCCAATACCAGCATAGGGCTTCTCCTGAGGCACCCATCAGAACAAATCTCGTCTCCACAAGGAAACTTGTGCATGGGAGCTATGTCAAAGGCTTAGGAGAATACTTCAGGGTGCCGGTGCCACCGCCCCATTCCAAGGCCCTCAGGGACACAAACAAACATTAGGACCCATCCTCCGGAAAGTCCATTTCAACTCAGCCACCCCGGTAACACCTGCTGAGCCATCAGATCTATACTGTCTTGTTGCTAGAAGAAAATTCCATCAAATCTATACTGTCTTGTTGCTAGAAGAAAATTGGAATGCGAGGCGGGCTTCCCAGGCATTCAACCTCGAATGGTGCTCTCGAGTCATTCCATATGTGATGTCCTGGAGCTGTCCAACAGGTCTCAATTGTCCCGCAGAAGGAATCTTTGAAGGGCCATCTCACAACTCCCAACGTGGGGAAACCTCCATGGACTAGAGATTCCACTCCCTTCATGAATGGACCGTCATGTACAGAAACTCCAACCAGAGCCAATGTCTGATCCTCGCCCTGAATTCAGATGCATGAGATATTGGTTCAGATCTGCCGAGGTACCTGCCATGCCCTCGACCTGAAACCCAAGTCTAGCTTGTGTTCTCAGACTTCCGTCCTCACACTCCTGGCCCAGAAGACCTCAAGTTTGGCAATTCCGAACCCACTGTGCAGCACTCTGCCTGCCCTCTAGAAAAAAAATATTGCCTCATGAGCTGCCCAGGCACATCATATGAGGATAAACCTACACGCCACTTGACTGTACGTAAATTATATACTCTAAGCTGTGCACTAATGCACGGTCTGACACACCTGAGCCCGGACCTCCTGACTAACACACAGACAGCTGACCACACACTGAGCACAACAGACCAGCCATGGCCCTCAGACATCATCTCTTCCATACCTCAGTTTTCAGGCTTCAGAACCTACCTTTTCTCCAATCACTGTCCAGGGGTGATGGTATGTAGAAATCAGAACTCCTCCTTACCCATGGCAAGAAACCTTGTGGTTGGCATGTTGTCCAACGTTCAGTGTAGGAGAAACCAGCATTCACCCTGAGGCCCAGCCCATTCTCAAGTGCGACGAGGGCATAAACACACCAAACTCTTTGGACGAGGCCAACCTTCTAAAGAGTAAGACTCGTCCATTTCCCATGAAGTCACCCGGAAATTTCACGACCATGAGTCACACGATATCCAGAGATAAACTTGAGCAAGAGCCTCACACTCGCCCTTTTTTCATATCCCGAAGAGTTCTTCTCATGTTCTGTAGATCAGTCCTGCCATACCTATGACCCGAAACATAAGCCGAGGTTGTGTTTTCAGACAACTGTCCAAACAGCCCTGGCCTACACACCCCAAAGGCTCAGGCCCTTGGAGCCAAACCTGAGGACTGTACTTGCCCTCTCCAAGGGAATTGTGTGTACCCATTCCAATGGCCACAATCCTACTAATAGGATAAACCTCCAAAGTTCCTGAGGCCATCCCAATAGTGGTGGCTTCCCAGGACAAACAGGAGCAATCTGAGCACATCAGAGCACCTACCTGCACTCAGACCCATAGACTGATGTCCCCAGAGAAAAAAAGGAATGAACAGACCACTAGGCACTAATCGGATCCATTGCTATGGTTTCCAGGCATGTCTCCTCAGAGGCCTGGATTTCAATACCAGCATATGGCTGTTTCTTGACTCACCCATCAGAACAAATTTCATCTACATATGGGAAATTTGCACGGTGGAGCTGTGTCAAAGTCTCTGTTTAGAAGAACCCATAAGGGACCCAGTGCCACCGCTTCATTCCAAGGTCTCCATAGACACAAAAACATATTAGGACACATCCACAGGAGAGTCCATTTAAACTCAGCCTCCTCAGTTGCTCCCCCAGATCCAGCAGATCTAAACTTTCTTGTAGCTAGGAGAAAATTGGAATGCCAGGTGTGGTACCTAGCCATCCATCCTCAGAACCATGCTTGGAATCCTTGGCCTGGCGCCAACTAACAGGTCTCAATTGTCCTGGAGAAGAATCTTTGTAGTTTGGAGCTTCTCACAACTCCCATCGTGCGAAACCCCCCATGTCCTCGTGATTCCCCCCCTTCATGAAGAGGCCATCAGGGACAGAAAGTCCAACCTGAAGATCGTCTGATCCTCACCCTGACTTCAGATGCACGAGATCTCGATTCAGGTCTGTAGATGTGCCTGCCATGTCCTCACCCATAAAAACTAAGCCTAGCTTGTGTTCTCAGACTTCAGTCCTCAGACTACTGGCCCACAAGCCCTCCAGTTTGGCAATCCAGAAGTACAATGCGGCACTCTGCCTGCTCCCTGGAAGAAGAACATTGCCCTCTGGGGCTACCCAGAAACCCCAAATGAGGATCAACCTGCACGCCATTTGGCTGTACACCAAATATATAGGCTGAAGTGGGCACAATTGCCCATTCTGACACAGCCTGAGCCTGGAACTCCTGGCCCCACCCAGACAGCTGGCCGCACACTGAGCACATCGGACCCGCCATGGCCATAGGTCGTCATCTCTACCCAACCTCGGTTTTCAGGCTTCAGAACCTTGACCTTATCTCCAATCACTGCCCAGGTTTGAAAATGTTGCAGAAATCCGAACTCGTTCCCTTGGCATGAAACCTCGTGGTTGGCATGTTGTCCAACTTTCAGTGTAGTTGAAACCAGTGTGGCACATGAGAACCAGCCCATGCTTGAGGGCCACATTGGTCTCAAACACACATTGTGACCCTCAGCCTGAGCCCGGTCCTCAGGCAAGGCCTCTCAGTGGCTGCATGAAGAAACAGCATATTGGGCTTGCCATGCCCCTAGACCCTAATTTTTAACCATATTTCGGGTTGTCCCTTCACTCTTGCCCAGGGCTCTGCTTTGGAATTCCTCTTTTGGTGGGACACCTCAGGGAACAAACCTTAAAGGAGTCCTCCCATCCCACAGATTCACAAAAAAGAATTGGGATAGGGCCAAATCCACAGAGAGGAAGATTCGTCCATGGCCCAGGAGGCCTCCCCGACATTCAACGGCCATCGCTGATACAAAATCCAGAGACAAAAGCCTAACCAAGCGCCTCAGACTCGCTCTTTCTTCATATCCTGAAGAGTTCTTCTCATGATTTGTAGTTCGGCCGTGCCATACCTACGTTCCCAAACCTAAGCTGAGTTTGTGTTTTTTGAGTTCTGTCCTCAAAGTCCTGGGCCACACACCCTCCAGGCTGGGCCCCTGGAACCACACATTAGGACTGTGCCTAACCAATCCATGGGAATTCTGCCCATTCCATTATCCAAAACCGTACAAATTAGGAGAAACCTCCAAATTCCCTGAGGCCATACCAATGGTGTAGGTTGTCCGGGACAAAAAAGGGCCGTCTGACACCAGCTGAGCATCTACCTCCACTCATACCATAGATGGATGTCCCCAGAGAAGAAGATTGACCAGACAGGACCCCAGGCCATAATGGGATCCATAGCTTTGGTTTACAGGCATGTCTCCTCAAAAGCCTGGTTTCCAATACCAGCTGAGTGCTTCTCCTGAGGCACCCATCAGAACAAATCTCGTCTACACATGGGAAACTTGCATGTTGGAGCTCTCTCAAAGCCTCTGGTTAGAAGGACATTTCAGGTTCCCGGTGCCAGCGCCTCATTCCAAGGTTTCCATGGAGACACACCCACATTAGGACCCATCCACAGGAGAGTCCATTTCAACTCAGCCCCCTAAGTTGCTCCCCCTGATCCAGCAGATCTAACCCGTATTGTCGCTAGGAGATGATTGGAATGAGAGGCAGGCTTCCCAGACATCCATACTTAGAACCATTCTCAGAATTATGCTGTATGGGAAGTCCTGGAGCCAACCAACAGGTCTCAATAGTCCCTCAAAAGAATATTTACTGTTTGGAGCATCTCACAACTCCCTTCGTGGGCAAACCTCCATGGCCTCGTGATTTCGCCCCCTGTGCTTCATGAAGGGGCCATCAGGGACAGAAGCTCCAACCTGAGCGATCGTCTGATCCTCGCCCTGACTTCAGATGCAGGACATCTTGATTCATCTCTGCAGAGTGTGTCTGCCGTGCCCTTGCCCAGAAACGTAAGTCTAATTTGTGTTCTCAACTTCCATCCTCACATTCCTGGCCCACAAGCCCTCCAGTTTGGCAATTCCAGAACTACAAGGCAGCACTCTGCCTGCTTTCCGGAAGAAAAACATTGCCCTCTGGGGCTACCCAGATTCCCCAAATGAGGATCAACCTGCATGCCACTTGACTGGACCCCAATTATACAGGCTGCCCTGGGCACTACTGCCCTTTCTGGCACAGCCTGAGACTGAACCTCCTGGCTTGCACCCACCCAGCTAGCCACACACTGAGCACATCAGACCCGCCATGGCCTTAGGTCATCATCTCTTTCCAACCTCGGTTTTCAGGCTTCAGAACCTAAACCTTATCTCCAGTCACCACCCAGGGTTGAACATGATGCAGGAATCAGAACTCCTTCCCCATGGCAAGAAACCTTGTGGTTGGCATGTTGTCCAACGTAAAATGTAGTTGAAACCAGTGTGGCCCATGAGGCCCTGCAGATGCTTGAGGACCAAGTCGTTCACAAACATGCATTCTGACCCTCAACGTGAGCCCAGTTCTCAAGGAAGGCCTCTCAGTGGCTGGACCAAAAGACAGCATATTGGGCTTGTCATGCCCCTAGGCCCCAATTTTTAACCAGATTTCTGGTTGTCCAGTCTCCCCTCCCCAGGGCTCGGCTTTGGAATCCCTCTTTTGGTGGGACACCTGAGGTAACAAAACTGAAAGGACTCCTCCCATCCCACAGTTTGACCCAAAACAATTGGAATCGGGCCAAATCCACAGAGCGGAAGACTCGTCCATGGCCCATGAGGCCTCCCAGACATTCCACGCCCATCGTTGACACAAAATCCAGAAACAAAAGCCTGAACAAGTGCCTCACAATCTCTCTTTCTTCATATCTGGAAGAATTCTCCTCACGGTCTGTAGATCGGGCCTGCCATACCTACGTCCCTAAACCTAAACTGAGTTTGTGTTTTAGACTTCTGTCTCCACAGTCCTGGTGCACACACCCTGCAGGCTGGGGCCCCTGGAGCCACATCAAAACTGTGCCTTCCCTCTCCACGGGAATTCTGCCCATTCCATTGTCCATAATCATAAAATTAGGAGAAACCTCCAAAGTCCCCAAGGCCTTCACAATAGTGTAGGCCGCCTGGGACAAACAAGGGCCATCGGACACCAGCTGAGCATCTAACTCCACTAATACCTTAGATGGATGTACACAGAGAAGAAGATTCAACCGGACAGGCCCCTAGGCTCTAAACGGAGCCATTGCTTTGGTTTCCAGTTATCTCTCTTCAGAGGCCTATATTCCAATAACAGTATATGGGGGTTTCCTGAGGCACCAATCAGAACAAATCTCGTCTCCACATGGGAAACTTGTCCTTTGGAGATGTCTCAAAACCTCCGGTTAGGAGAATCCTTCAGGGCCCATGCACCAACGCCCCATTCCAAGGTCTCCATGGACACAAACCCACATTAGCATCCATCCTCAGGAGAGTCCATTTCAACTCAGCCCCCTTGGTTGCTCTGACAGAGCCAGCATATCAAACCTGTCTATTTGCTAGGAGACAACTGCAATGTGAGGCGGGCTTCCCATGCATCCATCCTAAGATCCCTGCTCTGGTGTCATTCTGTATGGTATGTACTGGAGTGATACAAAAGGTCTCAATTGTTGATCAGAAGGAATCCTTGTTGTTTGGAGCATCTCACAACTCCCATCGTGGGTAAACCTCCATGGACTGGAGATGCTGTGTCCTTCATAAAGTGGCCAGAATGGACAGAAATTCAAACCTAAGCCTAGGTTTGAACCTCGCCCTGACTTCAGATTCATGATATCCCGATTCAGATCTGCAGAGGGTGCCTGCCGTGCCCTCGCCCAGAACCTACGCCTAACATGTGTTCTCAGACTTCCGTCCTCACACTCCCCGTCCACAAGGCATCCACTTTGGAAATTCCGGAGCCACAATGCAGCACTCTGCCTGTTCTCCAGAAGAAAAACATTGCCCTTGGGGCTACCCAGAAATTTCAAATAAAGATCAACCTGCACGGCACTCAGTTGTACCCCAATTATACAATCTACCCTGGGCACTAAGGCCCTGTCTGACACAGCCCAAGCTTGGACCTCCCGACCAACACCCAGACAGCTGGCTCCACGCTGAGCATATCGGACCCGACATGGCCTTAGGTTGTCATCTCTTCCCAACCTCGGTTTTCAGACTTCACAACCTGGACCTTATGTCCAATCACTACCCAGGGGTGAATGACATGCAGAAATCAGAATTAATACTTCCCCATGGCAAGAACTCATGTGGTTGACATGTTGACTATAATTCAGTGTAGGAGAAACAAGCATGCACCATGAGTCCCCACCCATGATTGAGTACCACGAGGGCATAAACACGCATTGTGACCCTCAGCATGAGTTCTGTCCTCAATGAAGGCCTCTCAGAGGCTGGACCATTAGAAGGCATATTGGGCTTGCCATGCCCCTAGGCCCGTATTTTTAGTTAGATTTCTTGTTGTCCAGGGCTCTGCTCTGGAATCCCTATTTTGGTGGGACACCTTAGTTAACAAAACTGAATCCCACAGATTAACCCAAAACAATTGGGATCTGGCCAAATCCACAGAGAGAAACACTCTTCCATGGCCCATGAGGACTCCTCGACATTCCACGGCCATCATTGACACAAAATCCAGGGGCAAAAGCCTGACAAGTGTCACACTTTCACCCTTTATTCATATCCCAAAAAGTTCTCCTCATAGTCTGTAAATCGGGCCTGCCATACCTACGTCCCCAAACCTAAGCTGAGTTTGTGTTTTAAGACATCTGTCCCCACAGTCCTTGCCCACACACCCTCAAGGCTGGGCTCTTGGAGCCACACATCAGGTCTGTGCCTGCCCACTCCACAGGAATTCTGCCCATGCCATTGTCCATAATCATACAATTTAGGAGAAACCTCCAAAGTCCCCGAGGCCATCCCTATAGTGTAGGCCGCCCGGACAAACAGGCGCGGTCTGACACCAGCTGAGCAACTACCTCCATTTCATAAAATAGACAGATGTCGACAGAGAAGAAGATTGAACCAGAGAGGCTCCTAGGACCTAATTGGATGCATTGCTGTGGTTTCTATGTATCTCTCCTCAGAAGCCTGGTTCTAATACCAGCTATGTGGGTTTCCTGAGGCACCAATTAGAACAAATCTTGTCTCCACATGGAAAACTTGCTCTTTCGAGTTGTTTCAAAATCTTCGGTTAGAATCCTTTAGAGCCCTGGGGCCACCACCCCATTCCAACGTCCTCATGGACACAAACACACATTAAGACCCATCTTCAGGAGAGTCCATTTCAACTCAGCTCCCACGATTGCTCCTGCATAGCCGTCAGATCGTACCTGTCTTGTGGCAGGGAGACAATTGGTGTAAGAGGCAGTCTGCTCAGGCATCCATCCTTCGAACCCGGCTCTGGAGTCATTCCATATGGGATGTCCTGGAGCCATCCAACAGTTCTCAATTTTCCCGCAGAAGGAATCCTTGCAGTTTGGAGCATCCCACAACTCCCAACGTGGGAAAACCTCCATGGCCTCGAGATTCCACCCCTTTGATGAAGGGGCCATCATGGACAGAAACTCCAACCTGCGCCTAAGTCTGATCCTCGTCCTGACTTCAGATGAATGAGATTTTGATTCGGATCTGCAGAGGGTGCCTGCCGTGCCCTCGCCCTGAAACTTAAGTCTAGCTTATGATCTCAGACTTACGTCCTCACACTCCTGGTCCCGACGCCCTTAAGTTTGGCAATTCTGGACCCACAATGCTGCACTCTGCCTGCCCCAGTGAGATTCCCTGACACAATAAATGAGGATGAACCTACATGGAACTCAACTGTACCCAAATTATACAGTCTAACCTGGGCACTAATGCACTGTCTGACACAGCCTGAATCCATACCTCCTGAACAACACCCAGAAAGCTGACCGCACACTGAGCACATCGGACCCTCCATGACCTTAGGTTATCATCTCATCCCAACCTCGATTTTCTGGATTCAGAACTTAGATCTTATCTCCAGTCACTGCCCAGGGGTGAACATGATGCAGAAATCAGAATTCCTCCTTCCCCATGGAAAGAAACCTTGTGGTTCGTATGTTGTCCAAAGTTCAGTGTAGGAGAATCAAGCATGGCCCATGAGTCCCCGCCCATGCTTGATGCCTACATTGGGCACAAACATGCATTGTGACCCTCAGTGTGAGCACTGTACTCAAGTAAGACCTCTCAGTGGCTGGACCAAGGTACCCCATATGGGGATTGCCATGCCCTTAGGCCCCCAATCTTATACAGAGTTCGGGTTGTCCAGTCGCCCCTTCCCAGGGTTCTGCTCTGGAATCCCTCTTTAGTGGCACACCTGAGGTAAAAAACAAAACAAAACAAAACAAAAAAAAAAAACAGAATGGACTCCTCCTATCCCACGGAATGACCCCAAAATATTGGGATCATATAAATCCCCATAGAGGAACTCTCACCCATGGTCCATGAGGACGCCCCTACATTCCACGGCCATCAGTGACACAAAATCCAGAGTCAAAAGCCTGAGCAAGTGCCTCACACTCACTCTTTGTTCATATCCTGAAGAGTTCTGCTCAAGGTCTGTAGATCGGGCCTCCCATACCTATGTCCCCAAACCTAAGACGAGTTTCTGTTTTCAGACTTCTGTCCCCACAGCTATGACCCACACACCCTCCATGCTTGAACCCCTAGAGCCACACCTCAGGATTGTGCCTTCCCTCCCCAAAGGAATTCTGCCCATTTCATTGGCCACAAACTTGCAAATTAGGAGAAACCTCCAAAGTCAAAGTGGCCATCCCAATAGTGTAGACTGCCCAGGACAAATAGGGGCAATCTGACACCAGCTGAGGAACTACCTCCACTAAATCCCATAGACAGATGAACCGAGAGAAGAAGATTAAACCAGACAGGCCCCAGGCCCTAATCAGATCCATTGCCTTGGTTTCCAGGCATCTCTCCTCAGAGTTCTGGTTTCCAATACCAGCATATTGGGGGTTACTGAAGCACCAATGAGAACAAATCTTGTTTCCCCATGGGAAAAATGCTTCTTGGAGCTGTGTCAAAACCTCTGGTTAGGAGCATCCTTCAGAGCCCTGGTGCCACTGCCCCATTCCAAGGTCTCCATGGACACAATCCCACATTATGACCGATCCTCAGGAGAATGCATTTCAACTCAGCCCCCTCGGCTGCTACATCATAGGCAGCAATCAAACGTGCCGTTTCGATAGGAGACAATTGGAATGCAAGGCCGGATGCCCAGGCATCCATCCTTAGAACCCTGCTCTGCAATTGTTCCATATGGGATGCCCTGGAGCCATCCAACAGGTTTCAACTGACCCGCAGAAAATCCTTGTGGTTTGGAGCATCTCACTACTGCAATCATGGGAAAACACCAATGGCGGTGTGATGACCCCCCTTCATGAAGGGGCCATCATGGACAGAAACTCCAACCTGAGCCAACATATGAACCTCGCCCTGACCTCAGATGCATGAAATCTCAATTCAGCTCTGCAGAGTGTGCCTGCCATGTCCTCGCCCTGAAACCAAAGCAAAGCTTCAGTTCTCAGACTTACATCCTTGCATTCCTGGCCCCAAGGACTCCAGTTTGGCAGTTCCGGAGCCAGAATGCAGCACTCTGCCTGCCCTCCAGAAGAAAGACTTTGCCCTATGGGGCTACGGAGAAACCCCAAATAATTATCTTCTGCATGCCACTCAACTGTACCCCAATTATACAGCGTATCTGGGCACGAATGCCCTGTCTGGCACAGCCTGAGTGCAGACCTCCTGAACGACACCTAGAAAGCTGGCCCCAAACTGAACACATCGGACCCGCCATGGCCTTAGGTCGTCATCTCTTCCAAACCTCGGTTTTCAGGCTTCAGAACCTAGACCTTATCTCCAATTAGTGCCCAGAGGTGAACGTGATGCAGAAATCAAAACTCCTCCTTCCCCATGGCAAGAAACCCTGAGGTTGGCATGTCCAAGGTTCAGTGTAGGAGAAACCTGCAAGCTCAATGAAGTCCCGCCCAATATTGAGGACCACCTTGGGCACAAACACACATTGTGACCCTCAGCATGAGTCCACTATTCATGTAACGTCTCTCAGTGGCTGGACCAAGAATCTGCATATGGGCTTGCCATGCCCATAGGACCCCAGGCCTAACCAGAGGGTGGGTATTCCAGTTGTATGTACCCAGTGCTCTGCTATAGAATCCCTCTATTGTGGGAACACATGAGGCAGAAAACAGGACTCCTCCCTTCCCACAAAATGACCCCAATCTCTTGGGAGCCGGACAAATCACCAGAGAGGGAGACTTCCATGGCCCATGAGACCATGCTTACATTAAATGACCATCATGAATACAACATCCAGAGACATAAGCTTGAACGACCGCCTCTCACTCGCCTTACTTTCTAATCACAATGAGCTCCCCTCACGGACTGTAGATCACTCCTGCAATAACCTCAGCCCCAAACCTCAGCCGAGTTTGTGTTTTTGGATGTCTGTCCCCACAGCCCTGGCCCACACAGCCGCCAGGCCGGGGCCTCTGGAGCCACACCACAGGACTGTCCTGCTCTCTCCAAGGAGACTATGCCCATTCCATTGCCCATAACCCCACAGAATAGGAGAAACCTCAAGGCCCCCGAGGACATCCCACTACTATAAGCCTCTCTGGACAAAGGCATCCTGACACTAGCTGAGCAACTACCTCCATGCAGAAACACAGACAGATGTCGGCAGAGACAGTAGATTGAACCAGACAGGCCCCTGGGCCCTAATCTGAACTCTTGCTTTGGTTTCCAGGTGTCACTCCTCAGAGGCCTGGGTTTGAAGACCAGCATCTGGGGCTTTCCTGAGACACCAAACAGAACAACTATCGTCTCCACATGGGAAGCTTCATTGTTGGAGCTGTGTCAAACCCTTCGGTTTGGAGAAACCTGCAGAGTCCCTGAGCCACCGCCACATTCCAAGGTCTCCATGGCCACCAAAGCACAGTATGACTCATCCTCAGGAGAGTCCATTTCAACTCAGCCCTCTGAGAAACCCGCCCAAGAGCCTGCAGATTGAGCCTGCCTCGCCCCAAGCAGCCAGTGGGAATGTGAGGTGGCATTTGCAGACATTCATGCTTAGACCCCTTCTCTCGAGTCTTTCTGTAGGGGTCATCCTAGAACCATCTCATAGTACTCGACTGTCCTACAGAGGAAAACTTGATGTTTGGGGCAGCTCATAACTCCCAGCGTTGGGAAACCTCCCTGGCCTCATGACGCCCCCACCCCCTTCAGGAAGGGGCCATAATGGACACAAACTCCAACCTGAGGCAACGTCTGATACTCGCCCTGACCTCAGATGCAGGAGATCTTGATTCAGTCTCTGCAGAGTGGGCCTGCCATGCCCCAAACCTAATGCTAGCTTGTGTTTTCAGACTTCCCTCTTCACACTCCTGGCAAACAAGCCCTCCAGACTGGGAATTCCAGAACCACAACACAGTTTTCTGCCTGCCCACCAGAAGAAAAACGTTGCCCTATGGGGCTCTCCAGAAACCACAAATGAGAACCAACCTGCTCTGGGCTCGACCGCACCCTAACTGGAAAAGCTACCCTGGTCAGTAAAGCTCTGTCTGACACAGCCTGACATCCCGACAGACAAGGAAACAGCTGGCTGCACACTAAGCACATCAGACAGGCCATGGCCTTATGCTGTCATCTCTTCCCAACCTGGGTTTTCAGACATCTGACCCTAGATATTATATCAAATCCTGGCAAACGTGGGTAACTGAAGCACAAATCAGATCTTCTCCTTCCCCATGGCTGGAAAGCTTGCTGTTGGCATGGAGTCATACCTTCAGTGTAGGAGAAACCTTCATGGCCCCTGAGGCCAAGCCTAAACTTGAGTGCCTCCTTGGGTACAAGCTCGCATTGGGACCATCAGCATGGGCCCCATGTCGAAGTAAGGTCTCTCAGGGCCTGGACTAAGAGCCCGCATATGGGGCTTGCCAAGCCCCTATGATCCCAATCTTCACAAGAGCTCGAGTATTCCATTTGCTCGAACCCAGGACTGTTATCTGGAGTCCCTCTCCTGGAAGAACACCTGAGCCAGACAGCAGGACTCCACCCTTCCCACAAAATGTCCCCAAAATCTTAAGAGCTGGACCAACTCCTCAGAGAGGGAGACTCTTCCATAGCCCCTGAGGTCACCCCTACATTCCACGGCTATGGGAGACAAAACATCCAAAGACAAAAGCTTGCGTGACTGCCTCCCATTTGCCCTTCTTTCATAAGCTGAGGATCTCCTCTCACGGTCTGTGGGTCCATCCTGCAATGCTCTCGGCTCCGCACCCAAGCCGAGTTTGTGTTTTCAGACTTCTGTGCCCACAGCCCGGACCCACACACCCTCCAGGCTAGGGCCTATGGAGACACACTGAAGGACTGTGCCAGTCCTCTCCAAGAAAACTGTACCCAATCCATTGGCCAAAACCCTAGAGATTAGGAGAATCCAATAAGGTCTCCAAGGCCATGCCTCGGCCATGGACTAAGAGGGGCACTCTGACACCAGCTGAGCAACTATCTCCACTTAGATACTCAGACAGTGTCCCCAGAGACAGAAGATTGAAACGGACAGGCATCTAGGCTCTAATCTGAACCCTAGCTTTGGTTTCCAGGTGTCTCTACTCAGAGAACTGGTTTGAAGACCAGTATCTGGGGCTTTTCTGAGGCACCAAAGAGAACCTGTCTCATCTCCACATAGGGATCTCTTTTTAATTGGAGCAATATTACACCCTTCGGTTAGGCGAATACTTCATGGCCCCTGAGCTGCCAAAATATTCCAAGGTCTCCATGAACACAAACCCACATTATGACCCATCCGCAGGAGAGTCCATTTCAATTCAGCCCCCTAGTTAGCTCGCCCCAGAGCCAGTAGTTCAAACATGTCTTGTCACAAAGAGCCAATGGGAATGTGAGGTATGCTGTACAGGCATCCATCCTTCGAATCCTGCTCTCCAGTCTTTCCGTATGGGACATCCTGGAGCCATTCAACAGGACTCGACTGTCCAGCAGATGGAAAGCTTGTGGTATGGGTCAATGCACAAACTAGAGTTTGTGCTGGTGTCTAAGGTGCTGTGCAGGATTCTCCAATCTTGAGGGTTTGGCACAGGTCGAAGGGCATGGTTTCCTACTGGGGACAGGAGATATTCTATTGTGTGGCTCAGGGACCACATGTTGTATCCTAAGTTGGTATTTCAGAACAGGACCCTGAGGACAGATGCCTGAAAACCTAATCTAGTGTTCCAATGACGTCCTAGGAGCATGTCAGGTACAATCTTCTGACCCAGGAACATTGAAATGGCTGTCTGCTTGGATGTAGGTGATCAGGGCGTTTCAGACTGGCATTTGTGTCCAGTGCTGCCGACAATATTGGGTTGGTCTCAGGGCTCTTGCATGTTTCTCCTAAACTGGAAGGTTTGGGCAGGTTTGACGGGCACAGTTTCCTTGGGGATGGCAGGCCTAGTCATGTGTTGTGGATCCAGAGACCCTGTCCTGGAGGGCATATGAGCCATGGTTTTGGGAGAGAAGTCTGCAAACACAAATGTGGGTTATGGTTAGTGGAAAGGTGATCACAGGCCCAATGAGTAGATCTGGAGTGCAGCTTGTCAGGAGTTGTAATTAGGGTGACTGGAAGGCAGTAGCACAGGCTTTTCTCTCTATATTGTGTGTCCAGGATGGCCTCGGAATGCAGGTATAGTCTCATGGGTCCATGGGAAACTTTTCCTCTCTATGGATCTGTGCAGCTCATAGTTTGGTGGCTTTTTTGGGGAAGGGAAGAGTGTTGTTTTCCATCTTATGGGTGCCCCAAAACAGGGATTCCAGATACAGGCTCTTTTTCTGGGCATCTGGGACTTCCCACCAAGGGTTAGGATTTGCACCTAGGGGTGTATGAGGCCTGCAATGCGGGATCATGATGGTGCAACTGAGAGGGATTGTTTGAAAGCTTGCTCAGGCTGAGTCTCACAATGCCTGTTTTCTCCCATGGCGGCCCTCAGGAGTGGGAGTGGTCTCATTGGTCATATATCTGGCTCCCTCTTAGAGAGTTGGACACCCAACCCAACAGCCAAATGTCCTGCCATGAGGAAGGATGAGTTCTCTTCCGTCAGGTTCCTCTGTGCTTCAGGTTGCCCCATTGGCAGGGTTTCCAGCAAGGTCTCGAGATAGGTGCCTGAATACCAAGGATGGGTGGAGATGACGTACTTGGGCCATAGCAATCCCAAATGCTAGATATGAGGCCTAAAACTCGGTCGGGGCTCAGGCTCTGTCAGACACAGCGCTAGTGGCCATGGCAGCCTTTATATCAGAGTAGATTCGAGGGCGGAGCAGATTGATCCTCATGTGGAGTTTCTTGGGAAGATTCCCAGGCATTTGTTCATTCAATAGGGAAGGCAGAATGCTGTGTTGTGGCTCCAGATTTCCCAATCACGAGAGCTTGGGGACCAGTCAGTTTTGGGTGGAATTGTAAACAAAAGCTATGGTTCAATTCAGTGCCAAGCAGAAGGCAGTTCCAATTTGTAGCAGTTTACTCGAGACATCCAGCACTGGAATAAGGGTGGATGTCAGATGCTTGCTCACACTAGAGTTTTTGTCTATGATGACCGACAAGTGGAGGGGTGGTATAAAGAGGCCATGGAGGAGTTCACATGCTGAGGCCTGTGAACTGCTGCAAAAAGTAACATTTCTTTGTACAGAGTAGGTGAAGTCTGGTTTGTTTACTCTAGGTTTCCCCATGTGGAAAGTTTGTGAAGAAGAGCTCTCCGGCATGGATGCCAGGAAAGCACACCTCCATTGACAATTGCAGCTGAGGAACATGGCAGATTCGTTCTGGTGGCTCTGGGACAAAGTGCCAAGGCCTTGAGTTGACATGGGATCTCTTGCAGATGGGTCACAATGCTTGTTTGTTACCAGGGAGAACTTAGAATGTGCTGGTTGCTAAGGTGCCATGCAGTATTCTCCTACCCTGAGGGTTTGGCACAGGTCGAAGAGCATGGTATTCTTCTGGGGACAGGGGATGTTCTGTCGTGTGGCTCAGAGACCACATGATGTGTCATAGATTGGTATTTCAGAACAGGCCCCTGAGGACAGATGCCTGAAAACCTAATGGGGTTCCATTGAGAGCCTACTGGCATTTTAGGTTCAATCGTCTATCTCACAATAATTGACTTGGCTATTTCCCTGGATGTAGGTGATAAGGGTGTTTCAGACTGCGCATTTCCATCCCGAGTGGCCGGCAATATTGGTGTGGGCTCAGGGGCCACACAGGTTTCTCCTAATCTGGAAGGTTTGGGCAAATCTGATATGCACAGTGTCCTTGGGGTTGGCAGCCAGAGTTCTGTGGTGTGGCTCCAGAGATCACATTCTGGTGGGCATGTGAGCCATGGTTTTGGGAGAGAAGTCTGCAAACACAAATACAAATTAGGGTGAGTGGCGAGGTGATCACAGGCCCAATGCGTAGACCTGGAGGGAAGCTCGTCATGAACTATAATTAGGGAGACTGGAAGGCAGTAGCACAGGCTTTTCTCTCTGGATTGTGTGTCCAGGATGGCCTTGGAATGCAGGTGTGGTCTCATGGGTCCATGGGAGTCTTTTCCTCTCTATGGATCCTGGTGGCTCTCCATAGTTTTGTGGCTTTTTCGGGGAAGGGGAGAGTGATGTTTTCCACCTTATGGGTGCCCCAAAACAGGGATTCCAGAGACGGGCTCTGGTTCATGGCATCTGGGACATCACAACAAGTGCTAGGATTTGGGCTTAGGGGCATATTAGGCCTGCAATGCGGGTTCATGGTGGTGCAACAGAGAAGGATTCTTTGAAAGCATGCTCAGGCTGAGGGTCACAAGGCCTGTTTGCCTCCAGGGCATCCCTGAGGAGTTTGTGTGGTCTCACTGGACTTGTAAATGACTCCCACTTTCAGGGTTGAACACCCATCCTAACAGCCAAGTTTCCTGATATGAAGAAGGAGGAGTTCTCTATTGTGCTTCAGGATGCCCCATTATCAGGGATTCCAGCAAAGGTCTGGGGACAGGTGCCTGAATACCAAGGATGGGTAGAGATGAAATACTTGAGCCATGGCATTCCCAAATACTAGATGTGGGGCTCAAACTCTGGTGACTGACACTAGGTCTGGGCTCAGGCTCTGTCAGACACAGCACTAGTGGCCAGGGCAACCTATAAATCAGGGTCCCTCCGATATAGGGCCGAGCAGATTGATCCTCATGTGGGGTTTCTGGCCAGACTCACCAGGCACTTGTTTCTATCGGGAAGGCAGAATGCTGTGTTGTGTCTCCATAATTCGCTATCAAGAAGGCTTGGGGACCAGTCGGGTGAGGAAGGAATTGTAAACACAAGCTACAGTTCAATTCACTGCCAAGCGGAAGGCTGTTCCTGTGTCCAGCAGCTTTTTCGGGATATCCAGCACCTTAGTAAGGGAGGACGTCAGATATTTGCTCACACTGGAGTTTGTGTCTATGATGACTGACAAATGGAAGGGTGGCGTCAAGAAGCCATGTAGGGATTTTCACGTTGAGACTCATGAGCTGCTCCAAATAGCAAGGTTTCATTCTACTGGACAGGTGGAGTGTGGTTTATTTGCTCCAGGGTCCCCCATGTGGAAAGTTTGGGTAGCAGAGCTCTACCGCATGGATGCCTGGAATGTTCAACTTCATTGACCATTGCAACTGAAGAACATGGCAGCTTTATTCTGGTGTCTCTGTAGCAAAGTACCAAGTCCTTGATTTGACATGGAATCTCTTGCAGATGGGCCACACAGCTGGTTTGTTACCAGGTAGATCTTAGAATGTGCTGGTGGCTTAGTAGTTGTGCAGGAATCTACTACTCTGGGATTTTGCACAGATTGTAGGGCACGGTTTCCTTCTGGGGACAGGAGATGTTCTGTTGTGTGGCCCAGCCACCACATGTTGTATCATAAGTTCGCATTCTAGAACAGGCCTCTGAGGACACATGTCTGAAAACCGAATCAATGGTTCCAATGACGTCCTAGGGGCATGTTAGGTTCATTATTCTGACTCAGGACCATTGACTTGGCTGTGTTCCTGGATGTAGGAGATCAGGGTATTTCAGACTGTGCATTTGTGTTCAGAGCGGCCGCCGAAATTGGGGTAGGCCCAGAGGCCTTGTAGGTTTCTCCTAATCTAGACAGTTTGGGCAACTGTGATGGAAACAGTTTCCTTGTGGATGGCAGGGACAGTCCTGCAGTGTGGATCCGGATACCCCATCCTGGAGGGCATGTGTGCCATGGTTTTGGTAGATAAGTCTGCAAACACAAATTCGAATTAGGGTGAGTGGCGAGGTGATCACAGGCCCAATGCATATACCTTGAGAGCAGCTCATCTGGAACTGTAATTAGGGTGAATGGAAGGCAGTAGCACAGGCTTTTCTCTCCGGATTGTGTGTCCAGGATGGCCTCGGAATGCAGGTGTGTTCTCATGGGTCCATGGGAGACATTGCCTCTCTATGGATCCTGGTGGCTCCTCATAATTTGGTGACATTTTTGGGGAAGGGATGAGTGCTGTTTTCCATCTGAAGGGTGCACCAAAACAAAAATTCCAGAGATGGTCTCTGGGTCTGGGCACCTCGAAAATCCCACCAAGTTTTATGATTTGAACCTACAGGCATACCAGGCCTGAAATGAGGGATCATTGTGGTGAATCTGAGAGGGATTTTTTGAAAGCATGCTCAGGGTGAGGGTCACAATGCCTGTTTGTGCCAAGGGTAGTCCTCAGGAGTGTGTGTGGTGTCATTGATGTTGTAACTGGCTCCCCCTTTGAGGGTAGAACACCCATCCCAAAAGCCAGGTTTATTGCCATGGGGAAAGAAGAGTTCTCTATTGTGCTTCAAGTTCCCTAATTGGCAGGGATCCCTGCCAAGGTCTGGGGACAGGTGCCTGAATATCAAGGATGGGTAGAGATGACATACTTGGGCCATGGCAATCCCAAATGCTAGATATGGGGCCTGCTCTCTAGTGGCTGAAACTCAGTCGAGCTCAGGCTCTGTCAGACACGGCACTAGTGGCCATGGCAGCCTATAAATCGGTGTTGACTCGAGGGCCGACCTGATTGATCCTCATGTGGGTTTTCAGGGCAGACTCACCAGGCATTTCTTCATTCGATGGGGAAGGCAGAATGCTGCGTTGTGGCCCCAGATTTCCCTATCAAGAGGGCTTAGGGACCAGTCAGGTGAGGATGGAATTGTAAACACAAGCTATGGTTCAATTCAGTGCCAAGTGGAAGGCAGTTCCAATGTGCAGTGGTTTATTCAAGACATCCAGCACTGGGATAAGGGTGCATGTCAGATGTTTGCTTAGACTGGAGTTTGTGTCTATGATGACCGACCAATGGAGTGGTGGCATCAAGAGGCCATGGAGCAGTTTACACGCTGAGGCCTGTGAGTTGATCCAAACATAAGGTTTCCTTCTACTGGACAGGGGAGGTCTGGTTTGTTTACACCAGGTTCCCCCATGTGCAAAGTTTGGGTAGCATAGTACTCGCATGTGGATATTGGAAAGCACACCTACATTAACCATTGCACCTAAGGAACATGGCAGGTTCTTTCTGGTTGCTCTAGGGCAAAGTACCAAGGCCTGGATTCTAATGAAGTTGGGTCACAATGCAGTTTTGTTACCACGGAAATCTTACTATGTGCTGGTGGCTAAGGGGCCATGTATGATTAGTCTATCCTGATGGTTTGACACCGGTCGAAGAACACGGTTTCTTTCTGGGTATCGGAGATGTTCTGTTGTGGGGCTCACGGACCAAATGTTTTATCATAAGTTGGTATTCCAGAACAGGCCTCTGAGGACAGATGCCTAAAAACTTCATCTAGGGTTCCAATGAAGTCCAAGGGGAATTTCAGGTTGAATCATCAGACTCAGGACCATTGACTTCGGTGTCTGCCTATATGTAGGCAACCAGGGTGTTTCTGACTGTGCCTTTGTGTACAGAGTGGCCTCCAATATTGGGGTGGGCTCTGGGGCCTTGCAGGTTTCTCCTAATCTTGAAGGTTTAGGCAAATTTGTGGGCACAGTTTCCTTGGGGGTGGCAGGCACAGTCCTGTGGTGTGGCTCCAGAGACTCCATCGTGGAAGGCATGTAAGCCATGGTTTTGGGAGAGAAGTCTGCAATCACAAACTCGGATTAGGTTGAGTTGCGAGGTGATCGTAGGCCCAATGCATAGACCTGGAGGTCAGATTGTCAGGAACTGTAAATCACGTACCTCGAAGGCACTAGCACTGGCTTTTGTATCTGGATTGTGTGTCCATGATAGCCTTGGAATGCAGGTGTGTTCTAATGTTTCCATGAGAGTATTTTCCTCTCTATGGATCCTGGAAGCTCCCAATAGTATGGTGGCTTTCTCGTTTGAATGGAAGAGTGCTGTTTTCAATCTTAGATGTTCCCCAAAAAGGGATTCCAGAGAAGGGCTGTGAGTCTGGGTGCTTGGAAAATCCCACCAGGATTAGGATTTGGGCCTAGGGGAGTACCAGGCCTACAATGTGTGACTTGGAGGTACAACTGAGAGCGTTTGTTTGAAAGCATGCTAGTCTGAGTGTCACAATGCCTGATGTGATTAGGGCAGCCCTTATGAGTGGGAGTTGTCTCCTTGGCCATGCAGCTGGCTACCACTTTAATGTAGGACACCCATCCCAACTACCAGGATTCCTGCCATGGAAAAGGAAGAATTCTCTATTGTGCCTCAGGTTCCCCCATTAGCAGGTATTCTAGCAAATGTCTGGGGACAGATGCCTGAATACCAAGGATGGGTAGAGATGAGGGACCTGAGACATGGCCAGTCTCACATGCCTGACTCTCTGAGTAGCTGACATGAATTGAGCACTCAGGCTCTGTCAGAAACAGAACTAGTGGTCAGGGCTGAGTATGAATCAGGGATCCCTCAAGGGCTGAGCAGATTGATCCTCATGCAGAGTTTCTGGGCAGAATCACCATGCCCTTCTTCTTTCTAAGGGGAAGGCAAAAAGCTGCGTTGTGGCCCCAGAATTCCCTATCAAGCGGGCTTGGGGACCAGTAGGGTGAGGATGGAATTGTAAACTCAAGCTAAGGTTCAATTCAGTGCCAAGCAAAAGGCAGTTCCATTGTGCAGTGTCTGATTCCAGATATCCAGCACCTGAGTAAAGGTGAAAGTCAGACATTTCCTCATGCTGGAGTTTATGTCTATGATGACCGATGAATGGAGGGGTGGCGTCAAGAGGCCATGGAGGATTTCACATGCTGGGGCTTGTGAGATGCTTCAAACAGCAAAGTTTCCTTCTACCACACAGGGGGAGACTGGTTTATTTGCTCCAGGGTCCCCCATGTGGAAAGTTTGGGTAGCAGAGCACTCCCACGTGGATGCCTGAAAAGCACACCTCCATTAAAATTGCAGCTGAGAAACATGGCCAATTCGTTCTGGTGGCTCTTGGGCGAATTACCAAGGCCTGGAGTTGACATGAAGTCTCATGAAGATGGGTCATAATGCAGGTTTGTTACCATGGAGACCTTACAGTGTGCTGGTGGCTAAGGGACCATGTAGGATTCATCTACCCTGAGGGTTTGACACTGGTCAAAGGGCACGGTTTCCTTCTCGGACCAGAGATGTTCTGATGTGGGGCTAACGGACCAAATGTATCATAATTTGATATTGCAGAACAGGCCTCTGAGGATAGATGCCTGAAAATTTAATCTAGGGTTCCAATAAAATCCTAACGGAATGTCAGGTTCAATCCTCTGACACAGTATCATTGACTTCAAAGTCTGCCTAGATGTAGGTGATCAGGGTGTTCCAGACTGTGCATTTGTGTACAGAGTGGCAACCAGTATTGGGGTGGGCTCAGGGGCCTTGCAGGTTTCTCCTAATCTGGAAAGATAGGGCAATTTGATGGGCACAGTTTCCTTGGCAATGGTGGGCACAGTCCTGTGGTGTGGCTCCAGAGACCCCATGCTGGAGGGCATGAGAGCCATGGTTTTCGGAGGGAAGTCTGCAAACACAAATGCGGGTTAGGTTTAGTGGCGAAGTGATTGTAGGCCCAATGCATACTCCTGGAGGGAAGCTCCGTGTGAAATGTAAATCGCATGCCTCAAAGGAGGTAGCACAGGCTTTTTTATCTGGATTGTGTATCCACGATGGACTAAGAATGCAGGTGTGGTCTCAGGTGTCCATGGGTGATATTTCCTCTCAAATATCCTGGCGGCTCCTTATAATGTGGTGGCTTTCTCAGAGAGGAAAGAGTTCTGTTTTCCATATTAAGGGTGTCCCATAACAGGGATTGCAGAGAAGTGCTCTGGCTCTGGGCACCTGGAAATACCCACCAAGGGTTATGATTTGGGCATAGGGGCTTACCAGGCCTCCAATGCAAGTCCTGGAGATACAACTGAGAGCGTTTGTTTGAAAGCATGCTCAGGCTGAGGGTCACTATGCAAGCTTTTGCATAGGGTGGCCCTCAGGAATGGGGGTGGTCTCAATGGCCATTCAGTAGGCTAAAACTCTGAGTGTTGGACACCCTTCCGAACTTACAGGAATCCTGCCATGGGGAATGAGGATTTCTCTATTGTGATTCAGGTTCCCTCATTGGTAGGGATTCCAGGAAAGGTCTGGGGACACATGCCTGAATACCAAGGATGGGTAAAGATGACGGCTCTGTTCCGTGGCCAGTCTAACATGCGGGATATGGGCCCCGCCTTCTAGGTGGCTGACACGAGGTCGGGGCTTAGGCTCTGTCAGACACAACACTAGGGGCCAGGGCTGTCTATAATTCAGGGTTCCCTCAAGGGACAAGTAGACTGATCATAATGTGGAGTTTCTGGGCAGACTCACCAGGCCCTTCTTCTTTCTATTGGGAAGGCAGAATGCTGTGTTGTGGCTGCAGAATTCCCTATCATGAGGGCTTGTGGACCAGTAGGGTGAGGATGGAATTGTAAACCCAAGCTATGAATAAATTCAGTGACAAGCGAATGGCATTTCCAGTGTGCAGCGGCTGATTCGAATATCCAGACCCTGAGTAAGCGCAGACGTCAGATGTTTGCTCAAGCTGGAGTTTGTGTCTATAATGACCGACAAATGGAGAGGAGTTGAAAAGAGGTCATAGAGGATTTCCCACACTTGAGCTTGTGAGATGCTTTAAACAGCCAGGTTTCCTTCTACAGGACAGGGCAGTCAGATTTGTTTGCTCGAGAGTCCCCCATGTGGAAAGTTTGGGTAGCAGAGCACTCCCACATGGATGCCTGGAAAGCACACTTCCACTGAACATTGCAGCTGAGGAACATGACAGGTTCTTTCTGAAGGCTCTGGGGTGAAGTACCAAAACCTGTAGTTGACATGGAATCTCATGAAGATGGCTCACAATGCTGGCTTGTTACCAGTGAGATCTTAGAATCTGCTGGTGGCTACGGGCCAAGTAGGATTCATCTACCCTGAGGGTTTGACACAGTTCCAAGAGCACGGCTTCCATCTAGAGAAAGGAGATGTTCTGTTGTGGGGATCAGGGACCATATGTTGTATCTTAAGTTGGTACTCCAGAACAGGTCTCTGATTACAGATGCCTGAAAACCTAATCAGGGGTTACAATGAGGTCATAGGAGCATGTCAGGTTCAATCTTCTGACTGAGAAACACTGACTTGGGTATCTGCCTGGATTCAGGTGATCAGCGTATTTCAGACTGCACATTTGTGTCCAGAGGGGCCTCCATTATTGGGGTGGGCTCAGGGGCCTTGCAGGTTTCTCCTTATCTCGAAGTTTTAGGCAAATGTGACGGACACATTTTCCTTGGGGATGGCAGGCACAGTCCTTTGGTGTGGCTCCAGAGACCCCATCCTGGAGGAAATATGAGCCATGGTTTCGGGATAGAAGTCTGTAAGCACAAACTCGGGTTAAGGTTAGCGGTGAGGTGATCGCAGGCCCAATGCATAGACCTGGAGGGCAGCTCGTCTGGAACTATAAATTAGTTGCCTTGAAGGTGGTAGCACAGGCTTGTGTATCTGGCTTTTGTGTCCAGGATGGCCTCGGAATACAGGTGTGGTCTCATGGATCCATGGGAGATTTTTCCTCTCAAGGATCCTAGCGGCTCCCTATACTATGGTGGCTTTCTTGGCGAAGGGGAGAGTGCTATTTTCCATCTTAGGGGTGTCCCAAAACAGGGATTCCAGAGACAGGCTGTGTTTCTGGGCCCCTGAAAAATCCCACCAGGTGTTATGATTTGTGCTTAGGGGCATATCAGGCCTGCAAATTTGGATTCTGGAATGCAACTGAGAGTGTTTGTTTGAAAGCATGCTCATGTTGGGGGTCACAATGCCTGCTTGTGTCCAGGGCGGCCCTCATGAGTGGGCGGGTTATCATTGGCCATTCAGCTGGCTACCACTCTGAGGTCTGGAAACCCATCCCAAGAGCCATCATTCCTGCCATGGGGAAGGAGGATTTCCCTATTGTGCTTCTGGTTCCCCCATTGGCAGGGATTTCAGCAAATGTCTGGGGACAGATGCCTGAATCAAGAATGGGTAGAGATGACAGCCCTGGGACATGGCTGGTCTCACATTCTGGAGTTGGAGCCCAGTCTCTGGGTCCTGACACGAGGTCAGAGACGAGGTTCTGTCAGACTCAGCGCTAGTGGCCAGGTAAACCTATAAATGGGGTTCACTCGAGGGTCGAGTAGATTTATCCTCATGTAGGGTTTCTGGGCAGTCTCTCCAGGCTGTTTTTTCTTGCTATGGGGAAGGCAGAATGCTGTGTTGTGGCTTCAGAATTCCCTATCAAGAGAGCTTACTGAACACCAGGGTGAGGATGGAATTGCAAACCCAAGCTACTTTTTTTTTTCAAGATTTTATTTATTTGTCAGAGAGCGAGCGAGAGCAAGCACAGGCAGACAGAGTGGAAGGCAGAGTCAGACGGAGAAGCAGGCTCCCTGCGGAGCAAGGAGCCTGATGTGGGACTCGATCCCAGGACGCTGGGATCATGACCTGAGCCGAAGGCAGCTGTTTAACCAACTGAGCCACCCAGGCGTCCCGCCAAGCTACTTTTAAATTCAGTGCCAAGCATAAGGCAATTCCAGTGTGTAGCAGCTGATTCAAATATCCAGCACTTGAGTAAGTGCAGATGTCAGTTGATTGCTCACGCTGGAGTTAGTGTCTATGATGACCAACAAATGGATGGGTGGCCTCAAGAGGCCATGGAGGATTACCCACCCTCAGGCTTGAGATACTCCATACAGAAAAGATTCCTTTTACCGTACAGGGGAGTCTGGTTTGTTTCCTCCAGGGTTCCCCATGTGGAAAGTTGGTATCAAAGCACTCCCGCTGGATGCCTGGAAAGTACACCTACATTGACCATGGCAGCAGAGGAACATGGCAGTTTCATTCTGGTGGCTCTGGGCCGAAGTACCAAGGGCTGGAGTTGTCATGGAGTCTCATGAAGATGGGTCACAATGCTGGTATGTTGTCAGGGAGATCATAGAATGTGCTGGTTGCCAGGGGGCCTTGAAGGATTCATCTACCCAGAGTGTTTGACACAGGTCCAGAGCACAGCTTTCTTCTAAGGACAGGAGATGTTCTTTTGTGTGGCTCAGTGACCATATTGTATCATACATTGATATTCAGAACAGCCTTCTTAGTACAGATACCTGAAAACCTATTCTAGTGTTCCAGTGAATCCTAGGAGCATGTCAGGTTCAATCTTCTGTCTGAGGACCATTGACTTGGATATCAGCCTGGATGTAGGTGATATGGTGTGTCAGACTGTGCATTTGCGTCCAGAGTGGCCTCCAATATTGGGCTGGGCTTAGGGGCCTTGCAGGTTTCTCCTAATCTAGAGTGTTTGTTTAATAGTGACAATCACAGTTTCCTTTGGGAAGACAGGTACAATCCCGTGGTGTGGCTCCAGTTATCACAAACTGGAGGGCATGTGAGCCATGGTTTTGGGAGGGAAGTTTGAAAACACAAACTTGGGTTAGGGTTAGTGGCAAGGTTATCACAGGCCCAATGCATAGACATGGATGGCAGCTCTTCAGGAACTGTTAATCGGGTGACTCAAAGGCAGAATCACGGGCTTTTTTCTCTGTATTGTGTGCAGGATGGCCTCAGAATGCAGTTGTGGCCTCATGGGTCTATGGGAGATTTTTCCTCTCTAAGGATCCTGGTGGCTCCCAATAGTTGGTGGCTTTTTCGGGGAAGGGAAGAGTGCTTTTTTTCATGTTAGGGGTGCCCCAAAATATGGATTCCAGAGACCGACTCTGGCTTTGGTCCCCTGGAAAATCCCACCAAGTGTTAGGATTTTGGCCTAGTGGCTTACCAGGCCTGCATGCAGGATCCTGGAGGTGCAACTGAGTGGGCTTGTTTGAAATCATTCTCAGGCTGAGGGTCACAATACTTGCTTATGCCCAGGTGGCCCTCATGAGTGGGCGTGGTCACATTGGCCATGCAGCTGGCTCCCACTTTGAGGGTTGGAAAACCATCCCAACAGCCAGAATCCTGCCATGGGGAAAGAGGAGTTCTCTATAGTGCTTCAGGTTCCCCCATTAGCGGGGATTCCAGCAAAGGTCTGGGGACAGAGGCCTGAATACCAAGGATGGGTAAAGATGATGGACATGGGCCATGGCCAGTATCAAATCGTGGATATGGGCCCCGATCACTGGGTGGCTGACACTAGGTCTTGGCTCAGGCTCTGTCAGACACAGCACTAGTGCCCAGGGCAGCCTATAAATTGGGGTTCCCTCAAGTGCCGAGCAGATTGATCCTCATGTATGGTTTCTGGGCAGACTCACCAGGCCCTTCTTGTTTGTAAGGGGAAGGCAGAATGCTGCTTTGTGGCTCTAGAATTCACTATCAAGAGGGCTTGTGGACCAGGAGGCTGAGGATGGAATTGTAAACCTAAGCTATGGTTACATTCTGTATCAAGCAAAAGGAATTTCCAGTGTGCAATGTTTGAATCCAATATTCAGCACTTGAGTGAGGGTGGATGTCAGATATTTGCTCATGCTGGAGTTTGTGTCTATGATGACACAAAAATGGAGGGGTGGCGTCAAGAGGTTATGGAGGATTTCCCAATCTGGTGTTTTTGAGATGCTCCAAACAGCAAGGTTTCCTTCTACCAGACAGGGGCAGTCTGATTTGTTTCCTCCATGGTTCCCCATGTCGAAAGATCAGATAACATAGATCTCCCACATGGGTGACTGGAAAGCACACCTTCATTGACCATGACAGCGAAGGAACATGGCATCTGGTGGCTTTGAGGCGAAGAAATAAAGACTGGATTGGACATGGAACCTCATGAAGATGGGTCAAAATGTTGGTTTGTTACCAGGGAGATCTTAGAATGTGCTGGTGGTTAATGGGCCATGCAGGATTCATCTAGCCTGAGGATTTGACACAGGCCCAAGAGCCCGGATTGCTTCTGGGGGCAGGAGATATTCTGTTGTGGGGCTCAGCGGCCATATGTTGTATCATAAATTGGTAATCCAGAACAGGTCTCTGAGGACAGAAGCCTGAAAACCTAATAAAGGGTTTGAATGAGGCCCTAGGGGAATGTCATTCAATCTTCTGACTCAGGATCATTGACTCTGGTGTCTGACTGGATGCAGGTGATGAGGGTGTTTCAGACTGTGCATTTGTGTCCAGAGTGGCATTCAATAATAGGGTTGGCTCAGGTTCCTTGCAGGTTTCTCCTTATATGGGGTTTTTGGACAACTGTGATGGGCAGTTTCCTTGGGGATTGCAGGAACTGTCCTGTGGTGTGACTCCAGAGACCCCATCCTGGAGGACATGTGCGCCATGATTTTGAGAGAGAAGTCTGCAAACACAAACTTAGGTTAGGGTTAGTGGCAAGGTGATCATAGTCCCAATCCATAGACCAGGAGGGCAGCAAGTCTGGAACTGTAAATCACGTAACTCAAAGGTGGTAGCACAGGTAATTGTATCTGGATTTACTTTCCAGAATGGCCTTTATTGCAGGTGTTGTCTCAAGGGTCCATGGGAGATTTCTCCTCTCAAGGATCCTGGCGGTTCTCAATAGTTTGTTGGATTTCTCCGGGAAGGGATGAGTACTGTTTTCCAGCTTAGGCGTGCCCCAAAACAGGCATTCCAGAGATGAGCTCTGGGTCTAAGTGCTTGGAAAATCCCACCAAGGGTTAATATTTAGGCCTATGGCCATACTGGGCCTGCAATGCGGGATCCTGGAGGTGCAACTGAGAGCGTTTGTTTGAAAGTATGGTCAAGCTGAGGGTCCCAATGCCTGCTTTTGCCCCGGAGGCCATCAGGATTGGGCGATGTCTACTCAGCCATGCAGCCAGTTCCCATTCCTAGGGTTGGACACCCATACAAAAGCCAGGATTCCTGCCATGGCGAAGGATGAATTCTCTATTGTGCTTCAGGTCCCCCCATTGGTAGGGATTCCAGCTAAGATCTAGGGGACAGATGCCTGAATACCAAGGATGGGTAGTAATGACAGCCCTGGGCCATGGCCGGTCTCACATGGTTAATGTGGGCCCCACCCTCTGGGTTGCTGACACGAGGTAGGGGCTCAGGCTCTGTCAGACACAGCACTAGTGGCTAGGGCAAACTATAAATAGGGGTTCCCTCCTGGGCTGAGTATATTGATCTTCATGTGCAGTTTATGGGCAGACTCACCAGGTCCTTCTATCTATGAAGAAGGCAGAATGTTGCGTTGTGGCTCCAGAATTCCCTATCAAGAGATATGGCAGACCAGTAGGGTGAGGATGAAATTGTAGTCTGAAGCTAGGCTTAAATTCATTGCAAAGCGAAAGGCAGTTCCTGTGTGCAGCAGCTGATTCCAATATCAGCGCCTGAATATGGGCGGATGTCAGATGTTTGCTCAGGCTGGAGTTTGTGTCTACGATAACCAACAAATGGAGAGGTGGCGTCAAGAGGCCATGGAGGATTTCCCACCCTGGGGCTCAGGGGCCATAATTTGTATCATAAGTTGGTATTCCAGAAGAGGCCTCTGAGGACAGGTGCCTGAAAAGTTAATCCCTCTTCCAATGAGGTCCTAGGGCCATGTCAGGTTCAATTATCTGACTCAGGACCATTGATTTGGGTGTCTGCCTGGATGGAGGTGATCAGGGTGTTTCAGACTGTGCATTTGCATCCAGAGCAGCCTCCAATATTGGGATGTGCTCAGGAGCCTTCCAGGTTTCTCCTAATCAGGAGGGTTTGGGCAACTGTGATGGGCCCAGTTTCCTTGGGGATGGCAAGCACAGTCTTGTGGTGTGACTCTAGGGGCCCCATCCTGGAGGACATGTGAGCTATGGTTTTTAGAGAGAGATCTGCAAACACAAACTCGGGATAAGGTTAATGGAGAGGTGTTCACAGTCCCAATCCAAAGATCTGGAGGGCAGCACGTCAGGAACTGTAAATCAGGTGACTCGAAGCCAGTAGCACAGTCTCTTGTATCTGGATAGCATATCCACGCTGGCCTCGGAATACAGGTGTGGACTCATGGGACCATGGGAGATTCTTCTTCTCAAGGATCCTGGGGGATCCCATTAGTTTGGTGGCTTTCTCAGGGAAGTGAAGAGTGCTGTTTTCCATCTTAGGGGTGCCTCAAAACAGGGATTCCAGTGACGGGCTCTGGGTATGTTCACATGGAACATCCCACGATGTGTTAGGATTTGGGCTTAAGGGCATATCAGGCCTGCAATGCAGGATCCTGGAGGTGCAACTAAGAGCATTTTTTTGAAGGCTTGATCAAGCTGAGGGTTACAATGGCTACTTGTGCCCAGGGCAGCCCTCATGAGTGGGCATTGTCTCCTTGGCCATGCAGCTGGCTCCCACTTTGAGGTTTGGACACTCATATCAACAGCCAAGATTCCTACCATGGGGAAGGAGGAGTTCTCTATTGTGCTTTAGGTTACCCCATTGGTAGGGATTACATAAAAGGTCTGGGGACAGGTGCCTGAATACCAAGGATGGGTAGAGATGATGGACTTGGGCCCTGGCCAATCTCACATGCTGGATATGGGCTCATATCTCTGGGTGCCTGAAACTAGGTCTTGGCTCAGGCTCTGTCAGACACAGTACTAGTAGTAGTACTAGTACTAGTGCCCAGGACAGCTTATAAATCAAGGTTCCATCGAGTGCCAAGTAGATTGAACCTCATGTGGAGTTTCTGGGAAGATTCACCAGGCCCTATTTCTTTCTAGTGGGAATGGAGAATGTTGCCTTGTGGCTCCAAATTCCCTCTCTAGAGGGCTTGCAGACCAGGAGGCTGAGGATGGAATTCTAAACCCAAGCTATGGATAAATTCAGTGTCAAGTGAAACGCAGTTCCAGTGTGCAGTGGTGGAAAAGAAAATGCAGAATCTAAATAACGGCAGATTTCAGATGTTTTCTCATGCTGGAGTTTTTGTCTATGATGACTGACAAATGGAGGGGTTGTGTCAAGGGCCATGGAGGATTTCTCCTGCTGGTGCTTCTGAGATGCTCCAAACAGAGGGTTCCCTTCTACTGGTCAGTGGCAGTCTGGTTTGTTTGCTCCAGGGTCCCACATGTGGAAAGAATAAGTAGAAGAGCACTCCCACATGGATGCCTGGAAAGCACACCTCCACTGACCATATCAGGTGAGGAACATGGCAGGTTCATTCTGGTGGCTCTGGGGCGAATTACCAAGGACTTGAAGTGACATGGAATCTCATGAAGATGGATCACAATGCTGTTTGTTTGTTACCAGAGAGATCTTAGAATGTGCTGGGGGCTAAGGGGCTGTGCATAATTCATATACCCCGACCCTTGACACAAGTTGAAGAGCACGAATTCCATCTGGGGACAGGAGATATTCTATTGTGGGGTTCAGGGACCAATCTTCTGACTCAGGACCATTGACTTGGGTGTCTTCCTGGATGGAGGTGATCAGGGTGTTGCACACTGTGCATTTGTGTCCAGAGTGGCCTCCAATATTGGACTGGGCTCAGGGGACTTGCAGGTCTCTCCTAATCTGGAGGGTTTGGGCAACTGTGATTGACACAGTTTCATTGGGTATAGCAGGATCTTTCCTGTGGTGTGTCTACAGAGACCCATCATAGAGGGCATGTGAGCCATGGTTTTGGGAAAGAAGTCTGCAAACACAAACTTGGGGTAGGGTTAATGGCGAGGTGATCACAGGCCCAATGCATAGGTCTGTAGGGCAGCTCGTCTGGAACTGTAAACCAGGTGATTCGAAGGTGGTAGCACAGTCTCTTGTATCTGGATTGTGTGTCCAGGATGGCCTCGGAATGAAGGTGTGGTCTTATGGAGCCCTGGGAGATTTTTCCTCTCTACGCATCCTGGCAGCTCCTAATAGTTTTCTCAGGGGAGGGAAGAGTGCTGTTTTCCATCATAGGGGTGCTTCAAAACAGAGATTCCAGAGACGGGCTCTGGTTATGTTGGCATGGAAAATCCCACGAAGTGTTAGGATTTGGTCCTAAGGGCATACCAGGCCTGCGATGCGGGACCCTGCAGAAACAACTGAGAGCATTTGTTTGAATGCATGCTAAGGTTGAGGGACACAATGCCTGCTTTGGCCCAGGCGGCCCTTATGATTGGGCGTTGTCTCATTGGCCATGCACCTGGTTCTAATTCTGAGGGTTGGGCACCCATAGCAACAGCCAGGCTTCCTGCCATGGGGAAGGAGGAGTTCTCAATTGTGCTTCAGATTCCCCCACTGGTAGGGATTCCAGCAAAGGTCTGGGATAGTTGCCGGAATACCAAGGATGGGTAGAGATGACTGGGCCATGGCCAGTCCCACATGCTGGATAAGGGCCCCACACTCTGGGTGGCTGACACGAGGTTGGGGCTCAGGCTCTCTCAGACACAGCGCTAGTGGCCAGCGCAAAGTATAAATCAGGGTACCCTCGAGGGCCAAGTAGATTGATCTTCATGGGGAGTTTCTGGGCAGACTCACCAGGCCCTTCTTTCTATGGGGAAGGCAGAATGTTGCGTTTTGTCTCCCTAATTCCCTCTCAAGAGGACTTGCGGTCCAGTAGGGTGAGGATGGAATTGTAAACCCAAACTATGCAAGAATACAGTGTCAAGTGAAAGGTATTTCCAGTGTGCATGACTGATTCGAATATCCAGCACCTGAGTAAGAGCAGATGTCAGATGTTTGCTCATGCTGGAATTTGTGTCTATGATGACTAACAAATGGAGGGTTGGCATCAAGAGAATGTGGAGGACTTCCCAGGCTGGGGCTTGTGAGATGCTCCAAACAACCAAGGTTTCCTTCAACCTGACAGGAGCAGTCTTATTTGTTTGCTCTAGGGTTCCCTATGTGGAATTTTTGTGTAGCAGAGAACTACCTCTTGGATGCCTAGAAAGCACACGTCCATTGACCTTTGTACCTGAGGAACATGGCAGATTCGTTTCATGGCTCTTGGGCAAAGTACCAACACCTTGAGTTGGCATCAAGTCTCAGGAAGTTGGGTCACAATGCTGGTTTGTTACCAGGGAGATCATAGAAGGTGCTGGGGCTAATGGGTCATGCAGGATCCATCTACCCTGAAAGTTGGACATAGATCCAAGAGCACATTTTCCTTCTGGAGACAGGAGATGTTCTGTTGTGGGAATCAGGGACCACATGTTGTATCATAACTTGGTATTCCAGAACAGGACTCTGAGAACAGATGTCTGAAGACCCAATCTAGGGTTCCAGTGAAGTCCTAGGGGCATGTCAGGTTCAATCATCTGACTCAGAACCATTGACTTGGCTTTCTGCCTTGATGGAGGTGTTCAGGGTGTTTCAGAATGCACGTTTGCATCCAGAGCAACCGCCAATATTGGGGTGGGTTCAGGGGCCTGGCAGGTTTCTCCTAATCTGGAGGGTTTGGACAACCTGATGGGCACAGTTTTCTTGGGGATGGCAGGAACTTTCCTGTGATGTGGCTTGAGGGACCACATCTTGGTGGGCATGTAAGCCATGGTTTTGGGAGAGAAGTCGGCAAACACAAACTGGGGTTAGGGTTAGTGTCGAGATGATCATAGGCCCAATGCATAGACATGGATGGCAGCTCGTCAGGAAATGTAAATAGGATGACTCGAAGGCGGTAGCAAAGACTTTTCTCTCTGGATTGTGTGGACAGGATGGCCTCGGAATGCAGGTTTGTTTTCATGGGTCCATGGGAGATTTTTTCTCTCTAAGGATCCTGGAGGCTCCCAATAGTTTGGTGCCTTTCTCAGGGAAGGGAAGAGTGCTGTTTTCCATCTTAATGGTGCCCCAAACAGGGATTCTGAGATGGACTCTGGGTCTGGGCACCTGGAAAATCCCACCAAGGGTTAGGATTTGGGCCTAGGGGCATACCAGGCCTGCAATGCTGGTACTGGAGGAGCAACTGAGAGTGTTTGTTTGAAAACATGCTCAGGCTGAGGATCACCATGCCTGCCTGTGCCCATGTCGGCCCTCAGGAGTGGGCATGGTCTCCTTGGCCATGCAGCTGGCTCCCACGCTGTTGGACAACCATCCCAACAGCCAATATTCCTGCCATGGGGAAGGAGGTGTTCTCTATTGTGTTTCAGGTTCGCCATTGGCAGGAATTCCCGCAAAGTTTGGGGGACAGATGACTGGATACCAAGGATGGGTACAGATGATGGCCCAGGGCCATGGCCGATCTTCATGCTATATATGGGCCCTCACCTCTGGGTGGCTGACACGAGGTCGGGGCTTAGACTCTGTCAGACACAGCACTAGTGGTCAGGGAAATCTATTAATCAGGGTTGCCTTGTGGTCTGAGTAGATTGACCCTCATGTGCAGTTTCTGGGCAGACTTAACAGGTCCTTCTTCTTTCTATGTGGAAGGCAGAATACTGCGTTGTGGCTCCAGAATTCCCTATCAAGAGATATTGTGGAGCAGTGTGGTGAGGATAGAATAGTAATACAAAGCTATGGTTAAGTTCAGTGAAAAGCAAAAGGCAGTTCCAGTGTGCAGCTGCCGTTTCGAATATCCAGCACCTGAGTAAGGGTGGATGTCAGATGTTTGCTCACACTGGAGTTTGTGTCTGTGATTACCCACAAATGGAAGGGTGGCGTCAAGAGGCCATGGAGGATTTCCCATGCTGGGGCTTGTGAGATGCTCCAAATAGCAAAGTTTCTTTGTACCGGACAGGAGAAGTCTGGTTTGTTTTCTCTGGTTTCTCCATGTGGAAAGTTTTGTAGCAGAGAACGCCACAGGGATGCCTGGAAATCACCCCTCCATTGACCATTGCAGCTGAGGAACATGGCAGGTGCATTCTGGTGGCTCTGGGGCAATATATCGAGACCTTGAGTTGACATGGAGTCTCATGAAGATGGGGCACAATGATGATTTGTTACCAGGAATATCATAGAATGTGCTGGTTGCTAAGGGGCCATTCAGGATCCAAATACCCTTAGGGTATGACACAATTCCAGGAGCATGGCTTCCTTTTTGGGGAGGACATATTCTGTTCTGTGGCTCAGGGACTATATATTTTATCATAAGTTGATATTCCAGAGCAGGCCTCTGACGACAGATACCTGTAAACCTAATCTAGTGTGCCAATGAAGTCCTCGGGGCATGTCAGGTTCAATCTTCTGACTCAGGAGCATTGACTTGGGTGTCTGCCTGTATGGAGGGGATCAGGGTGTCTCAGACTGTGCATTTGTGCCCAGAGCGGCCTCCATTATTTGGCTGCACTCGGGGGCCTTGCAGGTTTCTCCTAATCTAAAGGTATCGGGCAAAAGTGATGGGAACAGTTTCCTTGACGATCTCAGGCACAGTCTTGTGGTGTGGCTTCAGATGCCAGAACCTGGAGGTCATGTGAGCCATGGTTTTAGGAAGGAAGTCTGCAAACACAAACTCAGTTTAGGTTAATGGCAAGGTGATTGCAGGCCCAATGCATAGACCTGGAAGGCAGCTCGTCAGGAACTGTAAATCCGATGACTCAAAGGTGATAGCACATGATATGTATCTGGATTGTATGTCCAGGATGGCCTCGGAATGCAGGTGTGTTCTCATGGGTCTATGGCAGATTTTTCCACTCAAGGATCCTGGTGGCTACCATGAGTTTGCTGAGTATCTCGGGGAAGGGAAGAGTGCTGTTTTCCATCTTAAGGGTCCCCCAAAATAGGGATTCCAGAGATGGGCTCTGTGTCTGGGCCCCTGTAAAATCCCACTAGGGTTAGGATTTGGGCCTAGGTGTGTACTAGGCCTGCAATTCGGGGTCCCAGAGATGCAATTGAGAGCGTTTGGTTGAAAGCATGCTCAGGCTGAGGTCACAATGCCTGCTTGTGCCCGGGGAAGCCATCATGAGTGCACATGGTCTCCTTGGCCATGGAGCTGCCTTCCACTTTGAGGGTTGAGCAACTATCCCAACTGTCAGAATACCTTCCATGGGGAAGGAGGAGTTCTCTATTGTGCTACAGGTTTCCCCAATGGCAAGGATTTCAGCAAAGGTGTGGGTACAGATGCCTGAATACCAAGAATAGAAGAGAAGACAGACTTGGGCCATAGCTGGTCTCACATGCTGGATATGGGCCCTGATCTCTCCGTGGCTGACACTAGGTCCTGGCTCCGGCTATGTCAGACACAGCACTAGTGCCCAGGGCAGCCTATGAATCAGGGTTCCGTCTAGCACCGAGAAGATTGACCATCATATGGAGTTTCTGGGCAGACTCTCCAGGCCCTTTTTCTTTCTATGGGGAAGGCAGAATATTGTGTTGTAGCTCCAGAATTCCCTCACAATAGGGCTTGTGGACCAGTAGACTGAGGATGGAATTGTAAACCCAAGCTATGGCTTAATTCAGTCAAACTAAAGGCAATTCCAGTGTGCAGCGATCGAATTGAAATCCATCACCTGAGTAAGGGCGGATGTCAGATGTTTGCTCATGCTGGAGTTTGTGTCTATGATGACTGACAAATGGAGTGGTGGCTTCAAGAGGAAATGGAGAATTTCCCACGCTAGGGCTTGTGAGATGCTCCAAACAGAAGGTTTCCTTCTACCGGACAGGAGCATTCTGTTTTTTTGTCTCAAGGGTCCCAGCCAATTGCAAAGTTTGTGTAGCAGAGCACCCCCGTATGGTTGCCTGGAAACCACACCTCCACTGACCATTGCAGCTTAGGAACATGGCAAGTTCATTCTGGTGGCTCTGGGGCGAAGTACTAAGGGCTTATTTCTACATGGAATGTCATGAACATGGGTAACAATGCTGTTTTGTTACCTGGGAATTCTTAGCCTGTCATCTGTACACATCCTTGGTATTAAGGCAACTTTCCACAGACCTTTCCTGTAACCCTGCCAATGGGGGAACCTGAAGCACAATAGAGAACTCCTCTTTCCATTGCAGGAAGCCTGGCTGTTGCAATGGGTGTCCAACCCTCAAAGTGGGATCCAGCTATATGGCCAATGAGACTACGCCCTCTCTGAGGGCCCCCCTGGGCACAAAGAGGCATGATGACCCTCAGCCTGAGCATGCTTTCAAACAAGCCCTCTCTGTTACACCATTAGGATCCTGCATTGCAGGCCTAAAATGCCCCTAGGCCCAAATCCTAACACTTGGTGGGATATCCGGGCACCCAGACCCAGAGCCCGTCTCTGGAATCCCTGTTTTGGCATAAGCCTAAGTTGGAAAACAGCATTCTTCCCTGTTTTGGAGCACCCCTAAGATGGAAAAGAGCACTCTTTTCTTCTCTGAAAAACCACCAATCTATGGAGATCCACCAGGATCCTTAGAGAGGAAAAGTCTCCCATTGAACCATGAGACCACGTCTACATTCAGAGCCCATCCTGGACACACAATCCAGATAGAAAAGCCTGTGCTACCAGCTTTCAGTCACCCTAATTACAGTTCCTGACGTGATGCCTTCTAGGTCTATGCATTGGACCTGCCATCACCTTGCCACTATCCCTGACCCAAATTTGTGTTTGCAGACTTCCCTCCCAAAACCATGGCTCTCATATCCTCAAGGAGGTGGTCTCTGAAGCCTTACCACAGGACTGGGCCTGCCATCCCCAAGGAAACTGTGCCCATCACAGTTCCCCAAAGCCTCCAAGTTAGGAGAAACCTGCAAGGCCCCTGAGCCCACCCCAATATTGGAAGTGGCTCTGGATGCAAATGCACAGTCTGAAACACCCTGATCACCTACATCCAGTCAGACAACCATATCAATGGTCCTTAGTAAGAAAATTGAACCTGATGGGCACCAAGGACATCATTGGATCTCTAGATTAGGTTGCCAGCATCAATCCTCAGAGGCCTGTTCTTGAATACCAAGTCAGGATACAACATATGTACCCTGAGCCACAAAACAGAACATCTCCTCTCCCAAGATGGAAACTGTGCACATCGACCTGTGCCAAACCCTCAGCGTGGCCCATAGCCACCAATACATTCTAAGAACTCCCTTGTAACAAACCAGTTTTGGGACACATCTGTAAGAGATTCCAAGTCAACTCAAGGCCTTGGTACTTGGCACCAGAACCACCAAAACGAACCTGTCATGTTCCTCAGCTGCAATGGTCATTGGACGTGTGCTTTCCAGTCATCCATGCGAGAGGGCTCTGCTATACAAACTTCCACTTGAGGGACCCTGGAGGAAAAAAAAAACAGACTCCTCCTGTCCATTAGAAGGAAACCTTGTTGTTTGGAGCATCTCACAATCTTAAGCGTGGGTAATCCTCCATTGCCTCCTGAAGCCACCTCTCCATTAGTCGTCATCCTAGACACAAACTCAAGTGTGAGCAAATATCTGACATCTGCCTTTACTCAGGTGCTGGATATCTCGTATAAGCTGCTGCACATTGAAACTGACTTCCGCTTGGCACTCAATTTAAGCATAGCTGGTGTTTACAATTGCATTCTCACCCTATTTGTCCCCAAACCCGCTTGATAGGGAATTCTGGATCCATAAGGCAGCATTCTGCCAAAAAGAAGTGCTTCGTGAGTCTGGCCAGAAACCCTACATGAGGATCAATTTATTCGGCCCTGGAGAGAACCCCAATATATAGACTTCTCTGGCCACTAGTGCTGTGTCTGACACAGCCTGAGCCCAGACCTCGTGTCAGCCACCCAGAGAGCGGGGCCCATATCCAGCATGTGAGAACGGCCATGGCCCAAATCTGTCATCACTATGCATCCTTGGTATTCAGGCATCTGTCCCCAGACCTTTGCTGTAATCCCTGCCTATGGGGGAACATGAAGCACAATAGATATTTCCTCCTTCCCCATGGCTGGAAACCTGGCCATTGGAATGTGTGTCCATCCCTCAGTGTGGGAGCCAGAAAATGGACAATGGGACCATGCCCACTCCTGAGGGCCACCCTGGGCACAAACAGGCATTGTAATGCTCAGCCTGAGCATGCTTCCAAACAAGCCCTCTCAGTTGCACCACCAAGATCCTGCATTGCAGGCCTGGTCTGCCCATAAGCCCAAATCCCAACCCTTGGTGGGATTTTCCAGGCGCCTAGACCCAGAGCCCATCTCTGGAATCCCTGTTTTGGGGCACACCTAAGATCGAAAATAGCAGTCTTCCCATCTCAAAAAGTCATCAAAATATTGGGAGCCGCCAGTATCCTTAGAGGAAAAATCTCCCATAGACCCATGAGGCCACAGCTACATTCTGAGGTCACCCTAGACACACAATCCAGATATAAAAGCCTGTGCTTCCGCCTTCGGGTCATTCCAGTTACTGTTCCTGACGAGTAGCCTTCCAGGTCTACACATTGCCCTGCGATAACCTAGCCACTAAACCTAACCCGAGTTTGTGTTTGCAGACTTCCCTCCCAGAACCATGGCTCACATGCCCTCCAGGGTGGAGTCTCTGGAGCCACACCACAGGACTGTGCTTGCCATCCCCATGGAAATTGTGCATGTCAGTTAACCAAACCCTCCAGAGTTGGTTGAAACATTCAAGACCCCTGTGGCCACCCCAATATTGGAGGTTACTCTGGACATAAGTGCGCAGTCTGAAACTCCCTGATCACCTACATCCTGGCAGACACCCAAGTCAACTTTCCTAAGTCTGAAGATTGAACCTCTCATGCCCCTGGGACTCATTGGAACCCTAGATTAGGTTGTCGGGCATCTGTCTTCAGAGGCCTGTTCTTGAATAGGAACTTATGATATGGAATGTGGTCCCTGAGCCACAAAACACTACATCTCCTGTCCCCAGAAGGTAACCGTGCTCTGTGTTAAACCCTCAGTGTAGGAGAATCTTGCAGGCACCTTAGCCACCAACACATTCTAAGATCTACCTGGTAAAAAAAACCAGCATTGTAACCCATCTTCAAGAGATTCCATGTCAACTCAAGACCTTGGTGCTTTGCCCCAGAAGCACCGTAAAGAACCTGCATGTTCCTCAGCTGCATTGGTCAATGGAGGTGTGCTTTCCAGGCATCCATGTGGAAGGGCTCTGCTACCCATACTTTTCACATGGGGGGCCCTGCAGAAAACATACCAGACTCTAACTGTCCAGTAGAAAAAACAACCTTGCTGTTTGGAGCATCTCACATGCATCAGCCTCTTGATGCCACTCCTCCATTCGGTCATCAGAGACACAAACTCCAGTGTGCGTAAACATCTGAAATCCACCTTTACTCAGGTGCTGGATATTTCATTTGTTGGCCACGATAGATACAAACTCTATCATGAGCAGACATCTGACCCTCGCCTGTACTCAGATGCTGGAGATCTCGAAAAAACCACTGCACATTGGAACGGCCATGTTCTCGGCACTGAGATTAAGCATAGATTGTGTTTTCTGCCTTCTGTTCTCACACTCCTCGCCTTCAAGTCCCCCATATTGGGAATTTGGGAGCCACAATGCCTTCTGCCTGCCCACCAGAAAAAAGAGGTGCCCTATGGGTCTGCGTGAAACTCCATATAAGGTTCCACCAGCACAGCCCTCTATAGCACCACAATATCATAGGCCACCTTGTGAACTAATGCTTTGTCTGACACAGCTCGAGCCCCGACCTCCTGGTAGCCACCTAGATATCGGGACCCATATCTGGCAGGTGTGACCTGCCTTGACCTGAGTCCTTCATCTCAAACCAACCTGATTATTCACGTACCAGTCCCAGAACATAGCTCAAATTACTGTGCATGGGGGAATCTGAAGCACAAAAGAGTACTCCTCCTTCCTCATAGAAGGAAAATTAAATGTTGATATGGTGGTCCAACCCTCATATTGGGATCCAGGTGCATGGAACAAGAGCCAATGCCCACTCAGGATGGGCATCTGGGCAAAAACAGGCATTGTGACCCTTACCCTGATACCCATTTCCAACAAGTCTCCATGGGAGCTGAACCAAAGCCCCACAGAGCCAGGCAGTCAAGCCTCTAGGCCCAAATACTAAGCCTTTGTAGGGTTATCCAGGCACAGGGACCTATAACCCATCTCTGGAATCCCTGTGTTGACGGAAACACTGAAACAGTAAACTACGCTCTCTCCTTCCCAGTGAGACACCAAACTCTTGGGTGCTGGGCAGAATCCCCAGAGAGGTAGAATATTCAATGGACACATGAGGACACCCCACCATTCCAAGGCCATCCTAAACACAATCCAGACAGAAAAGCCTTTGCTCCTGCCTCCCAGCCACACGAATTTCAAATCCTGAGGAGCTGCCCTCAGCGTCTGCAGATCGGGGCTGCCATCACCTCCCTCCTAATTGATACACAATTTTGTTTCTGAAGACTTTGGTCCCAGAGCCCTTAACCACATTCCCTGCAGGATGGGGCTGACAGAACCACATTACATCACTGGGCCTGATCTCTGGATGAAATTCTGCCGTCTCAGTTGCACAAACCCTCCAGATTAGGAAAAGCCTGCAAGGCCCCTGAGCCCACCCCAATTTCATAGGCCACTCTGGAAAAAATGCACAGTCTGACACAGCCTGAGCATCTACCTCCAGGAAGACTAACAGGTCAAAGTCCCTAAGTCCGAAGGTTGAGGATGACATGCCCCTACAACCTCATAAGAACCCTAGCCTAGATATTCAGGCCTCTGTGCCCAGAGGCCTGGTCTTGAAATCCAACATATGATCCGACATGTGGTCGCTGAGCCATACAAGAGAACCCCTCCTGTCCCGATAAGGGAACCTGGCTCCTGGGAACTGGGTCTAACCCTCAGGTAGGAAAATCCTGCATGGCCACAGACCCACAACCACATTGTTTTTTTTTTTTTATATATAGATTTTATTTATTTATTTGACAGAGAGAGATCACAAGTAGGCATAGAGGAAGGCAGAGAGAGAGAGAGGAAGAAGCAGGCTCCCTGCTGAGCAGAGAGCCCAATGCGGGACTCAATCCCAGGACCCTGAGATCATGACCTGAGCCGAAGGCAGCGGCTTAGCCCATTGAGCCACCCAGGCACCCTCACCACCACATTCTAAGGTCTCCCTGGACACCAAGCAGCATTGTGACTCATTAGACTGAGAACATCCGTCAACTTAGATCACTTGGAAATTTGAACAAAAACCAGCAGATCAAGCCTGCAATGTTCCTCAGCTGCAATGGTCATGCAAGGAAGACTTCCCAGGCCCCCATTCAGAGACCTCTGCTGTCGAATCTTTCTATATGGGGGACCCTGGAGCCTTGTAAGCGGACTTCCCCTGTCCCACAGTAGGACACCTTGCTGTTTGGAGCAGCTCACAAGGTCCTGCTTGGGAAAATCTCCAAGAATTCTTGAGGCCACCCCACAATTCGTTGACCATCATGGATGCAAACCCAGCGTGAGCAGACATCTGACCCTCGCCCATACTCAGGTGCTGGAAATCTCGAAACAACCACTGCACAATGGAATGGTCCTGTGGTCGGCACTGAGCTTATCCGTGGCTTGTGTTTTCAGACTTCTGTCTTCACACTCCTCGCCTACAAGCCCTTCATATTGGGAATTCTGAAGCCACAGTGCAGCTTTCTGCCTGCCCACCAGAAAGAAGTGCCCTATGGGTCTTCGTAGAAACCCACATGAGGATCCTCCTGCACGGCCCTCAATGGCACCCCAATATAATAGACCGACCTCTGCATACATTGTCTATCTGACACCGCCTGATCCCCGACCTCCTGTCAGCCACCCAGATAGTGGACCCCATATCCTCCAGGTGGGTCCAACCTTGGCCCGAGGCCATCATCTTGAAGCAACCTGGATGTTTAGGTACCTGTCCCAGACTTAGCTCAAATTCCTGCCCATAGGGGACTCGGAAGCACAAAAGAGTGCTCCTCCTTCCCCATGGCCAGAAAAATGAATGTTGAGATGTACAACCCTGAGTGGGAACCAGGTGCATGGTCCATGAGACCATGCCTACACAGGATGGGCAGCTGGGCACAAATAGGCATTGTGACCCTCAGAATGAGACCCCTTTCCAAAGATCCCCCTTGGGATCTGGACCAGGATCCCAAATCGAAGCTTTGGTTAAGTTTTCCCAGTGTCTGGACCCAGAACCCATCTCTGGAATCCCTGTTTGGACAGGATCCCAGAGATGGAATACAGTCTTTTCCTCTTCCCCAGAAAGAAATCAAACTCTTGGGTGCCAAGCAGAATCACCAGAGTGGAAGAATATCCCATGGACACATGAGGTCACCCCTCCATTTAGTGGCCATCCTAGACACAAAATCCAGACAAAAAAGCCTGTGCTCCTCCCTCCCAGCCACCTGAATTTCAAATCCCGAGGAGCTTCCCTCAGGGTCTTCAGATTCGGACTGCCAACACCTCACTCCTATCTCTTATCCGAGGTTGTGTCTAAAGTCTTTGGTCCCAAAGTCCTGACACACATGACCTCCAGGATGGGGCCTCGAGAAACACATGACATCACTGGCCCTGCTCTCCTGAGGAAACCCTGCCCATCTCAGTTTCCCAAAATGTCCAGATTAGGAGAAAACTGCAAGGCCCCTGACTGCACCCCAATATCATAGGCCACTCTGGAAAAAGTGCACAGCCTTACACAGCCTCAGCACCTACCTCCAGGATGACATGCAGGCCAATGGCACTTAGTCCGAAGATTGAAACTTCCATGGCCCTAAAACCTCATCAGAACCCTAGCTTATGTTCTGAGGTCTCTCTCCCTAGAGGTCTGTTCTGGAAATTCAAGCATATGGTCCAACCTGTGGTCCATGAGCCATACAAGAGCACACCTCCTGTCCCAAGAAGGAAACCTGGCTCCTGGGTACTGGGTCTAATCCTAAGGATAGAGAATCCTCAATGGTCAGAGAGCCGCCACCACATTCTAAGGTCTCCCTGGACACCAAGCAGCATTGGGACCTGTTAGACTGAGAACTTCCATCAACGAAAATCACTTGGAACTTGGAATCAGTGTCATTGGTTCAAGCTTACCCTGTTCCTCAGCTGCAATGGTAACACGAGATTGGCTTCCCAGGCCTCCATTCAGAGAGCATTGCTATCGAATCTTCCATATGGGGGACTCTGGAGCCCTGTAAGAAGACTTCTGCTGTCCCTTAGTAGGACACCTTGATATTTGGAGCAGCTCACAAGCTCCAGCTTGGAAAAACCTCCAAGAATTCTTGAGGCCTCCCCACCATTTGTTGGCCATCATGGATACAAACTCCAGCGTGAGCAGACATCTTCCCCTCGCCCAGGTGCTGGAGATCTCGAAACAACTGCTGTACATTGGAATAGACATGTGCTCGGCACTGAGCGTAACCGTAGCTTATGTTTTCATACTTCTGTCCTCACACTCCTCGCCTGCAAACCCTCCAACTTGGATATTCTGGAGCCGTAATGCAGCCATCTGCCTGCTCACCAGATAGAAGAAGTGAAAAAAGGGTCTGTGCAAAAATCCCCCATGAGGATCCAGTTGCACAGCTCTCAAAAGCACCCCAATATCATAGGCCGAACTCTCCACGAATGTTCTGTCTGACACAGCTCGAGCCCGAGCTCCTGACAGCCACCCAGAAAGCAGGCCTCATTTTCTGCAGGTGGGTCCTGCCTTGGCCCGAGGACCTCATCTCAAAGTGAACTGGGTATTCAGGCACCGGTCCCAGAACTTAGCTCAAATTCCTGCCCATGGGGGAACCTGAAGCATAAAAAAGTACCCCTCCTTCCCCATGGGAGGAAAACTGAATGTTGAGATGGCAGTCCAACCCTCAGTGTGGGAGCCAAGACATAGCCCATGAGGTCACACCCACTCAGCATGGGCATCTGGGCAAAAACAGGCATTGTGACCCTCAGAATGAGACCCATTTCCAACAAGAACACTCGGGAGCTGTACCAGGAAAACATAGAGCAGGACCCTAGGCCCAAATCCTAATCCTTGTTGCGGTGATCCAGGCTCCAGAACCCAGGACCCATCTCTGGAATGGCTGTTTGGACGGGATCCCTGACTCATAAAACTGCTCTCCTCCCATCCCCCGGAAATACACCAAACTCTTGGGTGCCGAGCAGAATTCCCAGAGAGGTAGAATCTCACATGGACCCATGAGGCCACCCCTCCATTTCGTGGCCATCATAGATAAACAAGTCAGACAGAAAAGACTGTGCTCCTGCCTCACAGCCGTCCGAATTTCATATCTGGAGATGCTTCGCTCAGGGTCTGCAGATTGGGTCTGCCATCACCTCGAGCTTAACTCTTACCCGAGTTTGTGTCTGAAGACTTTGGACCCAGAGTCCTGACCCATATGCCCTCCAGGATGGGGCCTCCAGGAACACACAACAGCACTGGGCCAGCTCTCCCAAGGAATGTCAGCCTGTCTCAGTTTCCCAACCCACCAGATTAAGAGAAAATTGCAAGGCCCCTAATACCACCCCAATTCCATAGGAAGCTCCAGAAAAAATGCATAGTCTGACACAGCCTCAGAATATACCTCCAGGAAGACACCCAGGTCAATGGGAAGGGATGAAATGGCCTAACCCATGGCAGGCTCGATGTGCTGGGTGTGAAGCCAACTGTCTCAATGTCTCTCACAAGGTCTGGGCTCAGGCTATGTAAGACAGAGCATAGTGTTTAGGGTAGCCTATGCAATTGGGGTGTTGCCGAGGGCTGAGCAGGTTGATTTTCATTTGGGGTTTCTGAGCAATGCCATAGACAATGTTTTTCTTTGGGGGGCAGGCAGAGTGCTTCGTTCTGGAACCAGAATTCCCAATCATGAGGGCTTTTGGGCCAGGAGTGCTAGGGTAGAGTCTGAAAACAAAAGATAGGGTGAAGTTGGGAACAGGCACAATCTGCAAAGGCTGAAAGGATATCTCATGCATCTGAAGTCAGGCTGAGGATCAGACGTTGGCTGAGGTTGGATTGTGCCCTTGATAGCACCTTCATGAAGCAGGTGCCTCATGAGGCCAACGAAATTTTCCCACGCTGAGTTTGGAGGTTGCCACAAACCACCAGGTTTCCTTCTGCAAGACAGTCGAGTCCTGTTGAGTGGCTCCAGTACATACCATACGGAAGGACTGAAGAGGAGGGTTCAAAGGATGGATCCCTGAACAACATGCCACGCATTCCCTTTGGCCATTAACGACAAGATATGTTTGATCTGCTGGCTCTGGGGCAAGCTAACCAGCGGGCTGAGTTGAAATGGCCTCTCCTGAGGATGTGTCATAATGTGTGTTTCTGTCCATGGAGACCTTGGAATGTGATGGTTGTACTGTGGCCCTGCGGAATTCTCCGACCAGAAGGGTTTGATACAGATCCAGTAAGAAAGCACTCCATGTGGAGACGAGAGAGGTTTGGTTTGGAGCCTCAGAAAAACCTAATATGCTGGTATACGAAACCAGTCCTCTGAGGACAGACACATGAAAACTAAAGCTAAGGTTCATATTAGGGCCTAAGGGCCTGTCCATTTCAATCTTCTGTCTCTGGGGACACTGTCTGAGAGTCTAAGTGGTGATAATGGCTCAGCTGGTGTCAGAGTGCCCCTTTTATTCCAGGGCAGCCTACACTATCAGGATGGCCTCAGGGGCCTTGGAGCTTTTCCCTAACCTGTAGGGTTGTGGTCAATGGATTGGGCACACTTTCCTTGGAGAGGGCAGGCACAATCTTTCGCTGTTTGGTCCAGATGCCCTAGCCTGGATGTTGTGTGGGTCCAGGCTGTGGGCACAGAAGTCTGAAAACACAAACTCAGCTTATGAGTGGCGCCGAGGGTATGGCAGGCCGGATGTACAGATAGAGAGTGAGCTCCTTGGCTTGTGAATCAAGGGCGAGATTCCTTCAGGCTTTTGTCTATGGATGCGTCCAGGATAGCCGTAGATTGTAGGGGGTGGCCTCAGTGACTGTGGACAAGTATCCCTCTCTGGGGATTTGTCCCAGCTAACAGGAGTTTGGGGTCATTTTGTGGGAAGGGTGGAGTCCTGTTGTCTGGCTCATGTGTCTCTCCAAGAAAGTGATTCCAGAGCAGAGCCCCAGGAACGGGGGGGAGACAGGAAAACTCAAACACTGGTGAGGATTGGGTGTATAGGGGCTTGGCATGCCTCATATGCGGGCTCTTGGTCCAGGCCCTGACAGGCCTTTCTTTGATATTGGGCTCATGCTGAGGGTCACAGAGTGAATTTGTGCCCAAGGCAGCACTCAAGTTTGGGCGTGGTTTCAGGGGAAATGAAGGTTTCTCCCACCCTGAAGGTGTGACTCCATGCCAAGAGCAAGCCTTACAGCCATGGGGAAGAAGGAGTTCTGATTTGTGATTCAGATGCCCAACTGTGTGGGGAATTGATATAATATCTGGGTTTAGATATCTGAAAACCAAGGTTAGGAAGAGATAACGGCAAAAGACCATGGCGTGTCAGAAGTGCTAGGTGTGTGGCCAGCTGTCTCCTTGCCTGTCTGGACGTCTGGCATCAGGCTGTGAAAGGCAGAGCATTAGTGCCCAGAGCAGCCTATCAAATCTGAGTGCCGTCGAGGCAAGAGCAGGATGATCCTCATCTGGGTTTTATGGAGAGCCCCACAAGGAAACGTTTTCTACCGGTGGGCAGTAACTGGGCAGGCTTGTGGTTCTGCAAATCCTACTCTGGAGGGATTGTTTGCCAGGAGTGTGAGGAAGGAAGTCTGAAAACACAAGCTAGCGTGAGGTTTGGGACCGAGGGCACGGCAGGCCACTCTGCAGAGGCTGAATCAAGATCTCCTGCATTGCGGTCATATCTACTATGAGACGTGCTTCAAGCTAGAGTTTTTGTCCATGATGGCCTCTCCCTGAAGGATATGGGGGGCTTCATGAGGCCCGGCAGGTTTGCCCTTTTCTCCTACACTGAAGGTTTGACTCACGGCCAGCAGCAAGATTTCTTGCCATGGGGAAGGAGGGGTTCTGACTTGTGCATCAGGTTCCCCCTGTGCAGGAATTGGAGATAAGGTCTAGGTTCCGATGACTGAAAACCCAGGTTGGGAATGGATGGTGGCCTAAGGCAGTGGCGGGTCCAATGTGCTGGGTGTGCAGCCAGCTGTGTCGGTGTCTGTTGGAAGGTCTGGGCTCAGGCTATTTGCGACAGAGCATCACTGTTTAAGGTAGCCTATGCAATTGGGGTGTTGCCGAGGGCCAAGCAGTTTGATCCTCATTTGGGGTTTCTGGGCAGCACCATAGACAATGTTTTTCTCCTGGGAGGCAGGCAGAGTGCTTCAGTGTGGCCCCAGAATTCCCAGTAGGGAGGGATTGTGGGCCAGGAGTGTGAGGACGGAAGTCTGAAAACACAAGCTAGGGTGAGGATTGGAGCCAAGGGCAGAGCAGGCCCAATCGGCAGAGGCTGAATCAAAATCTCCTGCATCTGAAGTCAGGCTGAGAATCAGAAGTTGGTTGAGGATGGAGTATGTGTCCATGATGGCACCTTCATGAAGCGGGGGCCTCATGAGTTTGGGGTCATTTTGTGGGAAGGGTGGAGTCGTGTTGTCTGGCTCATGTGTCTCTCCAAGAAAGGGATTCCAGAGCAGAGCCCAGGTACAGGTGGGGCGACTGAAAAATTCAAACCGTGGTGAGGATTGGGTGCATAGGGGCTTGGCAAGCCCCATATGCGGGCTCTTGGTCCAGGTCCTGACAGGCCTTTCTTTGACATGGGGCTCATGCTGAGGGTCAAAGTGTGAATTTGTGCCCAAGCAGCACTCAAGTTTGGGCGTGGCTTCAGGGGCCATGAAGGTTTCTCCCACCCTGAAGGTGTGACTCCATGCCAAGAGCAAGCTTGACAGCCATGGGGAAGGAGGAGTTCTGTTTTGTGCTTGCGATACCCAGCTGTGTGGAGAATTGATATAATGTCTAGGTTCAGATATCTGAAAACCAAGGTTAGGAAGAGGTGACGGCATAAGACCATGGCGTGTCCGAAGTGCTGGGTGTGCGGCCAGCTGTCTCTTTGTCTGTCTGGACGTCTGGCTTCAGGCTGTGTCAGACAGAGCATGAGTGCCGAGAGCAGCATATCCACTTCGGGGACCGTCGAGGCCCGAGCAGGTTGATCATCATCTGGGTTTTCTGGAGAGCCCCATAGGGAAGCGTTTTTCTTCTGTTGGGCAGACACTGGGCTGGGTTGTGGTTCTGGAGTTCCTAGTCCGTAGGGCTTGTTTGCCAGGAGTGTGAGGAAGGAAGTCTGAAAACAAAAGCTAGCATGAGGTTTGGGACCGTGGGCATGGCAGGGCCACTCTGCAGAGGCTGAAACGAGATCTCCTGCACTGAGGTCATGTCAACTATGAGACGTGCCTCAGGCTAGAGTTTTTGTCCAGCATGGCCTCCTCTTGAAGGGTGTGGGGGCTTCATGAAGCCAGGGAGGTTTGCCTACGATGGGATTTGTGAACTACTCCAAACCTCAAGCTTTCCTTCTGCACGACAGTCGAGTCCTACTGGATGGTTCCAGGAGGCCCCATACGGAAAGACTCGAGAGCAGGTGTCTAAGCATGGATGCCTGGGAACGCCACCTCATATTCCCACTCTTTAGGCAGGACAAGGCAGGCTCAATCTGCAGGCTCCTGGGTGAGCTACCCAGTGGGGAGAGTTGAAATGGACTCTCCTGAAGATGAGTCCTACTGTGGCTTGGTGGCCTGGGAGACCTTGGAATGTGGAGGTGGCTCAGGGACTCTGCAGGGTTTTCCAAACTGAGGTGTTTGACACAGCTCCAACAGGGAAGCTTCCCATGTGGAGACGAGAGGAGTTCTGTTCAGTGCCTCAGGAAAGCCCCATATCCTGTTCTTTGAACCAAAGCCTCTGAGGAGTGACACCTGGAACCCAAAGCAAGAGTTGAGATTACGGCCTAAGGGCCTGTCCGGCTCAACCTTCTATCTCTGTTTACACCTGTGGGCATGCCTTCGTGGAGGTAGCTGCTCAGCTTGTGTCCGAATGCCCCTGTGTGTCCAGGGAGCCTCCCAGTAGTGGGATGTCCTCTGGGGCCTTGAGGTTTCTCATATTCTGGAGGTGTGTGTCCAAAGGAATGGACACAGTTTCCCAGGAGAGAGCAGGCACGGTCCTGTGGTATTGCTCCAGAGGACCCAGCCTAGAGGCTGTGTTTGCCAGGGCTGTGGGGACAGATGTCTGAAAAAGCAAACTTGGCTCAGCTAGTGGCCAAGGTAATGGCAGGACTGATCTCCAGTCCGTGAGGGGAGATCCTCTGGATATCAAAGGAGGGCAAGTGGGAGGCAGTCACTCAGGATTTTGTCTCTGGGTGTTGCGTTCACAGTGTCCGGTCAGGGTAGGGGTTGTCTCAGAGGCCGAGGAAGAGCCTTCCTCTCGGGGGATTGTCCAAGCTCCCAAGTGTTTGGGTTCATTCTGTGGGAAGGGAAGAGTATTGTTTTCTGCCACAGGGGACCCCCCAGGAGAGGGACTCTAGAGCCCAGCAGTGGGTTCCCTCAACTGGAATACACACCATCTAGTTAATCCTGGGTGCCTATGGGCATGGCAAGCCACATATGCGGGCTCTTGGTCCAGTCACTGAGAGGCGTTACTTGAATAAGGTACTCACGCTGAGGGTCACAATGTGTGTTTGTGCCCAAGGCGGCCCTAAAGCTTGGGCGTTGCCTCATGGGCCATGTCGTTTTTCCTACACTGAAGGTTTGACTCACTGCCAGCAGCAAGTTTTCTTGCCATGGGGAAGGACGGGTTCTGACTTGTACATCAGGTTCCCCCCTGTGCAGGGATTGGAGATAAGGTCTAGGATCCGATGACTGAAAACCCAGGTTGGGAATGGATGGTGGCCTAAGGCAGTGGCGGGTCCAATGTCCTAGGAGTGCAGCCAGCTGTGTCGGTGTCTGTTGGAAGGTCTTGGCTCAGGCTATTTGTGACAGAGCATCAGTGTTTAAGGTAGCCTATGCAATTGGGGTGTTGCCGAGGGCCAAGCAGTTTGATCCTCATTTGGGGTTTCTGGGCAGCACCATAGACAATGTTTTTCTCCTGGGAGGCAGGCAGAGTGCTTCAGTGTGGCCCCAGAATTCCCAGTAGGGAGGGTTTGTGGGCAAGGAGTGTGAGGACGGAAGTCTGAAAACACAAGCTAGGGTGAGGATTGGAGCCAAGGGCAGAGCAGGCCCACTCTGCAGAGGCTGAATCAAAATCTCCTGCATCTGAAGTCAGGCTGAGGATCAGACGTTGGCTGAGGCTGGAGTATGTGTCCATGATGGCACCTTCAGGAAGCGGGGGCCTCATGAGGCCAAGGAAGTTTTCCCACGCTGAGTTTGGAGGTTGCCCCAAACCACAAGGTTTCCTTCTGCGGGACATTCGAGTCCTGTTGCATGGCTCCAGGACATACCATATGGAAGGACTGGAGAGCAGGGTTCGAAGGATGGATCCCTGTATAGCATTCCTCGCATTCCAATTGGCCATTAGCGACAAGATATGTTTGATCTGCTGCCTCTGGGTCACGCTACCCAGGGGGCTGAGTTGAAATGGCCTCTCCGGAGGATGCTTCATAATGTGCGTTTGGGTCCATGGAGACCTTGGAATGTGCTCGTTGTTCGGTGGCCTTGCGGAACTCTCCTACCTGAAGGGTTTGATACATCCCCAGTAAGAAAGCTGCCCATGTGGAGACGAGAGATGCTTGGTTTGGTGCCTCAGAAAAGCCCCATGTGCTGGTCTACGAAAACAGTCCTCTGAGAACGGACACATGGAAACAAAGCTAAGGTTCATATTAGGGCCTGGGGGCCTGTCCATTTCAACCTTCTGTCTCTGGGGACACTGTCTGAGAATCTAAGTGGAGATAGTTGCTCTGCTGGTGTCAGAGAGCCCCTCTTAGTCCAGGGTGGCCTACCTATTGATGGCCTCAGGGGCCTTGGAGCTTTTCCCTAAACTGTAGGGTTGTGGTCAATGGATTGGACACACTTTCCTTAGAGAGGGCCGGCACAATCTTTCGCTGTGGCTTCAGAGGCCCTAGCCTGGAGGTTGTGTGGGTCCATGCTGTGGGCACAGAAGTCTTAAAACACAAAGTCAGCTTATGAGTGGCGCCTAGGATATGACAGGCCGGATGTACAGCCCGAGAGGGAACTCCTGGGCCTCTGAATAAAGGGCGAGTGGAAGGCGTTCCTTCAGGCTTTTGTCTCTGGATGCTGTGTCCGGGATAGCCGTGGATTGGAGCGGTGGCCTCAGGGACTGTGGACGAGTATCCCTCTCTGGGGATTTGTCCCAGCTCCCAAGAGTTTGGGGACATTTTGAGGGAAGGGTGGAGTCGTGTTGTCTGGCTCATGTGTCTCTCCAAGAAAGGGATTCCAGAGCAGAGCCCAAGTACAGGTGGGGCGACTGGAAAACTCAAACACTGGTGAGGATTGGGTGCATAGGGGCTTGGCAAGCCCCATATGCGGGCTCTTGGTCCAGGTCCTGACAGGCCTTTCTTTGACATGGGGCTCATGCTGAGGGTCACAGTGTGAATTTGTGCCCAAGAAGCACTGAAGTTTGGGCGTGACTTCAGGGGCCATGAAGGTTTCACCCACCCTGAAGGTGTGACTCCATGCCAAGAGCAAGCTTGACAGCCATGGGGAAGGAGGAGTTCTGTTTTGTGCTTGCGATACCCAGCTGTGTGGAGAATTGATATAATGTCTAGGTTCAGATATCTGAAAACCAAGGTTAGGAAGAGGTGACGGCATAAGACCATGGCGTGTCCGAAGTGCTGGGTGTGCGGCCATCTGTCTCCTTGTCTGTCTGGACGTCTGGCTTCAGGCTGTGTCAGACAGTGCATGAGTGCCCAGGGCATCCTTTCCAGTTCGGGTACCGTCGAGGCCCGAGCAGGTTGATCCTCATCAGGGTTTTCTGGAGAGCCCCACAGGGAAACGTTTTTCTTCCGTTGGGCAGACACTGGGCTGGGTTTTGGTTCTGGAGTTTCTGGTCCGGAGGGCTTGTTTGCCAGGAGTGTGAGGAAGGAAGTCTGAAAACACAAGGTTGCGTGAGGTTTGGGACCGAGGGTACAGCAGGCCCACTCTGCAGAGGCTGAATCGAGATCTCCTGCACTGAGGTCATGTCAACTATGAGACGTGCCTCAGGCTAGAGTTTTTGTCCAGCATGCCCTCTTCCTGAAGGGTGAGGGCTTCATTAGGCCAGGGAGGTTTGCCTACGAGGGGATTTGTGAACTACTCCAAACCTCAAGGTTTCCTTCTGCACGAGAGTAGAGTCCTATTGGATGGTTCCAGGAGGCCCCATACGGAAAGACTCGAGAGCAGATGTCTAAGCATGGATGCCTGGGAACGCCACCTCATATACCCACTCTTTAGTCAGGACAAGGCAGGCTCAATCTGCAGGCTCCTGGGTGAGCTACCCAGAGGGGAGAGTTAAATGGACTCTCCTGAAGATGAGTCCTACTGTGGCTTGGTGGCCTGGGAGACCTTGGAATGTGGAGGTGGCTCAGGGACTCTGCAGGGTTCTCCAAACTGAGGTGTTTGACACATCTCCAACAGGGAAGCTTCCCATGTGGAGAGGAGAGGAGTTCTGTTCAGTGCCTCAGGAAAGCCCCATATCCTGTTCTTCGAACCAAAGCCTCTGAGGAGTAACACCTGGAACCCAAAGCAAGAGTTGAGATTACGGCCTAAGGGCCTGTCCGGCTCAACCTTCTATCTCTGTTGACATCTGTGGGCATGCCTTCGTGG